>NC_089841.1:63946222-64584222 GCF_035609145.1 Eleutherodactylus coqui | reverse complement strand
CAGCAATGTCTCTCAGCGTAGCGTCCAGACGTCGCTAGCGCCACAGTTTGAGCGCAAGCGCAAGTACGACGCCACGCACCCGTACGCTCAAGCGTTAAACGTGCACATTGCAAAATTGATCAGCCTAGAGATGCTGCCGTATAGGCTTGTGGAAACGGAGGCTTTCAAAAGCATGATGGCGGCGGCGGCCCCGCGCTACTCGGTTCCCAGTCGCCACTACTTTTCCCGATGTGCCGTCCCAGGCCTGCACGACCACGTCTCCCGCAACATTGTACGCGCCCTCACCAACGCGGTTACTGCCAAGGTCCACTTAACAACAGACACGTGGACAAGCACAGGCGGGCAGGGCCACTATATCTCCCTGACGGCACATTGGGTGAATTTAGTGGAGGCTGGGACAGAGTCAGAGCCTGGGACCGCTCACGTCCTACCCACCCCCCGAATTGCGTGCCCCAGCTCGGTGGTGGTATCTGCGGGGGTGTATGCTTCCTCCACTAAAACACCCTCCTCCTCCTCCTACGCAACCTCTGTCTCGCAATCAAGATGTGTCAGCAGCAGCACGTCGCCAGCAGTCGGTGTCACGCGGTGTGGCAGCACAGCGGTGGCCAAGCGTCAGCAGGCCGTGCTGAAACTACTCAGCTTAGGAGAGAAGAGCCACACAACTGCCCACGAACTGCTGCAGGGTCTGACAGAGCAGACCGACCGCTGGCTTACGCCGCTGAGCCTCCAACCGGGCATGGTTGTGTGTGACAACGGCCGTAACCTGGTGGCGGCTCTGCAGCTCGGCAGCCTCACGCACGTGCCATGCCTGGCCCATGTCTTTAATTTGGTGGTTCAGCGCTTTCTGAAAAGCTACCCCCACTTGTCATACCTGCTCGGAAAGGTGCGCCAGCTCTGCGCACATTTCCGCAAATCCGACACGCACGCTGCCACCCTGCGGACACTGCAACATCGGTTTAATCTGCCAGTGCACCAACTGCTGTGCGACGTGCCCACCCAGTGGAACTCTACGCTCCACATGTTGGCCAGACTCTATGAGCAGCGTAGAGCTATAGTGGAATACCAACTCCAACTTGCACGGCGCAGTGGGAGTCAGCCTCCTCAATTATTTACAGAAGAGTGGGCCTGGTTGGCAGCCATCTGCCAGGTCCTTGGAAAATTTTAGAAGTCTACCCAGATGGTGAGCGGGGATGCTGCAATCATTAGCGTCACCATTCCTCTGCTATGCCTCTTGAGAAGTTCCCTGCAAAGCATAAAGGCAGACGCTTTGGAATCAGAAACGGAGGCGGGGGAAGACAGTATGTCGCTGGATAGTCAGAGCAACCTCATGTCTATATCTCAGCGGGTTGAGGAGGAGGGGGAGGAGCATGAGGAGGAGGGGGAAGAGACAGCTTGGCCCACTGCTGAGGGGACAGATGCTGCTTGCCTGTCATCCTTTCAGCGTGTATGGCCAGAGGAGGAGGAGGAGGGGGAGGAGCATGAGGAGGAGGGGGAAGAGACAGCTTGGCCCACTGCTGAGGGTACAGATGCAGCTTGCCTGTCATGCTTTCAGCGTGTATGGCCAGAGGAGGAGGAGGAGGAGGAGGATCCTGAAAGTGATCTTCCGAGTGAGGACAGCCATGTGTTGCGTACAGGTACCCTGGCACACATGGCTGACTTCATGTTAGGATGCCTTTCTCGTGACCCTCGCGTTACACGCATTCTGGCCACTACGGATTACTGGGTGTACACACTGCTCGATCCACGGTATAAGGAGAGCCTTTGCACTCTCATTCCCGAAGAGGAAAGGGGTTCGAGAATGATGCTATACCGCAGGACGCTGGTGGACAAACTGATGGTAAACTTCCCATCCGACAGCGCTAGTGGCCGAAGGCGCATTTCCGCGGCCCAGGTAGCAGGGGAGGCGCAGAGATCAGGCAGCATGTACAGCGCAGGCAGGGGAACACTCTCTAAGGCCTTTGACAGCTTTATGGCTCCCCAGCAAGACTGTGTCACCGGTCCCCAGTCAAGGCTGAGTTGGCGGGAGCACTGTAAAAGGATGGTGAGGGAGTACGTAGCCGATTGCAGCACCGTCCTCGGTGACGCCTCTGCCCCCTACAACTACTGGGTGTTGAAGCTGGACACGTGGCCTGAACTCGCGCTGTATGCCCTGGAGGTGCTTGCTTGTCCTGCGGCTAGCGTCTTGTCAGAGAGTGTGTTTAGTGTGGCTGGGGGAATCATCACGGATAAGCGTACCCACCTGCCAACCGACAGTGCCGACAGGCTAACACTCATCAAGATGAACAAAGCCTGGATTTCCCCAGACTTCTCTTCTCCACCAGCGGACAGCAGTGATACCTAAGCAATACGTAGGCTGCACCCGCGGATGGAAGCATCGTTCTCTCTCACCATCCAAAACGGGGACATTTCTGCTTCATCAATCTGTGTATAATATTCCTCCTCCTCCTCCTGCTCCTCCTCCTGAAACCTCACGTAATCACGCCGAACGGGCAATTTTTCTTAGTGCCACAAGGCTCACTCATATAATTTTTCTAAACAATTTTTATACGTTTCAATGCTCTTAAAAGCGTTGAAACTTTAACTTGAACCAATTTTTCGTTCAACTGGGCTGCCTCCAGGCCTAGTTACCACTTAAGCCACATTAACCAAAGCGATTAATGGGTTTCACCTGCCATCTTGGTTGGCCATGGCCAATTTTTTCTGAGGTACATTACTACTGTTGGTACACCAATTTTTTTTGGGCCCTCACCTACAATGTAATCATAGTAATTTCTATGTTCTTCGCCTGCACTCATGATACAGAAAGGTGTGTGGGGTTGGCCTACACTTTAGCTACATAAATGTAACTGGGGCCTTGTCTATACTGCAGCTACTGAAATGTGAAAGAGACTGTTATCTCCCTAAACTGCTGCAATGGGAATGTTACTGGGGCCTGTCTTGAGTGCTACTATTACTGAAATGGAACTAAGACTGCGCTCCCCCTATACTGCTGCTAGTGATATGTTAGTGGGGCCTCTCCCTAATGCTACTGCTGAAATGTTAATAATTCTGGGCTCTGCCTATACCGCTGCTAATGGTATGTCACTGGGGTGTGGAAACAGAGGCTTCACAAAGACATGATGGCGGCGAGGCCATTTCCCACCAACGCTGTTACTGTTAAGGTGCATATAACCACGGACACGTGTAGAGGACACATAGTGCCTCCAAAATATCCCCCTCCTCCTCCAACAATGAAAACATTCTTGGCAAATACCTTTGCATTGGTCCGTCTGGTGGCAGTCCAAGAATTTCACCTTTAACGACACAACAAGAGAGCACCACCACCATCCCCCCGCCACGGCCACTTAATCCTGGCCACATTCCGAAAACCAACTACGTAAAACCGCGCTACCAGGTCCGCAGTCACCACCACATTACCACCAACGAGGTTACTGTTAAGGTACATATTACTAGTCTGACTGGGGCATGCAGTGTGGGCCGAAGCCCATCTGCATTAAGCACGACATTACTACCTCAGCTGTGTTGGGCAATGCAATGGGATATTTTTATGTACCGCCGGTGGCTTCCTGGCACCCACCTATGCTGTGGGTCCACAGGGAGTTGTTACTACATCTGTCCACTTGTAAAGAACCCCAGTCTGACTGGGGCATGCAGTGTGGGCCGAAGCCCACCTGCATTAAGCACGACATTACTACCTCAGCTGTGTTGGGCAATGCAATGGGATATTTTTATGTACTACCGGTGGGTTCCAGGGAGCCACCCATGCTGTAGGTGCACACGGAGTTTAACCTACATCTGTCCACTTGTAAAGAACCCCAGTCAGACTGGGGCATGCAGTGTGGGCCGAAGCCCACCTGTATTAAGCACGACATTACCTCAGCTGTGATGGGCAATGCAATGGGATATATTTATGTACCGCCGGTGGGTTCCAGGGAGCCACCCATGCTGTGGGTCCACAGGGAGTTGTTACTACATCTGTCCACTTGTAAAGAACCCCAGTCTGACTGGGGCATGCAGTGTGGGCCGAAGCCCACCTGCATTAAGCACGACATTACTACCTCAGCTGTGTTGGGCAATGCAATGGGATATTTTTATGTACTACCGGTGGGTTCCAGGGAGCCACCCATGCTGTAGGTGCACACGGAGTTTAACCTACATCTGTCCACTTGTAAAGAACCCCAGTCAGACTGGGGCATGCAGTGTGGGCCGAAGCCCACCTGCATTAACCACGACATTACCTCAGCTGTGATGGGCACTGCAATGGGATACATTTATGTACAGCGGGTGGGTTCCAGGGAGCCACCCATGCTGTGGGTGCACACGGAATTCCCATTGCGGAGTTGTACATGCATGTGACTATTTATACAAAACAGCGGTCTGACAGGGGCATGCAGACACCTTGACAGAATGAATAGTGTGTGGCACATAGGTTCCCCATTGCTATGCCCACGTGTGCAGCTCCAGATGGAGGTGGCACAGGATTGGATTTCTCATTGCTTCTGTACAGCATTGTGGACTATCGCCCCGCCCCTTTTAAAGAGGGTCGCTGCCTAGCCATGCCAACCCTCTGCAGTGTGTGCCTGCTTTTCCTGTGGCAGACGCACTTATAAATAGACATGAGGGTGGCGTGGCATGAGGGCAGCTGAAGACTGGGCAGGGACAATTTGGTGTACGCTGTGGACACTGTCGTGCGGGAGGGGGGGGGGGGGTTGGGCAGCATGTAACCCAGGAGAAGTGGCAGCGGAGTGTCATGCAGGCAGTGATTGTGCTTTGTTGGAGGTAGTGTGGTGCTTAGCTAAGGTATGCATTGCTAATGAGGGTTTTTCAGAAGTAAACGTTGTTGGGAGGGGGGGGGGGGCACTCTTGCTGCTATTGTGGCTTAATAGTGGGACCTGGGAACTTGAGATGCAGCCCAACATGTAGCCCCTCCCCTGCCCTATCCGTTGCTGTGTCGTTCCCATCACTTTCTTGAATTGCCCAGATTTTCACACATGAAAACCTTAGCGAGCATCGGCGAAATACAAAAATGCTCGGGTTGCCCATTGACTTCAATGGGGTTCGTTACTCGAAACGAACCCTCGAGCATCGCGATAATTTCGTCCCGAGTAACGAGCACCCGAGCATTTTGGTGCTCGCTCATCTCTAGTCCCAACTCCATTATTCAATTCTATCTACATATATAAAGCTGAAAGCCCTCACTGACTCACTCACTCACTCACTGACTCGCCAAAAGTTCTCCAATTTCCCGATGTCGTAGAAACATGAAATTTTGTGCAAGCATAGATTATCTCCAAAATAGGAAAATAAATTGGGTCCCAACTCGATTATTCAATTCTAGCGCAAAATAATTGGCGTCGAAATTTAACATACATAATCTAAATCACTCACTTCCCAATGTCATAGAAACGGGAAATTTGGCACGAGCATTCATTATGTCATAAATAGGAAAAGTTAATAGGTCCCAACTCGATTGTTCAATTCTATGCGCAAAAGAATAGGCGTCAAAATTTTACGTACATAATCTAAATCTCTCACTTCCCAATGTCATAGAAACGTGAAATTTGCCAGGAGCATTGATTATGTCATAAAAAGGAAAAGCTAATGGGTCCCAACTCGATTATTCAATTCTATGTGCAAAAGAATTAGCGTCCAAATTTTACGTGCGGAATGTAATTTTCTCACTTTCCGGTGTCATAGAAACGTGAAATTTGGCACGAGCATTGATTATGTCATAAATAGGAAAAGCGAATGGGTCCCAACTCGATTATTTAATTCTAGCGCAAAAGAATTGGCGTCGAAACTTTACGTGCGGAATGTAATTTTCTCACTTTCCGGTGTCATAGAAACTGGAAATTTGGCACGAGCATTGGTTATGCCATAAGTAGGAAAAACTAATGGGTCCCAACTCGATTATTCAATTCTATGCGCAAAAGAATTAGCGTCCAAATTTTACGTACGGAATCTAATTTTCTCACTTTCTGGTGTCATAGAAACATGAAATTTGGCACGAGCATTGATTATGTCATAAATAGGAAAAGTTAATAGGTCCCAACTCCATTATTCAATTCTAGCGCAAAAGAATTGGCGTCGAAATTTAACGTGCGGAATGTAATTTCTTTACTTTCCGGTGTCATAGAAACAGGAAATTTGGCACAAGCATTGATTATGTCATAAATAGTAAAAGCTAATGGGTCCCAACTCCATGATTCAATTCTATGCGCAAAAGAATTAGCGTCCAAATTTTACGTGCGGAATGTAATTTTCTCACATTCCGGTGTCATAGAAACGGGAAATTTGGCATGAGCATTGATTATGTCATAAATAGGAAAAGCGAATGGGTCCCAACTCAATTATTCAATTCTAGCGCAAAAGAATTGGCGTCTAAATTTTACGTGCGGAATGTAATTTTCTCACTTTCCGGTGTCATAGAAACGGGAAAATTGGCACGAGCATTGATTATGTCATAAATAGGAAACGCTAATGGGTCCCATCTCCATTATTCAATTCTATGCGTAAAAGAATTAGCGTCCAAATTTTACGTGCGGAATGTAATTTTTTCAGCTTCCGGTGTCATAGAAACGGGAAATTTGGCACGAGCATTCATTATGTCATAAATAGGAAAGGTTAATTGGTCCCAATTCCATTATTCAATTCTAGCGCAAAAAAATTAGTGTCCAAATTTTACGTGCAGAATGTAATTTTTTTACTTTCCGGTGTCATAGAAACAGTAAATTTGGCACGAGCATTGATTATGTCATAAATAGTAAAAGCTAATGGGTCCCAACTCCATTATTCGATTCTATGCGCAAAAGAATTAGCGTCCAATTTTTACGTACGGAATCTAATTTTCTCACTTTCCGGTGTCATAGAAACGGGAAATTTGGCACGAGCATTGATTATGTCATAAATAGGAAAAGCTAATGGGTCCCAACTCGATTATTCAATTCTACGCGCAAAAGAATTAGCGTCCAAATTTTACGTGCGGAATGTAATTTTTTCACTTTCCTGTGTCATAGAAACAGGAAATTTGGCACGAGAATGATTATGTCATAAATAGTAAAAGCTAATGGGTCCCAACTCCATTATTCAATTCTATGCGCAAAAGAATTAGCGTCCAAATTTTACGTGCAAAATTTAATTTTCTCACTTTCCGGTGTCATAGAAGCGGGAAATTTGGCACGAGCATTGATTATGTCATAAATAGGAAACGCTAATGGGTCCCAATTCTATTATTCAATTCTAGCGCAAAAGAATTAGCGTCCAAATTTTATGTGCAGAATGTAATTTTTTTACTTTCCGGTGTCATAGAAACAGTAAATTTGGCACGAGCATTGATTATGTCATAAATAGGAAAAGCTAATGGGTCCCAACTCGATTATTCAATTCTACGCGCAAAAGAATTAGCGTCCAAATTTTACGTGCGGAATGTAATTTTTTCACTTTCCTGTGTCATAGAAACAGGAAATTTGGCACGAGAATGATTATGTCATAAATAGTAAAAGCTAATGGGTCCCAACTCCATTATTCAATTCTATGCGCAAAAGAATTAGCGTCCAAATTTTACGTGCAAAATTTAATTTTCTCACTTTCCGGTGTCATAGAAGCGGGAAATTTGGCACGAGCATTGATTATGTCATAAATAGGAAACGCTAATGGGTCCCAATTCTATTATTCAATTCTAGCGCAAAAGAATTAGCGTCCAAATTTTATGTGCAGAATGTAATTTTTTTACTTTCCGGTGTCATAGAAACAGTAAATTTGGCACGAGCATTGATTATGTCATAAATAGGAAAAGCTAATGGGTCCCAACTCGATTATTCAATTCTACGCGCAAAAGAATTAGCGTCCAAATTTTACGTGCGGAATGTAATTTTTTCACTTTCCTGTGTCATAGAAACAGGAAATTTGGCACGAGAATGATTATGTCATAAATAGTAAAAGCTAATGGGTCCCAACTCCATTATTCAATTCTATGCGCAAAAGAATTAGCGTCCAAATTTTACGTGCGAAATGTAATTTTCTCACTTTCCGGTGTCATAGAAGCGGGAAATTTGGCACGAGCATTGATTATGTCATAAATAGGAAACGCTAATGGGTCCCAATTCTATTATTCAATTCTAGCGCAAAAGAATTAGCGTCCAAATTTTATGTGCAGAATGTAATTTTTTTACTTTCCGGTGTCATAGAAACAGTAAATTTGGCACGAGCATTGATTATGTCATAAATAGGAAAAGCTAATGGGTCCCAACTCGATTATTCAATTCTACGCGCAAAAGAATTAGCGTCCAAATTTTACGTGCGGAATGTAATTTTTTCACTTTTCTGTGTCATAGAAACAGGAAATTTGGCACGAGAATGATTATGTCATAAATAGTAAAAGCTAATGGGTCCCAACTCCATTATTCAATTCTATGCGCAAAAGAATTAGCGTCCAAATTTTACGTACATAATCCAAATCTCTCACTTCCCAATGTCATAGAAACATGAAATTTGGCACAAGCATTGATTGTGTCATAAATATGAAAAGTTAATGGGTTCCAACTCGATTATTCAAAAGAATTAGTGTCCAAATTTTATGTACATAATCTAATTCTCTTACTTCCTGATGTCATTTTATATGAAGGAAACGTCGCATGGTTACCTCCACGTGGTGTTTCCTGGGTAACGCAGAGAACTATGCAAAATGGTGAACATATGTTTTTCCTCAGTATCTCTAAAGTAACCACGACTTCATAAGATTTTCCATTTGAACACCAGATAAACACCAGTACCAAATTAACTCGGGCGAAGCTGGGTATATCAGCTAGTATAGCATAAAGCTGTCATTGGCCTCAATGACTGCAGTAACACTCCTAGGCATGCTTTCCACCAAATTCCAATAGATGTGTGGAGGGATTTGCCTTGAGGAGAGCTTCAGATAGTGATGCGTGATGAATACATACATATTTATAAATATATTTATATAAATATATATTAAAAATCGTAAATATATATATATATATATATATATATATATATATATATATATATATATATATATATATATATATAACTTTTAAGGATATGTTTACCAAGCAATAAAAAACCACAATTCCTCCATGCGTTTTTTTACCCATTGTGTTTCCTATTCTGTTTATTGCTGATCTAAATAAAGATAGTGTATAGTCAAAATATAAGTTGTTACATGTATTGGGATACCAAAATATGTGGACTTTAAGGAGGTATATAATAACTGCAATTTGCAATTTCACATTCTATAAATAAATTATAGATATATATATAGTAAATACAGCTATATGAACAAGCCTTTGGGAACATCATCAGCTTTGGTCTTGTGAGTGAAATATATAAGAAAAGACTTCCAGTGATTTGAATGAAATCTCAGGTGAGATTATTTTGTATGCTTTCTTTTCCCCTTTAGTGCACATGAAAAGGATTCTCAGTGTGATAAGCTTTGACAAGACCTGGCACCGAAGCAGGTGCCAAGGATCCCAGCAAGTTTGACGCATGAGAGACACCATGGGCACCAGAGGAAAGGAGTGTTGCTATGGAAATGGAATAAAAATCTCTCTATTATGTTTTTCTATGAGATTTATTTCATGTCAGAAAACAACAGAAGGTGTGCTCCAAGATTGTGACATGAACAACAACAGATAGAGCAGGTTGCCTTGCAAAGGAAACTTTCAAACAATTGCTTTTGAAGTATCTAAACTGGCCTGGTGGGCTATTGAAAACTTTGTGCCACATTTTTTTCCCAAGGAAAACCACAGCACAGTATGCCATATGAAAAACAGTGCTCTGATATATTGACAAACTGAACTCTGCTATATCTGTGCTATAAATGATTGCACAAAGTTTTTTTTTAATGTCCTCTTTTAAAACCAAATAAATAATTTGAACAACATTTGCAAACAGTCTTCATCGACCCATTAAGGGCCAGGCCAGTTTGGACTTTAGGACCAGACAATTTTATATTTTTGTCGTCTTGGCATTCCAGCTCGTAAAACTGTTTCATTTGTTAAATAAATGACTGAATTAAGCCCCATTTGTGCACAAACAATGGCTTTTGAGCGATAATCGTTTCATGTAAACACTTCCATCTTTTATTCTTCAGCTGAACAATGATTTTTAGCTGAGCATAAAATCAGTAGCCCCTGCGAGGACAATGCAGCTGAGTGCAAAGTCCAGACCACATGCTGGAATTTGCAAACAGTTGCTTAAGGCTCATTTACATGCACATGAAGCTGATAAAGTGCTAATGGGCATTAGTGCCAATTAGTACTTTATGCAAAATGATCGCTAGAACTGTCAATCTTTCAGTTGTTTGAAAATGCGCCTTCAGGTCTTTATTAATCTTTTTAGGATATGTTTACCAAGCAGTAAAAACACAATTCTTCCATGTGTTTTTTTCTATGCTGTTCATTGCTGACTTAAATAAAGTGTATATGGTAAAAGTATAAATTGTTACACATATTGGTCACACATAAATTGTTACACATACCAAAAGATATGGGGGTTTGTTTATTGTCATAAGTATTTAATAAAATTTAAAATCTGTATTAGGCTCGGTCAGACGAACGGGTTTTTTTTGCGAACCAATAGGCATGCAAAAGGAGTGCTTTAAAAAAAAAACATATATATAAGCCCTTCCCTGCAATTCATCCAGAAATGTGTAAAAATAAAAAATATATATATACTCACCTTGTCCCGGCAGATGGAGTTCAGCGCGGCCGGCCTGCAGTGGGTGTGAAGGGGGTGTGAGTCAGACATGCCCCTGATTGGCTCAGCGCTGAGCCAATCAGAGGCAGATCTCCCTCACACCCATTCATGAATTCATGAATGGGTGAGTGAGTGTTGCCTCTGATTGGCTCAGCGCAGCTCTCAGCTGAATGACAGCAGTTCAGCACCACAGTGCAGGGGACAGCAGGAGAAGACACAGCTGTGCCCCGGCAGCTGAAGGGAGGTGAGTATCTATTTTTTTTGTTTTTTAAATCACTTTTAATTCATTTCCAGGGAATGGTTTATATGTAAAGCCCTTCCCTGAAAAAGAATTCAGGTGTGCCAGCGGACCATTGTCTTCAATGGAGTCGCCGGCAGCAGCAGCGGCTCCATTGAAGAGAATGCCTGCATTTTTATTCTTTTTTACACTAAAATCTTTCTTTTTCAGGTAAGGGCTTATATTTTTAAGCCCTTCCCGAAAATTCATCCCGCGCTCGCCGGCAGCCTATTGCTTTCAATGGAGCCGGCTGTATTGCCGGCTCCATTGAATTCAATGGGCTAACATAGTTCTTCTCTGCCACAGCTGTTAAAGCTGTGGCAGAGGAGAACGATCATTATGCTGACAGTGTGGGGGGGGGGTCTCACTCTTGCCACTATTGTGGCTTAATAGTGAGACCTCGGAGCCTGAAATGCAGCCCTGCATGTTGCTCCTCCCCTGCCCTATCCATTTCTGTGTTTTTTACATGACTTTGGTGATTTGCTAAGATTTTCACAAATGAAAACCTTAGCGGAGCACCAGTCATATACAAAAATGCTAGAGTCGCCCATTGACTTCAATGGGGTTCGTTACTCGAAACGAACTCTCGAGCATCACTGAAAGTTCGACTCGAGTAACGAGCACCCGAGCATT
This sequence comes from Eleutherodactylus coqui, assembly GCF_035609145.1. Lineage (NCBI taxonomy): Eukaryota > Metazoa > Chordata > Amphibia > Anura > Eleutherodactylidae > Eleutherodactylus > Eleutherodactylus coqui. The sequence goes on along the minus strand of NC_089841.1, from coordinate 64,572,593 downwards.
TTGGTGCTCGCTCATCTCTAATAGGCATCTGTTGAAGCATACTAAATTTATTGTTTAATTTATTGTTTATATTCTAATAGGCATGCACATAAAACAGCCCTGGGGACCTTTGTTAGGCCCAGTATTGCCTTCATGGTAATGCCAGCCCTAGCGATTATGCCACCAGGACCAACAGTGAATTGCTGAAAGGTGGCTTTATTCATTGTGCAGTGCTGTGATCATGTTTGATCACATCACTGAATGGGTTACCTCGAGGGCTTGGTGTTTCCCCAACTACCAGCAGTTGCATCAGGAGTAGAGCTGCATGTGACAGTCACAGCACCCACAAGAACACTATGAGAAAAATGAATTACCTGGTGCAAGGACAAATAATAATTTTTGTGATCTTACTATTGTAGTCTAAAACCCTTTTAACAATAGGACTATCAATTAATGGTTTAATGTAGAAGAGAGTTATAGTGTTTAACTGGAGAGCTGTGGGCTGACCAAAGAAATTAATCGTATTCCACCCCTCAACTATACAGAATATGCACCTGTCAACAATAAATGCTCTTTCACATCTGCTTCAGAGATTTTGCTTAGAGCCTCCATCACAGATTTTATTGAATTACCAGAAAAAAAAAAAAACGTAATGTGAAACAATCTTTTTTTCTGGTAAAATTCCAGACACTGTAGCACAGTTCTGATGGACCCCATTATAGTCAATTGGTCCTTCCCACTCCATTGGTCACATGCATATACTGAATCCAGCACCTCCGCTATCCTATAATGGAACAGAACAACATAAAGTTATAATTGTATTCCATCCTTTCTTGTCACTGTAGTGCACACAAGGTAAATCTTCAACAAGGTCTAATAGGTTATTTGTGAATACTGTAAGTTCATAAAAATAGTCCTTAGTGCCAAGTGATTGATTGGTTCCCGAGTGAGCTCCACATGAGCTTGTTTTCTGATGGCTCATTATTTTGTCAAAGCCAGAGCCCAACAAAGGATCCTATAGTACTTTGGTAAGCCAGTCTAAAGGCCCATTTAGACACAACGATTATTGCTCAAAATTCTGTTGCATTCAAATGCGCAACCATCGTGAACTTTTCGTGCACAATTTCGATCACTGTTATCAGTGCCGCATGCTGATTTACTCAGCGGGCGGTGCTGATAGTATACTTTCGGCTGGAATCCTGCTGGCAGTTTCTTTTTTTTAAAGCAGGACACCAGCTGAAAGCCCCGAGAACAATGCAACTGTTTGCGTATACCAAACAGCTGCTTTGTTCTCTGAGCTATCATGACATATCATATCCCCACCTGCATTAACTCCGCCTGCATTAACTCTTAAGTAGCTAATTAGCATCTTAGAGTTATGCAAAGATGATCGCTCAAAACCGTCACTCAAACTGTCATTTGAGCGATTATCTTTCAGTGTAAATGGGCCCTAATCTTGAATTAATATCAATATATCGTCATAGCCCAATGAATGATCCCAACATAGGATTCCCTATTACTTTGGTAGACTGATGTAATCCTGGATGGATATCCGTGTATGATCATAGCCTATGACATAGGGACTTATAATATGGGCACTGAGCAAGTACCACAGTATATAAATAATGGGTGAAAGTAACTCGGGTGGCAAGAGACACAAATATTATACAGACTACTCAGATTATGTTGGAATCTATTATGTGCCTGTAATCACTTAGACTTCACTTCCCTTTGAAGGGGAGATCTAAATTATACATCTTGCAAGAAATGTTGGCATCTTAAATAAAAATCTATTTGCCTAGCCTTTGAAAGGATCATTTTTTATTTAATTTTGGCCTTCTGGATAGCGGTCATTAACTTAAGGTCAGGCTTTGAATGAAATTCTCATTCTGTATTAAAAGTACTGTAGTGCTTCCTTTAAATATTCCTATCTGTCTTGTTAACATATTGCTACCTCTGTTACAAGCCTGCGTAATTTATTATGTCTTGAGATAAACTAATTCTAAACAGCCACTGCGAATATATTTTCTTGAGTAACTAATTTTGCTTATAATGAGCATGTACTTTTCTAGTTTTCTTTTTAATTAAATTTAAGATCCTAATTTTTGAAGTCTGTAGAGAAAAGTAAAACCATCACAGGCTCATGTGGACCTTTAGATTTAATAGCCAAGTGTACAATTACCGCAAGCAGTGGAATTCTGGTTTATATAGTATTTTGTATCTAAATGTCTTGGTTTAAAAAAAAAATGTCTATATATGTTATTTTAATGGAATTTTTGGTTTTAATTTAATTATTTTGCATTATAGTATTACTAAATTTAAATTAATAATCATATTATCATTTATTATACATTATAAATGTTGCTGTTTAATCATACAATTTTATAATGTAATTTAAGATTATTATGAATTGAAATAGATGATGAATTTTTTTATTGGAATCTATGGTGGTTTCCAATTTGTATTGCTTCAGTTGTTGTGAAACTACAGTCATAGAATTGTAGAGTTTGAAAGGGACCTCCAGGATCCTCTGGTCCAACCACCTGCTCAATGCAGGATTCACTAAATCATACCAGACAGATGTATATTCAGCCTCTGTTTGAAGATTTCCATTGATAAAGAATTCCCCACCTCCCATGGCAACCTGTTACCCTCACTGATCACTCTCACTGTCAGAAGGTTTTCCTAATATCTAATTTGTGTCTGTTCACTTTCAGTTTCATTCCATTGCTTCTAGTCTTTCCTTGTGCAAATGAGAAAAGGGCTGATCCCTCTGTTAAAGCTTGTATAGCTCTTTTTGAATCCTCTCTTTTCTCTAAAGTCAGTTATCCCTACTGGCTTTGTGTTGTCAGCAAATTTGATCAGTTTCTCCTCAATTCCCTCATCTCCTTTATAAAAATGTTGAACTACAGGACAGAACCTTGTGGTACCCCAATTGAGATATTCTTCCAGTTGGATGTACAGCTCTTTATGACAAGTCTTCGGGTATGATCACATAGCCAGTTGTGAATCCACCTAACAGTTGCCTTGTCAATCCCATATGTGGTCATTTTTCAATAAGGACGGTATGAGATACTATGATAGTATGAGATATGCTCCACTAAAGTCAAGCTATACTACATCCACTGCATGTTCCTGATCAACATAGTTGGTGATTCTGTCATAGAAGGAAATGAAATTTGTCCAGCACGATTTGTTTGCTACAAACCCATGCTGTCTCTGGTTTATTGCTCCATTCTCATCCAAGCACTTGCATACATGCTGTGTAAGAATTTGTTCAAAGATCTTTCCCGGTATAGAAGTCAGGCTCATATGGCTGTAGTTTCCTGAGTCCACCTTTTTGGGGATAGAGACAACATTTGCCCTTCTTCAATCTTCTGGGACTTCTCCTGTTCTCCAATAATTTTCAAAGACTACGGTGAGTGGTTCAGCAATTACCTCTGCTGCTTCCTTCAGTATCTTAGGATGTAAGTCATCTGGACCTGAAGACTTGAATTAATTTACGTTAGATATGTGTTCCCTCACCTTCTCTCTGCTAATAGATAGTCTAAATATCTTTATTCCTTCAAGCATAGGGAAGATCAGTTGATGTCGCATTTACTTTCTGAGAGAAAACAGATACAAAATAGGAATTTAAAAGTTTGGCCTTCTCAACATCATTCTTAACCAATTTACTATTTTTATCCTGTAAACATACTATACCATCTTTAATTTTTTTTATTTTCTTTTGACATACCCCCAACATCCTTTTTTATTGCTCTTAGCCTCTTGCAAGCCTCAATTCATTATTAGCTTTAGCTTTTCTGACACTTGTCCTGCAGTTTCTGCAAACTGCATTATATTCTTCTTTAGATGTGCCCCCACTTTCCATTTGATAAACACGTTTTTCTTCCTTTTTAGTATGCATTTAAGCTCTGTGTTTTTACATCCTGGTCTCTTTAAATTCTTCCAATTCTCCCTTCTTTTAGGGATTGTTAGCAGTTGTGCTTTGAGCATTTCATTTGCAAACTTTTACAAAGCTTTTTGGACATTTCTGTCCTTAAGAACTTCCAGCCATTGGATACTTCCTATCATATGTCTGAGTCTATTAAAATCTGTCTCTGAAATTCAACCTTGAAGTCTGAGTTCTCTCAGGTCTTCCTCTCCTTGTTATCTAAAATTCAATAATAGCATGATCATTGCCTCCTAAAATCCCAGCCACCCTTATTTTCTTAACCATTTTCTCTCTGTTGGCAAGCATTTGGTACAAAATAGCAGATCCCCTTGTTTTCTTTTCTACGTTTCGAAAGATAAAGTTGTCAGTAAGAGCAGATAGGAATTTGTTGGACCCATTACTTTTGCCCGAAAGGGTTTCCCAACAAATGTCTAGATAGTTAAAATCTCCCATGGTCACTGTGTCATACTATTTTGAGAACTTGGCCGTCTGATGTTGAAAGAGCTCATCCATATCCATGTCCAAGTGGCCTACAGTAAATGCCTACAATGGTGTCCTTTCTGTTTTTTTCTCTTTGAAGCTTGAATCTCAGTGGATATGTATGCTTTCCTACTATACCCCTTTCCTTTTATTAAGTCTGTTTCTTACAAATTAGTTGTAGCTTTCAAGTCTTGTATTTCAATCATGTGTATTAGTCCACCAAGTTTCAGTAATGCCTATGATATCGTATTTCTCTTTCTGTGTTAGTAACTCTTATTCTCGCTGTTTGAGGAGGTGAACTAGGGAAGATACCTTGCCCTAAGCTAGTACAGGGAAGGAGGGATACCCCTGCTTATGAATGGAGCACTCCTCCCAATAAGGGCTACCATGTGCTCTTCCTCTAGGTACTAACTGACTCTTACAGATAGAACTCCAATACACCAAAAGACAAACCAGGACCGGGAGTAGTAGAGAAACAGAGGGACGGACAGGCCTACAAGGACAAGACAGGAACAGGCGATGAGACTACTGACAGAAACTGGGGGAAAGACAACTAACAAAAGGATGCTGGATAACAAAATAAATGCAGAAGTAGGAGCTAAGCAGGATGTCAGAGAGAGCAAACTCATAACAACACTGAAGCAGTCTCTGGAGGGCCCAGGGCAACTATATAGGGCGGTGATTGGAAAAGGTGCATTAGCTGAGCAGGAGACCAGGAGCAATTAACCCTAGGTGTGCTGGAAGAGAATAGTATAAGCTCGAGGAACAGGGAGAGCAGGGCGATGCCTGCGTCTGCCAGACGCAGAGGATTATATAAGATTATATAAAATCCTTATATTTATTCTGCATTACTTTAAGATTCTAAACACTGTTTAAGTGTGTGTGTGAACATAACTGTTGTCTTCAGAATGACCCTATAATTTTAATCAGCCCTATAGTAATTTTAAATGGAGTTATATTTTAATTCTGGTTCGGGTTGTATGATAATGGACTTTTTGCTTTGTCTTTGGGTTGTTTGGAACTATGTTTCAGTTAAGATAAGTCCGCTTTTGTTTTGTTTATTTATCTGGGGTGTTTGTACATTTTTTTTTCCTTTTACTAGTGGGTATATATATATATATATATATATATATATATATATATATATTCAGTGTCATCTTACTTTTGCCACTATTTCCTGTCATCGTTTAGGGAAAGTCAGAGTCACCCCAGGTACCTGACGTGGGGTTGCCCTCATCAGGGCAATCGTCCTGCTTATCGGTAGGGTCTTCTAATACAGGTCTAGGGTTAGATTACATATTTTCCCTGTTGTTGTTTCCTTAGTATATACTTGTATTATCCATTATTATATGTAGTGTGTATGCATGAGTTACACATATGTATATATTGCTCAGTCTAAATATGCACTGAAAGGATCTCAGTGCTTACTGGAGTATCATAGATCCTTCATTCTGCAAATCGGTTGGAATCATGTGGATCGGACCTATATTGATGATGTAAGGATAAACTATCAATGTATATTCTTAAAAAACTACTTCAAAGTTCTATGTGTATAACCCTTTTATGTTTGACACTTCAGGAACTCCAATAAAAAAAATCTCCAGTTTCATTCAGTTGAGATCGAATGACAGGTTGTTAGACTGAAAGGATTGATGCCATTGTTACATAGGGGCGACTTCTACAGTGACTAATGCACACAATACCTTTCCTAACTTAGATTGAGTGCATCGCCCTTTGGGAGAATTACCTTTTAAAAAGCTACAGAGCATCTTAAATATGTTGATTTATTGTCATGACCATACAAGAAGCAAATGTTCTGCAACCACAATTTTCTTTTCTTATGTACCAGCATTGCTATAGATTTTGAGTTCAAACAACCTGAAACTTTTGTTGGTCTTATTGTGAAAAACTTTTCTATTAGGGTAAATGCCAGCTTAATTTATTGAGGATAAAGAAATATATGAGTTGATAATGGGCATTTTGAGAAGATAGATCTTTTAAAAGGAGCAGCGTTGTGCATGTCAGATGTTGTAGAGCTGAGTTTGTCAATTAGTACCTAATGGTGATATCACGATACTGTTTGTTTGTTTCTGGTCTTAGGTAGGATATAACTTAGAGCACAATATATTACCCTACCAAGTGTTCCAGAGTGGGAGCAACTCTTTGCAATGGCTCTTCACTTTAACTCATAGGCTGGGATCTCAATTACACCAATAGGACATACAGATGTGTCCTTCCTTATGTTTCTCAACACATTCAAGATTGGTAACACGAGATGATCAGCTTTGAAAAGACAGCATGATTTTATGAAACTCTGTCAGGAAATGTACATGCTATATGTTTTTATGTGTGGCTACCTAGTGATTGTGTATTTTTATACATGTCAACATACTTGACACATTCTTCCAATTCAATGTGCAGCCATTTATGACCACTCTTTGAGTACGATCACTCAGCTAGTTGTGAATCCACCCAGCAGTTACCTTGTCAATCCCATATTTGGTTATTTTTGCAATAAGAATAGTGTGAGATACTTTGTCAAGTGCTTTAATAAAGTCAAGATATGCTATATATCTACCGCATTTACCTGATCAACCAAGTCAGTGATTCTGTCACAAAAGGAAATTAGATTCATCTGGCATGACTTATTTGTTACAAACCCATGCTGGCTCTGGTTAATTACAGCATTCTCACCCAAGTACTTGCATATATGCTGGTAATTTGTTCAAAGATTTTTCCTGGTATAGAAGCCAGGCTCATAGGCCTGTAGTTTCCTGGATCCAACTTCTTCTTTTTTTTGAAGATAGGGTCGACATTTGCCCTTTTCCAATCTTCTGGAACTTTTCCTGTTCTCCAGGAATTTTCAAAGATTATGGTGAATGGTTCAGCAATTACCTCTGCTATCTCCTACAGTATCCTAGGATATAATTCATCTGGACCTGGAGATTTGAATTCTTTTAAGTTAACTATGTGTTCCCCCACCTTCTCTCTGTTTATTGGTAGCCTGCATTCCCTTATTCTTTTAATAGCACAGTGAAGATCCGTTGATGTTACATATACTTTCTGAGAGAAAACAGATACAAAATAAGAATTTAAATGTTTGGCCTGAACATCATTTTTAACTGATTCAATGTTTTCATCTTGTAAACAACCTATAGCATCTTTGACTTTTCTTTTGCTTTTATCCCTGAAAATGCAAACGTCGATTTTTTTATTATGTTTAGCTATTCTGACACTTGCCCTGCAGTTTCTATAGACTGTATTATTATTCGTTAGTTATGCCCCCCTATTTCCATTCTTCTTTACTTTCTAGCATGTGGTCAAGTTCTTTGTTCATCTATCCTGGTCTCTTTAATGCTTCCCATTATTTCTTCTTTTCAAGATTGTTAACAATTGTTCCTTAAAAATCTCCTTTCACTAAATTTCCCAACCTTCTTGGACATTTCTGTCATTAAGAACATTCATCCATTGAATCCTTCTTATCAATTTTTTGAGTCTATTAAAATCTGCCTTTCTGAAATCCAAACTTGAAGTCTGAGTCTTCTCAGGTGGTCCTCCCCTTGTTATCCAAAATTCAATGATTACATGATCACTGCCTCCTAAGATCCCACCCACCTGTACTTCCTCAACCATTTTCTCCCTGTTGGTAAGAATATGGTCCAAGATAGCAGATCCCCTTGTTTTCTTTACTACTATTGGAAGATAAAGTTGTCAGCAAGAGAGTATAAGAATTTGTTGGAGCCATTACTTTTGCCTAAGCGAGATTCCCAATTAATGTCTGCATAGTTAAAACCTCCATGACCTCTATATAATACTTTTTTGAGAACTTAGCCATCTGATATAGAAAGAGTTCATCCATCTTTTCCACTTGCCCAGGCATCCTATAGTAAATGCCTACAATGGTGTCCTTTCTGTTGTTTTCTCCTTGTATTCTAACAAAAACAGGTTCTACAGAACTGCCATTCTCTAAAATGTGAACCTTTGTGGAGATATATACTTTTCTAACATACAATGCAACATCTCAACTCCTTTTATTAAGTCTGTTCCCAAGTCTTGTTTTCCAATAATGTGCCTCATGCTAACAAGTTTCCATGAGGCTTATGACATCATATTTCTCTTCTTGTGTTAGGAGATCTGATTCTCGTTGTTTGTTTCCTTTGCTCTATGCATTAGTATAGAAATATTTTAGTTTGTGATCGGTTTCTCTTGATCCTCTACTTTCCTTTTGAATTTTTGGTCTTTGTTCTTTCTTTTCACTTCTTATAGCTAGGTTCTCAATTGTATTCATTAGCTGTATAGTTTTGCTTGACTTTTTACTTTCCTTCCTATATTGTTCTAGTTTGAAGCTCTACTAATCAGTATAGCAAGGCACCAGCCAAATATATGCTTTCCTATTTCTAAAAGGTGCAACCCATCTCTAGCAAGCAGTATAACAAATAGGTACTTCACTCCATGGTCTAAAAATCCCAGTCCTTGCTGACAGCACCACCAATGTAGCCAATTGTTCACCTCTAGAATTCTGTTCCATTTCCTTGTTACATGACCTTCCTGTGGGAGGATGAATGAGTAGACTACCTGCGCTCCCAGTTCCTGCATTTTCTTGACTAGGTCTTCAAAGTCTCTGCAGATAGTTTCAACGTCCTTTTTTACAGTGTCATTTGCACCTTCGTGTCTTAGTAGGAATAGTTAGCAAACTGTCGAATTTAAGAGTCTTTATAGCCTTTTAAGCACATCTTTGATTTGTGCATGTGGAAAGCAGCACACCTCTCTTGAGGTACTGTCAGGTCTGCAGATAGATGCCTCTGTTCTTTTCAATAGAGAATTCCCCACAGCCACTGCTCTCCTTTTCTTTTTCACAACATGGTTCCTTTTTCTCCATCCAACAGATTTCTGTGTGCTTACTAGACTGTTCTTTATTGACAAAGTCATATCTTGATGTACCTCTTCATTGTTCCCCTGCGTGAGAACCTGGTACTGGTTCCTAAGCAGTAAGGGTGCTGTCTGCCTTCTGTTCCTCCTTTCTTGTTTTGTTCACATGCTTCCATTCCTCTACTTTTGCAGGTACACTGAACATTTCTCTTCTTTCAAAATCCTGAAGAGTTACTTCTGCTAGATCAAGGAAATCATCATCTTCCTTAATGAGTCACAATGCAGCTATTCTCTCCTAAAGACTTTGTACCCTTTCCTTCAATAGAGAAACAATCTTGCATTTCTGGCAGGTGAAGTTTGTTTTTTCTTCTGGTAGGTCTGTAAACATAAAGCATACATTGCAGCTCACCATATGGCTACTGCCATGTTGCACATAGTCAGTTGATGTCTTTTGTGCTTTCTACCTAATGCTCACACATCCAATTTACATATCCCCTTCGCTTTACTTTTGTTAACATAGTGTATTTCTGTCTTGCTGTCACAATGTGTTTTTTATCACAACTGGGTGCTAATGAAAAAGGACGTTTTAATGCATCAATGAAAGTTATGTTTTAGGTGAATTAAGCTTTAGGCCCTAGTCAGACGGGCGATTTTTTGCGCGATTTGCGGATCGCATGACGGATGTGCATCCGCAAATCGCGTGACCGGTGCGCGCAAGTCGCCTGCAAATCGCCCGAAAATCTGCTCCTAGCCGCGTTTCATTAGAAACGGGCCGGAGCTGTCCAGCGCATTGCATTCAATGGAGACGGCAATACAGCCGTCTCCATTGAAAGCAATGCGCTGCGGGCGAACCCGGGATGAATTGTCGGTAAGGGCTTAAATATATAAGCCCTTCCCTGCAATCCATCCTAAAATGTGTTAAAATAAAAAAAAATTGTATACTCACCTTCTGCCGGCAGCCAGAGCTCCGCGCGGCCGTCCTGCAGTGGGTGTGAGTCAGACCTGCCCCCTGATTGGCTCAGCGCTGAGCCAATCAGAGGCATGCCTCACTTACACCCATTCATGAATTCATGAATGGATGTGAGTCAGACCTGCCCCTGATTGGCTCAGCGCTGAGAGGCAGCAGTCACTCACCCATTCATGAATTCATGAATGGGTGTGTGAGTGTTTTCAGCCTCTGATTGGTCAGGGCTGTGACCAATCAGAGGCAGATCATTCAGCAGGCAGGGATTTTAAAGCCCCGCCGGCTGAATAGTGCCAAGAAGCAGTTCAGGAGAACTGACAGCGGCCGCGGCTGGACTCCGGCTGCAGCGGAAAGGTGAGTATACAATTTTTTTTAATTTTAACACATTTTGGGATGAATTGCAGGGAAGGGCTTATATATTTAACCCCTTCCCGACAATTCACCCCGCGCACGCCGGCAGCCCATTGCTTTCAATGGAGCGGCTGTATTGCCACTCCATTGAATTCAATGGGCAAACATCGTTCTTCTCTGCCACAGCTGTTACAGCTGTGGCAGAGAAGAATGATTTGTCTTCTATATGTTCTCAATGGGGTCGGCGCTGCTGCCGCCGGCCCCATTGAGCGCATATACAGAAGAGAACAGGAATCGCAGATCGCAGATAGGTGCGATCTGCGATTTTTTGTTCTATAATTTATCGGACGAGCGCATAAAAAGCGCTCATGTGTCCGATACCATTGCAAAGCAATGGTTTTAAAAAATCGCCGGACGCATGCGCATGCGCAAATCGTGCGAAAATTCGCCCGTCTGACTAGGGCCTAAGAAGTTCAATATAATGCTTTAGCACACTTTTTTGCTTTATGAATTTTTGTTCACCAGTGTTCAATAACAGCTATTCTATACATCTCACCTTAGTGATTAACTCAGATTTTCAGATGGATTTTTATCTCAGGCAAAATGTTACATTTTTAACATATGTTGTCTCATAAAAAGGTAAAGGGAAAAAGAAACGTAAGCCCTGAACGTAATGTGAATTTTTACCAGCGAGGCTTCTATGGCTTAGTGGCCATCAGAATTTTCTAGAAAACTATTCTTAGGAACTCTGAAAGTCAAGTTCAAAAGCGGTGAAAATGCTAAGTCCAATTCTTTGGAAAGATTTTAGTTCAAGGTAAAGAAACTACATTAGGCAATACTACTAACTAGAACAAGGGCAATGTCGAGGTAATGAAAATTCAAAGAACAAAGTATCTAGAAAGGGGCAATATTGCGGGGAAAAGAAACCAAAGCCACAGTCAAAGACAATATTGATATCAAGGTTATGGCAGTGATAAAAGCCTGTGTAAAAGCAGGGTGTTCATCCTGACAAGGACGGCCCCACACAGGAACCTAGGGTATACCTAACACCCTATGTGGAATTAGGGAAAAATGTTGAAATGTAGATCAGACCTGGATCACATTCAAAGTGGTGTCTTCACAGATTAGATCAAAAGTATAAGCAGCCCCTCCTCTTAGGCGGATCTACAATAAATATGATAAGACCAATGCAGATTGGTTTGGCAGGGGAAACATAAAACACTAAAGGGATTTCCAACATATGCCACCCAAGAACCCTCTGCAATGACAGGGGATCCTGAAGAAAGTCAGACATATGACACCAAAGGTAACTACTGCAGCGACAGGGCGCCTATGTCAAAAGTGTGAACATATGGCATGGACCGATGTCATGACACTTTTGCACTTTAAACACAATATAAGGAATTATAGACATAAAAGATTTAGCTCACATTTGCACCAGGTCATTCAAAGATCAGAAGTGATCGCAGCATTAAAAACTCATTAAAAACAAACAGTCTGCACGAATGATTTCTTGATCTGTTTAATTTTTCATTCTGCCAAGTCTTTGTTCGCTAATGATTTATTATGACAGGAATGATTGTCACTGCCTGCACTATCTTTTCTATAAACATATAATTAGCTTTATTTTCATTTTTTTTCTTAACTCAACATGATTTACTTTGAATGGCAAATCAGCATTACCATTTGCCAAGTGCTAATTGTGTATTTCCTATGAATATTCAGATGGACATTGAGTGGCAGATAATTAGAAAGGCCAACAGAATTTCCTTCTGCACTGAAAATGCAATTGAATTTCTTTCCTTATGAGAAAGTGTTGACAACTGTCACTGATTGCTTGGAACTTTTTTTTATAGCAAATTATTATTTGTCTTTTTGTTTCTTATGAAATGTTTGCTTCAGTTTAAAAAAAACAATTGAAATGATAATTATTTTATTAATTTATGACTTAATCAGCATTGTGTGCAAAACTAGATTTTGTCTAGTCATAGACTGCCTAGGGCCAGGATTTGAGACATATGTAATATCCATGATATTATTTAGAACATAATTTGAAATAATCAGATTTGCAAAGTTGAATGCAGGAAATGTTCTCCAAGGGAAATGTAATGTGAATTAGCTATAAACTGCCTTATAGAATATAAGTTTTGAATATGGATTTCAAGGGAAAATTGAAGAAGTATCTAGACAAACAAAATTTGCATTTAGTTTTGGAATCAGAAAAAAAGTTTACATGGCTAAAAATATTTTTAAAAAGTTAATAATTAATATCTTATTTTTTTTAAATTGGAGATGTTCTTGTGCTGCCTGTTTTCATCTCCATGCAATGGTAGCATAGTAACTTAGAAGATGATTTTGTTCTCATTATTTTATTTATTACCTAGAGAGGGGGCAAATGTTTAATTTTATTATTAATGTTTTTAAAAACTCAGAGATTTCATGCACTTACGTTAGCCATTTTCTAGGCTATTTTCAAAATAGCCTGCTCTTTAACGGTAGCATGTTGGCTCAGTGGTTAATATTGTTGCTCTGTAGGCCTGGGGTCTTGGGTTTGAATCCAAATAATGGCAATATCTGCATGGAGTTGATATATTTTTAGTTTTTACATGGGTTTACTCTAGCTTCCGCTTGCACTCCAGAAATGTACAGATAGAGTAATTGGCTTCCTATAAAATTCACCACAGTGGTGGCTGTGACTCAGGCTAGGTGCATATTAGCCATAATTGCAAGTTCCAACCAAGAGACTCGGACAGCACAGGACACCAGCTTGTATGCTGTCCATATACAGTACTCGGACTCAGCACATTGACATTCATTGGCATGTCCTATTTATTGTCTGTGAAATGGACATGCTATGAGTTTTTTCAGGTGGACCACTTGTCTGTGAGAAAAAAATATGTATGTCTATAGCTTTATAGGTTATAATAGGCTTATGTGCTGTCTGTGGAATTACATGAATGGCACACACACAAACCCAAATATGTTAATGTGCCAGAGAACTTGGGAAAATTAGACTATGACTATGAGGGACAGAGACCAAGGACAATCTCTTGGTGCTATAAAAACAATGAGAAATACCCTGAATAAAAAAGAAATAGGAGATAAGAGAAGCAAATATGGTTAGAGGTAAACACTGTTGCTTTGCATCACTGGGATCCCAAGTATGAATCTGACCAAGGGCAACATTTGTAGGAATCTTGTATGTAATCCTTGTTTTCACGTTTTTTTTTCCAGTTTCCATGTGCGCTTTAAAAACATACTAATTGAGTAATTGGCTTCCTATGAAATTGACTCTCGTAGATGCTGTGACTTTGAAAAATTAGATTATGAGCCGCATTGGCAACAGAGATCAAGAGCAGAAATAGAAAAAGCTGTTATTGATAGGGAACAATCCCTAGCAGAAGAAAGGGAGCAATAGCAATTGCTGGAAAGCCATGGCTCCTTCAATGTTTATCCTGGCATGACGATGCATAAATTTATGTAGTAAGGAGAAGCAATTTATGTGTATTTCTGAAAAACCCCTTTAACTTGTTGTATTTTGCTTCCCTAGTAATGAACCAGGAAAGCAATTCCAGATAGGCAGTGCATCATATGTATCACTCAATATGGATAGCAGACTTCAACATGCAAAGTTACTATGGGGCTCACTGCAAGCGGTCAGGATCATTTGTACAAACCTGTAGAATATAGCGAATAAATAATCCGGCAGAAATCATAACTCAGTGTAACTTTCATGTAATCCAGGAAAAATGGCCAGGTGTTTAATATTGTCTTTGAGAAGTAGATGAGATTGCACCTTTCATGTAGTGGCTATTGTTGATAGCACGAGGAATACAAGCTTGGATGTTGTAGGTTATTACATCACAAAACACATGAATGTAACCTATAATTTATTTCCTCAAGTTTACACAGCTTCATTTGTTTTTCTGGTGTCAGGGAAATGTAAATAGTTGAGGTATAATGTAACATATGCTGGGGTTATATGAAATGGAGATCGAGCTTAGCGAGATTAAAGTAAACCCTGGGGAAATATATCAATGTGCATAGAGACAACAAACCTTTCTGATGAATAGGCCATCATTATTTGGAGCATCAACTAATCGTTACATAAACAGCAAACTTCACAATATCAAAATACAGAAATATAAGACATTGCAGTTCACACATTAATGAATCTGGGAAATCAGCTGCTTTACGATGTATTGCCAAATGAGCGTCAAATGCCATTAATTATGAACTCTGAGACCATTGTGTTGTAAAGTAGCCATATACACTGAATATGTGTGGGGAATGATATAGCAATTTATTAAATGGCCACTGCAGTAAAACACATTTTTCCATCCATGCTACCAATACCTGATTGACTGTCAGACTCTGTGTAGTGCAGTCACTTTCATGCAGTGCAGCCTCCTGTCTTATGCTTATCAGGCACACTCTGAGGGTGGCTTCACATGAGCGTGTTTTTGTGTGAGCATACGCACGCACAAAAGCACATCTATTAGAACCAATGCATTTCCTATGGTGCGTTCACATGTCCATACTTTACAGGCATGTGCCTGTAAGGATAGGATGTGTTTGCACCATAGGGAATGCACTCATTGTCTTCAATGGAGCCGCGGCTGCTGCCAGCAGCTCCATAGAATACAATGGTCTGCCGGCACCCTGTTATTTTTTTTTTCAGGGAAGAGCTTTAAATATAAGCTCTTCCCCGAAAAACAAAAATTTTAGTGTAAAAAAACCCCAAAACTTACCTGTTAGCCGCTGCCATGTACCCCGTAGGGATGAAGTACATTCCTGCCACATGCAGCAGATGTTTTCTTCATCCCGTGGGGAATAAAGAAGTACTGTTAAAAAAAATCAAAAAAACATGCTCACCTTTCTTCAGTTGCCAGTGCTCAGCCGCGTCCTCTCTGCGCTGTCCCCTGCTCTGTAATGCAGTTCTTAGAGCAGGCGGGGATTTAAAATCCCCACCTGCTGAAAGAGCTGCTTGGGATTGGCTGAGGCATGCAGCCAATCACAGGTAGCTCTCGCCAGTCATTCATTCAGCCTGTCATTTATTCCCCGCGGGGATGATGAAAACATCTGCAGCGGCACACAGGTAAGTATATACATATTTTATTATTTTACACAAAAATTGTTGTTTTTCAGGGAAGAATTTATATTTAAAGCTCTTCCCTTAAAAACGCAATTAAGGGGTGCCGGCAGACCATTGCCTCCAATGGAGCCGCTGGCAGCAGCTGCGGCTTCATTGAAGGCAATGCGCACCTGCATACACGCGTGTTTTTGCACGTACAGAGGTGCACACATACGTACGCACCTATGTAGGCACACGCTCGTGTGAAGCCACCCTTAATGATTAGGTTTTTTACTTTCAGTTTCAAACCAATCAGATGGTACATCAGCACAGCAATAACTAGAGATTATACAATTTCTACCTGTTGGGGGAACAGTTTAATTATCATTACCTTCTATATTTACCTAAACAAGCTACAGACCATAAGTGTGAAGTCAGGAGCAGAAGCTGTGGTCTCCTCTATCATGACTGTGATAAGAGCATCTATGTCCCCTTCTAGGTAGTCTCTGTGGTAGGTAGTGTTAGGCAGCATAAACCTAAGTAATTTTGAGCTGGTCAGATTTGAGATCACATGACAATCTGAGGAAAAAGAGGGCAGAAGTTTCAGATAGAAAGGAATAACTATACAATGTAACACTAGCTCATTTATATATACTGGGAGGCTTGCTACTGAGTGTATAAAAAAATAATAATCTGAATGGCCTTTTAAGTAAACCAATTTAGTCCAATAAATAGAACTCTCCAACGTTTCCTTAGGACCATGTGATGCTATGCTGCCCTGTTGATCATGTAACTAAATATGATACAGTGCTGCATAAAAGATGTTATTATTCTCGATTTACCCCACACTGAACAGTTTCTAAACTTTAAATTAGTTATCCAGGAAGCAAAAATAATTACAAGCAGCTGAAAGTGTTGGCATAGCATACAAAAAAAGTATATGCACCTCACTAAATCCTAGACTGCTCCTATTCTATTGGTGCTCAGTCCCCAACGCATATTATCAATTTCTGTAACAGCTCAGCCGTATTCCACAATTCCAGCAACCTGATTGGTTGTTTGGGTTGGCTGATTCACCCTAATTGTTTGTTTAGGTTGGCTGATTCAACCTGATTGGTTGTTAGAGCTGAGCTGTTACAGAAATTGTTAATACGCGTCCCCAACTGGTTTCCACTTCCTGTTCAAGTGATGATGTCACCAACACCAGGGACATGTGACTATTGAACCCAATCATCAGTTCACTACAGCCTGTGATTGGCTGCAATAATCATGTGTTACTTTAATGGGGTGTCATTGATGTTGCAGTCAGAAATAAAAACTAGCAAGGGACTGAGTAACAGCAGAATGGGAGCTGCAAGGGATTTAGTGAGATTTGTTTGACTTTTTTACATTTTGCCAACATTTTCAGCTGTTTGCAATTTGTTTTTCTCTATCTGGATAACCCCAATAAAGAAAATGCAATTTTAAGGAACAAAGTTCTTTAGCACTGATATCACCGATGTGAAAAAATTAGGTACCCCCTAAAACTTAACACATTTCACAGCAATAATTGAAATCAAGCACTTCCTGTCATTTAATTTCCTGTCTTTCACATTTGTCTATCTATCTATCTATCTATCTATCTATCTATCTATCTATCTATCTATCTATCTATCTATCTATCTATCTATCTCATATCTATCTATCTATCTATCTATCTATCTATCTATCTATCTATCTATCTATCTATCTATCCCTTAAACAAATAAGTGCCCAAGTAATTGATTTTACTTTGCATAAAATGTAACATTTATACTTGCTTTATGCTAAAATCTAACATACAATTACAATTATAAAACCAAGAATGATATAACCCATGGTTTTCCATAAGAATATTACCTTTCTCTTAATGATATCTATCTATCTATCTATCTATCTATCTATCTATCTATCTATCTATCTATCTATCTATCTATCTCATATCTATCTATCTATCTATCTATCTATCTATCTATCTCATATCTATCTATCTATCTATCTCATATCTATCCATTTATCCATCTATCTATCTATCTATCTATCTATCTCTTAAAATCTATCATTGTGTTCCATTGTGTTAGTTCTATTAGCTAAACATTTCTTGGCAGCACATTTTCTATGGGAATAATTATAGAAACTTTGGTACGCAGAAGTTTCATGAGTGAAAAAAAGATCAATGAAACTTGTCACCGAAAGGACCAAAAATAATAAAACTTAGCTTTTATTGATTTTTAAATAATAAAAAGGCGTCCTTATATTTTCTCATATGTGCTAGAAGTCACACAATAATTAAAAACAGTAGGGCTTAGATATATAGATGAACACTGCTCTGTCCCAACAATCTAGGTGCATTAGCCGGGAATCGAACCCGGGCCTCCCGCGTGGCAGGCAAGAATTCTACCACTTCTACCACTTTTGTATTCCCTGATGTCTTTTTCTATCCAGGGTTACTCAGATTTCTATTTGTCAATGACTTGCACCACCAGATGTTTATTAAAGTGTGGTGAAGCACTCACTGTCAATGACCTTGAACACTTTTAATTCTCTATCACAGGGTAGGCCTGATGTCCTCTGATTAGTCACGGTACAGTGATGTCTGTTAATTTACAGTCAGTAATATTGTACCTGACACACATTTACTAGTACTGTCGTCCCATTTATAACAGTTGCTCATTAATATTGCTTGGGTCGTATTTGTTCTTATTATTTCTAGAACAATATCGCGGTGATTGATTTATATAGAAATCACCCCGATATGTCACCATTAGGTGTTAAGTCCGGAGTATGTTTTTGTATAATGCAGACCCAAGCTTATATTGGCTTGATACTCTATGGTATTCCCTTATGCCTATGACTGATCGCATGAGCCATTCATTTCTTATGGCTCATGTGATTATATACCAAGGTTAATTGCAACCAGACGACAGCTTCAGTGATTATCAAGGATAGAGATAAGTTGTTCCAAATAATAGTGTGTTTTCAATATGTTCTCTCTCCTACTTATACATAGGCTCTATTCCGGAGAGATGATGCTCCCACTTGTATAAGTGATTATTACAGGTAGAACGTATATAAGATGAATAAAGACAGTGGCTGCATTAAATGGAACAGCTGCAGTATTCATCTATGAGCTACTCATCCTTCAGGATTTAAATAGCTGCAATAAAATGCTCTGTCCCAACAATCTAGGTGTATTGGCCGGGAATCGAACCCAGGCCTCCCGCGTGGCAGGTGAGAATTCTACCGCTTCTACCACTTTTGTATTCCCTGATGTCTTTTTCTATCCAGGGTTACTCAGATTTCTATTTGTCAATATGTTCTCTCTCCTACTTATACATAGGCTCTATTCCGGAGAGATGATGCTCCCACTTGTATAAGTGATTATTACAGGTAAAACATATATAAGATGAATAAAGACAGTGGCTGCATTAAATGGAACAGCTGCAGTATTCATCTATGAGCTACTCATCCTTCAGGATTTAAATAGCTGCAATAAAATGCACATAGATAGTTTGGTGGTAGCCCAGAATGAATTCTAGGCTATCACCTATATCCAATGCCCTTTTGGATAAATCTCTGTCTCTGTATATGCAGTCTGTTGTGATGCACCAACAGCTGCTGACTAGAGTAATAATGATAGACTCTGTCTGTTATAGTTGTAGTTGTATATGTCTACGTGGGTTGCATTATGATGAACATACAACCCCCACATAGATTAGTTCTTATGGAGAGAATCGGCCCATGGAACCTATCCCTCCCTCTCCATCTACGCGTTTCCACAACCTTGGAGATGGTTGCTTCCTCAGGATGGAGCTAACCTAACATGACCAGCCTCTCAAGCTGTCAGGATGTAAAATGAGCAGAGATGGTAAGTGTTGCTATCCCAAGGGTTCTTATACCCAAGGCTCCGCCTACTTCAGGGCGGGGCTTGTATTGTAGGAGTGAATCAGGCTGCAGTCCAATATGTCTCACATTTCCCTTGCGCTCATTTATATGCGCTTATTCGAGTATTACACTTGGCTCCTCCTCGCAACGTAATCACGTAATCCAGGAACATGTCATGGACCGCAGCGTAGGCTGCTCTGTTTGACTGTCCGATCACGTGATGTCATGACGTGCGGGGGGCGTGTTAGACCGGAGGTCCGATCATATACATTTTCCTTATACTCATCTGTAAGTGCTTCTTCGGGTGTTGCCTCCCCGCAGCGTGATCAGCGATCAAAGGACATGTCATAGAACGCAGCATGAGCTGCTCCGTTCTGACTGTCCGATCGCATGATGCCATAGCGTGCGGGGGGCGTGTCAGACCGAAGGCACGATCATGTGATGCCGTGACGTGCGGGGGGTGTGTCCGCTGGCCTGGCACTCCGATCACGTGACATCATGACGTTCGGAATGTCTATTGGCCTGATCATCCGGTCCCCTGCTCCTGTAAGTTACAGATGGGCGTGTCAGACCGAAGGCACGATCATGTGATGCCGTGACGCGCGGGGGGTGTGTTCCGCTGGCCTAGCACTCCGATCACGTGACATAATGATGCTCGGAGCGTTTATTGGCCTGATCATCCAGTCCCCTGCTCCTGTAAGTTACAGATGGTATTAAATATTCAACCAGCTGTCTCACAGGAGACTCTTAGGGATCGCAGCGAACATTTTAATCGTTCATTCGCCTAAACCTGTGACACATAGTTGGACATATTCCTCAGACTGGTAGTCACCCAGTCATACAACGCGCGGAAGATTGGTATCTTTACCGCACCTAGCGATTATCTCACCGAAATTGTGTGTCACTTCGGTTGTACACCTCAAGTGATATATCCGTTATAAGTAATTAGCATATTTTAGACTGCAGCATAATTATTCATGAACACTACAAAACGTTAGTAATCCACCGCCTGATTATATATGTGGCAAAAACATTTTCTCTGTTTTTGATATTATGAATCTCGCATTCTGTGACCAGACAGCTGATTCTCTCTCAAGATCAGAGTGTTTGCTTCATCCATAGGGGGTAATAATGGGAATCAATGTCTCATATATGCAAGGACGCATGCTTTATAGACGATGAGGTTTATTCTATTGTCAATATCATCAGTTTTTACGTGAGACCATCAGATCAACTTCATATCGATTCTTTTGGGGACATTAATCTCCTTTGACCTCATAGACGAGTCAAAAACAAATGTTACTCATCATTTAGGGATTACGGAGGAATTCCACTATATTGTCTCGCCAATCTTCAAACATCCCCTCTTCACTGTGGCCTAGTTTTAGTTCTGTATTATACTATTTTCAGACGAATGATGCAAAGGAGAGACATTCATTTAAACCCTTAGGATGGATGGTTTCAAGTCTATATATCCATCCGCACTCTTTTTGTAAAAGCTTCCGGTCCAGATTTCCTCTCCGTCCATTTGGCTTAATCATTTCAATTCCTCGGAAGGTAAGTACATCCGGATTGTTTCCGTGCTTGTCCCTAATATGGTTTGCCACACTAGTTTGTTCCCCCCGATTTATGTTCCCTATATGCGCTAATACCCTCCTGCGCAGTTGTTGAGTTGTTTTCCCTACATAATCGAGGGGGCAGGGACACGATGCTACGTAGACCACACCACTGGTTTTACAGTTGATGTAATCACGTATTTGATATACTTTTCTGGTCGCAGAGCTTACAAAAGATGATCCCCTTTGCATATATTTGCATGCCTTACAGCCTGCACATCTGAAAAAGCCTCTTGGTGGATTACCTGTTACCCAAGTTTGAAGTGTGTTTGGTGTTGATAGATGGCTCCTAACTAGTCGGTCCCTTAAATTCCTGCCCCTTTTGAAGGTTATCAGGGGTCTCTCAGGTAGGTATTGTGCTAGATCTTTATCTTTCAAAAGGATTCCCCAATGTTTGTTTAGAATCTGTCTTACTTCAGCTGAGTGATCGTCATAAGTACCGATTATCCTTATTTTGCCGTCTCCTTCTTTGCTACTTTTATGTTGCAATAAGGTTTCCCTATCCAGATTTTTTACGTGATCACTCGCTATTGAGATCACTTCTTCTGGATAGCCTCTCACTTCAAAACGATGTGCCATTTGCTTCATCTTTTCCTGGAAGTCTTCCTCCCGGGAACAATTCCGTCGCGTTCTAATCATTTGCCCCTTCGGAATCCCCTTCTTCAGGGGTATTGGGTGGTGGCTATTATAATGAAGCAAAGCATTCGTTGCAGTGGACTTACGAAAGATTGTTGTTTCCAGAGTTCCTCTTTCGGTTTTTTCAATACATAGATCCAAGAAATTGATGGATATTGAGTTAATCTCTGCCGTAAAAAACAGGTTCAGACTATTCCTGTTCAGGCGTTGGACAAACTCCAAAAATTTTTCTTCGGATCCGGTCCACAATATGAGGACGTCATCTATGAACCTAATCCATAGGTCCACAGATGACGTCCACTCCTCATTCTCCTCGCTGAAGACAGTTGTTTCCTCCCACCAGCCCAGGTACAGATTTGCATAGCTGGGGGCACAAGGGCTCCCCATAGCTGTGCCCCTGAGCTGGTGGAAGTGTCTTCCTTCGAAGAGGAAGAAATTTTTTTGCAATACGAATGAGAGGAGTTGAAGTAACAGATGGTTATGAGGTCGATATTGTATCCCTCTCTGGTCGAGATAGTATTTGGTAGCGCAGAGGCCCCCCTCATGGGGTATCGAACTATAGAGTGCCTCTACGTCCAAGCTGGCCAATTTGGTTTCAGATGATAAGGACAACCCTTGTAATTTTCTGAGGACATCAGTTGTGTCTTGAATGTATGTGGGTAAGGCCTCAACAAATGGTTTCAGTATCCTATCTAGGTATTTACTTACTCCCTGTGTGAGGCTATCAATACCCGACACAATCGGTCTACCTTTTAGTGGTGATAAACCCTTGTGCACCTTGGGTAGACTATAGAAGGTAGCCGTTTGAGGGTTTTGAGGTAAAAGGGCATGGAACTCCTTTTCTCCTAGCAGTCCTTCCTCCTTTGCTGATATTAAGATGTCCTTCAGTTCGCTTTGGAATCTATCTGTTGGGTCCCTTGGTAAGATCTCATAATTCTTTCTATCCTTTAGAATGTCCATGCACATTTTTTTATATTTCTCCAGGTCCATTATGACGATATTGCCCCCCTTGTCGGAGGGCTTTATGATAATTTTCGTGTCGCTTTCAAGTGACACCAGGGCCTTTTGAAAGATAAAGATCTAGCACAATACCTACCTGAGAGACCCCTGATAACCTTCAAAAGGGGCAGGAATTTAAGGGACCGACTAGTTAGGAGCCATCTATCAACACCAAACACACTTCAAACTTGGGTAACAGGTAATCCACCAAGAGGCTTTTTCAGATGTGCAGGCTGTAAGGCATGCAAATATATGCAAAGGGGATCATCTTTTGTAAGCTCTGCGACCAGAAAAGTATATCAAATACGTGATTACATCAACTGTAAAACCAGTGGTGTGGTCTACGTAGCATCGTGTCCCTGCCCCCTCGATTATGTAGGGAAAACAACTCAACAACTGCGCAGGAGGGTATTAGCGCATATAGGGAACATAAATCGGGGGGAACAAACTAGTGTGGCAAACCATATTAGGGACAAGCACGGAAACAATCCGGATGTACTTACCTTCCGAGGAATTGAAATGATTAAGCCAAATGGACGGAGAGGAAATCTGGACCGGAAGCTTTTACAAAAAGAGTGCGGATGGATATATAGACTTGAAACCATCCATCCTAAGGGTTTAAATGAATGTCTCTCCTTTGCATCATTCGTCTGAAAATAGTATAATACAGAACTAAAACTAGGCCACAGTGAAGAGGGGATGTTTGAAGATTGGCGAGACAATATAGTGGAATTCCTCCGTAATCCCTAAATGATGAGTAACATTTGTTTTTGACTCGTCTATGAGGTCAAAGGAGATTAATGTCCCCAAAAGAATCGATATGAAGTTGATCTGATGGTCTCACGTAAAAACTGATGATATTGACAATAGAATAAACCTCATCGTCTATAAAGCATGCGTCCTTGCATATATGAGACATTGATTCCCATTATTACCCCCTATGGATGAAGCAAACACTCTGATCTTGAGAGAGAATCAGCTGTCTGGTCACAGAATGCGAGATTCATAATATCAAAAACAGAGAAAATGTTTTTGCCACATATATAATCAGGCGGTGGATTACTAACGTTTTGTAGTGTTCATGAATAATTATGCTGCAGTCTAAAATATGCTAATTACTTATAACGGATATATCACTTGAGGTGTACAACCGAAGTGACACACAATTTCGGTGAGATAATCGCTAGGTGCGGTAAAGATACCAATCTTCCGCGCGTTGTATGACTGGGTGACTACCAGTCTGAGGAATATGTCCAACTATGTGTCACAGGTTTAGGCGAATGAACGATTAAAATGTTCGCTGCGATCCCTAAGAGTCTCCTGTGAGACAGCTGGTTGAATATTTAATACCATCTGTAACTTACAGGAGCAGGGGACTGGATGATCAGGCCAATAAACGCTCCGAGCATCATTATGTCACGTGATCGGAGTGCTAGGCCAGCGGAACACACCCCCCGCGCGTCACGGCATCACATGATCGTGCCTTCGGTCTGACACGCCCATCTGTAACTTACAGGAGCAGGGGACCGGATGATCAGGCCAATAGACATTCCGAACGTCATGATGTCACGTGATCGGAGTGCCAGGCCAGCGGACACACCCCCCGCACGTCACGGCATCACATGATCGTGCCTTCGGTCTGACACGCCCCCCGCACGCTATGGCATCATGCGATCGGACAGTCAGAACGGAGCAGCTCATGCTGCGTTCTATGACATGTCCTTTGATCGCTGATCACGCTGCGGGGAGGCAACACCCGAAGAAGCACTTACAGATGAGTATAAGGAAAATGTATATGATCGGACCTCCGGTCTAACACGCCCCCCGCACGTCATGACATCACGTGATCGGACAGTCAAACAGAGCAGCCTACGCTGCGGTCCATGACATGTTCCTGGATTACGTGATTACGTTGCGAGGAGGAGCCAAGTGTAATACTCGAATAAGCGCATATAAATGAGCGCAAGGGAAATGTGAGACATATTGGACTGCAGCCTGATTCACTCCTACAATACAAGCCCCGCCCTGAAGTAGGCGGAGCCTTGGGTATAAGAACCCTTGGGATAGCAACACTTACCATCTCTGCTCATTTTACATCCTGACAGCTTGAGAGGCTGGTCATGTTAGGTTAGCTCCATCCTGAGGAAGCAACCATCTCCAAGGTTGTGGAAACGCGTAGATGGAGAGGGAGGGATAGGTTCCATGGGCCGATTCTCTCCATAAGAACTAATCTATGTGGGGGTTGTATGTTCATCATAATGCAACCCACGTAGACATATACAACTACAACTATAACAGACAGAGTCTATCATTATTACTCTAGTCAGCAGCTGTTGGTGCATCACAACAGACTGCATATACAGAGACAGAGATTTATCCAAAAGGGCATTGGATATAGGTGATAGCCTAGAATTCATTCTGGGCTACCACCAAACTATCTATGTGCATTTTATTGCAGCTATTTAAATCCTGAAGGATGAGTAGCTCATAGATGAATACTGCAGCTGTTCCATTTAATGCAGCCACTGTCTTTATTCATCTTATATATGTTTTACCTGTAATAATCACTTATACAAGTGGGAGCATCATCTCTCCGGAATAGAGCCTATGTATAAGTAGGAGAGAGAACATATTGACAAATAGAAATCTGAGTAACCCTGGATAGAAAAAGACATCAGGGAATACAAAAGTGGTAGAAGCGGTAGAATTCTCACCTGCCACGCGGGAGGCCTGGGTTCGATTCCCGGCCAATACACCTAGATTGTTGGGACAGAGCATTTTATTGCAGCTATTTAAATCCTGAAGGATGAGTAGCTCATAGATGAATACTGCAGCTGTTCCATTTAATGCAGCCACTGTCTTTATTCATCTTATATACGTTCTACCTGTAATAATCACTTATACAAGTGGGAGCATCATCTCTCCGGAATAGAGCCTATGTATAAGTAGGAGAGAGAACATATTGAAAACACACTATTATTTGGAACAACTTATCTCTATCCTTGATAATCACTGAAGCTGTCGTCTGGTTGCAATTAACCTTGGTATATAATCACATGAGCCATAAGAAATGAATGGCTCATGCGATCAGTCATAGGCATAAGGGAATACCATAGAGTATCAAGCCAATATAAGCTTGGGTCTGCATTATACAAAAACATACTCCGGACTTAACACCTAATGGTGACATATCGGGGTGATTTCTATATAAATCAATCACCGCGATATTGTTCTAGAAATAATAAGAACAAATACGACCCAAGCAATATTAATGAGCAACTGTTATAAATGGGACGACAGTACTAGTAAATGTGTGTCAGGTACAATATTACTGACTGTAAATTAACAGACATCACTGTACCGTGACTAATCAGAGGACATCAGGCCTACCCTGTGATAGAGAATTAAAAGTGTTCAAGGTCATTGACAGTGAGTGCTTCACCACACTTTAATAAACATCTGGTGGTGCAAGTCATTGACAAATAGAAATCTGAGTAACCCTGGATAGAAAAAGACATCAGGGAATACAAAAGTGGTAGAAGTGGTAGAATTCTTGCCTGCCACGCGGGAGGCCCGGGTTCGATTCCCGGCTAATGCACCTAGATTGTTGGGACAGAGCAGTGTTCATCTATATATCTAAGCCCTACTGTTTTTAATTATTGTGTGACTTCTAGCACATATGAGAAAATATAAGGACGCCTTTTTATTATTTAAAAATCAATAAAAGCTAAGTTTTATTATTTTTGGTCCTTTCGGTGACAAGTTTCATTAAAGTTGAAAAAGGATTTCATTGCTACGGTGACAATTTTGATCTATAATGGCAGGCTTTCTGACAGGAGGCATAGACATCGCCCCCTGGCTAGCAGAGGCAAAAACTGTGTTCTCTGACAAAAACATGGAGACACACTTACATACGAACTCCATTAACCAAGCATTCAAGACTCTGACTAAGACATATAAGGACTTCGTAAGGTCCTGGTGGGAAGTTCAGGGATTGTCAAACTACATAGAGAATAAGATAGTACCCCGAGGCCTACGAATCCAAATCTCTCCACCTCCCAGGTTGAGAAATGGCCCCTTTATGGAGAAGTGGCATAAGGAATCAGTGGAGAGCTCGCTTAAACTGATGAACCTTCTGCTTGAAGAAGAGAAACTTAATTTAGAAAAAAATAAGAGTAGTCTGGACGATCAAATTAAGGAAGTACAGAAATTTAGTGGGGAAGCAGATTTCGAAAAAAGAGAACATGCATTGAAAATGACAATAGACAAATACACAGGCTTCCTGAAAGAAAGAAAACATTTTCAGTACAATAGAGATCTTAAAGACTTTACCGATAACCGAGCCTTCGATATAAGAACGTACACAGAATCCGAGATGAGTTCATCTGAAGGGGAGGCATCAGGTAGCGAGCGCTCCATGAGGGGCACCTTCTCCAATAGAGGTAGAACAAGAGGGGGAGGCCGAGGAAGGGCACGTGGTAGAGACAGAACTCGTTCCAAAGAAAGACATTTTTTAGGGCAACCTATAATGCAGTACATGACCCAGGCATACAGTAGGCCCAGAGTGTCTTCACAATCTGGACTGTCACTACCATCAAAATCTACACATAATGCACTATCCTTACCAACTGAGATAGCAACTAACATTGGGACCTCTAGAGGAACATCACTTAATGGTCCAAATGGCAATACCACTTCCCATACAGAAGTATCAGCATCCTCAGGGGAAGAAGAACTACAAATAATGAATCTGTCATCGAGAGAACTATTGGATGATGAAAAATCTGTTCTGAGAAAGGGCTTAACGTTCATTCCAACGAATAAATATGACGCATTCAGCTGGACACGCGATATATCCTTATTCCTACGCAAATTGCGTTGGAGAAAGTATTTCTCACTACAAGATAGAAAAAAATGTCAAGAACTTGGGTTAAATCTCAGTGATTTGGAAGCCCTTAGGACTTTGGAATCCCTTGAAAATGAAAACACAAGAATCCCTGGTAATGGACCCTTCACGGATTTAAAATCTAAAAATAGTAACCCAGCACCAATAGGTGAAACCCCCTTTGTTGACCTGTTTGAGGGGATGGTCAATGAAGAGTTGGCTAGACTGGGCAAGGAGAAGGTGTACAAATATCAGAACCTGACTACCGGTGTAAAAAAGGCCCTGGTGTCACTTGAAAGCGACACGAAAATTATCATAAAGCCCTCCGACAAGGGGGGCAATATCGTCATAATGGACCTGGAGAAATATAAAAAAATGTGCATGGACATTCTAAAGGATAGAAAGAATTATGAGATCTTACCAAGGGACCCAACAGATAGATTCCAAAGCGAACTGAAGGACATCTTAATATCAGCAAAGGAGGAAGGACTGCTAGGAGAAAAGGAGTTCCATGCCCTTTTACCTCAAAACCCTCAAACGGCTACCTTCTATAGTCTACCCAAGGTGCACAAGGGTTTATCACCACTAAAAGGTAGACCGATTGTGTCGGGTATTGATAGCCTCACACAGGGAGTAAGTAAATACCTAGATAGGATACTGAAACCATTTGTTGAGGCCTTACCCACATACATTCAAGACACAACTGATGTCCTCAGAAAATTACAAGGGTTGTCCTTATCATCTGAAACCAAATTGGCCAGCTTGGACGTAGAGGCACTCTATAGTTCGATACCCCATGAGGGGGGCCTCTGCGCTACCAAATACTATCTCGACCAGAGAGGGATACAATATCGACCTCATAACCATCTGTTACTTCAACTCCTCTCATTCGTATTGCAAAAAAATTTCTTCCTCTTCGAAGGAAGACACTTCCACCAGCTCAGGGGCACAGCTATGGGGAGCCCTTGTGCCCCCAGCTATGCAAATCTGTACCTGGGCTGGTGGGAGGAAACAACTGTCTTCAGCGAGGAGAATGAGGAGTGGACGTCATCTGTGGACCTATGGATTAGGTTCATAGATGACGTCCTCATATTGTGGACCGGATCCGAAGAAAAATTTTTGGAGTTTGTCCAACGCCTGAACAGGAATAGTCTGAACCTGTTTTTTACGGCAGAGATTAACTCAATATCCATCAATTTCTTGGATCTATGTATTGAAAAAACCGAAAGAGGAACTCTGGAAACAACAATCTTTCGTAAGTCCACTGCAACGAATGCTTTGCTTCATTATAATAGCCACCACCCAATACCCCTGAAGAAGGGGATTCCGAAGGGGCAAATGATTAGAACGCGACGGAATTGTTCCCGGGAGGAAGACTTCCAGGAAAAGATGAAGCAAATGGCACATCGTTTTGAAGTGAGAGGCTATCCAGAAGAAGTGATCTCAATAGCGAGTGATCACGTAAAAAATCTGGATAGGGAAACCTTATTGCAACATAAAAGTAGCAAAGAAGGAGACGGCAAAATAAGGATAATCGGTACTTATGACGATCACTCAGCTGAAGTAAGACAGATTCTAAACAAACATTGGGGAATCCTTTTGAAAGATAAAGATCTAGCACAATACCTACCTGAGAGACCCCTGATAACCTTCAAAAGGGGCAGGAATTTAAGGGACCGACTAGTTAGGAGCCATCTATCAACACCAAACACACTTCAAACTTGGGTAACAGGTAATCCACCAAGAGGCTTTTTCAGATGTGCAGGCTGTAAGGCATGCAAATATATGCAAAGGGGATCATCTTTTGTAAGCTCTGCGACCAGAAAAGTATATCAAATACGTGATTACATCAACTGTAAAACCAGTGGTGTGGTCTACGTAGCATCGTGTCCCTGCCCCCTCGATTATGTAGGGAAAACAACTCAACAACTGCGCAGGAGGGTATTAGCGCATATAGGGAACATAAATCGGGGGGAACAAACTAGTGTGGCAAACCATATTAGGGACAAGCACGGAAACAATCCGGATGTACTTACCTTCCGAGGAATTGAAATGATTAAGCCAAATGGACGGAGAGGAAATCTGGACCGGAAGCTTTTACAAAAAGAGTGCGGATGGATATATAGACTTGAAACCATCCATCCTAAGGGTTTAAATGAATGTCTCTCCTTTGCATCATTCGTCTGAAAATAGTATAATACAGAACTAAAACTAGGCCACAGTGAAGAGGGGATGTTTGAAGATTGGCGAGACAATATAGTGGAATTCCTCCGTAATCCCTAAATGATGAGTAACATTTGTTTTTGACTCGTCTATGAGGTCAAAGGAGATTAATGTCCCCAAAAGAATCGATATGAAGTTGATCTGATGGTCTCACGTAAAAACTGATGATATTGACAATAGAATAAACCTCATCGTCTATAAAGCATGCGTCCTTGCATATATGAGACATTGATTCCCATTATTACCCCCTATGGATGAAGCAAACACTCTGATCTTGAGAGAGAATCAGCTGTCTGGTCACAGAATGCGAGATTCATAATATCAAAAACAGAGAAAATGTTTTTGCCACATATATAATCAGGCGGTGGATCACTAACGTTTTGTAGTGTTCATGAATAATTATGCTGCAGTCTAAAATATGCTAATTACTTATAACGGATATATCACTTGAGGTGTACAACCGAAGTGACACACAATTTCGGTGAGATAATCGCTAGGTGCGGTAAAGATACCAATCTTCCGCGCGTTGTATGACTGGGTGACTACCAGTCTGAGGAATATGTCCAACTATGTGTCACAGGTTTAGGCGAATGAACGATTAAAATGTTCGCTGCGATCCCTAAGAGTCTCCTGTGAGACAGCTGGTTGAATATTTAATACCATCTGTAACTTACAGGAGCAGGGGACTGGATGATCAGGCCAATAAACGCTCCGAGCATCATTATGTCACGTGATCGGAGTGCTAGGCCAGCGGAACACACCCCCCGCGCGTCACGGCATCACATGATCGTGCCTTCGGTCTGACACGCCCATCTGTAACTTACAGGAGCAGGGGACCGGATGATCAGGCCAATAGACATTCCGAACGTCATGATGTCACGTGATCGGAGTGCCAGGCCAGCGGACACACCCCCCGCACGTCACGGCATCACATGATCGTGCCTTCGGTCTGACACGCCCCCCGCACGCTATGGCATCATGCGATCGGACAGTCAGAACGGAGCAGCTCATGCTGCGTTCTATGACATGTCCTTTGATCGCTGATCACGCTGCGGGGAGGCAACACCCGAAGAAGCACTTACAGATGAGTATAAGGAAAATGTATATGATCGGACCTCCGGTCTAACACGCCCCCCGCACGTCATGACATCACGTGATCGGACAGTCAAACAGAGCAGCCTACGCTGCGGTCCATGACATGTTCCTGGATTACGTGATTACGTTGCGAGGAGGAGCCAAGTGTAATACTCGAATAAGCGCATATAAATGAGCGCAAGGGAAATGTGAGACATATTGGACTGCAGCCTGATTCACTCCTACAATACAAGCCCCGCCCTGAAGTAGGCGGAGCCTTGGGTATAAGAACCCTTGGGATAGCAACACTTACCATCTCTGCTCATTTTACATCCTGACAGCTTGAGAGGCTGGTCATGTTAGGTTAGCTCCATCCTGAGGAAGCAACCATCTCCAAGGTTGTGGAAACGCGTAGATGGAGAGGGAGGGATAGGTTCCATGGGCCGATTCTCTCCATAAGAACTAATCTATGTGGGGGTTGTATGTTCATCATAATGCAACCCACGTAGACATATACAACTACAACTATAACAGACAGAGTCTATCATTATTACTCTAGTCAGCAGCTGTTGGTGCATCACAACAGACTGCATATACAGAGACAGAGATTTATCCAAAAGGGCATTGGATATAGGTGATAGCCTAGAATTCATTCTGGGCTACCACCAAACTATCTATGTGCATTTTATTGCAGCTATTTAAATCCTGAAGGATGAGTAGCTCATAGATGAATACTGCAGCTGTTCCATTTAATGCAGCCACTGTCTTTATTCATCTTATATATGTTTTACCTGTAATAATCACTTATACAAGTGGGAGCATCATCTCTCCGGAATAGAGCCTATGTATAAGTAGGAGAGAGAACATATTGACAAATAGAAATCTGAGTAACCCTGGATAGAAAAAGACATCAGGGAATACAAAAGTGGTAGAAGCGGTAGAATTCTCACCTGCCACGCGGGAGGCCTGGGTTCGATTCCCGGCCAATACACCTAGATTGTTGGGACAGAGCATTTTATTGCAGCTATTTAAATCCTGAAGGATGAGTAGCTCATAGATGAATACTGCAGCTGTTCCATTTAATGCAGCCACTGTCTTTATTCATCTTATATACGTTCTACCTGTAATAATCACTTATACAAGTGGGAGCATCATCTCTCCGGAATAGAGCCTATGTATAAGTAGGAGAGAGAACATATTGAAAACACACTATTATTTGGAACAACTTATCTCTATCCTTGATAATCACTGAAGCTGTCGTCTGGTTGCAATTAACCTTGGTATATAATCACATGAGCCATAAGAAATGAATGGCTCATGCGATCAGTCATAGGCATAAGGGAATACCATAGAGTATCAAGCCAATATAAGCTTGGGTCTGCATTATACAAAAACATACTCCGGACTTAACACCTAATGGTGACATATCGGGGTGATTTCTATATAAATCAATCACCGCGATATTGTTCTAGAAATAATAAGAACAAATACGACCCAAGCAATATTAATGAGCAACTGTTATAAATGGGACGACAGTACTAGTAAATGTGTGTCAGGTACAATATTACTGACTGTAAATTAACAGACATCACTGTACCGTGACTAATCAGAGGACATCAGGCCTACCCTGTGATAGAGAATTAAAAGTGTTCAAGGTCATTGACAGTGAGTGCTTCACCACACTTTAATAAACATCTGGTGGTGCAAGTCATTGACAAATAGAAATCTGAGTAACCCTGGATAGAAAAAGACATCAGGGAATACAAAAGTGGTAGAAGTGGTAGAATTCTTGCCTGCCACGCGGGAGGCCCGGGTTCGATTCCCGGCTAATGCACCTAGATTGTTGGGACAGAGCAGTGTTCATCTATATATCTAAGCCCTACTGTTTTTAATTATTGTGTGACTTCTAGCACATATGAGAAAATATAAGGACGCCTTTTTATTATTTAAAAATCAATAAAAGCTAAGTTTTATTATTTTTGGTCCTTTCGGTGACAAGTTTCATTAAAGTTGAAAAAGGATTTCATTGCTACGGTGACAAAAGAAAAAAAGATCAAGGTTAGATTTCCTAGAGTTTATTTATTGGTTTCTGGTTTTGCCCTTTCGGGTGCAGTCTGGAAGGAATGTATTTTATGATGTGCTTCAAATCAGAGGAGACAAACTGAGGACATGAGTAGTAGATTGTCCTTGGTTATCTGATGGGCTTGGGCTATCTGCTGTTATTAAACTGAATTATTGTTATTAGAGCTTATGGAATGTGAAAAGAAATAAGGAATAAAAACTGGATTTAAATTTGAAATGTATCATTGAACACATTTGTAGAGAAATCTTGTCAAGAATCCTTGAATTATAGACTCAGAAGAAGGTCTTCCTCTAGATCTTTGACTCGGAATGCAGCTTTAGTGCATGATGTTACCAAATACAGGTAGAGATGGACAATGTTTCTACATCACAAACAAATATTCTCTTTTTTAATGTACTTTAAAAACCTATTTAAAAATTAAATGGTTAAGAATGTTATTGTATGAAATGGTTTGCATTTTAGAGCATGAGGAAAGATAGGAATACACTGATATAATGATCATTGAAAATGTTAGTATACCATTCTTTTACATTTTGCTGTTTAAAAGTAGAGAACATCACAGGAAGCCAATATTAGTAGCCATAGTAGTATTTAGAGTCAAGGTACTGTAAGTGAAGATGTTCTCAAAAGTTGATGATGACTTTAGAACGATTTAATTTGTTAAAGACGTCTTTTACAGACATTAGTGGCATATTTTGAGTCAAAGAGATGCAGCTCCCGTCAATCTGCCAATAACTAGAATAGATTAGCACTAAAGCTAGACTTTTTTGGCTTCTTGGTTGACTTTCTAATGACTTGTCACTAATGTCTGCAACAAGACAACCCCTTTAAAAGATTTGAGGGTTGCAAACATTACCATTACCAGTACTATTAGTCTAGATCTCTCCCATGACCTGTTTATACCCAAGACTGTAACGGTAACAAGAGGGCATCCTCTACGTCTAGAAGAAAGCAGGTTTCCTCACCAACACAGAAGGGGGTTCTTTACTGTAAGAGCAGTGAGACTGTGGAACTCTCTGCCTGAGGATGTGGTAATGGCAAAATCGATAGAGAAATTTAAGAGGGGACTAGATAACTTTTTAGAACGCTATGGTATTACAGGATATAGACATTAGGTGACCAGTTGGGTTGATGATCTCAAATGTTGATCCAGGGAGTTATGAAGGATTTTTTTTCCCTTCAAACAAGCTAAATGGCTGCTTGTGGTTTTTTTTTGCCTTCCTCTGGACCAACAAGGAGGGGTTGAAACAGGCTGAACTAGATGGACATTGTCTTCATTCAGCATAACATACTATGTTACTATGTAGCAGGATTGGTTTGTCATTTAGTACAGCTAATCATAGCATCACAATATGTTATCTATGATGTAACAAAGTACTTACGCTGATCCACAAAGTGACCGAAAGTCGGCAATGACTGAATGAATAAATCATCATCATCATACTCATCTCATGTCACCCTGGAGCACTGTCTGGTATGATCACTGCATCTTCAACTAATTGATATAAGATACAAATGCAGTAGAGCTCAGC
This sequence comes from Eleutherodactylus coqui, assembly GCF_035609145.1. Classification (NCBI taxonomy): domain Eukaryota; kingdom Metazoa; phylum Chordata; class Amphibia; order Anura; family Eleutherodactylidae; genus Eleutherodactylus; species Eleutherodactylus coqui. Next base: position 64,537,991 of record NC_089841.1, on the reverse strand, counting down.
CTCTTATTCAACTGTTCCATGATAACATAGTAACATAGTATGCAAGGCCAAAAAAAGACATGTCCATCTAGTTCAGCCTATTGCCCCTCCCCCCCCCCCCCAATGTTGATCCAGAGTAAGGCAAAAAAAAACAAAAAAACAGGGAGGTAAAAGCATAACGTATTTGAAGAGGATCTGTCAACAAACCAAACATCTTTAATGCCTTCAGGACCAGAGATTTTCCATTTTTGCATTTTGCTTTCTCATGCACACCTTCCAAGAACCTGGCGTATTTTATAGCTGTATGAGGGCTGCTTTTTGTGGGATGGGTTGTATTTTTTAATGTACTATAAAATGCAATGAATAATTTTAAACAGTTTTTTAAATGGAGTGAAATGAAAGAAATGCAATTGTGCCATATTTTTTTTCTGGAGGGGGAGGGTTAGTTTTTATGGCACTCATGGTGCAGTAAAAATGACATGTATACTTTATTCTGTGAGTGCACACTAGCTTTATACAGTATTTTTTAATATTTTATAACTTTGCTTAAGTAAGAATTACTTTCTGTCACCGTATTCTGAAACCCATAACTTTTTTTTTTTTTTTAATTGGGCTATTTGTGGGCTTTTGTTTTGTAGAGTTAGACATAGTTTTACTAGTAACATTTTTGGGTACATACATATCCCCAAATTCCTCCATTCTGTATTTTGTTTTACAATGTTCACTATGAGACATAAATAGTGCAATATTTTAATATTTTGGACGTTTACTATTACAGCAATACTAAAATTGTGTTTTTTTCTCCCATTGTTTATATTTTGGTGGAAAATGGGAAAAAGAGGCTTTTTGAATTGTCAATATTATTTTTATTTCTTTAATGTATTATAAATGTTATTAAACCTTTTTTTACATATTTATTTAGCTGCCAAATGGGGCTTAAACTTGTGATCATTAGATCACTTGTACAATATATTACTTTACTTGAGTATTGTTTTCTATTAAGCCCTGCTATAAATAGGATTGGGCCGATGAAGCAGTTAAATGTTTAGATGCACATTCAACTTTGACCATGGCATCTACCTCCTGTCACAGCAGTTGCTGGGAGATGGCCGCTGGATATGAAATGGACTTGGTTCCCAAGAATGCTCTGTGCAACACCCAGGACTGCACAATATGTGCTGTAAACGTATGACAGTCCTGAAGGGGTTATCCCATTAAAATAATTTTTTCCCCTATCCACATGATTAGTGATAAATGTCTGATTTATGGGGGTCTGACAGCTAGGACCCATAGGGATCATGAGAGTGGTGCACCCCAAATGTTCCCAGTGATTCCTGAGGTCTCAGCAGATAGGTGGATGGATGATAAATGATTTTGCTGAGACAATACCTTTAGGCCTTCTGCACATAGGTGGATTTGCATTGCGGAGTCCACTGTGAGTGTTCGCCTCCGGACTCTGCAGCAAATACCGCCCATAACATGCTATGGCAAATCGCAATTTCATCTCCACGAGCGGAAATCAATTGCGATTTTCCGCTCGCAAAGAAAAAAATCACAGCATGCTGTGATTCTGTACAGACTACGCACAGACGGTTTCCATTTAAGTCAATAGAAGCCATCTGTCCCGCGGCACTTCCGCAGTGAGCACTGCAGAAGTGCAGCGGGATCCGCATCATCGCTGAGTGCCGGCGCCTACCGCGTAAGCGCGACGGAGTGCCAGCTGGCACATCCGCAGCACAAAAAGAAGACACCAATCAGGTACGCATGGGTCACCAGCTGAGCACCGGGTCGAACTCTGCTACAGGAATCCTGCATGCGGGGTCTGACCCGCCCGTGTGCAGGAGACTTAAACTAAGAATTTATATAAATTGCTTTTAGAGAAATATGAAAATGAAATACAGCAATCACTTTAGGTCAACGGGGTGCCTTTGCATGGCTTACACAAAATTAATGACTGTCTGACTTCAATCCACATGATTAGATCTATAGATCCTGCAGAGAGAAGTTATGATATGACTATATGGTCTGCTATGTGGCAATCAGTAGCACTTACTGAAATACTTCTCTCATAAATATACAGAGTTAATGGTCTCCCCTTGTGATATCCATTTTAATTGAGTTATCAATAATGAGAAGAAACAGCTCAGTAGCAGACTGAGCTCTGCTACATTTTTAAATAATTATGCTGCCATGAATTAAATGTATAATTAAAACTTGTTAATTGATTGGCAAATGCAATTTTCCACGGCCATTTTATGAAGAAATCAGCAAGTGGATAGCTTTATTGAATATGGCCTTTGTCCTGTTGCTCAAGATTAGACTGACTACTAGAATACTATGGTGGATCCAGGCGGAGACAAATTAATGTCCCCAAAGGTGCAGCATAGGGCAACTCCATTTGGAGCTAACTTTTTTTTTAAAGTGCCAGGCAGGTACAACTCCGCTATGGCAAGTCTGTGTGCACCCACAGCATGGGTGGCTAGCAGGAACACACAGACGGTGCATAGCAGCAGCAGTATAGGAAGACCCCTGCAACATTTACATGGCAGAAGTATAGGCAGAGCCCTGTAACATTCAAGTGGCAGCAGTATAGGCAGACCCCTGTAACATGTAAGTGGCAGCAGTATAGGCAGACCCCTGTAACTTTCTTGTAGCAAAAGTATAGGCAGACAGACCCCAGTAAAATTTCTCTAGTAATAGTATAGGCCTACCTCTGAAACATTGGGATACCATGAGCATAGGTGAAGGCTGGAAAAATTAGTTGGATAAGAGTGTGGGCGTGGGCCCCAAAAATTTGTGTACCAAGAGTACAAGTGTACCTCTGAAAAATGTATCAACCGAGAGGGCAGGTGAAACCCATAAACATTTTTTTAAAGATACTGCTCACTGTTGCTTAATTTGTAAGAGAACCTGGAAGCAGCACTGTTGAAAAATTGGTTCATGTTACAGTCTCAATACTTTTGAAACTTAGCAAAATTGTAAAAACATTGGTAGATGTAGATGAGCCTTTTGGGCCACAGAAAAATTGGCCGTTCAGCGCCATGACATTTTGTTTCTGGAGGAGGAGTAGCAGGAGGAGGACTAATGTCAGAGACAGATTGACAAAGAAATGCCCCGTTTTCCCGGTGATAGAGAAGAGTGCTTTTATCTGCGGTTGCAGTGAAAAGTATTTTTAGGTTCCGCTGCTTTCCGCTGGTGGAGAAGAGAAGTCTGGGGAAATCCAGGCTTTGTTCATCTTTATGAGTGTAAGCATGTCGACACTGTCAGTTGACAGGTGGGTACGCTTATCCGTGATGATTCCCCCAACCACACTAAACACACTCTCTGACAAGACGCTAGCGGCAAGGCAAGCCAGCACCTCCAGGGCATACAGCGCAAGTTCGTGCCACGTGTCCAGCTTTGACACCCAATAGTTGTATGGAGCTGAGGCATCACGGAGGACGGTGGTACGATCGGCTACATACTCCCTCACGATCTTTTTACAGTGCTCCCTTCGACTCAGCCTTGACTGGGGAGTGGTGACGCAGTCTTGCTGGGGAGCCATAAAGCTGGCAAAGGCCTTGGAGAGTGTTCCCCTGCCTGCGCTGAACATGCTGCCTGATCTCCGCACCTCCCCTGCTACTTGGCCCTCGGAACTGCGCCTTCTGCTGCTAGCGCTGTCAGATAGGAAGTTTACCATCACTTTGTCCACCATGGTATTGCATCACTCTCGTACCCCTTTCCTCTTCGGGAATGAGAGTGGAAAGGTTCTCCTTATACCGTGGATCGAGAAGGGTGTACACCCAGTAATCCGTAGTAGCCAGAATGCGTCTAACGCGAGGGTCATGAGAAAGGCAGCCCAACATGAAGTCAGCCATGTGTGCCAGGGTAGCAGTACGCAACACATCGCTGTCCTCACTAGGAAGATCACTTTCAGGATCCTCCTCCTCGTCCACAGGCCATACACGCTGAACAGATGGGAGGCAAGCAGCATTGGTACCCTTTGCAGTGGGTCCAGCTGTCTCTTCCCCCTCCTCCTCCTGCTCCTCCCCCTCCTCCTCCTCCTCCTCCAAAACGCGCTGAGATATAGACATGAGGGTGCTCTGCCTATCAAGCGACATACTCTCTTCCCCCGTCTCCTGTTCCGACCGCAAAGCGTCAGCCTTTATGCTTTGCAGCGAACTTCTCAGCAGGCATAGCAGAGGAATGGTGACGCTAATGATTGCAGCATCGCCGCTCACCATCTGGGTAGACTCCTCAAAGTTTCCAACGACCTGGCAGATGTCTACCATCCAGGCCCACTCCTCGGTAAAGAATTGGGGAGGCTGACTCCCACTACGCCGCCCATGTTGGAGTTGGTATTCCACTATTGCTCTATGCTGCTCATACAGCCGGGACAACATGTGGAGCGTAGAATTCCACTTTGTGGGCACGTCACACAGCAGCCGAAACTCTGGCAGATTAAACCGATGCTGCAGGGTTTGCAGGGTGGCAGCGTCCGTGGTGGACTTGCGGAAACGTGCGCAGACGCAACGCACCTTGCCGAGCAGATCTGACAAGTGCGGGTAGTTTTTCAGAAACCGCTGAACCACCAGATTGAAAAAGTGGGCCAGGCATGGCACATGTGTGAGGCTGCCAAGCTGCAGAGCCGCCACCAGGTTACGGCCATTGTCACACATGACCATGCCCGGTTGGAGGCTTAGCGGCGAAAGCCAGAGGTCGGTCTGCTCAGTCAGACCCTGCAACAGCTCGGGGGCCATGTGCCTCTTGTCACCTAGGCTGAGTAGTTTCCGCACGGCCTGCTGACGCTTGCCAACCGCTGTGTGGCCGCGCCGCACCACACCGACTGCTGGCAGCGTGCTGCTCACATTTCTTAATTGAGAGGTAGAGGTTGCATAGGAGGAGGAGGAGGGGGAGGGTTTAGAGGAGGCGGCATAGACCGCTGCAGATACCAAAATCAAGGAAGGACCCACAATTCTGGGTGTGGGTAGGACGTGTGCGGTCCCAGGCTCTCACTCGGTCCCAGCCTACACCAAATTCACCCAATGTGCCGTCAGGGAGATATAATGGCCCTGCCCACCAGTACTTGTCCACGTGTCCGTGGTTAAGTGGACCTTCCCAGTAACCGCGTTGGTGAGGGCATGATGGATGTTGCGGGAGACGTGCTGGTGTAGGGCTGGGACGGCACACCGTGAAAAATAGTGCCGACTGGGGACCGCCACCGCCATCATGTTTTTGAAAGCCTCCGTTTCCACAAGCCTGTACGGCAGCATCTCCAGGCTGATCAATTTGGCAATGTGCACGTTTAATGCTTGAGCGTGCGGGTGCGTGGCGGTGTATTTGCGCTAGCGACAGCTGGACGCTGTGCTGTGAGACATTGCTGGATGGGGCCGAGGACAGCAGAGGTAAGGGTGTGGGTGCAGGCCGGGAGGTGCTCGTGCCTGTGTTCTGAGAGGGGGGTTGGACCTGAGTGGCAGGTTGGAGCACAGGGGGAGAGGTAATGGTGCGACCCAGAGGCGGTGAACGGCCTTCGTCCCACCTTGTGGGGTGCTTGGCCATCATATGCCTGCGCATGCTGGTGGTGGTGAGGCTGGTACTGGTGGCTCCCCGGCTGATCTTGGCGTGACACAGGTTGCACACCACTGTTCATCGGTCGTCCACGCTCTCACTGAATAACATCCACACCTTTGAAGACCTAGGCCTCCAAGGGTTGCTTGGTGCGAGGGGGTGCTTTGAGAAACAATTGGCGGAGTCTTCGCTCTGGCCCTGCCTCTACCCCTGACCACCCCACTGCCTCTTCCAACCTGTCCTGCTGCTGCACTTGCCTCCCCCTCTGAAGACCTCTTCTCAGTTGGCTTAGCGAACCAGGTGGTGTCAGTCACCTCCTCGTCCAGTGGCTCTTCCTCCGAATTGTCTGTGTGCTCCTCCCTCGGACTTACTGCCCTTACTATTACCTCACAGATAGACAACTGTGTCTCATCATCATCGACCTCCTCACCCACTGAAAGCTCTTGAGGGCATCGGTCACGACAAACTCCTCAGGTGAGAGAGGAACCATTTTTTCCCAATCAAGGCAGGGGCCCGAGAACAGTTCCTGGAAGTCTGTCTGCTCATCAGAATGTGTCATTTTCATGGAGTGAGGAGGCTGGGAGGAAGGAGGAGCAGCAGCGAGGGATTCAGAGTTGCAGCAGTGGACGGCGTAGAAGACTGGGTGGTCGATACATTGCTGGATGCATTTTCTGCCATCCATGACAGGACCTGCTCACACTGCTCATTTTCTAATAAAGGTCTACCACGTGGACCCAAAAATTGTGATATGAAGCTGGGGACCCCAGAAACTTGCCTCTCTCCTAATCCTGCAGCAGCTGGCTGTGATTCTCCAGGACCAGGAACTCGGCCTGTGCCCATACCCTCACTTGGACCTCTGCGTCCTCGCACGCGTCCACGTCCTCTAGGCCTACCCCTACCCCTCAGCATGGTGGATTACGAATAGAGCAGACACAGAGCGGTCTAAATAATTATGCAATTATTGGCCTGCAGTTGGAGGCTGACAGCGGTTATGTAGCGCACACTGCAGTCCGAAAAAAATTATACGCTAGGCTGCAAAAAGGCCTAGCTGGGTAGTAGTGAGCCACTGCAACTCCCAGCAGCCACGCAGTATAATGCACACGGTCACAGGTAGCCCTAGAAGGAGCTTTTTTTCAAATTTTTTTGAAAAAGCAAACAGCCTAGATAGTGTGTATATGTCTTTCCCTCTATCAGGGGCTGTCACCGCACGCTGTGCGTGAAGTTGACGGCACACACAGAGTGGTGTAAAAAAATATGCTATTATTGGCCTGCAGTTGGAGGATCACAGAGGTTATGTAACGCACACTGCAGTCTGAAAAAAATTATACGCTAGGCTGCAAAAAGGCCTAGCTGGGTAATAGTGAGGCACTACAACTCCCAGCGGCCACGCAGTATAATGCACACGGCCACAGGTAGCCGTAATAAGGAGCTTTTTTGGGGTACTTGTTGACAGGATTCTACACTACCACTGTCCCTGCCTCACCAGTACTGCCCCTATACTCTGTATAATTGACTGCAGACTGAGAACGCTATAGCTTGCACAGCCCAAGATGAAAAAAAAAAAAATTGTGCAAAACTGCTCCCAGCAGCCACAACAGTAATGCACACGGTCAGATGTGGCCCTAAGAAGGAACGTTGGGGCTCTTGAAGACGCTAACAGTAGCCTAACACTCTCCCTATAGCAGGAACAGCACTCTCCCTAATCTCTGCCAGCGTGTGCCTGAAGCGAGCCGCGGGTGGGACCGCTTTAAATACTCGGCGGTCACTTGATCTCACCAGCCACTCACTGCAGGGGGGTGGGATAGGGCTGGCACATCACAGGAGGAAGTTGTAATGCCTTCCCTGCATGTCTATTGGCTAGAAAATGGCGCTAAACATGCAGGGATGGAAATGGAATTGACTCAAGCACTGCATGCTCCTAATCTCAAGTAACGAGCATCTTGAGCACCCTAATACTGGAGCGAGCATCAAGCTCAGACGAGTACGTTCGCTCATCTCTAGCAATAACATATAGTCTTAACAGATAACAGTTTGTACTTGTTTTGTTTGATTTTCATTCCGGACTGGGATTTTACAGTTAACTGTGAGAAGAATTGAAAAATCAAACAAATGAAACACCCAATAATGATAGAGTATATCAGAAAATCTATTACAATGTAACAAAATGGTAATAACTTATAATAAACTTTAAAACTGGACATTTTAGCCAGTAATGATGTAATTTGTAGAAAACTTTCAAAGCCAAATGAAAGTCCAAATATATTAGTATGTCAAACAGATTAACACGTAATGCAAGAAATTAGCAGAGCCATGTGTGGTCGGTGTTTTGATGAAAGAATCAAATAAAAAAATTACATTAAGGTGTTGGTAGTAATTGATGTGTGTGACGTGGAAATAATAAGGATCCTTAAGATGAGCGAACGTACTCGTCCGAGCTTGATACTCTTTCGAGTATTAGCGTGTTCAAGATGCTCGTTACTAGAGGCGAGCACCACGCGATGTTCGAGTTACTTTCACTTTCATCTCTGAGACGTTAGCGCGCTTTTCTGGCCAATAGAAAGACAGGGAAGGCATTACAACTTCCCCCTGCGACGATCAAGCCCTATACCACCCCCCTGCAGTGAGTGGCTGGCGAGATCAGGTGTCACCCGAGAATATAAATCGGCCTCTCCTGCGGCTCGCCACAGATGCATTCTGACAGAGATCAGGGAAAGTGCTGCTGATGCCAGAGCTGCTATAGGGAGAGTGTTAGGAATAATTTTAGGCTTCAAGAACCCCAACAGTCCTTCTTAGGGCCACATCTGACCGTGTGCAGTACTGTTGAGGCTGCTTTTTGCAGTGTTGCACATTTTTTTTTCTTTTTGTATATCGGCCGTGCAGAGCATTGCGTCCAGAGCATTGCGTCCTGCAGTAATTTTACATAGTCCATGGCCAGTAGTGGTGGTGAGGCAGGGACAGTGAAAGACATATCCAGTCTATATAGGCAGTGGGCTTTTCCAAAAAAAATTGGGAAAAAAAATCTATTTGGGCTGCCTGTGACCGTCCTGACTGTACTGCGTCTCTGCTGGTGGTAGTTGTCCTAATTTATACGCAGCCAGCTAAATGTTACAGCAGGCTTGCGCAAAATTATTTCCTGGCTCTGCATTGCCTCTTACATCACCGCTGTCATCCTGTCCAGAGTGAAACAGTCTGCAGTAATTTTACATAGTCCACGGCCAGTAGTGGTGGTGAGGCAGGGACAGTGAAAGGCATATCCAGTCTATATAGGCAGTGGGCTTTTCCAAAAAAATGTTGGAAAAAAAATCTATTTGGGCTGCCTGTGACCGTCCTGACTGTACTGCGTCTCTGCTGGGGGTAGTTGTCCTAATTCATATGCAGCCAGCTAAGTGTTACAGCAGGCTTGCGCAAAATTCTTTCCTGGCTCTGCGTTGCCTCTTACATCACCGCTGTCATCCTGTCCAGAGTGAAACAGTCTGCAGTTATTTTACATAGTGCACGGCCAGTAGTGGTGGTGAGGCAGGGACAGTGAAAGACATATCCAGTCTATATAGGCAGTGGGCTTTTCCAAAAAAATTTGGGAAAAAAAAATCTACTTGGGCTGCCTGTGACCGTCCTGACTGTACTGCGTCTCTGCTGGGGGTAGTTGTCCTAATTCATACGCAGCCAGCTAAGTGTTACAGCAGGCTTGCGCAAAATTCTTTCCTGGCTCTGCGTTGCCTCTTACATCACCGCTGTCATCCTGTCCAGAGTGAAACAGTCTGCAGTAATTTTACATAGTCCAGGGCCAGTAGTGGTGGTGAGGCAGGGACAGTGAAAGACATATCCAGTCTATATAGGCAGTGGGCTTTTCCAAAAAAATGTTGGAAAAAAAATCTATTTGGGCTGCCTGTGACCGTCCTGACTGTACCTCTGCTGGGGGTAGTTGTCCTAATTCATATGCAGCCAGCTAAGTGTTACAGCAGGCTTGCGCAAAATTTTTTCCTGGCTCTGCTGTGCGTTCCGTAAGCGAAGTCAGCCTCCAACCACAGGCCAATAAGCGGCACATTTAATTACAGCGTTCTGTTTCTGCATTACTGGTAATACAGCATGCTGAGGGGTAGGGGTAGGCCTAGAGGACGTGGACGCGGGCGAGGACGTGGAGGCCCAAGTCAGGGTGTGGGCACAGGCTGAGCTTCTGATCCAGGTGTATCGCAGCCGACTGCTGCGGGATTAGGAGAGAGGCACGTTTCTGGCGTCCCCACATTCATCTCACAATTAATGGGTCCACGCGGTGGACCTTTATTAGAAAATGAGCAGTGTGAGCAGGTCCTGTCGTGGATGGCAGAAAGTGCATCCAGCAATCTATCGACCACCCAGAATTCTGCGCCGTCCACTGCTGCAACTCTGAATCCTCTGGCTGCTGCTCCTCCTTCCTCCCAGCCTCCTCACTCCATTACAATGACACATTCTGAGGAGCAGGCAGACTCCCAGGAACTGTTCTCGGGCCTCTGCCCAGAATGGGCAGCAATGGTTTCGAATCCTCTCCCACTGGAGGAGTTTGTCGTGACCGATGCCCAACCTTTGGAAAGTTCCCGGGGTCCGGGGGATGAGGCTGGGGACTTCCGGCAACTGTCTCAAGAGCTTTCAGTGGGTGAGGAGGACGATGATGATGAGACACAGTTGTCTATCACTCAGGTAGTAGTAATTGGAGTAAGTCCGAGAGAGGAGCGCACAGAGGATTCGGAGGAAGAGCAGCAGGATGATGAGGTGACTGACCCCACCTGGTTTGCTACGCCTACTGAGGACAGATCTTCAGAGGGGGAGGCAAGTGCAGCAGCAGGGCAGGTTGGAAGAGGCAGTGTGGTGGCCAGGGGTAGAGGCTGGGCCAGACCGAATAATCCACCAACTGTTTCCCAAAGCGCCCCCTCGCGCCATGCCACCCTGCAGAGGCCGAGGTGCTCAAAGGTCTGGCAGTTTTTCACTGAGAGTGCAGACGACCGACAAACAGTGGTGTGCAACCTTTGTCGCGCCAAGATCAGCCGGGGAGCCACCACCACCAGCCTCACCACCACCAACATGCACAGACATATGATGCCCAAGCACCCCACAAGGTGGGACGAAGGCCGTTCACCGCCTCCGGTTTGCACCGCTGCCTCTCCCCCTGTGCCCCAACCTGCCACTGAGAGCCAACCCCCCTCTCAGGACACAGGCACTACCGTCTCCTGGCCTGCACCCACACCCTCACCTCCGCTGTCCTCGGCCCCATCCACCAATGTCTCTCAGCGCACCGTCCAGCCGTCGCTAGCGCAAGTGTTGGAGCGCAAGCGCAAGTATGCCACCAAGCACCCGCACGCTCAAGCGTTAAACGTGCAGATAGCCAAATTTATCAGCCTGGAGATGCTGCCGTATAGGGTTGTGGAAACGGAGGCTTTCAAAGGTATGATGGCGGCGGCGGCCCCGCGCTACTCAGTTCCCAGTCGCCACTACTTTTCCCGATGTGCCGTCCCAGCCCTGCACGACCACGTCTCCCGCAACATTGTACGCGCCCTCACCAACGCGGTTACTGCCAAGGTCCACTTAACAACGGACACGTGGACAAGCACAGGCGGGCAGGGCCACTATATCTCCCTGACGGCACATTGGGTGAATTTAGTGCAGGCTGGGACAGAGTCATAGCCTGGGACCGCTCACGTCCTACCCACCCCCAGAATTGCGGGCCCCAGCTCGGTGGTGGTATCTGCGGCGGTGTATGCTTCCTCCACTAAACCACCCTCCTCCTCGTCATACGCAACCTCTGTCTTGCAATCAAGATGTGTCAGCAGCAGCATGTCGCCAGCAGTCGGTGTCGCGCGGCACGGCAGCACAGCGGTGGGCAAGTGTCAGCAGGCCGTGCTGAAACTACTCAGCTTAGGAGAGAAGAGGCACACGGCCCATGTACTGCTGCAGGGTCTGACAGAGCAGACTGACCGCTGGCTTGCGCCGCTGAGCCTCCAACCGGGCATGGTCGTGTGTGACAACCGCCGTAACCTGGTGGCGGCTCTCAGCTCGGCAGCCTCACGCACGTGCCATGCCTGGCCCACGTCTTTAATTTGGTGGTTCAGCGCTTTCTGAAAAGCTACCCACGCTTGTCAGACCTGCTCGGAAAGGTGCGCCGGCTCTGCGCACATTTCCGCAAGTCCCACACGGACGCTGCCACCCTGCGTACCCTGCAACATCGGTTTCATCTGCCAGTGCACCGACTGCTGTGTGACGTGCCCACACGTTGGAACTCTACGCTCCACATGTTGGTCAGGCTCTATTAGCAGCGTAGAGCTATAGTGGAATACCAACTCCAACATGGGCGGCGCAGTGGGAGTCAGCCTCCTCAATTCTTTACAGAAGAGTGGGCCTGGTTGGCAGACATCTGCCAGGTCCTTGGAAACTTTGAGGAGTCCACCCAGATGGTGAGCGGCGATGCTGCAATCATTAGCGTCACCATTCCTCTGCTATGCCTTTGAGAAGTTCCCTGCAAAGCATAAAGGGAGACGCTTTGCGCTCGGAAACAGAGGCAGGGGAAGACAGTATGTCGCTGGATAGTCAGAGCACCCTCCTGTCTATATCTCAGCACGTTGAGGAGGAGGAGGAGGAGGAGCATGAAGAGGATGAGGAGGAGGAGGAAGAGACAGCTTGGCCCAATGCTGAGGGTACCCATGCTGCTTGCCTGTCATCCTTTCAGCGTGTATGGCCTGTGGACGAGGAGGAGGATCCTGAAAGTGATCTTCCTAGTGAGGACAGCCATGTGTTGCATACAGGTACCCTGGCACACATGGCTGACTTCATGTTAGGATGCCTTTCTCGTGACCCTCGCGTTACACGCATTCTGGCCACTACGGATTACTGGGTGTACACACTGCTCGACCTACGGTATAAGGAGAACCTTTCCACTCTCATACCTGAAGAGGAAAGGGGTTCGAGAGTGATGCTATACCACAGGACCCTGGCGGACAAGCTGATGGTAAAATTCCCATCCGACAGCGCTAGTGGCAGAAGACGCAGTTCCGAGGGCAAGGTAGCAGGGGAGGCGCGGAGATCAGGCAGCATGTACAGCACAGGCAGGGGAACACTCTCTAAGGCCTTTGACAGCTTTCTGGCTCCCCAGCAAGACTGTGTCACCGCTTCCCAGTCAAGGCTGAGTTGGCGCGAGCACTGTAAAAGGATGGTGAGGGAGTACGTAGCCGATCGCACGATTGTCCTCCGTGATGCCTCTGCCCCCTACAACTACTGGGTGTCGAAGCTGGACACGTGGCCTGAACTCGCGCTGTATGCCCTGGAGGTGCTTGCTTGTCCTGCGGCTAGCGTCTTGTCAGAGAGGGTGTTTAGTGCGGCTGGGCGAATCATCACAGATAAGCGTACCCGCCTGTCAACCGACAGTGCCGACAGGCTTACACTCATCAAGATGAACAAAGCCTGGATTTCCCCAGACTTCTCCTCTCCACCAGCGGACAGCAGCGATACCTAAACAATACGTAGGCTGCACCCGCAGATGGAAGCATTGTTCTCTATCACCATCAAAAACGTGGACCTGTTAGCTTCACCAATCTGTGTATAATATTCATCCTCCTCCTCCTGCTCCTCCTCCTGAAACCTGACGTAATCACGCCGAACGGGCAATTTTTCTTAGGCCCACAAGGCTCAGTCATATAATTTTTGTAAACAATTTTTATACGTTTCGATGCTTATTAAAGCGTTGAAACTTGCACCTGAACCAATTTTTATTTTAACTGGGCTGCCTCCAGGCCTAGTTACAAATTAAGCCACATTAACCAAAGCGATTAATGGGTTTCACCTGCCCTCTTGGTTGGGCATGGGCAATTTTTCTGAGGTACATTAGTACTGTTGGTACACCAATTTTTTGGGGCCCTCGCCTACAGTGTAATCCAATTAATTCTTTGCCCACCTGCATTAAAGCTGACGTTACATCAGCTGTGCTAGGCAATGCAATGGGATATATTTATGTACCGCCGGTGGCTTCCTGGCACCCACCCATGCTGTTGGTCCACACGGAGTTGTAACTGCATGTGTCCACTTCTAAAGAACCCCAGTCTGACTGGGGCATGCAGTGTGGGCCGAAGCCCACCTGCATTAAACATGACATTACCTCAGCTGTGATGGGCAATGCAATGGGATATATTTATGTACCGCCGGTGGGTTCCAGGGAGCCTCCCATGCTGTCGGTCCACACGGAGTTGTAACTGCATGTGTCCACTTCTAAAGAACCCCAGCCCACCTGCATTTAATCTGACGTTAGCTCTGCTGTCCAGGGCACTGCAATGGGATACATTTATGTACAGCCGGTGGGTTCCAGGGAGTCACCCATGCTGTGGGTGCACACGGAATTCCCATTGCGGAGTTGTACCTGCCTGTGACTATTTATAAAAAAACGTGGTCTGACTGGGGCATGCAGACACCTTGACAGAATGAATAGTGTGTGGCACATAGGTTCCCCATTGCTATGCCCATGTGTGCAGCTCCTGATGGCGGTGGCACAGGATTATATTTCTCATTGCTTCTGTACAGCATTGTGGGCTATCGCCCCGCCCCTTTTAAAGAGGGTCGCTGCCTAGCCGTGCCAACCCTCTGCAGTGTGTGCCTGCGGTTCCTCCTCATGGCAGACGCACTTCTAAATAGACATGAGGGTGGTGTGGCATGAGGGCAGCTGAAGGCTGCGAAGGGACACTTTGGTGTGCGCTGTGGTCACTGGGTCGTGCGGGGGGAGGGGGGGGGGTTGGGCAGCATGTAACCCAGGAGAAGTGGCAGCGGAGTGTCATGCAGGCAGTGATTGTGCTTTGTTGGAGGTAGTGTGGTGCTTAGCTAAGGTATGCATTGCTAATGAGGGCTTTTCAGAAGTAAAAATTGTTGGGAGGGGGGGCCCACTCTTGCCGCTATTGTGGCTTAATAGTGGGACCTGGGAACTTGAGATGCAGCCCAACATGTAGCCCCTCGCCTGCCCTATCCGTTGCTGTGTCGTTCCCATCACTTTCTTGAATTGCCCAGATTTTCACATATGGAAACCTTAGCGAGCATCGGCGATATACAAAAATGCTCGGGGGACCCATTGACTTCAATGGGGTTCGTTACTCGAAACGAACCCTCGAGCATCGCGAAAATTTCGTCCCGAGTAACGAGCACCCGAGCATTTTGGTGTTAGCTCATCTCTAATCCTTAAGATGCAAAGGAAGAGATAGGAAATAAAAAGATAAGAAGTGAGGAGTGAGTGCTTGGTGTTAAGAGTAACTCAGTTAATACAGTACATAACCGGAGTCAATTATAACACTTTTTAGCATAATTTTGCTGTTTTGAAGTTAAAGTAATGAGGCAAATATAATCATTAGCAACACACACCATAACGAATCATCCATAATGTGCACTCATTGAATGTCTCCGTGTTCTAACACACAACACACCAAAAACACTGCAGAAATCATTTTGATAGTCCAAAGCATAAGATGCTGTAGCCTTATAGTAAGAGCTTATGCAGGCAAGCTTGTCTAATTTCAGTCTGTGAAAAATGGATCAATGTCCGTCTGTGTGTATGTCCGTGTTGCATCTGTATGCATTGTGTACATCTGTTTCTTACTTCCATCTGTCATCCACTTTTTTCATGTGCAAAAAAAGAGGGAAGGAGGCTCAATTTTATTCTAGCATTGCCTAGATGGTTATCATCTGCATAAGCTCCTTTATTTAGTGGAGCCACTGACTTGAAAGAGTGATTGACATCCAAGAGACACCCAACTGTAATGAGGAACCAGATGTGTAATGGAAGGCATCACTTGCATTGATTTCAGTGTGAGCTAAACCTTCTATTACACTTCTGGCTCCGACCCCAATGCCGATGTCGAGCTTGGCATCACTGACAGTGGGCCAGAGGATCATCTGATCAGCCATTATCCTAGGCGGACCCCCAGTGATCAACTATTTATGACCAACCTGAGGATAGGTCATCAATAGTAAATGCCTGGAAAACCTATTTTTAACCCCTTTAGGCTGGGTCCACACCCCGGGCTGATTTCCAACGGAATGTCCGCAGTTGACATTCTGCTGCAGATCAGCCTCAGAATGCCTGCCTCCAAATCTACACCATTTGTAGCAGATTTTCAAACGGGTTACATCATGAATGCCTGTGTGAAATCCCCCCCCCCCCCCCCCATCCTCATTGGTAAGAGGTAAATTCTGCAGCAGAGATGGTGACGTAATTGACAGGTCACAGATTTGAATTCAAAGGTTTTCTGTGGGTTATTTATGTCGCTTGAGGACGACATTTGCAAAATCTCATTCGCTTTGCTGCTACTGTAAATGCAGCAGCATTTCCATGCGGAGGGTTCACTTCGTATGAACCCCACCTTAAAGTGAAACATGCTAATCATTAAGCCATTGTGCTTCTCATACCTTCCCTGAAGCCCTGCATAAAAGTAGCTCTCCACAGCAGTAGTTCAAACAGGCTTGTCAAAATTCTTTAATAATGACACGAAGTATATACATTTAATGATAAGAAGGACTTGTTAATTAAGAAATTCATATCTTTTGCCTACAGACTGAAAAAAAGGTTGAGGCTATAATCCAGTGATGCCCAACTTGAGTCTTTCTAGCTATTCCAAGGATACAACTCCTAGCAAGCCATGACAGGATCGGCAGCTGTGCAACAACTGAAGAACTAAAGTTTGGAGACTGCTTCTCTACACTATACAGTCCCATTATAATGTGCCTCCAATACTGCAAAAAAGGAAACATGTGAGGGCAGTGTTGCCAGGACTTCAATCAAAGGCTGCTATCAATCAGCTATTAAAAATGTGTAAGACTGAAAAATATGATGTAAATAGACCATTCAGCCTTTGTCATATATATAGATAGATAGATAGATAGATAGATAGATAGATAGATAGATAGATAGATAGATAGATAAGAGATAGATAGATATGAGATAGATAGATATGAGAGAGATAGATAGATATGAGATAGATAGATAGATAGATAGATAGATAGATAGATAGATAGATAGATAGATAGATAGATAGATAGATAGATAGATAGATAGATAGATAGATAGATAGATGGATGGATGGATGGATGGATGGATGGATGGATGGATGGATAGATAGATAGATAGATAGATAGATAGATAGATAGATAGATAGATAGATAGATAGATAGATAGATAGATATAGATATATATAGATCGATATAGATATAAATATATGTTTGTAAATTTATGTCATGGGACATGTATTGTCTGCCTGTGGCGACAAATGAGCAGAATTTTATTTGCATCCTATTTCTCTAAATCTTCTCCCTCTGTATCCATAGATAACAATAAGAGGTCAATTTATCAGCCCCCGAGCACTAGGAATCTTATTGAATTATTATGCACATACAAATGAAAATCAATGGTTCCAGCACATAAAAAACACATTTAAACCAATTGTTCAAATTTTAAAAGGGTTAAATATTTTAACAAGCAATATATTCAAATGCATTTTTAATATTATAAAGTCATTGTGATAAAAGATTACTCCAGAGTCTTCATTACGGAGTTTCAAGAGTAATGTGTTAATATCTGAACAGATGGCACAGCTATTGGATTGCTGAGCACCTCTGGGGTAAATCTAAGTGCCACTCCTGAAAAATCATCTTCTGTCAACCAATCAACTGAATGGATTGTAGCTTCTTCTTGTCTTTGTCTCCTACAGACGGCTGCTAGAAAAAAAAATCAAGTCTTCATAGTAATTTTCATTGCAAGTATAATCATATTTATTTAAGGTTTCAACATGGCATGTTTCTTGGCATTGAAATGAATCTGTCACAAAGGGTAGATTGAGAGTGGTCTGAGCTCCTGGTCATTAAAGTGAATAGGACAGTCTTGCAGTTTCAAGCACAGCAGAGGCGGGAATGCCACTGTGCAGGGAAAAACAGCACTAAACCAATGCTATGGAGCCATCACTCTTTTATCAGTAGGACCCCAGCAATCACAGGGCAAGGGGCCAGAAAATGATGGGATGTCCCTTTAAAGGGGTTGTCTTAAAGTGAACTTTTATCACCTATTCGTAGAATAAAAGTCTGATTTCATCGGGGTCTCACCGCTGAGACTCCCACCAATACCAAGAACGGAGGTCTTGTGTCCCCTGCAGCTCCTTAATGGGAGATCACTGCCCCTCCCACCGCAGTGAGGTGTAGATTGTGTGAAGCAGTGCTGCTCCATTAAATCTCATTAGGACTGCTAGATAGCTGGGTGCTTGCACTGGGCTATTTCTGTAAGCTCCATTGAAACGAATGGAGTGGCACTATGTATGTGCAACTGCTGCTCTATATAATTGAGCCACGTGTGGCACAGAGTGCTGAGGTAGCATAAATACAGTCCAAAGCTCTCGCTCATGACCTGAAGGTTGTGAGTTTAATCCCCAGATGGTTCAGGTAGCCTGCTCATGGTTAACCCATCCTTCCAAGGTTGGTAAAATGACTACCCAGCTTGGTGGGGGGGAAGATAATAAATAATTTACTTATAAGTGCTGCTAAATAAGTTGGTGCTATACAAATACCAAGATTTATTTATTTTATTCAATGTTAACATCACTGCTGGTGTGTGCAACAAGCTTACAGATACAAAAAGAGGAGGATTCGGGACTCACCTTTCTCAGGATAGGTAGGGGCCTCAGTGGTGATACCCCCACCAATCAGAGTATGGATAGGTGATTCAGGCTAATTGTGAGACAATCCCTTTAAAGAATACATTATACTGTAGAGTGTTGTGCAAATGTGAGGTTCATTCTACTAAAAGATGGATAGGGGATAACTATCTGATTGGTGGAAGTCTAATATCTGGGACCCTCATCAATCTCAAGAACATGGTTTCATAGGTTTCCAAATAAATTTTCTCCAAAGGCTCTCAAATTCATCTCAATGGAATTGCCAGTAATAGCTGAGTTCAAGCAGCCAGCTGTCTCCAGCAATCAAATCAGAACTTTATGCTACTAGGTCACAACTTCCCATGAGGCATGTTCAGGAGCAATAACATACATTATAGCATCACAGGTAGTTATGACTCTGCAGTATCTGCAATAGAACAAGCATAACACAAAATATAGCAAACAGTGCAACAATAAATGGTAGTGGAAGGGTCCATTTACACCAAAAGATATATTGTTTGAACAAGTGAACAAAGCCATAGTTTGCTAGTTCACTCGGGCAGCCTGTTTATACAAGCAGATACATCATTGGCTTGTTCAAACAATAAATTGTTCAGTTGTACACATTCACTGAACTAGAATGCCTGAATGCTCGGTACTTAAATTGAACACTTGGGCCTTGGTCACACGGGCGTTTTTTCCCGTGATTTGCGGATCGCATGACGGATGCGCATCCGCAAATCGCGTGACCGAGGCCGAAAAATCGCCCGAAAAATCTGCTCCTAGCCGCGTTTCATTAGAAACGGTCCGGAGCAGTGCAGCGCTGTCCAGCGCATTGAATTCAATGGAGCCGGCAATACAGCCGGCTCCATTGAAAGCAATGGGCTGCGGGCGATCTCACGATGAATTTTCGGGAAAGGCTTAAAAATATAAGCCCTTCCCTGAAATTCATCCAGAAATGTGTAAAAAGTAAAAAAAAAATATACTCACCTTGTCCCGGCAGACGGAGTTCAGCCGCGGCCGGCCGGCAGTTCTCCTGAACTGCTGTGAGTAGTATTCAGCAGCCGAGGATTTTAAATCCCCGCCTGCTGAATGAGCTGCCTCTGATTGGTCACAGCCCTCACCAATCAGAGGCAGCTCTCACTCACCCATTCATGAATTCATGAATGGGTGAGTGAGTGCTGCCTCTGATTGGCTCAGCGCAGGGACCAATCAGGGGCAGCTCATTCAGCTGTCATTCACTGGAGATCTTGCGCGAAAGCGCCATTTCTCATAATATACATCAATTTTGAGCCCCATCTTGTAGTTGGAATTTAAAGCTAAAACATTACCCTAACATTACTATTAGCAGATGTAACACATTGGGAAGGTATCTTGCTGTATAGCTGCCACTTTATTTTTTGCCATATCTCTATGGCCCACCCTAATAGTTATACAAGCCCCTTTACAGGCATCAGATGTAACAAAGTTTAATTTTTGATAATTTCCTAAAATCAATTAACTTATCTCAGCTATTGCAAAGCTATTGTTATCATATCTTATTTTATGTTATCTTATGTCAATACCACAAAAGCAACTGAAAGGGGTTTTACGAGTTATTTCTTTTTTGTAGTTTTAGCCTCTCCCACCTGTGCCCAAAGCTATATAAAAGTAATATACTCGCCACAGCATTTGACAGGCGATGTCACCTGACCAAAATGCCTGGTGATGTCCTGTAAGCCTGTCATGTGGGCTTCCAATGCAGAAGCCCAGAGGCAGCATTATGGGACATCACTGATGACATCCCTGCCGGTCTCCTATTGGCTTCAGCAGTCATGTGGATAAACAAACCATGTGACTGTTGCAGCCTCAAATAAATAGAAATCATAGCAGCGGGCAGCAGTAACAGAAGAGCAACACACTGCGGGGAGTCAATATTATTATTTTTTTTTTTATGCCTCGCTGTAGAATTTTGGATACAATAATTCGAAGTGCAAAGTGGACACAATAGTGGTAGTCTGGCAGTAGCCGTGTCTGTGTGTACCTGCTTTCTCTTTTCTCGCCGTTGGACATGCACAATACAGATTTTTTTTTCAACTCGCGATGACGTGGAATCTGTGACCTTTCCACAATGTCATTGACATTCAAAGGAAGCTGTCCACGTGGAATCCGTGCAAAATAGAACATGGTGGGATCTTTCCTTCGCGAGCGGAAAATCACAATTGATTTCCACTCGTGTGGGGGAAAAAGCGTTTTTTTGCTCAAAATCCAGAGGTGGCCTAAGGCAGTATATCCTTTTTTTTTACCATATTAAATTTTTATTGCAAGTTTCAAAATACAAAACGCAGATGAACAATAGTGACATATTAAGGATTTTTGTGGAGGTGTACACCTATAAAGTCAGTCTTTCTTAGTAACAGCAAACGTAAAGTGGACAATAAATCTCCGACATGAACCTTTGAATCTGCATTTGCTTATACATCAAACCTGTATACAGTTTTAATTCTTTTATAAGAAGGGGTGAGGAAAATGGGGGGGGAGGGGGGGATTAAGGATGAAAGAAAAAAAGTACAGGGAAGAGGGGGGGGAGGGTTTAACTTTAACTTTAACAAGGCATCATGTGAATATGTTTTAGCATTGGATTATTAAGGTAGTTTCCACCTCTCCCAGGTCTCTTCAAAGTGTCTCAAGGAATTGTTTCTTCGAGCTAACCATCCTTCAAACATATGTTGTTCCGCCATCCGATCCACAAACTCTTCCAAAACCGGGGGGGGGAGGATTTGCTCCAATGTCTAGCTATTATTGTTTTTGCTGTCATCAAGGAGTGGGCGAGAAGGTATCTTGTGTTAGGGGGGAACTCCTCCAATCCCACCAGGAGAAGAATCAGCTTGGCCTTTTTTGGAATATAGCATTTAATTATTTTAGACATCACTCCCAGAACTTCGCTCCAGAATTGAGTGAGTGTGGGACAGGACCAAAATATGTGGGAAAGGGAGCCCTTTCTGCCACACCCTCTCCAACACATGCCCGAACCTAATTTAAATCTGTTTTCTAGTAGCGAAGGGGAGAAATACCATCTTAGGTATATTTTTGTTTGAGACTCCAGAATACCCATCCCTTTAGAGGATTTCATTGAAGTTTTGTAGGCCCTTTCCCACGAGACAGTAGATATTGTTTTGCCTAGTTCTTTTTCCCAGTTTAACATGTGGGACTTCTTTTTTAGAAAGGAGTTATCTGTTAGGATGTCATAGAAAAATTTGGTGTCTGGTTTGCTTCTTTGTGTTCTACCTGAGGATAATTTTTGAGCAATTGTAGTTGGAAGGTATATATTATATATGGGGGTTGTTTGTAGAAAAGATCTGATTCTGCAATAAGAAAGGAATTCTTTTTGTGGCAGGTGGTATAAAGAGCCAAGCTCCTCGAATGTTTTGATGTTGTCTGCGGATCTAAGATCTTCAATTGTTCGTAGGCCCCTAGTTGCCCACTTCTTCAAGTTAAGGTTGGGCAGGAAAAGGTGCAGAATATCTAGTGGCAATGAGGGCCTACTGAGGGTGTCCCATGTGGCAAGTTTCTGTGTGAGTTCATGCCATGCCTCAAGAGAAGCCTGCATGGGAGGAGACATCCCTGAGGTTGTTAGTTCCAAATTCAAAGAACCCGAAACCCCTGATAGAGAGGTAGCTAGCAAAAGGGATTTACCTGGGATATTTCTTGAGAGGGCCCTCTCTATGCCAGGCCAACCCCTGGGGCAATCCTCGGACAGCCATCCTTTGATTTGATTTAGCACAATTGCACGGTGATACATTTTTAGATTGGGAATGTCGGCTCCCCCACACCTACGGTGTAAAGCGAGAATCGATAGAGCAAGGCGTGGTTTTTTACCCCCCCATATGAAATTATTTAATTGGTTCTGTAAGTTGGTTAAGGATGTACTTGAGAGTGGGATCGAAGGAACTCTTAAGTAGTATAAAATTTTTGGCAGGATTTTCATTTTGTATGACATAATCCTGCCATACCAGGTCAAGTTTAGCTTTGTCAGATGTTCAAGTTCTTTCTGTATAGAGTTGAGTAATGTCGGGAAATTTGTAGTTTCCAACTCTCCAAGAGGAGAAGTCAGCTCCACCCCCAAGTAGGGAATGGAATTTTCCCTCCAACCAAAGGGGAATTCAGATTGAATAGCTACTTTAAGGGCTTGCGATATATGAATACCAAGGATAAGAGATTTATCTGCATTTATGCTATATAGGGAAGCTTTACTGAAATTATTTAGAATGTTTTGCGCTGCTCTCAGGGACTCCAGAGGGCGAGACATAGTTAGAATGACATCATCGGCGAACAGGCCGATTTTGTGTTGTCTTGAGTTTATTGGGATACCGCTAATTTCAGGGGACAGACGAATTGCTTCCGCCAATGGTTCAATTGCTAGGACATATAAGATGGGTGATAATGGGCAACCCTGTCTAGTCCCATTTGATATGAGCAATGGATCTGACAGAGTCCCATCCACCATTACTCTAGCAGAAGGGGACGAGTATAATGCACGTATCGCTCTTATTATATCCTCTCCCATGCCGTATTTCTTTAGGGACCCAAAGGCAAAACCCCAGTGTACCCTATCAAAAGCCTTTTCGGCATCTAAGGTTAGTAGGATTGACGGCATGCGAGAGGATTCTATTGCGTGTATGAGGTTTAGGGTTCTCCTGGTGCCATCCGAGGCCTGTCTACCTTTGACAAAGCCCAGTTGGTCGGAGTGGATCAGGGACGGGAGCAAATTTAGTAATCTGTTAGCTAATGTTTTTGCGTAAATTTTGACGTCCGTATTAAGGAGTGATATGGGACGAAAGTTGGCAGGGTCGTTAGGTTCTTTACCCGGCTTAGGAAGAACTATAATCGTGGCTTGGAGCATTTCCTTAGGGAAACTGCCCCTTTGCATTGCTGTATTGAATGTGTTTTGAATATATGGAGATAATGTGTTCCAGTAAAGTTGATAGTACTCTGAGGAGTAGCCATCTGAGCCTGGTGCTTTGTGCTTTTTTAATGAGGAGACTGTTGAGAGCAGTTCGGTGGAGTTAAATTGTTGGTCTAAGATAGTTGCCTGGTGCGCATCTACGGACGGTAGATTGACTCCATTCAGAAAATTGTCGATTGTGACACTGTTAGGTTGAGTGATCCGCGGGTTATCTTTCAAGTTATATAAATTATTATAATATGTGCGAAAGGCTTCTGTAATGTGTTTGGGGCTAGTTAATTTATATTCCTTTTTTTTGGAGTTCCATATATATGGAATATTGGCTTTTATGGTTTTCCTTTTTGTTAGGTTGGCCATCCATTTGGAAGGTTTGTTTATGGATGAGTATATGTTAGCTCTGTTGGCGTTGACCTCTCTATCAAAATCTCCCAAAAGTATTTTACGTAGGTCTAGTCTCAGATTGCGTAGGTCTTTTAGCCCCACGGGGGAGGGGTGTTGTTGAATTTCCTTTTCTTTTGTGGCTATCTGGGATAGCAGTACAGCTGTTTTGTTCGCTTTGTCTCTTTTGAATTTGGCACCGAGTTTTATTAGTATGCCACGCATATATGCTTTGTGTGCATTCCACAAAACCATAGGGTCCACGTCTGGGGTGTTGTTAAATGTGAAGAACTCCTCAAGGGCCTTTTGAATTTCTATTTTTTGTTTAGGTAGATTTAATAGATAAGTATTGTTCCTCCATAACCCATTTGTTTGGCTGTTTCCCCCAAGTTCCAGGGATGTCACTACCGGGGCATGGTCGGACCACGAGGCAATGCCTATTTCCGACTTTGATATTTTTGTGAGGAGATTTTTGTCTACTAGGCATAGATCAATACGAGAGAAAGTGCCATGTCTGGGAGAGAAATGGGTGTATTCTTTTGCTGAGGCATTTATACAACGGAAAGTGTCATAGAGGGCCGCATTATGTAGCCAGTTACCCAGGGTGAGCCCCTTTTTTAGTCTCTGATTAGTAGTGTCAATTGTGTTGTCTGGGACTAGGTTGAAGTCACCGCAGACAATCACCGAGCCTTTAGCTATATGGTTGATTTTCTTCATTAGCTTATTAAGGAAGCTGATTTGCTTTGTGTTCGGGGCATATACATTAACTAGCGTGAGTGCAACGTTGTTCAGGGAGCCCACCAGGATAATGTACCGCCCCTTGGTGTCGCAAAATTTGTCGTCTAGTTTGAATGTTACGTTATCTTTAAAGGTGATCATGACCCCTGCGTGTTTTTTATGTGTGCATGCAAATACAGAGTGTTGGAATTTTTTATGTGTCATGCGACCTGTGTCTGATTCTAACAAGTGTGTCTCCTGTATACATACGATGTCCGCTTCCTGAGAGAGAGATTCCTTCCAGACTGCGTGCCTCTTGTATGGAGAGTTTAGACCGTTGGCGTTTATGGAGAGGATTTTCAGCGTCATGGTGAGGACGGCGGAAGAAGGAACTGGAGACCTGGGAGAGCGTGGAAGACCAAGATACCTAGAACAAAATAAAAACAAAAAAAGTAAATAAAGCAGTTAACAGAGAGGTTTTCCCCAGGTGAGAGTAAATCTCTAAGGAAAAGTATCTTTGGGGGAAAACAAGCGTTGTGCATCATTGAGGAAACAGAACGAGACAACACTTGTTGAATCATCTGGGGGAGTAAAGTCCGGCATATGCGGTAGGGCACTCCAATGATAAGAGATATAAATCAGCAGGGAGGGAAAACAAAGCCAGTACTCATTTTAAGCTGGTCGCTCCTTTGGGTCCAGGAGGGCGGTTTCTTTTGGTGTTAGGCGGAGCTTGTGGCTGAAAGCGGTCAGGAATTGGAACTCCCCAGGAGCTCAACGCACACGTGGCTTCCATAGGATTGAGAAAAATGTGCGTTGCATTGTCTTTAGTGGCTATTATTTTTGTGGGGAATCCCCATCTGTAAATGATGCCGGCATCTCTCATAGCGGCTGTTGCAGCGGCGAAGCCTCTTCTTGCCTCTAAAGTGGCCTGGGAGAGGTCTATGAAGAGACGAATTTTGTCGTAGGGGCTAGGGAGAGTCGGCGATTTCCTAGCCACATTCATCAGGGCTTCTTTGGTGCGGAAAAAATGAATACGTACAATAATGTCCCGGGGACTGTCTTCTTTTAGAAAATTCGGACGCGGCAGGCGGTGAGCTCTGTCGATTTTCAGATCTTGGTCAGGGATGTCAGGGAGAAGCTTTTTCATGAAGCGCGTGACGTAGTTATGAATTTCAGCGTTGGAAACTTTTTCGGAAACGCCTCTGATTCTGACGTTGTTACGTCTGTTCCTATCTTCAAGATCTATTAACTTGTTTTGAAGTTTAGAGACTTTGTCTTCGAGTTCACGGTGCGCATCTATAAGAGAATTGTGAGAGTTGACGATTTCTTCCATTTTGTTCTCTGTTTGTTCGACTCTGTTTTTGACTTCAAGTACAGACGCATTCATGTCCGAAGTCATGCTTTTGATGTCAGAGTGAATAGTGTCACTTAGAATCATGACTAGCTCCTTAATGTAGAGCTCTGTTGCAGGTTTGTCTGAAGCAGAGAGGCTGTGGATGTTTTTCTCTACATTTGTGTTGCAGGGAGACTCAGTGTGTGCTGTTAAATCTTTAGAAGGAGACATTTTTTGCCTTTGCTTCTCTGGGCTGCCTGATGGGGAAGATGTAGTGCTGCTAGCCAGTAACGTGGTCGGCGCCATCTTGGGGAGTGCGGGCTCCGTTCCCCACTCTTCCTCCTGCACTAACCTCTCATCTCTGGATTGTTCCCTCTGGCTTGGAACCGACATCTCCACTGCAGGAAGCTTTTTGGTAGCCCCCGGAGCATTTTCTTTCCCCTGTGGCAGTACAGAGCCTCCGCTACGATCCTCTACATGAGCGTCGGGGGGGGTTGCCGCTCCCGCCGCTGTCTCCTCTGCAGCCCCGCGCACGGAGAAGAAGGACTCCAGCCTGGTCGGGATCGCTTTTGCAGTCCTCCTTCTAGACATCTCCGATCCCCGGTGTGTTCTTGGGTAGATCGGGTGAGTTTCCCTCCTTCTGCTGAACGCTTTATAATGATATAAGTGCCCTTGCCGAGCGGAGCCTAAGGAGAAGCTTCCGTCTCGGTGCCTGCGTTAGCCACGCCCCGGCAGTATATCCTTTTAAGAAATCATGCAGTGCACATTAAATTATCCTTTTCAGAGCTGTTTTTCTGGCTGGCAGAAACTTTATTACTCAATAGAAGTTTTTTCAGTGTCACTTCTTTAGCACTTTTGGGGGCTGCTGTGTGAATAGAATCAGATTTACTAGTTTAGCTTGGTTAGGCCATGATATTGATACTGATATACAGAATTAGGCCAACTACGGTTTGGTGATAGCTTGGTAGATTATCCCACGTACGGATGCATGGCAACATTATAATTGCTGCTCCATTACCTGCATCGTGCCTTCTAGCGCCTCGGTTGCAACACCTGCTGGCAGCAGCAGGTTCCTGCAGAATCGGAACACATCTGAATGTGTCGGTAAGCAGATGTCAGCAGTTGGTGGGCCTATAAAATACGAGATGGGCCAAGCGCCCAAGTTGACAATACTGTTTTCTTATATAGCTAGCATGCCTGTTTTAGCCTAATGATGAGTAGGCGGAACTGTTAACCATCCAGACAATTTTTGCTACATTTATGGTAAATACACTACATGCTTTCAGTGCAAAAAACTGACAAAGAGTGAAGATTGCCTAAAGGTATTATTTTGGGTGTAAAGTGGAAGATCAAGATAAAAGATGGGCAACTTATATCTGCTGCACTGTGTGCTACTATGGCCACACACAGTGGCTCGATGGAAAGAGGAAGGCAATGGCATTTGCGGTGCCTATGATTTGGCGTAAACCGAAGGATTATCACTGGGACTGCTATTTGAAAGTGACAGTTCATACAAGTCAATAAAATTCCCTTTGAAGCTGATCAACTATTTAAATCATAATTGGAACATTTGTGGTGACCTGAAGGCTGTGGCACTCCTGTTGGGTCTATAGTTGGGGTACACAAAACACATGTGCTTTCTGTGCCTATGGAACAGTCGTGATGACAGTAATCATTACAAAGTGTTGCAGTGGCCATCCAGAGTTGAGTACACTGTTGACAGATGCAATGTGCTACATGCATCATTGGTTGCTCCAATGAAAGTATACCTTCCACCGCTTCCCATTTAGCTGGGTTTAATGAAAAACTATGGACCATAATGGAAATGGTTTCCAGTATCTGAAGGACAAGTTTGGAAAAACCAAAGCGAAAGCCAAACTAAAAGCAGGAATTTTTGCTGGTCCTGAAATCCTCGAATGAATGCATGTTTATACATTCAGATCCAAATTGAGCACGTTGGGATGCATTTGTACTAGTTATGCAAAACTTTCTTGGCAACCATTGAGCTGACAACCGCGCTGAACTTGCAAGCAACATGTTAGCAGCGTATCAGCAACTCGGCTGCCGAACGTTGCTCACAATTCATTTCTTATATTCTCATCTGTATTTTTGGGTGACATGAGGGATGAACATGGGGATAGATTTCCCCAGGATATTGCCACCATGAAAAAAATATATCAAGGCCACTTCAACCCCAACATGATGGGCGACTATTGCTGGTTTCTGCAGTGGTCAACAACACCCACAAGTGCAATAGCAAGTGCCTAAAGCACTTTGGAACAGTGTATGTGCATTACATAAAGAGGCAAGTGAACTTTTTATTTACACATTTGTTAATGTGGACATGTTTTTGTAATCTTTCACAGTTTTGAAGCACAATTTAGTTATATGCAGTGGCTATATAATAAACATAAAATCAGATTCTCGCATCTGCATGAAATGCCAATGGAAGTGTATAACTTCAGAACCTGATGTCCTAGACAAAATCTGAACACATTTGGTTTAGTACAGGAGACAGGAAGTACCCTAAGTAGCAGACAGTTTATTTTTTTCTGTGATCCAGTGTAATCAGTCACGGCAGTCACTCTCAATTCAGCCCAAAGAAATAACAGTAGTGGGCCCAAAAATAAAAGCGACCTATTCCTGCTTACATGTGGATACAAAAACATATATTCAAACCTGAGATGTGAATATTTAATGTAGCACCATACCAGCAAAGTTCTGCATATGGCAGCCTAACCTATGTGACTTTGTAGTTATAACTGGTCCCTTAGATCCTTGTAGTGCTTCCAGCGACTAGATAGTGCTGAGTCTGGATGTAAGATTCTTTCATCTTCATTTTTATATCTGGACAATATAATTAGACACGCTGAGGGGCTGTATTAGGTTCAGAATGTCTGACTACTTGTGAACCTGATGGTTCTCATTCTATATGTCCATTGTTTTTGTTTGTGATTGCACCTCATTTAGATTAACACATATCAAATAAATATTATGTTTTAATTAGCTAACATACTGCAGCAGCACCATCTTTGAAGGATATGATGCACTATATTTTTATTGCTGGCTGTCAGGCGCCGCTATTCTACTTGCATTGTGCGGCTGCTGCCATCCAGATTAAACAGCAGCTATGCTGCACAAATAACGTAGTGGTGCCAAGCCACACCTCATCAACTCAGTCATGCAATAATGGAAATGGTTTTAGTCCTGCTACGTCTCTACCAACAGCTTCAGTAGCTCAATGTTTTTGGTGATACTCTACGAGGAAACATCATTATAGGTCCCTACTGCATATGTTCCTGATGTATTAAGTGCGGGATAAAATGAGAAAAGTAAAAAGGAAATAAGATAAGAGTGGACTAATTGGACAATAGGGTAAATTTCTTCCATCAATCTTTTATGTTTCCTTGTCTTATATAGGTGAATCTTTATTTTAAGATGTTCATTTTCTCTAAATACTTGGCAAACATTTTTTAAAACATTTTCAGATTTTCTGTACAGTTCAGTGGATCCCGTAAGGCAAACTTACTAATACTAATTTTTAACATGAAAAAATAAAGAATTTTACATTTTATCATTCAGGGCTGGATTCTGAATCTTTTCTTCTGAAATTTACTACATCTATATAGATTTTATAGTCTAAGTTTAAACCACCTATTAGTTGGCTTAGCTTTTCATCAGTTTTTGCGCCAAAAATGTTGTCATAATTTTTGGTGCACAATGTTGTACTTATGCCATACCGCTTTTCTCAATAAAACCACATCCTCTTACTGCAAAGCCATGTTCCCTATTCAGAGATGTCAAAAATCTGTCTAAAAGTATCTTAAACATATCACAAATGTGGTGCAAAGCATATGTGATAATTTCCTGGCACAATTTGGGCCAGAAAACTGGCATATTTTCAATAGTAGACCTGCCCCAATGTCTGATGAATGAACATCAAATTTAGTAGATAGATAGATAGATAGATAGATAGATAGATAAAAACATACAGCTAATTAATACATTTGAGAACCTCGCTATTAGAAGTAGAAAGAAAAAAACTGACAAAAAATTCTGATGGAAAGTAGAGGAGCAAGAGACACTGATCACAAACTAAAATGTTTTTACACAATTGCACAAAGCATGGGAAACAAGCAAGGAAAATTGGAGCTCCTAGCATAGGAAGAGAAATATGATGTCATAGGAATCACAGAAACATGGTGGGGTGATACACATGATTGGAATACAAGGCTTGAAGGATACAACCAATTTATAAGAAACAGACCAAAAAAGGGGAGGAGCTATTGTGTTGTAAGTTAGGAAAACATTAATCTTCACAAAGATTCAAGCTTCAGAGAATAGCAGTTCTGTAGAAACTGTTTGTGTAAGAATACAAGGAGAGAACAACAGAAAGGACACCATTGTAGGCATTTACTATAGGCCACCTGGACAAAAAGAAGATATTGATGAACTCTTCCTACATCAGATGACCAAGCTCTCAAAAATGCATGACATAGTGATTATGGGAGATTTTAACTATCCAGACATTTGTTGGTAATCTCTCTCATGTAAAAGTAATGGATCCAACAAATTCTTATCCACTCTTGCTGACAACTTTATCTTCCAAAAAATCAAAGAGAAAACAAGGGGATCTGCTATCTTGGACCTAATTCTTACCAACAGGGAGGAAATGGTTTAAGAAGTAAGGGTGGCTGGTACCTTAGGAGGCAGTGATCATGCTATCCTTGAATTTTGCATAAAAAGGGGAGGATGACCTGATAAATCTCAGACCTCAAGGTTGGATTTCAGAAAGGCAGATTTCAATGAATGCAGAAAGATAGAAAGAAGCAGAAAATGGCTGGGTGTTCTTAAGGACAGAAATGTCCAAGAAGGTTGGGAAATATTGTGAAATGAGATTCTCAAAGCACAATCATTAACAATCCCTAAAAAAAGGAAGAATGGGAAGCATTTAAAGAAACCAGGATGGATGAACACAGAACTTGCACACATGTTTTAAAGGAAAAAAAAATATGTTTCTCAAATGGAAAGAAGGGGGGGGGGGATTTAAAAAAGAATATAATGTGGTCTGCAAAAACTGTAGGGCAAGTGTCAGAAAAGCTAAAGCTAATAATGAATTGAGGCTTGCAACAGAGGCCAAAAGCAATAAAAAAGGATTTGGGGGGATGTCAAAAGTAAAAGAAAATTTAAAGATGCTATTGGATGCTTACAAGATGAAAATGGTGAATTGGTTAAGAATGTTGAGAAGGCCAAACTTTTAAATTCCTATTTTGTATCTGTTTTCTCTCAGAAAGTAGATGGAACATCAACTGATCTTCCCTGTGCTATTGGGGGAATAAAAGAATGCATGCTATCTGTAAGCAGAGAGATAGTGAGGGAACACTTAGCCTACCTAAATGAATTCATGTCTCAAGGTCCAGATGAATTACATCCTAGGATACTAAAGGAAGGAGCGGAGGTAATAGCTGAACCACTCGCCATAATCTTTGCAACAAACAAGTCATTCCAGAGGAATCTAACTTCCTTCTATGACAGTATCACTGACTGGGTTGATCAGGAAAATGCGGTGGATATAGTTTATCTTGACCTTAGTAAAGCATTTGACAAAATATCTCATACTATACTTATTGAAAAAATGACTAAATATGGGATTGACAAGGCAACTGTTAGGGGGATTCACAACTGGCTGAGTGATCGTACTCATAGAGGGGTCATAAATGGCTGCACATCCAAGTGGAAGAATGTATCAAGTGGGGTACCACAGGGCTCTGTCCTAGGCCCAGTGTTGTTCAACATTTTCATAAATGATCTGGAGGAAGGAATCGATGGGAAACTGATCAAATTTGCTGACGACACAAAGCTAGGTGGGATAGCTAACGTTAGGGAAGAGAGATCTAGAAAAGCTTGCACAGTGGGCAGCGACTAACAGAATGGTACTTAACAAGGAGAAATGCAAAGTCCTACATCTGGGCAAGAAAAATGAAGAAAGCACATACAGAATGGGAGGAATTGGGCTAAGCAGCACATGTAAAAAAGACTTGGGTATACTAATAGATTATAGACTGAACATGAGTCAACAATGTGATGCCGTAGCCAAAAAGGCAAACGCAATTCTGGGATGTATTAAGAGAAGCATAGAGTCTAGATCACATGAGGTAATTATCCCCCTCGACTCTTACTCTGTGTTCAATTCTGGACACCCCACTTTAAAAAAGACATAGACAAATTGGAGGAAGTTCAGAGAAGAGTTACCAAGATGGTGAGCAGTCTGCAAATCATGTCCTATGAGGAACGTTTAAAGGATTTGGGAATGTTTAGCTTGCAAAAAAGAAGACTGACAGGAGACTTAATAGTTGTCTACAAATATCTGAAGGGCTGTAACAGTGCAAAGGGATCAGCCCTATTCTCATTTGCACAAGGAAAGACTAGAAGCAATTGGATGAAACTGAAAGAAAGGAGACACAAATTAGATATTAGAAAAAACCCTCTGACAGTAAGGGTGATCAATGAGTGGAACAGGTTACCACGGGAGATGATGAGTTCTCCTTCAATAGTCTTCAAACAAAGGCTGGACAAAAATCTGCCTGGGATGATTTAGTAAATCTTGCACTAAACAGGGTGTTGAACCCGATGACCCTGGAGGTCCATTCCAACTTTGCCATTCTATGATTCTATGATATGCTAGCGCACTGAGAACAATTGGATGGCTGTCCACTGCTACTCAGCCTTCTGTTGCCCTCTTCGGTTACCGACACACTTGCTCTGTGTCCAAGTTGTAACGGAGAGGC
The DNA here is from genome assembly GCF_035609145.1 of Eleutherodactylus coqui. NCBI lineage: Eukaryota > Metazoa > Chordata > Amphibia > Anura > Eleutherodactylidae > Eleutherodactylus > Eleutherodactylus coqui. The sequence goes on along the minus strand of NC_089841.1, from coordinate 64,505,669 downwards.
CCAGGCACATCTTGCATGGACACCACCTGGACACCTGTCCGTGTGCTGTCTCATATTTAGAAAGTCTGCATATTGACATGAATTTGCATGTCTTAATTATTGTCCTGGATACAAACCAGAATAGGACATTTGACTGGTTTTTCATGGGGACCAACGGCCTGTGTGAAAAGAACAGTAGTTTGCATAGCCCCATAGGCTATTGTGGCTCCGTATGCTACCCGTGATTTAGCACGGACAACATACAGACCCAAATATGCTAGCGTGCTGGAGGCCTAACAATTTGTAGTCTCTCAGATACAGTACATCCAGAAACTGCAGTTTCATTCCTTTCCTCCATATGTTCTTTTTATTGTATTTCTTTAGGTTTTTTTTTTGCTCCGTAGAAGTTTCTGCACATTTACATAAAGCTTACAATCAAAACAAGGAGAAATATAAGCTACTAGTAGGGAACACAAAGATGTGTCCCCTAATAAGATACCTTACAATAAGATACCTTACATATTACAATGTTTCATATATTCCCATATTCTACTGATTTATGTAATGATGAAGCAAAACATGATGAATATAGGAATGCTTTAAGTGTAGATCTGTAATAAATGCAAGAATAACATTTTTAAATGAGTTTCGCTGCTTTTGTGAGATGTGGGAATAAAATGTAGAGCAGACATGGATGTAGCAACAATAATAATGACAACGAAGAAGCCGAGGGAAAAGCTTCAGCAAAATGAATGCATGCAACAATGTCTCAAATAAGCTTGCACATAATTATCAGTTAGGGCCCACTGCTACAACTCATATCCCATAAGAAACAAGCTGTAAACTGGATACAGAATCTCTGCCAGGGTGATTAAGTCAGAAATTGACAGTTGCCATTTGTACTCAGCTCTGCTCCATCGTTTCTGCTCTCTTATTAACTGCAGAATTTGATGGCTATTTACGCACTCCGAGAAAAGGTTTGTTGCCAAAAACATTGGAATCTGCATCAGACAGATTTAGCCCAAATTCTAGGTTGTCTGTTTCATTCTCACAGTGGATTATGGTTTATTGTCTATGTTCTGAATTCGCAAGATGTTTTCCCTCTAAAATAAAATGACTTTCTGAACAACAAGCATTCATAAAATGATGGGGAAAAAATGCAAAGGGGACTTGTGATTCAATGAAACAAATGTTTTTTAAGCAAATAAAAAGCTATTGGCTCTATAGACTTGAACATGTAAATCTGGTCACGTTTTTGTGTTTTGAGTGTTCATGGTAATAATCGTTAAGCAATTGGTCTTTATCTATTAAGTACACATAGATAAAATATTGGTGATTTGTGATTAAAAAATGGCTAAAAAATAAATTTTCACTCTTGGTGACCAAATGTTCCTGGAACAGGAAGTGGAGCTGGAATGATGTCACAACATTGGCTCCAGTTCACATACTTGCTGATAAATGCCTTCTTTTTGTCACTGCAGAAGGCTCCTGGGGTGTCATCTGTTTGACATCCTTCACTGGGTTCAGTGTATAATGTATCCTTCTTCACAACCCTGCTACAACACCTACTGTGGTATATGGACTGATTGGCCAACAGGGAAGTGTTTTCCTTTGCTGACCAATTGGCCCTAATGCAAGTGTTTTTATTTTGGACCTGTCTTTACATGAGTGCCAATTATTGTCCTGCCTGAGGTGTGTGGTGAGGCATCAGACTACTGTCAGCTAAGTACCAGGGGCTATGCCGCCCCATACATCATTTGATGCCCCATTGGGGCTCACTGTCTACGTTTACCTATTAGTATGTCCTTACAGTGTGAGGGGAAACCAGAGTAGCCTTATGCAAACACTGGAAGAACATATAAACCCCATGCAGATGTTGGCTTTGGTGGGATTTGAACCAAGTATATGAGCACTGCAAAGCAACAGCTATAACTACTGAGCTACTGTGCTGACCAGAAATACCATCGCCCATAATGTATGCACAGATGACAGCTTTTTCTGATAGATTTCTGCTAGTAGAAATCCATTTACTTTCCGTCATTCTGATGTGTGGTACTATGTGTAAATTTCCCCGAAAAGTGACAATCGGAAACTCAGCAGCAAAGGTATAACTTGAAGTTCCTAAGTTCTGGTACAAATTCTCTAACAAGGTCCGCAAACAGCATATGCCATTAATACTTGCTTCTTCTTATAAGGAGCTTTTAGTCCATGCCTGGCATCAGTGTCAGGGGTCAACTGCTTTCTCTGTACCCTCTATAACTGCACCACTGCTCTGCAAGGATAGAACCTTCTTTGCAAAAAAAGGTTTCCAACATTGTCCAGTTGCCTAGAAATTGCACCACCTGCTTTGAACTCTAAAGGCCCTTTTACATGCAAAGATAATATTTCAAACAACTGAAAAATTGAAAAATTTAGCAATATATTTGCATAAACTATTAATAACTATTAACACTTTATCATCTTCATGCATGTAAAATGACCTCTAGGAGTTGTTTGCAGAGCCCAGGCTGTGTTTAAACATTGTTCTTCTCATGGCTAGTGTAAACATGCTATGTGGAGAACATCCTGCAGTCTATTGAAAGTTGAGTGAAATACAGTCCAATGGAATGTATTTGCTCAGTTTTTCAGATGTGTGAACGATGGATTTTAAGTGAACTGAAATCCATCGCGCAATAGAAAAGTGCACGATGCCCGCCTTTACATGTAACGATTATCGCTCATTTTTAACCATTTGGACGAAATTTGAGCAATAATCATTGCATGTAAAACAGTGAGCTATCTGAAATAATTTTGAGCTTTAGTTTAAAGGGCTTGTGCCAAGAAGGGATCTCTGCCCATATGCCCCATTAAGGCATATGAATAACATAGCTTAAGATCCTCCACCCATTACATGTGTCCATTTTGAGGAATGAGTGTATTACTTGCCCTCTTGCATTAGCACAATAGTAAGTATAGGGTCACTCTAGGGTATTGCTACCAAAACATAATGTGTACCTAGCCTAACAATAACTCCATATTTGGGTATCAAATGATAGTATTATTCAAGCACTATTTGGGTTTATACATTTATTTAAGCATTGTATTAAATATACATTGTTCCTTCAAGTTCCAATATTAACTTATTATAAAACAAAAATAATGTAACTTGAAAACTGGTAATTGGGTCAAATCCCCCCCAAAAACTAACACGAAAAAAATGAGACTAAAGAAAATGAAACAGATGACTTATACAGATAAAGGAGGTCCTCGAATATAAAAGTCAGAAAGAACTGCTGGAAGACTTCAATCACTTTCTACATAGAGGACAGTAGCTTCGTCAGGGTCTTGTACAGGATAGACAGCGTGACAAACACTCTTGGAACCACTCTTATCTGGTGTCCGAGGGAACAGCTCATTCTGCTAGAGACAGAAAGCAGTACAGGGCATGTAGTACCACACTATACTGTAGAGAGGTGTTACTATACAGCCCATCAGTGCATGCACTTGAGTAGCACAAGACTTTTTTATGTTTTAAATATTGTAATTCAAGATAAACTAATAAAAATAGGTGAAAAAGTCCTACTTTGCTTCTTTTGCACATGGAGTCATTTTCTATCCGACCAACCTTGTATATCTAAGTGTTTTATATATCACATTTTCTGCTGAGAACATATACAAATTCCATTTGGATGAACAATGCTTAGCTGTTTGAGAAAGACTTACTAGCACCTTGTAACCAAACATCTCAGTCAAGTACACATTTCTTAACTTCTCCTAATATACTCAATAATTTAGAGTGATTTATGGACTTAATCACTGAAAGTCAGTGGATCTCAGGACTGCCATTATTTTATGCGGCACTTTTGTTTGTTTCATTTTTAATTAGAATCTGGCAAATGTAAGCTAGGAAATGTAATTTACCGCTACAGTGTAAATGTATGGGCATAGCGGGACCAATTTAACGTATAGGAATAAGATCCGATGAGCTGACGGTGATATAAATAAAGGCATTTTACACAATCTGAACGATCTTTATAACCTAGTGGAAAAAATGTTTTTAAAATCTATAATTAATTAATGATTTATTTTAGCATTTTTCTATTTATTTTATTATATTCTCTTTCATGAAACTTTATATTTGCACCTACAGTATAATAATAGACTTTACAAACTCTTCAGGTGGCCACATACAGTACCAATGTCCAAATAAAATCTAGAATTACATAGTAGTGCCCAAAGAGCACAGTTACCACTACATATAATTAGGTACAGACTGACTACTCAAATTTAAAAGAATTTTCAAAGTCTCAAAAAAATTTCATATGGCTGGGGATGACACAAAATATCAAATTAAGAATTTACTCACCAGTTAAATGTGTTCCTGAATCAGTGCAACTGTTTGGATTCTGGAAGGTTCAGCAGTGATCACGAGCTGCTCATTATTCCTGTAACCACTGCAGCCAATCACTGGCTTCAGCATTCAAGTGTAGTTTATGCACATAGGACTGCTGAGGCCAGTGATTGGCTGCAACAGTGATGTGAATGATGAAGGGCATGTGATTGCCGCAATAAATTTTGGTACCAAAGCAGCAAGGAATTAAACAGCTGCCCTAGACCAGGGACACACCTAACTGGTGAGTAGTGCATACTTAGTTATTTTGTGCCATCCTCAGTCTTAAAGGGGTTGCCCCACTTACATTTTTTAAACAGCTATCTATGACCTAAAACAACAAAAGATGCAATAATCACTTCTCTGCTCACCCTGGTAAGCAGCGTATCGGCATCCACTGCCCTCCGTGTCTGAGTTTACAGCAGAAGGCAGGTAACCACGGTAGCGAATCAAAGGCTGCATCTTTACCCTCTATTCTCCTGGCATCAGCACTCATATCCTAGGTGCCATGATACCAGGAGTTCTGGATAGTGACACTGGAGCCTCAGATTGGCTACAGTGGTCACATGACTTCTGCTTTAAACACAGACCACTGAAGATAATGAGCTGCTTTCCTGGGGGAAAAGAGAGGTGAGTTGTCACGTGTGACTTGAGTGTTATGCACAACATGCCCAGGAAGAACGTGAATAGAAGGGGAATGCACACAAATGGACACCGCAACAGACTGAACAGTAAATGGGACTTGCAAACAGATAACCAACAATGACTGACAAACATGAAAACGCTTACCTAGAATACCAACATGCATAAGCAGATAGAATAGCTATAGTACATTTGAGGTATTGGTTCATATTTTGGCCAAGCTACTTAAGCTCACAAGTCCACAACAAGGGTCTTTGTTGTCTCTCAGTCCCTACTCTAACAAGACAACTTAAACCCCAGGGAATCCTGTCTGCAAGCAGGGCAATCGTCCCAATAGGGATGGCCCCAGACTGGAACATAGGGGCCTGGCTCACCATAGAAAGTAAATAGCATACAGCTGAACAGGACACTGTTCACACCAATGGACAAGGGAATCCCACTGAGAACCCCAAGCATACATCAACACCAAGCAACACATGCATGAGTCCAAATATCAGGGTCCTGAGAGGAATGAAGAAAAAAATAAATGACCAGCTCCTTCTAGCAAGAGGGGATGAAAATTATGTGCAGCGAACCAATGGTGATTGGATGACTGGAACAATACACACCATCAACCAGCTAAATCATCCCACACCTATGGGAGTGTGGTCCTAGAATCCCATGAACTACAGGTTCCTAGAGTACAAAGTGACATGAGTATTGCTTCTTCTTTTGTTTTAGGTCCATGAACAGCTGTTTAAAAAAATAATAAAATTAAACAGGACAACCCCTCTAAGCCATTTTTTGTGCCTCTTGAAAAATACCTTTACATTTGAGTAGTCAATCAGTAGCAAATTGGATCTAGCCATCTGCTCCTGTGTAAGGGCCCTTTTACACTAAACAATATAATCGTTAGGATTTTCGCCGGATCGCCGGAATCTGAACAATAACCTTTCAGTTTAAATCCTGGCACTGATCAGCCTGTGTACCCAAGGCATTGGTTCATCTATGCCTGTTTAATATGAATGGAGACAGAAGGCTAGAAGTGAAAGCACAGGAGCAATTACCATTGAAACGACTGTTGGGCACTAAAGTGTCCAACAGTCATCCCATATAGAAGGACCATAAGTTTCTGAGGTCAAAGATTGAAGAAAAAGTCCAGAAAGATGCATTATAGGACAGTCCCATGAATCCAGGATCATCCTGCTTAGATAGTTAAGAGTTGCATAAAGAAGGTTCCTGAGATGCATGTGACTTCTTGACCAGATTTTGCATACCCTGGAAGTAGAGCATCACACCATATAATAAGATGCCATTCAGGGGTGTGCAACATCTATAGGGGTGGATGGGAAGCAGGGTAGTAGCTAATTTTGGCTGGCAGGGCTTGTGCCCCAGATGTTGGAATCCAACAAGCCCCTCTTCTTTTTGTCAAAGTATTAAGATACAGGACTAGGGCAGAAAATTAATTTCTGCTACAGGTGAAGGGAAATCTAGTAACTGCTCGGGTTCCCGATGCCTCAGGAGACACAATTTCACCTCTACCACATTAGAAGACACCCATGCAATAAAATACATAAACGATAATATAAAAAAACGCTGCGCCAAATAAATGCCTAAAATAAAGCAGCCCATTTGGATCTTACATTGTATGAGGCGCTTTTTCATCTTGTCTTCAATAAACGGACTGGAACACCTTCTTGTATTGTAGCATTAAGAACATTTGACAAATATTATTATCACATCAAGCCTGTGTGTACGAATCAGAAGCTGCTTCATGTATTTGCAGAGCAGATTGTTCTCCATTCTCATAGCCATCCTGGTCAAGCACTGCCCTCTGCTGCATCTACATTTTCTCTTTTCTCCGTGTATGCTTGTAAGTTCTATGGATTGTAAGCTCTGGGGTACAGCTCATCCTATGCACCCTGATCCTAAAAATATGAATTTGCTTTACCATATCAGAAGATATTTTTCTATAGAGACAGCAACAGAAAATATATAAATCACACAATTTAAATGAATTATTTTTTGAACATGTACAAGGGACATTTTTGTTTTATATGTCAGATATTACTATTAAAAGGGTCCAGCAGTAGATGCTTTTTTAGTATTGGCAGTGACAGTCTTAGATTACATGGCAGGCTGGGCTGAATTTTCTTTGGTGTCTTCTGTCATACGATAAAAATAATGATATATACTGCACTGATGAGACGTCTGTCTGTATGATGCTTGTGCAGAAAACAGCAAGATAGCAGCATACTCATTCCTGAACAGCTTGGTGAATAAATACTGTACCAGAACCAAGCTCAAACCTTAAACACATCATTAGAACCAAGCTCATAACATAAACACAACACCAAAAGCAAGCTAATAACATAAATACAGCACCCGGACCAAGCTCATAACATAAATACAGCTCAAATCAAGCTCAGCACATACAAGGCAGAACAAAGCTCATAACATAAATATGGATAAAGCAAATGTTATCTTGATAATTAACGTACTTTGATAAGTTAGCTACAATGTGTTGCAATGCTGTAAATCACGTTATCATGATGCATTGGTTATGTTAATAATTGCTATATCTGTACAATACCAGAACCAAACTCATAAAATAAACATAGTAGTATAACTAAGAGACTGTGTTGTGAGGGTGCCAAGGGGCTGACAAAGGCATCTCGGATTATCAGAGCGGACGAGACAGAGCCAGGAGGAGGATGATCCATATAACTCCAAGAGGTGCAGCCACACGGAGGAAGAATATTGCTTTGCCGGTGAACTTAAAGGGGTGATTGCCCCTAGCCTACATCTGTCAAGCTAATGGCTAGTATCCTGAGTCACTATACGGGTCACAAGTAGCTTTGGTTGGCCAAGACTATTGGCTTTAAGTTGATTTGTTTACATATAAACATAAAAAAAATCTTTCCAGTTTATCATATATTAGAAGTTTGCTGCTTTTATGATAAGCACTGTTCTACTTTTCTGTATACATATGAATAATGAAGTCAGAGCTTAGCCTATGCATGGCCAAACACCCTACCTCTCCCTCACTAACCCCCCCTATTTCTCTATTTTACATAGCACAAATGTATGCTCCTTTAATTTCGAGCAGATCCTTTAGGGCTCCTGCACACTTGCGTTTTTCTTGTGTGTTTTTTCACGTGATATCGCTGTGTTTTTTCACGCGAATGTCAACGGGACTTTCAAATGTTAAAAACTAGAGATGAGCGAGTATACTCGGTAAAGGCAAATGCTCGAGCGAGCATTGCCTTTATCGAGTACCTGCCCGCTCGGGATGAAACGTTCGGGTGCCGGCGCGGGGGAGCGGTGAGTAGCAGCTGTCAGCAGGAGGGAGCGGGGGGGAGAGAGGAAGGGAGAGATCTCCCCTCCGTTCCGCTCCGCTCTCCCCTGCAGCTCCCTGCCCGCTGCCGGCAGCCGAACGTTTCATCTCAAGCGGGCAGGTACTCGCTAAAGGCAATGCTCGCTCGAGCAATTGCCTTTACCGAGTATACTCGCTCATCTCTATTAAAAACGCATCGCGCAAAAATCGCAAAGCACAAACTTGCGATGCATTTTTAACATTAGAAAGTCCCATTGACATTCGTGTGAAAAAACGTGCAAGAAAAACGCAAGTGTGCATAAGCCCTTAAGAATAAAATAAATTTCTGATACATTCTGTCCCACCTCTCAAACTTACATTTGCCTCCAGAATGGGGGCTCCAAAATCTTTTTCCGGTATACTTCCGTGGTCACCGGTAACCAAAATTATGGAAACAGCTGAATCTAAGATAGCCGAGTGCTTTGCAATCTCTGGCATTCTCACTGAAATGCATAGAGCGGCTGTGTGCCTGCTCACCCTCCGCTCTGTTTCCTTGGAGAATAACCATAACTAAGTTATAGTGCTTCTTATAGCTTAGGTGACATAGAGTTTGGGAAGCCTCTTTTCATACTCACCTGGTCCCCTTTTCTGAAGTTTTGCCATGTGAAGTCAGTACACGCAGAATAGTTTGGCTCTTTTTAGAAGGCTGTGTATGCGCCCAAACAAAGAGCTGAATGGTAGTGTGAGAGGACAGCCTTCTAAAACTCTCGCTCACAACCTGAAGGTTGCACGTTCAATCCCTGATGGTTCAGGTAGCCGGCTCAAGGTCAACTCAGCCTTCCATCCTTCTGAGGTCGGTAAAATGAGTAGCCAGCTTGGTGGGAGGTAATAAATAAATTATTTGAAAGCTATGCAGAATATGTTGGTGCTATACAAATTTATAAAAAAAGATTTATTTAATTTTGTAACTCAGCTTGCTGATCTTTGATTGCAGTAGTCCGACTGTACTAAAGTCTCTAACAGTTGCTTTCAGATTATATGTGTCTCTAGGACTTTGGATACACATAATTGTACTGCGCTGAATATCCATAACAGTACAGCTCATTAACACATAAATATTCTAATAGTCTGATTGACTTGTAAATATCTTGGATATGTATGTGATTATGGTCTGGAATCAAGTGAGTTTTTATCAATAGTATTGATGCTTTAATGAACCAAGTCTTTTCAGAATGATGTACCTTTATACCCTCTGAATACTAAATAGAGGATACAAATACTGTACTGTATTAGTGTAAGATAGTGGGAGATACCCCGAGGCATAGATGGCATGTTGGGCTGTTTATTCCCTATGCTGCACTTGGTGGTATATGTGCTGCCAATTGTCTGCTATTTATCTTATTGTGTAATATGATTTATTAGTATTGGTGGTGTTTTCCCATAGCATCCATAGTGCCAGCATAAGCATCCGTAATGGCAACCTACAGGGCTCTCTTCTAAGAAGAAGTCTGTACTATACTCCAGGTATATAGTATGGCACCATGACATTGGATCAGTGGTGGACAGAGGTGTTCTTGTTGTTGAGGATAGCTGAGACTGCGTCAGTGCCCCAGTAAAGTGCTGGGCCAAAAAGGGAGTGCAAGTGCACAGTTTTGAGTGCTTGAGATGGGTGGCTGTAAGTGAGGCTAGTTGCGTAATGAAAGATTCCGCAGGTGGATTGTAACACCACCCAGGGCGTGATCTGGGAAAAACTTGGGTCAACAGATGGGGGTTACAAGAGATAACCGAAAAAAGAACTTCATTGAGATGTTCCCTCAGGGAGAACCAATATGCTTGTGTGTCTCACCAAAGCTTCCACTGTTATGCATCTGTGCCTCTTCAGAGTATAAGTAGTATGAAGATAAAGTCTATATTTGCCCTCTGTGACATTCCATCTGGGCAAATTGTATCTAAAAGACAAGTGTCTTGAACACTCCATTAGGCCATCTTGCACCATTGATACATCTGCAAATTATTTTTGGAACACAAGTCAGCCACTTTGGAAAAGCGGTGTTGACTCACCACTGTTTTAGAGCCATAAATTCACTTTTTTTCAAATCCTGAAATGACTGAAAATATATAAATGAGATTTTAACAAAATTAAATGGGCTTTCCAATAATTCTAATAGCCTCCCACTGTTTACACCCCTTTTGTACATACCTATCCATAAAAAGGCTGGTGGATAAGAAGCCGGGAACTACAGACCAGTTAGTTTGACATCTGTAGTAATTAAACTAATGGAAAGACGCCTGAAAAAGAGGATATTACACCACTTCAAAACCAACAACCTGCTGGACCCTAAACAGCATGGATTTACTGAGGGCAGATAATGTCACACTAATCTCATTGATTTCTTTCACTATGTCACAAAAGTGGAGGATGAAGGTGATGCTGTGGATATCACATATCTGGATTTCAGTAAAGCCTTTGATACAGTTCCACATAAGGAGCTTATAGATAAGTTATTGAAATTTAGAAGTAATCCTTTGATATTCCAGTGGATTCACAATTGGTTAAAATATAGATATCAGATGCATTGTTGGTAATGGAGTGTATTCTGAAAAGGGATTAGTTACAAGTGGTGACCACAAGGATCTGTTCTGGGTCTTATTCTTTTTATCTCCTTAATGTCACAGGACATAACATCCTGGAAGGGTGCTAGTTAACGCAACAGAATGTAAACTTATGTCCCATGGATGGCGCAGGCTCAAAAGTGAGCCCGTGCAACCAGCAGCAGATACTAGTTCTGCCTGATAGCCTTCCGCTGCCACAGTGGGATCGATGAGAACAGCAATCCCAGCTGTTAACAATCAATGCACATTGCAGTATGTAGAGGGTTCACAGAGGGAGCACACTCCCTCTGTGACGTTATCGTCCCTCCACAATGTTATCACGGGAGGCCAATGTGTTGTTATGGCAAACGGACAGCAGACACTGGTATCCTGACCTGAATTGGAGCAAGAAAATACCTTTGTTTGCTATTTTTAGCCATTTACTGCTTTCTTTAACATTTTTTGCTAAGACCCCATTAACTCTGTAACTGCCGATCATTTTCAGGTTTTCATTTCCATCTTTTTTCATCCTCATGTTCCAAGAGCTATACATTTTTCATTTTTCTGTTTATGTAGCCATTTGAGTACTTGTTTTTGGGGGACGGGATGTATTTTTTACGATACCTTTTAATTTACCATATAATATATTAGAAAACTTTAAAAAAATTGTAAGTAGGGTGTAATGGAAAAAACATAAAGAAACTCTGTCGCCATGTTTTTGCATCTCTCTCGGAGGCCAGCACAATGTATATCCTTATAATGATTACAGTGATATGTCTGCTGTGTGCGTCTGTGCAGTAGTTTTGGAGGAACTCATATTTTATCAGTGGCACATGCATAGAGCACTGGCGTACTGCTAGGGGTCGCAATTTCAACCCAGCCCCCAGGGACGGCTGTGGGTTGTGCTTAAGGAGGGTAGGACCATTACTTGAGAAGCCTGCAGCCAATTACAGGTTGCAGACTCCCAGGGTGCGCACTCCTCCAATTGAGAGACTGCAGATGTGATTTGCCACAACTGCAGTTTATCAATGCACTGCCAGCCATGTGATTGGTTCTGCTGGCACTGCCAGCCATGTGATTGATCCTGCTGGCAGTGCACTGTCAGTGTCAGGGAGTGGAGGAGGACTACATGCGGTGCTAAGTACTGTACTTACTCAGATATATATAGCTGGTATGAGTTATACCTGATGTACATACACAATTATGTACAGGAGATCTCCAGGTTCCACCAGCATGCTCCATATCACTATATACAGGGATACAAGGGGATGTACATCTACTGTATATAGTGATATGGACCATACTGGTATAACATGGGTATATCCTGTAATTATATATTTACAGCTGGTATAAGCTATATATCTCCTTCTATATAGTGAAGTGGACTATGCTGATATTTGTCACCGAAAGGACCAAAAATAATAAAACTTAGCTTTTATTGATTTTTAAATAATAAAAAGGCGTCCTTATATTTTCTCATATGTGCTAGAAGTCACACAATAATTAAAAACAGTAGGGCTTAGATATATAGATGAACACTGCTCTGTCCCAACAATCTAGGTGCATTAGCCGGGAATCGAACCCGGGCCTCCCGCGTGGCAGGCAATCACTTATACAAGTGGGAGCATCATCTCTCCGGAATAGAGCCTATGTATAAGTAGGAGAGAGAACATATTGACAAATAGAAATCTGAGTAACCCTGGATAGAAAAAGACATCAGGGAATACAAAAGTGGTAGAAGCGGTAGAATTCTCACCTGCCACGCGGGAGGCCTGGGTTCGATTCCCGGCCAATACACCTAGATTGTTGGGACAGAGCATTTTATCGCAGCTATTTAAATCCTGAAGGATGAGTAGCTCATAGATGAATACTGCAGCTGTTCCATTTAATGCAGCCACTGTCTTTATTCATCTTATATACGTTCTACCTGTAATAATCACTTATACAAGTGGGAGCATCATCTCTCCGGAATAGAGCCTATGTATAAGTAGGAGAGAGAACATATTGAAAACACACTATTATTTGGAACAACTTATCTCTATCCTTGATAATCACTGAAACTGTCGTCTGGTTGCAATTAACCTTGGTATATAATCACATGAGCCATAAGAAATGAATGGCTCATGCGATCAGTCATAGGCATAAGGGAATACCATAGAGTATCAAGCCAATATAAGCTTGGGTCTGCGTTATACAAAAACATACTCCGGACTTAACACCTAATGGTGACATATCGGGGTGATTTCTATATAAATCAATCACCGCGATATTGTTCTAGAAATAATAAGAACAAATACGACCCAAGCAATATTAATGAGCAACTGTTATAAATGGGACGACAGTACTAGTAAATGTGTGTGTCAGGTACAATATTACTGACGGTAAATTAACAGACATCACTGTACCGTGACTAATCAGAGGACATCAGGCCTACCCTGTGATAGAGAATTAAAAGTGTTCAAGGTCATTGACAGTGAGTGCTTCACCACACTTTAATAAACATCTGGTGGTGCAAGTCATTGACAAATAGAAATCTGAGTAACCCTGGATAGAAAAAGACATCAGGGAATACAAAAGTGGTAGAAGTGGTAGAATTCTTGCCTGCCACGCGGGAGGCCCGGGTTCGATTCCCGGCTAATGCACCTAGATTGTTGGGACAGAGCAGTGTTCATCTATATATCTAAGCCCTACTGTTTTTAATTATTGTGTGACTTCTAGCACATATGAGAAAATATAAGGACGCCTTTTTATTATTTAAAAATCAATAAAAGCTAAGTTTTATTATTTTTGGTCCTTTCGGTGACAAGTTTCATTAAAGTTGAAAAAGGATTTCATTGCTACGGTGACAATTTTGGACTATGCTGATATAACCCGGGTATCTCCTGTATATAATTATATGTGTACAGCTGGTATAAGCTATACATCCTGTCACTGGCGTAACTATAGGAGATGAGGTTGTACCTGGGCCCAGGAGCCTCAGGGGCCCTATAAGGCCTCTCTTCTCCATATAGGGAGCCCAGTACTATGAATAAAGCATTACAGTATGGGGCTCTGTTACTGGTTTTGCATCGGGGCCCTGGAGCTTCAAGTTACGCCTCTGCGTTAAGAGGTTACGAGAAGTTGGGGGGCCCCAAGATAAACTTTTGCACCCGGGCCCATGAGTCTTTAGCTACGCCTCTGAATCCTGTATATAGTGATATCGAGCATGCAGGCTATATTAGCATGGTTGATATCATTATATAAAGAATGTATAGCTTATATCAGTTATACATATATAATGGAGACACCCAGGCTAGGGTGGTTTCACATTTGCACTGGGGCTACATCATGTATGTAAAATTAATTTGCAGCTGTATGCAGCACAGTTTAGGTATGGGTATCGGTACAGATGGAGGAAGGGCCCCCTGCTGAACTTTTGCAACCGGGCCCCTGATCTTTTACTTACACTCATGGCATAGAGGTCTACTTGAAGTAATCCTGGATATTCATGAGCTGCAGGTTGGCTACACCCACGAGGCCCTCCAAGCATTGATTGACTGCTGTCTATCTATTACTGTGCATAGAAATAGAGCTTCTAATAATCATTGGCTGGACTAAGGGGTTAAGAGAAGTTGAGGGGCCCCAAGATAAACTTTTGCACCTGGACCCATGAGCCTTTAGCTACGCCCCCAGGCTGGAGGATAGGGTGGGTGTAGCCTGCAGCTCATGAGTATCCAAAACTGCTTTAAGAAGTCCTCTTTGCATGTGTTGCTACTAATAAAAAGCAGGTTTCTCCAAAACTACTGCACAGATACATACATAAGCAGACATATCACTGCAATCAGCATGACAGGCACGACCTTATGGGGCTTTCAGTGAGGGCTGCAAAAATATGCTTACAGATTCCCCTTTAGAGCGAAGTCAGACATGTATTTATTTTGCGCGTGCGTATGTGCGTGTCTGATAAAACCATTGGTTTCCTATGGTGTGTTCACATGTCTGTCTTTTACAGGCGCAAAATACTTGCACCTGCAAAAGATAGGACATCCGTGCACCAGGAAGATCTGTGCTGTGCTGAAAGATTCCCCACGGGGAGTCCCCTCATCATTGAACACTGTGACAGGACTATCACAGTGTTCAGTGACAACGGGACTCCCAATCAGACACCGCTCTTTCAGGAGATGGGTATTTTTAAATCCCGGCAGGAGAAGAAGCTGCAGAAGCTGCAGTGTCGGGGAAGCCAGCGATAAGATGCGCTGAAGCCCCAAAAGTGGAGAGGTGATGTATTTCTTTTTTTAAATTTTTACATCAGCTAGGGATGATTTTTTAGGGAAGAGCTTATATTTCAAGCCTTTCCCCGAAAATCACTGCGGAGGTTGCCTGCATCCCATTGCTTTCAATGGGGCCGGCGGCAGTAGTGCCGGCCCTAATGAAAGCAATAGGCATGGAGCTACAGTTACACGCATTTTGAACATGCGTGGCCCGTTTTTTTTCATGTGCGCAAAAAAACCCACCTGTGTGACTGAGCCTTCAATGTGCCATTTTTCAGAGGGTTTTGCTTTTTCACTGTTCCTGTTGAGGTAAAAATGACATGTTTTGTTCATTCTATGTCTCTGTACCATTATGACAATTCTGTTTATAGATATTTTTAATGTGCTACTAGCTAAAAAGAATGAAACCCCTTTTATTAAAAAGAAAAATGCCTTTAGTCATCATATTTAGAGGGCCATACCATTTTTTATTTTTCTGTCAATGGGAGTATGTAAGAAGTCTTATTTCTTCAGGACATGCTGTTATTTTTAATTTTACCATTTTTACATAAACATGACTTTCTGCTCACTTTTTAGTCAATTTTTATTGGAAGATGGGATGACCAAAAATATGTAGTTCTGGCATTATTTATTTTTGTTTCTTGACAGTGTTGACCATGCAAAATAAATAATATGATACTTTGACAGCTTGGGCTTTTTGTATGCGGTGATGACAATAATATTTATTATTTTATTGTTAATGTTGTTTTGTAAACAAAATAGAAAAAAACATTTTTATTTTACGTATTCAATGTTTTAGTTTTTTTATTTCATTTCATTTCAATTTTTCATTATCCTAATTCCCTTAGGGAACTTAAAGGGGTTGTCTCGAGGAAGCAGTGACATTTTTTTTTGCCCAGTCCCCCTAATTAAGCATACATTACTAAGCCCCCCTGTAAATGACTTTTCTATCTGGTTTGTACTTACAGTTCCAGCGTTTCAGCAACTTATAAAAAGTTTCCCCAAGATGGCCGCCGGCTCTTTTCCCGTTGCTTGCTGTAGCCCGACGTGCGCGCTCCCGAGACGCTACCAGCTGTGTCTCCCTGACAACCAGACGCCCCGCAGCCGCCGACCGGACCCCGGGATTGAACGCGGCCGACCAGTCACCCACCGCCAGGCAGCAGGTAACCGGCGCTAGGCCCCGTCTCCTCCGCGCTAGCCCCGGCTTCCCCGCGCTAGCCCCGGCTCCCCTGCGCTAGCCCCAGCTCCCCAGCGGTAGGCCCCGGCTCCCCAGCGGTAGGCCCCGGGGCCCAGCGGTAGGCTCCGGGGCCCAGCGGTAGGCTCCGGGGCCACAGCGGTAGTCAGTCACGCGTCACCCCGTCAGTCCGTCACCCATCACTTACCTGGGCGGCTGGGCTGGGCGGCTCTGCTGGGCGGCTTCTCGGCACGGCTGGGCGGCTCTGCACCTTCCTCTAAGAGAGGATGGTGGCAGAATGGCCGCTCCAGCGCGCTCCCGAGAAGATACAGCTTGTTTGCGCATGCGCAGAAGAGCTGTAGCGGCGAGCACACTGAAGCGGCTCGTGCTCAGAGCAGAAGACCGGACTGCGCAAGCGCGTCTAAAAAAGCAAGCCGCCAGCGAATTTAGACGGAACCATGGAGACGAGGACGCTAGCAACGGAGCAGGTAAGTGAACTTCTGTATGGCTCATAATTAATGCACGATGTATATTACAAAGTGCATTAATATGGCCATACAGAAGTGTATAACCCCACTTGATTTCGCGAGACAACCCCTTTAAACTTGCAATTTTTGATCTCTTCTACAATACCTCAGTATTGCAGTACATTGTTTTTCTAATGTTCACATATTAAGCCCTGCCATAGACAGGTCTTAAAATAGTTAAATCAACTCCGGGAGCTTTCACTAGGGTTACGGCTGCCATGGCAAACATAGGCACCTCATTATCTCATCACAGAGGGCCGATGGTAAATCAGTAGCGGACATCCATCTCCGTCTATCAGCTTGCATGCCACACCTGGGATTTGCCATGCATGGAAACTGTCTAAGGCCTTAGTCAGACGGGCGATTTTTCGCACGATTTTTCGCGCGATTTGCGCATGCGCATGCGTCCGGCGATTTTATAAAACCATTGCTTTGCAATGGTATCGGACACATGAGCGCTTTTTATGCGCTCGTCCGATAAATTATAGAACAAAAAATCGCAGATCGCACCTATCTGCGATCTGCGATTCCTGTTCTCTTCTCTATATGCGCTCAATGGGGCCGGCGGCAGCAGCGCCGACCCCATTGAGAACATATAGAAGACAAATCATTCTTCTCTGCCACAGCTGTAACAGCTGTGACAGAGAAGAACGATGTTTGCCCATTGAATTCAATGGAGCGGCAATACAGCCGCTCCATTGAAAGCAATGGGCTGCCGGCGTGCGCGGGGTGAATTGTCGGGAAGGGGTTAAATATATAAACCCTTCCCTGCAATTCATTCTAAAATGTGTTAAAATAAAAAAAAATTGTATACTCACCTTTCCGCTGCAGCCGGAGTCCAGCCGCGGCCGCTGTCAGTTCTCCTGAACTGCTTCTTGGCACTATTCAGCCGGCGGGGCTTTAAAATCCCCGCCTGCTGAATGATCTGCCTCTGATTGGTCACAGCCCTGACCAATCAGAGGCTGAAAACACACACACACCCATTCATGAATTCATGAATGGGTGAGTGACTGCTGCCTCTCAGCGCTGAGCCAATCAGGGGCAGGTCTGACTCACATCCATTCATGAATTCATGAATGGGTGTGAGTGAGGCATGCCTCTGATTGGCTCAGCGCTGAGCCAATCAGTCTGCAGTTCTGACTCACACCCCCTTCACACCCACTGCAGGACGGCCACGCGGAGCTCCGGCTGCAGGGAGAAGGTGAGTATACAATTTTTTTTTATTTTAACACATTTTAGGATGGATTGCAGGGAAGGGCTTATATATTTAAGCCCTTACCGACAATTCATCCCGGGCTCGCCCGCAGCGCATTGCTTTCAATGGAGACGGCTGTATTGCCGTCTCCATTGAATGCAATGCGCTGGACAGCTCCAGCCCGTTTCTAATGAAACGCGGCTAGGAGCAGATTTTCGGGCGATTTGTGGGCGACTTGCGCGCACCGGTCACGCGATTTGCGGATGCGCATCCGTCATGCGATCCGCAAATCGCGCGAAAAATCGCCCGTCTGACTAAGGCCTAACAGCCACGATCAGAGCTAACTCTGTCCACGGCTGTTTGTGTTCAGTGTCAGCTGTCAGAAACACTGCATACATAGAGGACTTGGCTCCTGAGCCCACTTCATACCCTCCCCGCACCTCTGTGATATACATATATGTCATAGAGGAGAAAAGGATTAAAGATAAAGTTTAATTTAAAATGCAAAATAAGGTTTTCCTGCACTAATTTAACCTTTTTTATACTATAACAATGATCATCCAAAATTTCATAGCTTCAAGCCTGTACTTAAACTTACTGTGTACGCATAAATACTGCAGTTAGACCATCAGCAACAAACTAAAAAAAATTTAAAAAAGCATGTCAATAAAGCCTCCACCTGTGAGCGAGGCATTATGTATTTCTGCTCTCTTTCCTCTCTCAGCATGTCTGTGAATAGGAAACATAAATAAGCAACTAGGATCCCGGTGCATGTACGGCAGATATTATGTACTTCTGGCTTGATTGGGAAGGAAACAAACTGAGACTTTGAGAAACTGCTGTGCCACTTGTGGCTGCTCAGCTGGGAACGTTGCTGTAGCCAAGCCGCAGAATACAAATGAAAGCACAAAAGCAGAAATTACAGCCGTATTAACAATCTTTATCCCTAACTCTTAGTTTTTTAAACCCTTTACTCACAGGTTTCTCGTGTCAGCTATGAAATATACATCCATTTTCATCTATAAAGTAGATCCATTTAATCATGTTTTAAGACAAATGTTTAACCCTTCAACCCCTTAAGGATGGGGCGTTTAAATGGGTTTTCCAAGACTAAAATGTTGATGATCTATTCTGGTGATAGGTCATCGTTATCAAATCAGTGTTGGTCTGCAGCTTGGGACCCCAACTGGTCGGCTGTTTAAAGACACCATAGGCCTCATTCACATGAACGTTGCGATTTTATGTTTCGCAGCCCGCACCATTGAAAATTACATCAACGAAGAATAGCGGCTATTATTTATCGTCGATTCACACGGCCAACTGCAGTGTAAAGCAGGGAAATTACACCACAGCCCCGAAATACATCGGTTGGCAGTACTACTAGTAATGACTTTTAAATGCCTCGCTAGAGGCACCTGTTATTGTTCAGCAGCACTAGCCACTGCTAAACTCCCTCCCCTTACCTTTTTTGACAGCTCCCATATTGTGCTATAGGAGTCTACGGAGCCTCCAGCATTGTGCCCTCCAAAGATAGGGCAAGACTTATATTTTTCCACACAAAAAAAAATTTAGGCTGCTGAAATAACGTGCTTATGCGCTATTTTTGTTGCCCCAAGTTTGTTTGCGCACAAAAATAAAATCGCTCATCTTAAGGAATATATTAGAATCCAGTGCTTCAGATGGTTGCAATTTTCTTTGCGCTGCTAAATTAACTGTGGTTTAATACTTGTGTGAATGAGCATATAGTGTGTAAAAGAAAGCCACAGCCTCTTCACTGCATACAAGGCACAGCACTGTACATGGAGTAGTGTCAGTGCCTGATATACAGATGTTGCAGCGCTAATTCAGAAATCAGGAGCTCTGCATTTGCAGTGCAGATCACTAGGCACTTGTCAGCTGTGCTACGCTAATTGCACAGCGTGGCAGCTGCCATTCACTGTGAATGGCTTTCATTCTGTGCAGTCCTATTTACCTAAATGGAACCGAGCTGCTCTCAGGCCACGTCAAAAATGGACATGATGGCACTGGCCTGAGAGGAGGCTGCAACACTTACACAAGATTATACATGAGTCTCTTCTCAGGCCAGTTCAGTTGTCACGTGACCTAATAGCAGCTGAGAGCAACTTAGTCCGATTCAAGTGGATAGAATTGAGCTGCTATATCAAGCACTGCCACTATAAAATGTATGGCGCTGTGCCTGAAGAGGCTGTAGCACTCATCTGAACACTGTCACCTCTTTAAAATACTGATCAGTGGAAATCCTTAGCAGCAAACCACTAATGATCTGATATTGATGACTTATTCTAAAGAAAGGTCATCAATGTTAGAGTCCTGGAAAGCTGCTAAAGGATTTTTCATTTTTTTTCGCCAGCAAAGGTTTGGATTTTTACTGGCAATATTGTAGGGTACAAATTTATTGATTAAAGGTTGAATCTTGGGATCTTCATCATTAATTACCTATCCTATCCTCAGAATAGCAAACATATACATGGTGTAAAAGCACACTAATAGTGAAATGTGCCAGTAGGAAATACATGAAATTGAATGGCTGTAATGCTAAACAGACTATGTAGATAATTGGAGTTCCTATCATAAATTTTGATCAAATTGTGAGAACCCATCTGCCAGCAACAGATGAGACCCTAGCATTCAGACTCTCTTCTATTTGAGCCCATGGCCTCCAAAAGAACTAGAGCATATAGAATGCAGCCTAATTAAAATGCCTTGAACAGATTTGTCAGGATAGTTCATCAATAATTGATCTGGCCTAGTTAACTGCTAGGGACCTATGCCAGTTAAGGCCCTATTACACATAATGATTATCGCTCAAAATTCGCCATCTTTTGAGCGATAATCATTGCATATAAGTGTGCCCATCTTTCCCTTTTCTGCTGAAAGATGATTTTATGTTCTGCATAAAGTCCATTGTTCAGCAAAAGAGCTGATAGCAGAGTCGTCATGCTGTGTTCTCCGCGGTAAGCGCTGATAACATTGTCTCAGCTGTCAGTCCTGCAGCAGAACAAAGGGAATGTATTCAGAGAACAGACCACCTGCTGTTCTCTAAATATAGCTCCTAGTGGCTCACATGCCTTAATAAACTTCTAATTGGCCTTAGTACCAATTAGTAGTTTATGCAAAATGATCGCTCAAAAGCCATTTTTTGAGCGATGATCTTTGTGTGTAAAAGGGCCTTTAGTTTATTGCAATGCTGCTATCAGTGGGGATAGCCCTGGAAGCAATTAGCATTGTTTGTATTTCAGCAGCCCGGTTTGATACTGCAGGCACAGTTCCCATTGAATTCAATAGAAGCTATGTTTGTATCAAAACCTGGGCTGCTGCAATGTTGATAGCACTGTCTGCTTCCAGTGCTGTCCGTCCTGACAGCAGGTCCGGTGAGCAGTAGATCAGCAGGAATTCCATACAATTGACTCCCACAGACTTAGGCTTTACTCCCACAAGCGTATATCGACGCCAGTTTGATTTCAAAAATACTGGCACCCCTATGTAATGTACCTAATCTAATTCTCTAACCTCCCAGTGCCATACAAACATGACATTTGGCACAACCATTCTTTAGGTCCTAAATAGGTAAAGTAAAAGGGTCCCAACTTGATTATTCAATGCTAAGTGCAAAAGTATTGTCCCCCCTATGTAATGTACCTAATCTAATTCTCTAATGTCCCGGTGTAGTATATACATGAAATTTGGCACAGCCATTCTTTAGATCCTAAATAGGAACAAAAGTTCAAACAGTGCAGGGCAACCCGCCCAACTATTATGGCATCATTAATAGGTTGCTGGTTTGCATGGTGCACTACATGTATCTGAAGATCTGCCACTCTGTATCCACTCTGTGTGGGATTATATACCAAGCAGCCACCCCCCTCTATATTAAGAGGCTGTGTGTGTGGCTGTCTCAACGGTGTCCCTGACAGGTGCAATTAGCTCCTTAATTTGGTAGTCTGCTGCCTGCATGGTGAGAGGATGCAGCTATATGCACTCCTTAGTCAGTACGTATATGGCCCTTTTTTCTGTGATTGTTTTTTTGATTAAATTCCAAGTGCAAAAGTAAGTGACCCCCTCTCTGAACCGCAAAAACATGAAATTTACCACAGCCATTCTTTTTTTTTTTTTAAATTAAATTTTTTATTGATATTTTAAAAATGAATAACAAGAAGGACAGAGACATATTGTAAGAAACAACTGTTACGTTTTGCATCCCTGGTAGGTCCAGGCTAAAGCAATAGGGTCGACAAAGTTCCAAGTCGGTTGTAAGGAAAGTTCCATAGGTGATCTGCTGTTGAGGTTTCTTCTTTTGGACCGATGAGGAAGCATGTCTTTTCTCTTTGATGCAAGCGGGTTGAAACAGTCAAATGTCCAACAGTGAGGACGTGGCAAGCGATTTATTACGACATATAAATTCGTTTTAACTTCAGGCCCGCACCTGACTCTAAGATAGGTGAAGGGGGGAGGGGGAAGGCAGGGGAAGGGGCATACAAAGGGGGGAGGGGGTGGGGTTGTTGTAGAATCTATATATAGCTATTACCAAGCTCTAGTGACGTGCTGATTAATCCGTGTGTATACTAGGTCTTTTTCATGGGCGAGGGGCAAGCTGGCCAACTTGAGTGCCACTTCGGGTGGGGTGAGGGGTGGGGGGGTCAGTCCCAACCGTGTACGGAGGGGGTGGTGGAGGTCTGCATTAACTAGGGCGACTTAGCGGGTGTAGGGGGCTCCATGCCACCACGTGTGTATTTTGCTCACCGTAGTCCCGTGTATCGGGGTGCTCCTCCGGGGAGGAGGACACGGTCTGGTATGGTATAATGGATGTTGGAGAGTGACGTCCCTCCGTGAGAGGCCCCAGACCCGCAGGAACCATCATGAGATCCTCAGCTGTCTCCAAGGGCCCCAGGTGTTCCAGAACTTTTCATGGGAGCCATTAGCCCAACTGGAGAGCTCCTCTAGGTTAGCGATGGTGTCCACTTTTTCCATCCACTGGTTTAATGTAGGGGGAATCTTTTGCAACCATAGTAGCGGGATTAATGCTTTGGCAGCGTCCAAAAGGAAGGCAATGAGTGGGTTCCTCTTAGGGTGGAATTCTTTAGACGGTTTCCAGAGGAATAACATCTCCGGGGAGATAGATATTCCGGGAGCAAATTTTTGTAGGGTCACCTCCACCTCTGCCCAGAAGGGGGTCAGGACCGGGCAGCTCCACCAAATGTGGGCATAAGAACCAACATCTCTCTCGCATTTTCAGCATTTCCCGTGTGGGGATAAGTTATAGGCGGCCAACCACTGGGGGGTTTTGTACCACCTTACCAGCAGCTTGTAATGGCTTTCTTGGGCTATTATGCAGGGTGAGATGCCGTATGAGGTGTTCAGGATTATTTTAATATCGGACGGTGAGAGGGAGATGCCCAGCTCTTTCTCCCAGGAAAGGAGAAAATTGGGTTTGGTATGGGAGGGTTTTGTAATGATTTGTTTTCGTATATAGGAAATTTTCCTAAATTTGGAGTTATTATCTGTCAGGATTTTTTCAAAGCTTGTAAGTGGCCTAGTTGAGTTGAATTTTTTAAAGAAGCACGCTATGGTTCTTTTGATATAGATCTGTTGCAGGAATGAGAAGTTGTGCTCGGGGAGAAGGTCGTTTAAGATTTCATCTGTGTTTTTATGGGCTTGCGTTTGTAAGGCACCTATCTTAATTTCCCTAAATTTCTCCCACACTGAGTGGGAGGCAGGGTCGTCTGGGATGTTTAGGAGAGTAGGGATGGCTCTCAGGGGGGTGCATGGGGATGGGATCGGAGCCAAGGAATCCCTTAGCTTAGACCAAATCTCACAAGGGCCCCTAATGAGAGGGTTGATGCTCTTGGATCTGCTACTAATCTTCGAGGGGAACCACAGGTCTTTCAGGCATGATCTCCCCTCCGAGGCTTCAACTAGTGAGGATAATATTTTGTCTTTTGTTGGGGATGCTAGATCCATCCAGTATCCTAATTGGGAAGCTTCGTAGAAATCAGCGACGTTGGGGAGATCTATGCCCCCTTCTGTTCTTCTTTTAATCATGAGGCTGTAGGCCAATCTAGGCCTTTTATTCCTCCAAACAAATCCAGAGAAGGTTGATCTTAATGTTTTAAAGAAGCTCCTCGGGATATGGATTGGGAGCATTCTGATTTTTATATAGGATTATTGGGAGAATATAAGTCTTTAAGATCTTTTTTCTTCCGAACCAGGATATTAGCGGAATATCATAGTTCCTAAGGAGGTTCTTAATGTGGCCAATTAGTGGGGGGAAGTTCGCTTGGTAGAGATCCTCTATTCTTTTAGTCAATTTTATACCCAGGAAATCCATTGAGTTGTCAGCCCAGATGAAAGGTGATTTTTCTTTAATAGCTTTACAACGCGCCGCCAAAACTGAGACATTTAAAACAGTGGATTTAGTAAAATTAATTTTGAAGTTAGACAATGTCCCATAATTGATAAGCGCGGTTTCTAGTTTAGCTAATCCCTTCTCCGGATTTGTAATTAGAAATACTATGTCATCGGCGAAGGCCGCCGATGACAGAGAATGTTTTCCCCATTCCAGGCCATGGATTTCCGGGTCTAGTCTAGTCGACTGGAGAAAAGGTTCCAGTGCCAACACGAATAGGGTGGGCGATAGGGGGCAACCCTGACGGGTGCCGTTTTTAATATCGAAAGCTGGTGATAGGATCTCATTGATTTTTAATCTGGCGTTTGGGGAGGCGTAAAGAGAAAGAATGGCAGCTACAAAAGTCTGAGGGATGTTAAAGTGGAGTAAGGTTTTCTTCATATAGCCCCAGTCCACCCGGTCGAAAGCCTTTTCGGCATCAGTTCCGACCAGGAGTAAGGGAATTTTAGATTTATGGGCGTACCGGATTGCATGGAGGATTCTTCTACTGTTGTCCCTGCCCTCCCTCCCCCCCACGAACTCTGTCTGTTCTTCGTTGATCAGGGATGGTAAAAAGCTCTCAAGCCTTTTGGCTAGGAGCTTAGCCCACAGTTTCAAACCGAAGTTTAGGAGAGAAATTGGGCGGTAGCTGCCGCATGATTCAGGGTTTTTGTTATCTTTGTGTAGTAAGGTAATGTGGGCTTCCAGGGATTGTTTGGGGAGTGGGGCCCCTTGTAAGAGGGCATTGAAAAGGTCAGTGAGTCTGGCCACAAGAACTTGCTTGAAAGAGCTATAGTACAAGAGGCTTAAGCCGTCCGGGCCTGGGCTTTTGCCCTTTGGACAGGATTTTATAAGGAACTCGACTTCTTCCCGGGAGACAGGGACCATCAGGGATTCTGCTTGATCGTTGTCAAGCTTCGGGAGATGGGCTTGGCGTAGGAAAGTATCGGTCTTTTTTTCTAATTCGTCTTCTTCTTCTGTGGAGGGGGGATTTTGTTGTCTTATATTATAAAGGTCAGAGTAGTATTGATGGAAAGCTTTTGCGATTTCCTCCAAGGACGTGACCTGGGCTCCACTAGAGGTTTTAATAGAATGGATGTGGTTTTAGGCGCGTGCTTTTTTAATCAGGGAAGACATGAACTTACTGCCTCTATTGCCTTGTGCGTAAACCACATGCTTCAGATAAAGATGTTTTTTGTTGTAGCAGGAGTCTAATCGTTGTTTGAGATCCCTTCTCAGGGCCTCCAACTCCTCCAATGCTAGTTTAGCTTGGGATAGTTTTGCTAGTTGTTCTAGTTTTGCTATTTTGTTTAATCTAACGTCTATATCTTTTTGGAGGAGTTTCTTGGTCCTAGTCCCCAGTGCTATCAACAGTCCTCGCATGAAAGCCTTGTGGGCTTCCCAGACCACCGGGACCCCCACATCCCCCCCCCCCCCCCCCCCCGAGTTGATGGAGAAAAATTCCTCCAGTGAGGAGAGTCCAGCAAGGAAACATTAAGCCTCCATCTCCATTCTTTGGGTTTAGGTTGGAGAAGGTGGAGGTCCACGTGGACCAGAGCATGGTCTGAGACTGTAGTTACATCAATTTTGGCTCTCGCTATGTAGGCAAGCAAGTCCGCACTGAGGAATACGTAGTCCAGTCTTTGGTGGGATTTGTGTACCTTTGAGAAAAAGGTATAATCTTTAACCGTGGGATTCAGAAGGCGCCATGCATCCATCAAGTTTAATTCTTGCAGGCAACGAAGGAGCTTCCTGATTTTTATTTGCGAGATATGAGAGCGCCCGGTGGAGGAATCAATTAGCGGTTGCAAGGTAGTATTTAGGTCACCACCCAAGATCAATTGGCCCTCTGTGAAGTGTTTTAAAATCATCAGACTTTTAATCAGCCAGGGAACTTGGTCCGAATTGGGGGCATAGAGATTAGCTATAGTAGTTTTGGTATTATTGCAAATCCCCTTTAAAAATAGGGCCCTTCCCTCCCCGTCCTCAAAAGTGGCCTGACATTTGAAGTTTAAGGTTTTATGGATGAAAATCGAGACCCCCTTCGAGGCAGAGGTGGGGTGGGCGCAATGAAAGGCCTGATCAAAGTATTTGCCTGGTAGTGATAGGCATTTACCTTTTTTAAAATGGGTTTCCTGTAAGAGAAGAACACTCGTGCCATACCTTTTTGCTAGTAGGGAGATGTTGTGTCTTTTTGAGGGTGAGTTGAGGCCTCTCACGTTAAAGGACGTGACCCGTATACCTCCCATCCAGAGACTTTAGTCGTAGGGGCTGGCCCTGGCGTCCGAAGTTTGACTTCTGCTACGAACAAAGTACACACACGGTGAGTTACTACGAGTAGTATTCTCCCCCAAGGGAGATGGTAGGGGGTGGGGATGGGGTGTGGGGATGAGACAAACACACGTAAGGGAAATACAATGAGGATAAGGTTCAATGGAACTTAGATCACTATCAACTTCAAGTGCAAATATAATGTTAAAGGGTAAGGGACACAGAAGAGGGAACAAGGTAGATCGGTCTCGTTGTTCGGTTGAAACCGACCTGTATTTAAGGGCAAGGGGATGGAGTGACTGCTAGATTACCAGCAGTCGGTCTAATGGGTTTTGCTGTCGGCCTAACCTGACCGGCACAAAGGGGGACCAGTTTGAATGGGAAAAGAACTAAAGACCCATGATGGCACGGGGAGCAGCCTAGGCTCCGGGGGTGGGTGGCCCCCAGTCGGCTTCTACTAAAGAGGGGAAACATTCTCCCCTGAAAAGGAGATAAACACGTGCTAAACATAGGTAAAGATAAGTAAAGCATAGGTTAAACGCAAGGTATAGGAGCAGCATACTCAACTTATTGTTAACGAAAGCATTACTACACCCTCAATTTCCATCTCCACGAAAATGCCCTATGAGAAACGGGGCTGTGGAGTTCGGCACAGGAAGGGTGCAGTCAAGGCGATTTTCGCATACGTTTGGCAGGGTGCCCTCCTGGGCAGTGTCTTCCTTCAGGTCTCGGAGCCCGTGGCCTCTTCTCGGGGTTTCTTTCTTTTTCCCCTGGGCGATTTAGCGCTTCCCGCCAGCTGCCATCTTTCCGAAGGTTCCAGCTTCGTGAATTTAGGCAGCTCTGGTAGCGGCTGCCAGCAGGGAAGCTCAATTGGATCGAGGTCCAAAGACTGCCAGCATTTTTCCAAGTCGTCAGGGGAGCGAATATTTAATCTGCGACCTTTGTGTGTTATGCCCAGCCCGAAAGGAAAAAGCCAGGCGTAGCGAATGTTTTTTTCCCTCAGAGCGTCCAGTAGGGGTCGCAGTAAGCGACGTTTCGCCAGTGTGGAAGGCGCTAAATCTTGGAAAATTTGTAGAGACACACCTCCGTATTTGATGTCGCTGTGGTTCCTTGCGGCTCTAAGGATTGCAGCTGCATCTGGAAAGGTAAGCATTTTGCAGATGACATCCCTTGGAGGGTCGGACGCTGAAGGTAGTGGTCTCAGTGCCCTGTGAATCCTTTTGATTGCGATGGATGACACTCTTTCTGCGCCCAGCAACCACAGCCATTCTTTATGGAAAAGTAAAGGGGTTGCAACTTCAATATTCATTCTAAGTGTGAAAAGCTGTGAGAATCCACAATGCATTAGTTCTTTTCTCAGTAACCATAAAACCTAAGGGAAATGATTTGTATACTGAGGATAATCTACCTCACCTCTATGTGTATATACTGAAGAGAATCTACCTCACCTCTATCTGCATATACTGAAGAGATTCTACTTCACCTCTATGTGTATATACGGAGGACAATCTAACTGACCTCTGTGTATATACTGAGGAGGATCTAACTGACCTCTGTGTATATACTTAAAGGCTGTAAACGAACATAAGGAAGCGGCCATGGACTGCAGAGATGAAGCTTGCCTCTAAGGCTAAGAAAGGGCTGCAACCTCCAGTCTGGGATTAAATTTAAATAAAAAGGGGTATTACCTTTAAAGGGGTTGTCTCGCGGCAACAAGTGGGGTGATACACTTCTGTATGGCCATATTAATGCACTTTGTAATATACATCGTGCATTAAATATGAGCCATACAGAAGTTATTCACTTACCTGCTCCGTTGCTAGCGTCCCCGTCGCCATGGATCCGTCTAATTCTGATGTCTTCTTGCTTTTTTAGACGCGCTTGCGCTGTGCAGTCTTCTTCCTGGTGAATGGGGCTGCTCGTGCCAGAGAGCTGGTCATCGTAGCTCCGCCCCGTCACGTGTGCCGATTCCAGCCAATCAGGAGGCTGGAATCGGCAATGGACCGCACAGAGCCCACGGTGCACCATGGGAAAGGACCCGCGGTGCATCGTGGGTGAAGATCCCGGCGGCCATCTTGGTGAAGGAAGAAGAAGGAAGACGTCGCAGAGCGGGGATTCGGGTAAGTAATATGTTTTGTTTTTTTTTTTTAAACACATCCCTTGGGGTTGTCCTGCGCCGAACGGGGGGCCTATGGAAAAAAAAAAACCGTTTCGGCGCGAGACAACCCCTTTAAGGGTAAAAAGTGAGGAGAATGGGAAGGGTGGCACATTCTGCAGAGGGACATTGGTCCATGCAGTCTGAGGAGAATCTAACACTCCTCTATGTGTATACATATTTTATTCTTCGGCTCCTCTGAAGTGACCATGGCTTCATGAAAATTTTCAGTGCGAACAATAGGTAAACACCTGTAGCAAATTAACTCGGGTGAAGCCGAGTATATCAGCTAGTATTTATATATAGTTATTAGGATGCTTCTCAGCCATCTTTTTTCTAAACTAAATCTTTATTTTGATAACCTCTCTGGGTATTGTAGACTGCCCATTCTACTCTTTTTTTAGTTGCCCACCTTTGCACCTGCTCAACTCCAATACGCTCTTCTTGAGTATCTGTGTCAAAACCTGTGCTGGATATTGCATGCGTGTTCTGACCAGTGATTGTAAAGAGGAAAAGCAATGTTCTCGTCATATGCCCATATACCTTTTTGAATGCATCCCATGATCATATTTGCCCAGTTAAGGTGACAATAAACTAAAATCTCCAAGTCCTTCTCCATGTCTGTTTTGTACAGTGTTTTCTCATTTAGTATGCAATAGTGGCATATATTTGTCCTGCCCATGTGATAATTTTACATTTATCAGTGTTTAACCGCATTTGCCACATTTCAGCCCAAGACCCCAATTTTTCCATATCCATTTGCAACCACATTCTGTTCTCTTTAACGTTCTGTTAAATCTGTAATCCTTCTACAAGGTCATTAATAAATATATTAAAAGGAAGAAGGCCCAGAACTGATCACTCTCTGCTTTTTATCCCTTAGCCAGTTACTTACCCATTTCCACCCATTCTCGTCCAGACCAAGTAATCTAATTTTATATAACAAGCTTATATGCAGCGCAGTATCAAACATTTTGGAAAAATCAAGGTATACAAGATCCAGTGACTCTCTCTGGTCCAGTCTAGAACTTGCCTCTTCATAGAAGCTGATCAGATTGGTTTGACAGGAGCTGCCCCTCATAAACCCTTACTGATATAGAGTTATAGTTATTCTCACTGAGGTAATCCAGGATAGCATCTCTAAGAAACCCCTCAAACATTTTACCAACAATAGAAGTAAAACTTACCATTTTATAGTTTTCAGGTTCACTTTTTGACCCCTTTTTGAATACTGTCACCACATTTGTTATACGCCAATCCAGTGGAACAGACTTTGTCATTATAGAGTCTTTAAAAATAAAAAACAACAGTCTGTCTATCATATTACCTAATTCCCTTAGAACCTGGGAGTGGATTGGGACCCAGCGAATTGTCTATTTTAATCTTTTTAAAGTGGCTCTGCACTTCCTACTAGGGTAAACTAGTGGCTTTTAATGAATAGTTTACTTTATAACTCTACATTTCCCCTTAAATTTAATTTTCCTATGCAGCCATGGGCAACACAGACACCAGAAAGAGCCCAAACTTGGCCGCAAGACCACACAACAGACCCAGACTGGACGAGAATCCTCCATGTTTCTTGAACTTCATCCCAGGGGTCTATGTTCCATCCAGTTCCCTCTACTAGTTTGCATGTAAAGATTTAAAGTGTGCACAGTCAGAAATTGGAGACACCCTTTCCCTGCTTGGTGGACATTTCCTATACATTACAGGAACTATGGAAAATTGTAATCGCTTTACCCACAAATAACGATTTGGAATCTCGGCTAAGACACATAGAGGAAAAGCATGCGTCAGATATTCAGACTTTCACACAGAAAGTTCAATTGCTATCTGAAAGGATTCTGAACCTGGAATGAAATCCACAACATCAAAGGCAGAACTACAACAACTATCCCAAGCAGGGGACTCCCATCCGACACAGTTAAGCATTCTAACTATGCACTTGGATGATATTGTAAATAGAAGTCACTGCAATAATTTGAAGTTCAGGGGTATACTGGAACAGATACCTCCAGATGATCTATATGATTGTGTGGTCGCCATCTTCAATAAAGCCTTAAACAGACCAGAGAACAGAGACATCAAACTGGAGAGCGTGCATCACCTAATGAGCGCAAGAAATAGAAACCCTAACTACAGACATGATGTAATATGTAGAGTGCACTTTTACAAACAAAAAGAAGACATTCTCCACAGAGCGCGGGAATTGGGAGCAATTCCATACAGGGGCACCTAAATAATACTTACCAGATGTTTCCATGCTGACTCTCAATATGTACAGGATGGTGCATAGACTACTGGAGGCAACCAAGAAAACAGATGTCACATACAGATGGAGACAGCCATTCCACATCATTCTAAGAAAACACGGAAGCACATACGTAGTCCACGTGCCGACAGACCTGACAGGAGCATTTACCTTTCTGGGAGTGCCAGACATCCAAGTACCAGATTTTACTGCCCCTTAAGTCTTTCCTCTGGCTAACACTAATGAAGAGAACATTGCTATCCATCCAGACAGACAACTCTCCAGGAGAACCCCAAAGAGACCCGCCTTGGTTTCATCGGGGCCTCCCCTCATGCCAAAGAACATGGAAAAGACAGGGTGAAGGCAGATCACTATAGTATAAGTATTGATTAAGACATGCATGCACACTGGCCCACTAAGGGTCCCCAGGGATCAAATTTGACCTGAACCCCAACTTCAGTTCACCACTAGTGGGTTCTCATGGGCTGCTCACACAATTACTTAGCTCTAGTCTCAAGAGTAGCAGACTAGGACAGAGAGGCATTTTTCTTTCAGAAGTGGTTGTCCAGAGTAGAATTCTAATCAACACTAAACTTTAGGAGTTGATTGCAAGCCACAGCTTGTAGAAATAGTGGTAGTAAGCTTACGCATCCCTAGTGCCTTGTGGTTCCACAGTACCCCACTTAGGGATTCTTGCTTCCTGCCTCCTGGTGGAATACCCAGGCTCACAGTTCAAGAAAATGGAAATTTCAGTTAGAAATTTTATAGTTAAAGGAATATAGATTAGAGGATTAGGAAGGGTTCCCTTCTTCTTCCTTGGACTTCTTGTTTCCCACCCTCCTCCTTTCCCTTGCCTTCTTTTGAGTTACTTTTTTGTCCCATTTCTCTTGTGAGCTCCTACCCTTCCTTTGAGTAATAACAGTCAGAATACGATCCTTCCTCATCAATAGTCTCCTTTCAGTTTCAGAGAGGAGATATCATCCAGTAAGCATAACTTTTTGTCTCCCTCAATGTATAGGGTCTGAATGTGCCTGAAAAATGGTTCTTCCTCCTTCATTTCCTTTGGCACAAAAAAGGCCCAAATTGCCTTTATTCAAGAAACACATATCCGACAGGACTCCATCCCAAGGCTCGCAGATGCTCATTTCCCAGATGGCTATCACAATGCATGCCTGGACTCCAAAACAAAGAGTGTCGCAACTCTGATCACTGGCTCGATCACTTGGGAACACCCCAAGGTGCGATAGAACAGTGTAGGCAGATATCTGTTCATAAAAGGTAATCTTGCCAACATACTGGTCACATTGGCTGACATATACCTGCCCAACTCCGGACAGATTTACTTTCTTAAGGGGGCTTTGGAGGACCTGGAGAAATTTAGAGAGGGTGCCCTGATACTAGGGGGAGACTGGAACATTCCCCTAGAACCAGTGGTATATTTATATAGAGGACCAGGCAGTCTTCCAGTGTCCACATACTGCAGATTCTGTAAAACAGTACACAAGCACCAATTAGTTGATGTTTGGCGAATCTTGCATCCATCTAAGAAGGATTACATATTTTTCTCTTCGCCTTACAACTCCTATTCTAGGATATATTACTTTATGCTACTACACTCCTCCTATTCTAGGATATTTTACTTTATGCTACTACACTCAAACCTGCCCCTCCTTTCAGAGGTGACTATCGACAGCATCTCTTTCGCAGACCATGCTCTTATCACCATGTCCTTAGCCTTTCCTTCAATGTTGAATAGGTCTTTGAAATGGCGGCTTAACGAGTCCCTCATCCCAAACTCCCTAAGGCTGCATTCCCACCAACGTATATCGGCTCAGTTTTCACGCCGAGCCAATATACGTCATCCTCGTGTGCAAGGGGGGGAGGATGGAAGAGCCAGGAGCAGGAACTGAGCCCCCGACCCCTCTCTGCCTCCTCTCCACCCCTCTGCACTATTTGCAATGAAAGGAGGTGGGCGGCGGGGCTAAGTTCTGAGAATTAGCCCCACCCCTGTCCCACCTCTCCCCATTGCAAATAGTGCAGAGGGGCGGAGAGGAGGCAGAGAGGGGGTGGGAGCACAGTTCCTGCCCCTGGCTCTTCCATCCTCACCCCCCCCCCCGCACACGAGGACAACGTATATCGGCTCGGCGTGAAAACCGAGCCAATATACGTTCGTGGGAATGCAGCCTAAGACAGTATTAAAAATAACCCATTTACTGTCCATACTCTTATTTTTGAGTACATTGTCCCAGTCGATAAGGTTAAGTTCATCTCTAAGCTGTTTTAACTTTACCTTCCTAAAGTTTAGTATACTCGGATACCTAAAGTCTCCCATAATAATTACCTCATTATGATTTTCCATTTCTATATCTATTTGCCCTACTAGTAGATTTTTGGTGGTTTCTGTTTTATTTTGTGGTCTATAAAATATCCCTATGAGGATTTTATTATTGTTTTTCCTTCCATGTATCTCCACTAGAGATGAGCGAACGTACTCGTCCGAGCTTGATATTCGTGCGAATATTAGGGTGTTCGGGATGCTCGTTACTCGTAACGAGTACCACACGGTGTTCCGGTTACTTTCAGTTTCCTCTCTGAGACGTTAGCGCGCTTTTCTGGCCAATTGAAAGACAGGGAAGGCATTACAACTTCCCCCTGTGACGTTCAAGCCCTATACCACCCCCCTGCTGTGAGTGGCTGGGGCGATCAGATGTCACCCGAGTATAAAAGTCGGCCCCTCCCGCGGCTCGCCACACATGCCTTGTGAGTTAGCTGAGGGAAAGTCCAGTTCTATTGGAGTTGCTGTAGGGAGAGTATTTGTAGTGAGTGTAGGCTTCAAGAACCCCAACGGTCCTTCTTAGGGCCACATGTACGTGTGTGCAGGCTGCTGTTAGCAGTGGAGAAATTTTTTTTTTTTTCTCAAAATCGGCAGTGCAGAGCATTGCACCCGGTATTAGGGACAGAAGTGGTGCTTAGGCAGGGAGAGTGTTAGGAGTGAGTGTAGCCTTCAAGAACCTCAACGGTCCTTTCTAGGGCCACATTTAACTGTGTGGAGTACTGTGCAGGCTGCTGTTAGCTGTGTTGCTTTTTTTTTTTTTTCTCAAAATCAGCGGTGC
The DNA here is from genome assembly GCF_035609145.1 of Eleutherodactylus coqui. Taxonomy (NCBI): domain Eukaryota; kingdom Metazoa; phylum Chordata; class Amphibia; order Anura; family Eleutherodactylidae; genus Eleutherodactylus; species Eleutherodactylus coqui. Next base: position 64,471,453 of record NC_089841.1, on the reverse strand, counting down.
AGAGCATTGCACCCTCCATTGATACTACAGGCACAGAATTGTGTAGGCAGGGCCACAACACAGTTATTAGTCATTGAATAGACGCAGAGGGCCTTTTCTTTTTTAACAAAAGGGAAAAAAGTATATTTGCCCTGCCTCTGTCAGTCCTAAGGGCTCTGGGAACGTGTGTGCTGCGTGGAGAACGTAAAAAAATCAGACGTAACCAGCTACGGTTGAGTGCAGCCTTGCGCCAATATCTTTCCTGCCTGGGAAATACCTGCTCTGCCACAGTTAATAACTCTGCAACAGTAAAGTTCTGTGACACTTTTGCAGGGCCGCAACACAGTTATATTAGTCATTGAATAGATGCAGTGGGCCTTTTCTTTTTTAACAAAAGGGAAAAAAGTATATTTGCCCTGCCTCTGTCAGTCCTAAGGGCTCTGGGTACGTGTGTGCTGCGTGGAGAACGTAAAAAAATCAGACGCAACCAGCTACGGTTGAGTGCAGCCTTGCGCCAATTTCTTTCCTGCCTCGGAAATCAAATCACTGGTAATACAGCATGCTGAGGGGTAGAGGTAGGCCTAGAGGATGTGGACGCGGCCGAGGACGCGGAGGGCCAAGTGAGGGTGTGGGCACAGGCCGAGCCAGTGCGGTGGCCAGGGGTAGAGGCAGGGCCAGACCGAATAATCCACCAACTGTTTCCCAAAGCGCCCCCTTGCGCCATGCCACCCTGCACAGGTCAAGGTGCTCTACGGTGTGGCAGTTTTTCACAGAGACGCCTGATGACCGACGAACAGTGGTGTGCAACCTTTGTCGCGCCAAGATCAGCTGGGGAGGCACCACCAACAGCATGCGCAGGCATATGATGGCCAAGCACCCCACAAGGTGGGACGATGCCCGTTCACCGCCTCCGGTTTGCACCACTACCTCTCCTCCTGTGCCCCAACCTGCCACTGAGATCCAACCCCCCTCTGAGGACACAGGCACTACCGTCTCCTGGCCTGCACCCACACCCTCACCTCCGCTGTCCTCGGCCCCATCCAGCAATGTCTCTCAGCGCAGCATCCAGACGTCGCTAGTGCCACAGTTTGAGCGCAAGCGCAAGTACGACGCCACGCACCCGCACGCTCAAGCGTTAAACGTGCACATTGCAAAATTGATCAGCCTAGAGATGCTGCCGTATAGGCTTGTGGAAACGGAAGCTTTCAAAAGCATGATGGCGGCGGCTGCCCCGCGCTACTCGGTTCCCAGTCGCCACTACTTTTCCCGATGTGCCGTCCCAGCCCTGCACGACCACGTCTCCCGCAACATTGTACGCGCCCTCACCAACGCGGTTACTGCCAAGGTCCACTTAACAACGGACACGTGGACAAGCACAGGCGGGCAGGGCCACTATATCTCCCTGACGGCACATTGGGTGAATTTAGTGGAGGCTGGGACAGAGTCAGAGCCTGGGACCGCTCACGTCCTACCCACCCCCAGAATTGCGGGCCACAGCTCGGTGGGGGTATCTGTGGCGGTGTATGCTTCCTCCACTAAAGCACCTTCCTCCTCCTCCTCCTCCAACGCAACCTCTGTCTCGCAATCAAGATGTGTCAGCAGCACGTCGCCAGCAGTCGGTGTCACGCGGCGTGGCAGCACAGCGGTGGGCAAGCGTCAGCAGGCCGTGCTGAAACTACTCAGCTTAGGAGAGAAGAGGCACACGGCCCATGAACTGCTGCAGGGTCTGACAGAGCAGACCGACCACTGGCTTGCGCCGCTGAGCCTCCAACCGGGCATGGTCGTGTGTGACAACGGCCGTAAGCTGGTGGCGGCTCTGCAGCTCGGCAGCCTCACGCACGTGCCATGCCTGGCCCATGTCTTTAATTTGGTGGTTCAGCGCTTTCTGAAAAGCTACCCCCACTTGTCATACCTGCTCGGAAAGGTGCGCCAGCTCTGCGCACATTTCCGCAAATCCCACACGCACGCTGCCACCCTGCGGACACTGCAACATAGGTTTAATCTGCCAGTGCACCGACTGCTGTGCGACGTGCCCACACAGTGGAACTCTACGCTCCACATGTTGGCCAGACACTATGAGCAGCGTAGAGCTATAGTGGAATACCAACTCCAACTTGCGCGGCGCAGTGGGAGTCAGCCTCCTCAATTATTTACAGAAGAGTGGCCCTGGTTGGCAGCCATCTGCCGAGTCCTTGGAAAATTTGAGGAGTCTACCCAGGTGGTGAGCGGCGATGCTGCAATCATTAGCGTCACCATTCCTCTGCTATGCATCTTGAGAAGTTCCCTGCAAAGCATAAAGGCAGACGCTTTGCGCTCGGAAACAGAGCCGGGGGAAGACAGTATGTCGCTGGATAGTCAGAGCACCCTCCTGTCTATATCTCAGCGCGTTGAGGAGGAGGAGGAGGAGCATGAGGAGGATGAGGAGGAGGGGGAAGAGACAGCTTGGCCCACTGCTGACGGTACCCATGCTGCTTGCCTGTCATCCTTTCAGCGTGTATGGCCTGAGGAGGAGGAAGAGGAGGAGGAGGAGGATCCTGAAAGTGATCTTCCTAGTGAAGACAGCCATGTGTTGCGTACAGGTACCCTGGCACACATGGCTGACTTCATGTTAGGATGCCTTTCTCGTGACCCTCGCGTTACACGCATTCTGGCCACTACGGATTACTGGGTGTACACACTGCTCGATCCACGGTATAAGGAGAGCCTTTGCACTCTCATTCCCGAAGAGGAAAGGGGTTCGAGAATGATGCTATACCACAGGGCGCTGGTGGACAAACTAATGGTAAACTTCCCATCCAACAGCGCTAGTGGCAGAAGGCGCAGTTCCGAGGGCCAGGTAGCAGGGGAGGCGCAGAGATCACGCAGCATGTACAGCGCAGGCAGGGGAACATTCTCCAAGGCCTTTGCCAGCTTTATGGCTCCCCAGCAAGACTGTGTCACCGCTCCCCAGTCAAGGCTGAGTCGGCGGGAGCACTGTAAAAGGATGGTGAGGGAGTACATAGCCGATTGCACGACCGTCCTCCGTGACGCCTCTGCCCCCTACAACTACTGGGTGTCGAAGCTGGACACGTGGCCTGAACTTGCGCTGTATGCCCTGAAGGTGCTTGCTTGTCCTGCAGCTAGCGTCTTGTCAGAGAGTGTGTTTAGTGTGGCTGGGGGAATCATCACGGATAAGCGTACCCACCTGTCAACCGACAGTGCCGACAGGCTTACACTCACCAAGATGAACAAAGCCTGGATTTCCCCAGACTTCTCTTCTCCACCAGCGGACAGCAGCGATACGTAAGCAATACGTAGGCTGCACCCGCGGATGGAAGCTACGTTCTCTCTCACCATCCAAAACGGGGACATTTCTGCTTCATCAATCTGTGTCTAATATTCCTCCTCCTCCTCCTGCTCCTCCTCCTGAAACCTCACGTAATCACGCTGAATGGGCAATTTTTCTTAGGGCCACAAGGCTCACTCATATAATTTTTCTAAACAATTTTTATATGTTTCAATGCTCTTAAAAGCGTTGAAACTTTAACTTGAACCAATTTTTCGTTAAACTGGGCTGCCTCCAGGCCTAGTTACCACTTAAGCCACATTAACCAAAGCAATTAATGGGTTTCACGTGCCCTCTTGGTTGGCCATGGCCAATTTTTGGGATGTACATTAGTACTGTTGATACAGCAATTTTTGTGGGCCCTCGCCTACAGTGTAATCAAATGAATTTTTAGCCCACCTGCATTACAGCTGACGTTACATCCGCTGTGTTGGGCAATGCAATGGGATATTTCTATGTATCCAGGGAGCCACCCATGCTGTGGGTGCACACGGAGTTTAACCTACATGTGTCCACTTGTAAAGAACCCCAGTCTGACTGGGGCATGCAGTGTGGGCCGAAGCCCACCTGCATTAAGCACGACATTACTACCTCAGCTGTGTTGGGCAATGCAATGGGATATTTCTATGTACCGCCGGTGGCTTCCTGGCACCCACCCATGCTGTGGGTCCACAGGGAATTATAAATGCATCTGTTTCCACTTGTAAAGAACCCCAGTCAGACTGGGGCATGCAGTGTGGGCCGAAGCCCACCTGTATTAAGCACGACATTACTACCTCAGCTGTGTTGAGCAATGCAATGGGATATATTTATGTACCGCCGGTGGCTTCCTGGCACCCACCCATGCTGTGGGTCCACAGCGAGTTGTTACTACATCTGTCCACTTGTAAAGAACCCCAGTCTGACTGGGGCATGCAGTGTGGGCCGAAGCCCACCTGTATTAAGCACAACATTACTACCTCAGCTGTGTTGGGCAATGCAATGGGATATTTTTATGTACCGCCGGTGGCTTCCTGGCACCCACCCATGCTGTGGGTCCACAGGGAATTATAAATGCATCTATTTCCACTTCTAAAGAACCCCAGTCTGACTGGGGCATGCAGTGTGGGCCGAAGCCCACCTGCATTAAACATGACATTACTACCTCAGCTGTGATGGGCACTGCAATGGGATATTTTTATGTACCGCCGGTGGGTTCCAGGGAGCCACCCATGCTGTCGGTCCACAGGGACTTCACAATAGGGAGTTGTACCTGCCTGTGTCTATGAATTAAAAAGCTCAGTCTGACTGGGGCATGCAGACACCTTGACAGAATGAATAGTGTGTGGCACATAGGTTCCCCATTGCTATGCCCACGTGTGCAGCTCCTGATGGCGGTGGCACAGGATTATATTTCTCATTGCTTCTGTACAGCATTGTGGGCTATCGCCCTGCCCCTTTTAAAGAGGGTCGCTGCCTAGCCGTGCCAACCCTCTGCAGTGTGTGCCTGCGGTTCCTCCTCATGGCAGACGCACTTATAAATAGACATGAGTGTGGCGTGGCATGAGGGCAGCTGAAGGCTGCGCAGGGACAATTTGGTGTGCGCTGTGGACACTGGGTCGTGCGGGGGGGTTGGGCAGCATGTAACCCAGGAGAAGTGGCAGCGGAGTGTCATGCAGGCAGTGATTGTGCTTTGTTGGAGGCAGTGTGGTGCTTAGCTAAGGTATGCCATGCTAATGAGGGCTTTTCAGAAGTAAAAGTTGTTGGAGGGGGGGGCACTCTTGCCGGTATTGTGGCTTAATAGTGGGACCTGTGAACTTGAGATGCAGCCCAACATGTAGCCCCTCGCCTGCCCTATCCGTTGCTGTGTCGTTCCCATCACTTTCTTGAATTGCCCAGATTTTCACACATGAAAACCTTAGCGAGCATCGGCGAAATACAAAAATGCTCGGGTCGCCCATTGACTTCAATGGGGTTCGTTACTCGAAACGAACCCTCGAGCATCGCGATAATTTCGTCCCGAGTAACGAGCACCCGAGCATTTTGGTGCTCGCTCATCTCTAATCTCCACCCATAAAGACTCCATATGTTCATTTAATCTCTCTCACATATACAATTATCTAGTGTGGACTTTAAACAGAATTTTACACAAAGACAAACCTCCTTCCCTTTTCTGGTTTCTACGATTCATTCTGAACATACTGTAAGCTTGTAAGTTAACTGCCCAGTCACAGCTTCTGCCAGTTCTCCGTGAACCCAAATCCCTCCTTCCTACATCATCTCTTAAGCCACTTGTTTGTCTCCCTACTAATCTCCTGTTGCTTTTCTGGTGTGGCATGTTATACAGGTAGTATTTCAAAAAATACTAATGTGGAGGTCCTCACAATAAGCCTATGATCTAATTCCCTTACATCATTTTTAAGAACCTTCCACCTACCTCTAATTTTGTCATTAGTGCTGGGTCCTCATCAGCCCCTCATAGTAATATGTTAACCCCATCCACAATGTGTCGAACTCGAGCACAAGGAAGACAACACACTGTTCAATGATCCTGGTCTTAGTGGCATATTGACCTGTCTGTCCCCTTTATAACTGAGTTCCCTACTACCAGGACCTGTCTAGCTTGCCCTGTTCTCCTACTCCCTTTCATACTGGAGTAGACATCCATCCCACTTGTCAAACAGCATGTCTTACTGCAGCAGTGCCAATCTTGTAATATCATTTCCCTAATCTGCCAATTTTGCAACTTGTTGAGGTGTGCCAGTTCAGAACTAGTCTCCCTGGCACTCTTACCTCTACCCCTCCTTCTAACTGACACCCAGCTGCCTAATCATCCTGCGCTCCCATGCTACCATCCACCCATACATCTACTCCTGCAAGTTTATGTTCAGTGAACAGAAAACTGGTTTACATGTTGGCAATATATCTCAGTGTTGAAAGTTGCTAATTTAGATCCAAGATATGGTCTTCCAAATTCGCAACACGCACACATCTCATACTGGGGTATGCAACCTTGAATGGCTGTTCAAGGACTGCATACAAGGCACAAGATGTACACTGGATGGCATTATCAATCATGGAGCACATTCTAAATAGGGATCATGCAGATAGATTAGATAAAAGTAATATGCCAGTGAAAATTCTAATTGATAGGCAGTAAATAAATATCAGTGATTTTTCTAAAGTTCCTCAATCTAGTCACTAATCTCAAGTCACACACTTTAGAAACAGTACACTTTAGAATACAGCATGCTCACTCAAGCTTTCACACTCACTTTTGTTTGCTTTATAAAGCTCTTATAGGTCATTTACACAGGATGATTATCTCTCTAAATGAATTTGAGCGATAATCGTGCAGTCTAAGGGCGAGCACCCACTGGCGTTTTTTTACCTGCGTTTTGCGTTTTGCGTTTTGCGTTTTTCCTGCACAGGCATAGAGATAACATGTGTTCCTGTCCACTGGCGTTTTTTTTGCGTTGCGTTTGCGTTTTTAACATAGGAACTGTCAGTTGCATATGTGTCCTTATTTTTCTCCATTGAAATTAATGGAAAAGCCGCGAAAACGCCGCGAAAACGCCGCGAAAAACGCCGCGAAAAGCGCGCGGAAAAACGCTGCGTTTTTTTCCCGCGGAAAACGCAAACGCCAGTGGGTGCTCGCCCTCAATGCAAAAAAAATGCTCAATATTTATTCGTAGTTCATGATCGCTCACTTTCAGTCAGCACAAAAACTCTTGCTGGATTCTCATTCTGTGTAAATGCTCCCCGCTCAGCACTTCACATAGAAGGTGATGCGCTGACCGAGAAGCCTACAATCTAGCGGCAAACTCTGCCTATGTAAATGCTCTGCATGAACGTTAATGACCTTAGCGGTGACATCATTGTTTGTACAGTCGTTTAGTCAACTGTCGTCCCGCGTAAAGGGGCCATTAGCTGTAATGCTCCTGCTTCTCCTATACCGCCTTAGGAGAAAACCCTACACAGTTGACAGTGATATCTAGCACCAATGACCAGACCTCATTGGAAGTTGTTCAGTTCACTCAATTTTTCCATTCACTCACACTGACAATCATCCATGGAAAACTTGCTCATTTGATTTTATTCTGCACTCAAGGGTAACAGGTCTAATTTCTTTGCAGAGTATATCCAATCATGAAAGGGCCTGTGGCTGTAATTATGTATCTATGCAATGTAAAGCAGAATATATTTATCATATAATTGTACAATTATTGCCCAAAAGCATGCAAAAGCAGCATTTTGGTGATATTTTTTTAAAGCCAACTTCAACACTAACAGTTCCTTTTTTTTAGAAGGATGCCTTATGAGGGATACTGAGTAAATGGTGCCCTGCTGCTGGCATTCACGCAAATCAACTCTAAGGCCTCCCTCACACAGGGCGTTTTGTACAGCATTTAACGCTGCCTTTTCAGCCCAGCGCTAAACGCTGTACAACACTCCCATTCATTTCAATGGGGCTGCTCACACAGGGCTGAAAACACAGCGTCTTCCAACGCTGCGCTGTGACAGCGATGCATGTTCTATTTTTGGGCGTTTTCAGCCCTGCAATACTTGGTGCCACGTGGCTTGCAATAGAAGCCCTACCCTGAAAATCAGTCTCAGCTAGGCTAGAGGAAAAAAAGAAAGCAATACTCACCTAGCCGCTGCGGTCCGGGTCGCGGCCTCTGGTCTCTGCCGCTCATCTGGGCTTCTCCAAGACCCCCAAGTCTATTGCCGTAGGCCAGGTTTGAGAACCCCGCCTCCAGCAATAGAGTGCTGTGATTGGTTGTCGGCACGCTCGATGCCCAATCACAGCCCTTTGTTGACTGTCTCAGCCAATCAGCGCCGGAAAGCTCTGATTGGCTGAGACAGTCAATGAAGGGCTGTGATTGGGCATCGAGCAAGCGCCGACAACCAATCACAGCACTCTATTGCTGGAGGCGGAGTTCTCAAACCTAGCCTACGGCACTAGACTTGGGAGTGCAGAGGAAGCCCGGATCAGCGGCCGCGACCCGGACTGCAGTGGCTAGGTGAGTATTGCTTTTTTTTTTTCTTTTCAGCATCCTTGGCTGCGTTTTCAGCCGAGCTGAAAACACAGCCAAAATGCTGGCATAAAGTATACCAGCGCTGCTGAAACGGGGCGGAATCTGCAGTAAACGCAGCGTTGAAAAACTCTGCGTTTCTGCAAACGCCCTGTGTGAGGGAGGCCTAATATGTTTGTGAACCCAACAGTAAGTGTTCATATTACAGTACTTGTGATGAATACATGGGAAAAATTAAGTATTATAAAATTTCACTGAAATCAATGGACTATGTGTGTAATACATGAACTTGCCAGGTCATTCATAGGCCTCCTTCCCAAGGATGATTTTCTGCAGCTAAATTACATGGTTTTAAAAAAATGTGACTATTAGAACCAATGATTTCCTATGGAAACCTTCAGATGAACGATTTCTAGCCGCTGCTGGGGAATTCCTTCTTCTCCCCTGCAGGGGAACCCAGGTGTCGCTGCTGCTGGGGAATTCCTTCTTTTTGCCTGCAGAGGAACCCCGGTCTCACCGCTGCTGGGGATATCCCTCCAGCCTTGCTGAGATGAAAGGAAGCCCCGAAGAGAAACGGATTCCCCGGAGCTATACTTAATTTCTCTTTCCTCCCAGAGCAGCAGCACTTTTTTGGTGCAACATGCAGATCCCATTTGTATGAATGGGCAATTTCCCCACTAATTAATCTCAGGATTTGATAGAGGGAAATTGTCTGTTCGCACCATTTTCTGCAGAACTAGCTGCGTTTTCTTCATGCATCTAACTCCTGCGTGATTTTCTAGCTGGAGTGAATGAGCCCATAGTGTTTGATACTGTTTGTAGCCAGTCTTTGCTCTGGCTGCTAGATGAGAATTCTAATTAAGGGATTCTGAAAGTATTTTCTAAACCAGCAATCCATCTTAAGGGAACATACCTATCTATGTACTTTCTTATTGTTGCGAAACTATTGGAGCTAAATACAAATATCATTATGATGCCATTACCCAGAGTCACTTGCTATTTTCTGATTTATAGAATGAACAGATTTTGCATGACTTTGACATATTGAATATATAATGCTGTCTACATAAGAATGTAAATATCCTTAATGCAACGTCTCAGCCCTGACAATCTGCTAAATTATCTGTAATGTAAAGTATATTTTTTTTTTTTTCAAATCCAAATTTTTATTCAATTTTAAACATGTAATCATACAAAAAGAAAACATCGTGTCATGTTCATGTAACTGCTCTTAAATATCCAAGCCTGGGTCTATTCAAGAACACGAACGGGTACCCGAACAAAATAGGCAATACTGGCATGGCATGGCACGTCCACAACAAGAGAAATGAGAACAAACAATGACAGACAGAAGGAATAGGTTGGATGGGGGGGGGGGGGAGTGGGGGGGGGTAGTAAGGATATCCAGATCCATTGCTAGTGGGGCGGGGGGGAAATAGAGTCCCTTAGAGGGCAACTTCATGGCGGTCCAGGTCCCTTCCGGTGACTCTCCCACCGACTCCCAGCCGCCGCGGACACACCTCCGACACTTAGCTCAAAGAGCTTGAGGTCCAATTGAAGTACGTATGGCCTTCCATGGGCCCCAGATCTCGCGAAATTTTACATGAGATCCTCTGGACCAGCCAGAAAGTTCCTCCAGATTATAGGTCAGGTCCATTCTATCCCTCCATTGACCCACCAGAGGGGGGGTCTTTTGTAACCACGAAAGAGGAATAAGTGCCTTAGCAGCATCAATCGCGTGAGCTAGCAATTTCTGTTTCAGGGGGTTAAAGTTACTCGAGGGCCTCCACAAGAACACCACTTCCGGGGTGAGTTTGAAGCTTGGGGCTATTTTCCGGAGGTGCTCCGAAACTTCTTGCCAGAATTTGCTCAGGACTGGGCAGCTCCACCAAATATGTAAAAAGGTGCCTACATCGCTCTCGCATCTCCAACACTTGTTGTCAGACGCAAGTTTGTGATCGGCGAGCCACTGTGGGGTCCTATACCATCTGGCAAGGAGCTTATAGTGGGCTTCCTGTGTGATGATGCACGAAGAGAGCCCATACGCAAGTCTTAGGATTAGCTGTGTCTCCTGGGACGTCAGAGCTATATGTAACTCTTTTTCCCAAGAGAAGAGAAACGCTGGTTTAGCTTCTGAAATAGGTGGAAAGCAATGTTTGCGAATAAAAGCAATCTTTCTGCTTTGTGTTTTGTTCTCCTTCACAGCTCTCTCAAAGGTTGTGAGGGGTCTCGTGGAACCAAATTTCCTGTTGAAGTCTCTAATCACACCCTCCACCTGTGCTTGTTGGAGGAAGGTCAGTGGCTGGCCGGGCAACAGGGCCTCCACTATTTCCTTAGGAGTCTCGTGTTTCAAGGATATAAGCTCACCAAGGAGCCTACCCCCGAACCTCAGCCAGAGCTTACCCGTACAGGGGTCCAGCGGCAAACCCATGAGGGCCGGAAGAGAACTCAGGGGGACAATCGGGGAGGGAATTGGAGCCAACAACCCTCCCCGTAGATCCCATGCCTCACAAGGTCCTCTCAACAGGGGGTTGAAGTTCCCACTTCTATAAATAGCTTTCTTAGGGAACCATAGGTTACCCATTGCTGAGGTTCCATACGTTTCTAAAGTCAGGTGGTAAAGTAGGGGGTCGACTGTTGCTGAAGTGAGTCTCGACCAATAGCTAATGTGGGCGGCAATGTAAAATTCCTGGATATTGGGCATTCCTATTCCGCCCTCCTCCCTTCTTTTCAGCATCAGACTATAAGCCAGCCTAGGGCTCTTCTGTCTCCATATAAATCTGATAAACATAGAGCGCAGAGTGCGGAAGAAACTGGCTGGTAGATGGATCGGGAGGGATCTAATGTGGTATAATATTATAGGGAAAATGTATGACTTTATTAGATTTTTCCTCCCGAACCAGGAAATGTAGGGGATGTCGTAGTTTTGAAGTAGGGTTTTAATTTTGGCTAAAAGTGGTGGAAAATTTGCGGCGTAGAGGTCACCGATCTTTCTTGTCAATTTTATGCCTAGAAAGTCTAATGTCGTGCTGGACCAGGAGAACGGAGAGTCCCCTTTCAGGTTCTCACATATGGTTTCCCGTACGGAGACATTCAAGACTGTAGATTTATTAAAATTGATCTTGAAATTTGAGAGAGTCCCAAAATGCTCTAAACACTTAACCAATTTAGAAAGGCCTCTCTCCGGATTAGTGATTAGAAAAATCACATCGTCCGCGAAAGCCGCCGTAGATAGCTTGTAGTCTCCAACCTTCAGTCCCTGGATCTCCCGGTCCAGCCTAACACTCTGTAACAGGGGCTCCAGAGCCAGTATAAATAGGGTGGGGGATAACGGGCAACCCTGACGCGTGCCATTTTTTATCTCAAAGGCGGGAGACAATATATTATTTATTTTTAACCTCGCGTAAGGCTCCGCGTATAGGGAAAATATGGCTTCGACAAAGGGAGGGGGGAAGTTAAAATGCAGCAAGACAGATCTCATATATACCCAGTCGACTCTGTCGAAAGCCTTTTCGGCGTCAGTGCTGACCAGAGCGAGTGGGGATCCCTTGCTTTTTGCATAATGTATTGCGTGTAGAATACGCATGCAATTGTCCCTTCCCTCCCTACCCTTCACGAAGCCTGCCTGCTCCCTCTCAACTAGGTGTGGGATATGCTTCTCCATCCGCTTGGCGAGTAACTTTGCCCATAACTTAACGTCCAAGTTAATCAAGGAGATGGGCCTGTAGCTTCCGCACATCTCCGGGTCCTTGCCCTCCTTGTGTATCAGAGTAATATGTGCCTCTTGGGCCTGTTTGGGAAGAGGACCCCCTTTCAGTAGGTAATTAAATGTTTCCGTTAGGCGCGGAATTAAGGTGGAACCGAATGCCTTATAATATTGCAGGGGGAGACCATCTGGGCCTGGGCTCTTCCCTGGGGGGGAAGAGTTGATGGCGTCGGCTACCTCCGCCTCCGTTACCGGGATTAAGAGATCATCCGCAGATTTCGTCTCGATATGGGGGAGTTGGAGCTTTTTCAGAAACTCAGTAATCATACCAGCGGCTTTCGCGGTGTCATCTGCGTCTCCCTGAGGGCGTAAATTATAAAGATGGGAATAAAATTGCTGAAATTCAGCCGCAATATCGGGGGAGGACGTGACTTTCGATCCTGCGGGGGTTTTAATTGCATTAATCTGATTTTTGGTTTGGGCTTTTTTTATCATGGCAGACATATATTTACTTCCTCTGTTGCCCTGAGCGAAGACTAAATGTTTGAGATGAAGGCATTTTTTATTGAATCTTGCTCTCAGGCAGAGCTTTAGATCATTTCTGAGACTAGTCAGTTTAGCTAAGTTTTTTTTACATAGTGAAAGTTTGGTGGAGTATTCTAATTTTGCGATCTGCATTAACAAGTTATCTATTTCTTTCTGTTGGCCTTTTTTCTTCCTGGCGCCCAGTGCTATTAGGAGACCTCTAATGAACGCTTTGTGCGTTTCCCATACTATAGCAGGTGATTGGTCTCCCCCTGCATTCAGCTCAAAAAACTCGTCTAGTAGTTTCGAGAGGGTCTTTTTATCCTCGTCTAGGTCTATCAAGGAGGGATTTAGTCGCCACCTCCACTCTCTGGGAGAGTCGTGAAGGGGGTCCAAATCCACGTGTAGAGGGGCATGGTCGGAAATGGTAGTCGTGGCTATGGACGAGTCCGATAGGAGAGGTAGAAGCTTTGAATCTATGTGAATGTAATCAAGCCTCTGAAAAGAAGCATGAACCTGAGAGAAATACGTATAGTCTCTGGCCGAGGGGGAGCACTGATGCCACGCGTCAATTAGTCCCATTTCCGTGAGAGAGCGGTGCAGCCGTCGCAGTTTGACTTGCGAAATTTGCGAGCGCCCCACAGACGAGTCCAGTATAGGGTTCATTGTGAGATTAAGGTCTCCGCCCATTATAATAGGGCCCACCGCAAACTCCTTAAGAGCTTCCAGCTGCCCAACCAGCCACGGAACCTGATTAGTGTTTGGAGCGTAGAGGTTAGCGAGGGTGATCCTGACATTGTTTATGTGACCCCTTAGATAAATTACCCTTCCCTCTCCATCCATATGTTGTGCCTCGCATACAAAGGGAATGGACTTGTGGAATAAGATGGAGACCCCCTTTGATGCTGATGTTGGGTGGGTGTTGTGGAAGCCCTGCGAAAACAATTTGCCCGGTAAGGCTAAGCACCTACCCCTCTTGAAGTGTGTTTCTTGGAGGAACACGATTTTTGAGCCATATTTCCGGAGTAGTTGGGCTGTGTTATGTCGCTTGAAGGGCGAATTGAGTCCTCTCACATTAAAGGAGGTGAGACGGAGACTATCGTCCGCGGCTGGTCTGGGAGCCGGAGGCACGGCACCATCCAAAGCCATCTACAGAATGAAAAAAAAAAAATGTAACAATCGTACAACTCTAAGTGCTTTACCGGATATCTGGACGGGGTAGGGGGTGTGGAAGCGGGGGAGAGGAGTCGCTCCCTGGGAAGACGGGAAACACACAAGGGAAAGGGGGTAATTAGCAATTAAAACACAAAGTTATTTATGAAAAAGACTAGTTTGTCTTGGGACAGTCAGTGGGGGAGATGTGCAAAGCGGTATAACCCAACACGTATGGGATTACTGGTATGAAGACGATACCAGGCAGAGATACCGAGAAGCACAACGCCTGCCCTGACCGGCACCACAGAGGATCTAGCAAGAGACAGAATAATAAACCTAAAAAGTGGAGTAAAAAATAGGTTAGGAGAGAGGAATGAGAAACTTTCGACATGTCGCTGGGAGGAGGAAAGACAGTCCATGAGTCCATCCGGTCCGCCAGCGGACACCCTGCTTCACCACCGGGTGTGCATCGAACAAAATACGCGATGCAGAGCAAGTCAAACTTCCGCGCCAAACGTAACGATCCAAGGTGAGTAACGCAGAAGCCTTCCGCTCCCCACTGGAATCTCAACCGGAACGTGGTAAACAAGGTTGTTAAGGCGAGGAAGTTCAATCTCCAGCTGGAGTAGTATCGCGGCTTTTCTTCTTCTTGCTCCTCGGCGACTTAGAGGAGCCAACTGTATTCCATGCCGCCGGGGGGGATAGCGCCGGTAGTTTAATCAACTCCGGCAACGGAAGCCAGGACGGTAAGTCCACCGGGTCTATGTCCAGGAACTGCCAACATGCCGGCAGATCACCTGGCTCCCTTATATTAAATCTGCGGCCATTAAGAGAAATGCCCAGGCCAAAAGGAAAAAGCCAGGCGTATTTGATGCCTTTATCTTTAAGTACTTCCAGAAGTGGCCGAAGTAAGCGGCGTTTGGCCAGGGTGGTAGGCGCCAAATCCTGAAAGATCTGCAGCGGTGCCTCAGAGTATTTCAAGTCTCTATAGCTTCTTGCGGCCCTCAGAATAGCGAACGCATCCTGGAAGGATAAAACTTTGCAAACCACGTCTCGTGGCGGCTCTGCGTTCGCCGGGAGGGGTCTGAGGGCCCTGTGTATGCGCTCAATCGTAATGCTGGAGGCCCTTTCTGTGCCAAGTAAAGATGTAAAGATTTCTTTTGCTACTTTCGGTAGGCAGTCTGCTGCCCAAGACTCCGGCAGCCCTTTGATGCGAACATTGCACCTTCTGCTTCTATTTTCTGCATCTTCTTGCATCAATAGGGCTCTATTTATATGCTTCTGGTGTTCCTGCAGGATCTGTGACATTTCGGAAGCATGGGTGGTTAAAGAGGAGGTGGAGGTCTCTAGCTCCTCCACCCGCCTGCCCAGATGCCTAATGTCCTCTTTGATTTCCCCCAGTTCCGACATTATGGGCTGTAGAGCCTTCATAATAAGGTCTCTCATGAAGCCTTTTGATACAGCTTCTCCTTCTTCACTGTCCGAGGCAGCCCCCTCCTCCCCCTCCTTACTGTGAGCTGCTGCAGAGGTCTGAGCCGGCGCCATCTTGGCAGGGAGTAGCGGTGAGCGGGAGCTTTTTTCTTTTAAATACCGCTGCATGTCGGCTTGTCCTCTGCTCGCCCGCGGAGTCCCTATGTGTTCCGGTCCTCTCTCCTTCCCCGCTCTTCTCATTTCAGCGCTGCAGCTTGCTGCTGTGAGCCTCTTTAGGTGCCTTGCCAACGGAGCCCTGCTCTCAGTCGGCCATACAGCTCAGCGGTCAGGCTCCGCCCCCCATGTAAAGTATATTTTGACCCAGTAAAGTAGAAAAACAGTCTGCATATAAATACATCAATTATCTTGATTACTAAAAGTGTTCTGATCGCCAAAAAGTTTTACCAGTTAACTCTGAAAATCTTGAGTGAAATTCTGAATTCAATGCGGTACAGCAACCCAATGTTCTAGTTAGGACACACTCTGTCTTATGCACAGTTGTTTATAGGACGAATTACATCGTTATCTCTAAACTAATAAGGTGGATGCAAATTTAGTCTTCCCATGAGTCCCTGCAATTAGTGTATTACTTCTAAACAATGGTGGAATTCATAATTGCAGCAATGAAAGCGTACATTGTTATTCATAATAATGCAAAATTAAACTAATAAAATATCATCAAGTGGCAAATGAGAATACAAGTAGAAATCTGTTTTTTTTTTCCTTGTATTATAAGCAATTTTAGAATTAGAGGGCAATAAGTTTCATCCAATTAATAGTATGCTCAGTTCTTTGTTTTAAAAAATAAAACTTTTCTTGTTTATGAACGCGAAGTTCCATTAGACTTTATTTAGACAATCACCAGAATCCTAATTTAATAGTTTATTAAATGAACGATAAGTCTCTGGCTTGTAAAAGGAGTGCAAGATACAGAAGAGCTGAGTACATAAAATGGTGCAGTATCTTATGTGCATCTCTATATTAATGGATTGTCAAGGACTACAGTATGTTATCTAACATAGTGTTGGGCTGGATGGTGAATCTACAGTCGGGTCTAGAAGACTGTCACACAATTTTGTATTCTGGCCTCTGTACATCTTTACCATGAATTGGAAACAAATCTATCATTATGCAAGTGAAGTGTATTACGTCAAGGGGGTTTTACAGGAGTTTTCAACAAAGTCCCTAAGGACAGGGAACTTAGCAGAATTCACTTATTAAAGGGCCCACTGTTTTAGATTTTGCAGCAGTCACATGCCATGCATCATTCACATAACTAGCCAATCACTGGCCTTAGTCACTAAATGCATTTTTTAGTTTACTGGGGCAAGAAAGGTCCAAATTATTATGCAAAACTGGTCACTGTTAGGACCCTAAAACTTAACTTTTAATAAATGTAATTAAAATACCAGAACTGACACACATATATAAGACACGCACATATAAGACTAGATTAAATATATAGTATTAGTTCTCACTGATATACATAAGGGAGTATTAAATATGGACCATTGTCATGTGTCCTGAATAGTGGTAAGTATGTTTGGTGCCACTGTAGGTAGACCTAGATAAAAGGGACAATACTGAACGATATTAATCTACTCCCTGAGGCATAAGGGAGTTTATGTCTATTGTTCCTGTCTCTGTGGTAAGTCATCCTGTTCTGTGTGCTGTGTACCCTGTGTTCACTATGTCATCCCTGTGTCCTGGCAGGGATAGTTAGCCTCAAAGTTCCAGTGTGGGGCCATTCCTATCAGGACGCCTTCCCTGCTCTTAGGCAGGGGTCTTCCCATCTTCCTGATTAGCTAAGGGCAAGATTACCTATATGAGATTACCTTGCAACTGGCAGGTCTCATCCAAAAGCTTTCTCTATCCGTAACAGTAATGGTGCAATGGTATTATTTGGGCCTTGCATAGTGGGAATATTGGTCTTTGCATATGGATAGTGCCTTTTGCTGATTTGGTTAATTACTATAGATTCTTAATGTTTGCTCTTAGTATAGCATAATATGATATTATAACTAAATAAATCAATCTATATATACATACATAAATATATATATGTTTGTTTTTTGTCTGTGGGGGGGGGGGGGGGATATACACAGCAGGTGTTTAGGCAGCAGATTACCTTCAAAATTTCCTTATATTTTTCTACATTCATTTTACTTGCTATCTTTGCAAACTTTTCATTACTTACTACAGAAAAGCCGACTCAGAGCAAACCCTATCAAGCTATATCCTCTTATACTTCATGATGCAAACAGTGCAACAATGATTCTCTAATGTAACAAATATATATACTTGATGTTTGGACATTTTGTTAAAGCCCACTCTACAGGAAGATTTGTGTGAGAGAGATGACCATGTGGAGTCTCTGTGGGTATAAATACATGGAGAGAAAAAACAATAATAAAATCCTCATAGGGGTTTTCTATAGGCCAAACATAACATAATATACTGAAAATCTATTACTGAGACAAATAGATGAAGCAACAAATCACAATGAGGTAATTATTATAGTGCAGTTCTCATAAAGATAGCAACTTAAAGATAATTACCTTACCTAACTTGTATAGGACCCAACTTAATATTAACCAAGATACCTGATAAAATAACAGGGGAGCAGGTTGAGGGGCACCTGGGAAATTGTGACCATAATATAATACATTTCCACTTGTCTTTCAAAAGGTTGTTGTATCAGGGAGCTACGAAAAACTAAGCTTTAGGAAGGCAAAGTTTGATTATCTCAGAGATGCCCTTAACCCTCTTGATGGGGTCAATGTATTCTAAAATAATAGTACAGACAATACATGTGAAATGTTTAAAAACATCTTAAATACTTACTGTGAGAGGTTCATAACTCAGTGTATAATGTTCCCTTCTTCACAACTCTGCTGCAATATCTTCTGTGCTGTGTGGACTGATCGGCAGCCAGGAAGGTGTTTCCCCAAGCTAGTCAATCAGCCAAAATGGAAGTGCCTTTATTTTGGGCCTGCCTCCATCTAGGTTCAGACTAGGCTCCCTAGGTTCTTGACATGAGGTTGCATCTATTGGGGTCAGTGCCTTGCTTCTAGGCAGGGTCTGTCCCAGCAAAGTTAGTTAGGGATGGCATTTCCAGCCCTGTACTTCTGTTACCATTATCTTCCCTATTTTGTGTTCCCTGCATTTTGGTGATATAACGTATGTCTGTGTTGGCCCATTATGGACACATTTGTTGTATTGGTCACATCCATACTTGCACCCTACATGAACATAACAACTATGTGCAAAGATGAATATATAACTGATTTCTGATTGGGCTAATTGTGCTTTATTGTCATTGCCCCTGTTTCTTTACTTCCTGCCCCAACACTTTCCCTTTTCCTTATATTTTAACATGCTTATCCTTACATTATCTATGCTCTCTCTACAAAAATCCATATGATCCTGCATGTATGCTTAAGATTCTACTCATTTTTTACTTTTCTTGTTCATTATCCATTTCACGTTTTTAACAAAAGATTCCATAAAGGTATACATAACATTTGTATTTACTTATTGCGCATTCAATCAGCATAGTAATTGCTGCTGTACATAGCTTGTTTTCACTCATATTGGTCCTCGTCGTCATTGGGATTCAAATTCTAATTTCTTTTTATCAGCCACATGAAGATAAATGCACATGTCCAATTACAAACAGAGCAGAGTTGAGTCTTTGCCACTAAACTACTCAGCTAAAATTTAAGTGACTATCGGCCCATTTTAACTTGTTAGTCATTCATCTATGAATGACTGCCTTCTTTTTCTAAATGGAGGCAAGCGGCCAGAAGAGATCTCCAGCGTGCTCCACCTGCATTCAGTGAGCAATCATCACTCCTGTGTGAAAGTACAAAGGTGATAATAGCTGGGACGATTTTCGGATGCCGAAGTAAATTCAATTAAAAAAGCTACGTTATAAAATATTTTAGAAAAATTACTCACTTTTTCAATCACCCACCAATCCAGTTGTGGCGGTCCCCTGCTGATCTTTGTTTGCAATCAACCACTGATAATATGCTGTATGAACATGTGACTGTTGCAGCCAATCACTGGATTCAGAAGTTGTGTCCCACACAGGGATTATTCTGACTGCCATTATGGAGTCGGGAAGGACTTTTCCCCCCCAAATGGGCTAAATTGGCATCTGCCTCATAGTTTCTTTTGCCTTCCTCTGGATCAACAAGGGGGGTGGAAACAGGCTGAACTGGATGGACATTGTCTCCTTTCAGCCTAACATACTAAACTACTATCTTACAGTACTTACTGGCTCCACTGAGTGCTGAGCGGTAATGTCAGTTGTACCATACTGATTGGCTGTAGCGGTCACATGTTAGCAGCTTGTAAACCAAAACTGGTATGGACTGCCAGAGCATGCACATTGGTTTGAGGGGGTGGAGGGGGTTGGATTGAAGAGGTAAGTAGTCTTTTCTTGTATTTTACAACAATTGCAGTTCTTTTTATTTATTTATTTATTTTTCAGAAACCAAATAAATCCTTTAACTACTCATTTTCACAAAGTAAAATAATGTAGATTTAAGATGAACAAAGTCTGGTATTACCCTATGAAAAACATTAATATATTTCTTTAGGCAATTAAAATTATTTTTTCTTTCTTGTTCTTTAACTTGTTTTACACTATTTTGCTGTAAATTGGTAACGCAAATCTGAACTATGTCCTGGCTATATATCCATTGTAAGGCATATGTCCATTCTCCTATTAGCCCAAGCGGCACAAAGTAATATTGTACTATTCAACTAATAAGCAGTTTGAAAGAATACAGCGCACTTAGTTATCAGTCTGCTGTATTCACAAGGGAAAACCTCTCACTCCACTCCTTCCTCAGTAGTGAATGACAAGCTGCTTTATATCTGAGTCCACTGTACACTCTGTGAGATGCTTTTAGCCCACCAGCAAAATATTTTTTTGTGCCAATTGAACTTATAGGAGACTGGATATAAGCTTAACTAGATGTAACTCAGTGCCTTGAGGGAAAAGAGCACAGCACAGGGCCTGAGGGTGTATAAATGACATGGAAACATTCACTTTGGTCTCATGTTCTGCCCTCTCAAGCACATCCCTGAGCTTGGACCAGTGGAAAGAGCATATCTTATTGCCCAGAGATGGGGGTATGCAAATGTGAGGTATCTTTCCTATAAGTCAATGTCTGACCTTCATGTTGCAAGGCCTGTTAAAAGGTCGGACATAGACTTTTAGGGAAGCTACTTTCCAATAGGTAGCGATACAGAGGCATTATACCATCTCCCAACTGCATAGCAAATTTCCCAGAGTGGCTCTACATGGCATATAAGTATCCTTATGCCTACTTGGTGCTCTCCATAAGGAAATATAGCACCCCACCCAACCTAGGGATTAGATACCTGATATAGGGATTCTCTCGTTGATGCCCTTTAATTCCCTGGCATGCGCCACCCTTTTAGACTGGTCACTAGGCTTAACACAGTGTATTAATTTTACTTATACTGCTTCTTCAGTCAAATAAGCCACAACCTGTAAGAGCAAATGTCTCTATTTACTCCTGACTGTCATATTAGGATCTCAGCATTCATCTCTCATGTCTTCAAGGATCATAGATGTTAAATGGACAATTCATTATTTTAACATTGCATTGTGTATCAGCTGAGCTAAACATACACACAATTAATGCAAAATATTCTGCTGTCCTGATAAACAGAACATCGGTGTAATGTGTGTTTCAGCATTTGGAATACATTATCCAATGACAAAAGGGAAAACAATAGAGGCTTTCTTGAGAGAACAGATGACCTTGTTTGATTTCCTTTAAAACATGTTGTTTATGCATCTAAATAGATGGTATAATGGGAAATGTAAAAAAATGCACAAAGCTGTTTATTAATAAATATATTATTCTTTTTATTAGTATTTATACTTTGTAATTGTATTTGTTTCAGTGGATATTTACCAAACAAATAGATTTAATTAGACATCTTCCTATAGCACTGCAATGCATAGTGCAAGTGATTTACTTTCAAGTAAAGGTCTATCCTTGAACACTGTGTGGTTTTTTTTGCTTTATTTATTTATTTATTACTAAATTTATCCACAATTCTGTGCTGATTAATATCCTGTTTTTTCCTTCGAACAGTTGCAGCTTTCTTTTTTCCGGTACTGAGATCCATGACTCCTATATAGTCATAGAGTATTTGATAAAAATTTTATGTGCCTGCTGCCCAAACTATGGGGATGTAGGGAACTTCCATCAAACATTGAAATTAATTAAACATCAACCCCTTAGTGACCAACAGTGGCGTAACTATAGGGGATGCAGGGGATGTGGTTGCACCAAGGCCCAGGAGCCCTAAGGGGCCCATAAGGCCTCTCTTCTCCATATAGGGAGCCCAGTACTATGAATAAAGCATTATTGTTGGGGGATCTGTTACAGATTTTGCAATGGGGCCCAGAAGATTCAAGTTACGCCTCTGGTGACCAAGCCTGTTTTTGCGCCTTAATGACCAACACAAGTTTTAGAAATATGACATGTCACTTTAACAGAGAATAACTCTGTAAAGGTTTTGCATATCCAAGTGATTATGACATTGTTTTTTTCGCCACATATTGTACTTCATTTAGGTGGTAAAGATAGACTGATGGAATTTGTGCATACGTGTTAAAAGCGCCAGAATTGGGAAAATTCTGAATAAATTGTCCTTTTTTTTCACATTTTCATCTTCAATCACAAATATGTGCAAACATACTATACAAATGTTTGATAAGATAAGTATTTCCATCTGTTTACCTTCTTCTGTAAGTATATTTGAGAAACTTTAGTTGTTGTTTTTTAACCATTTAGGAGATGTACAAATTTAACATTATTTAACCCCCACAAATGACCTCATTTTAAAAACTACACCCCTTAACAAATTCATCTAAGGCATACTGCGTATTTTGATCCTACAGTTTCTGAATTAATCAAAGTAAAGCAGAAGGAAACAATTACGATTTTCATTTTTTTGGCAATTGTGTTATTCTAAAAACAGGTTTTTTTTTGTACAGCACACATATGAATGAAGACTTTTACCCCCAAATGGTTACCCCTGTTTGTCCTGTGTTCAGAAACATACCCACTTTAGCCCAAATTTACTTACAGGACACATGGCTAGGCCTATAATGAAGGGAACACCCATTGGATTTTAGGGCACAACGGAATAAATTCCAGGCCCAATTGCTCACTTGTGCAGAAAAAAATGAGTCCCTAAAAATAATCCCCCCCCTTTTTGGCATTCCCTAAATCTTAGATAAAAGTCATAATGTAAACTGTGTGATATGTCTGAAAACAGGTGTGATTACAGAGGCCTGGTTGGGATAGGCACATGGGGCAATAAAAATGGGTATCCCTCCTCCTCCCATGCTTGCTGCAAACCCGACACTTTTTGGGGGGATATTTCTTGACCTCAGTGGTAGGGATGGGGTGTGGAAAGTGGTGCTATTTGAGGCTTCATAAGCGTGCAGTGGTCTCATACAGAAGGTGCTCAACAAGCTGTTGCTAGAACTGCAGGAAGGTAAGCATTCCCCAGGACATCTTGCAAATTGCGTATTACAGGTAGTGATTTGAATAATGCCGTGCTCACACAGCTGTATGTGTAATACACTTGCAGAGGTCTGCAGCGGATCCCAGCTATGAGCCCGTCTGTGGCCCTGCATACGGCTGTGTAATGTACTGCGCATAAGTGCGTACTCATATAGGCGGTCAACCACACTACACCTTTTTTTGTTTACATTTCTCACTCCGTTGCTTAGCAATTACATGGGTGCCCATTGGTCCTTTATCAGCTTCATTTGTGCGCAAATGAGTCTCCAGAGCTATTGCAGAACTCAACAGGTGGTCTGAGCACTGCGATTAGCTCAATTGTTCTGGCCCTGGCTGCTTAGAGAAAACAATGTAATCTCTAGCTCCTGTGTAGATAATAGCCTGTGGTTAGTTTTCTCCCAGCGGGGGCTGTACAAAGAATACAATGTTATCTCCTGCTCCTGTGAAGAACACAGCGTGTGGTCTGAACCATGGCTTTTAAACTCAACTAAAAATCATCCTTCAATTTACACACAATGATTATCGCTCAAAAGCCATTGTTTTAACGAATTTTTGCTGTCTGAACTGGGTCCTAGAACTCTCTAGTCTCTGAACCATCCTTTCAACAACACAACTAACTGACACCCAGTGTTTTACCTATGTGCTCAACTTGGTGAGCCTTTGAAACACAGCCTTTTCTTTTAACAGGGTGCATGTCGAGGAGCAGACTTCAGTCACTTTTCTCACTAGCCCTTTCCTCAACATGTCGAATGGCATATCTTGCAGACATGATTTTCATTTCAGTAATTCACTGTTCACACATCTACTGTTTCTTCTCTAGTTTGTCATAAGCAGCTGCTTTTTTTCATACTGTTTGCTTGTATATTCCAATACTTCTAGGATTTCTCTCTTTTGCTCTTCAACAGAGACCAAGCATGCAGTATTCTCCTCCATCTTCTTTGTCATATCTGTAACCATATTCTTAAGTATTGAAATCTGCTTTGACAGGTATTTCTTCATCTCTGCATTTTTGTCTAACTGCTTGGGGAACACATTTCTTTCGTCTTCCATTCTCTTTGGGTGTGCTCTAAGGCCAAGCCTCTGGCATGTCTCTTCTTGCACTAGTATCTGAGATTCTAGGATCTAAGATTCCATTTCCACTTGCAGTCTATTCACCTTCTCAGACCGCTCTGCCTGTAACCTGTCACCTTCTGTGATTTTTACTTAGTTGCTCTTGAAGCTGCGTCTCTATTGTGTTTCTCTTATATTCAAAGTCACGCTAGTGCATTTACCTCATTGGTCAACTCAATATATTCCCCTTCCAAAGCCTGTTTGTTCTTTCCCAAGGCTTCTTTCACATTTTCAGTTTACTCTAGCTGTTCATTCAGCTCCTGGACATACTCCAGCTTTCTCAACCAAGCTGATCGGTACCTGGGTCACCACTTCTCATGGAGGTGCTTCATGATCTTATTTGAAGGCCAGTATTTCTTCCAAGACCCTTGTTTTTTTTCCACCTGCCTGCAAGCAGCTTTCTACAATTCTTGATTTTCCTTGAGTTCACTTATCTGAGACTCTATTTTACCATTTTTCTTAAGCGTGATAGTCTGGTGTACAGACGCTTCCTCTACACTTGCCAGAGCAGTATGCAATTCTCCTTCTCTCTTAGCTAACTGTATTTTCAACCTCGACATTTGTGCTTGCAACTCTGAAATTTGATTACGCAAATCTGTAGAATCTCCCTCTAACTTGCAACGTGTCATCTCTAACTCTTGGACTCTCATTTGCATCTTGAGATTCTGCATCTATTCCTGGGCCTTTGAATGATAATCCTCAAACTTCTTTTTATCATTTTTCAAAGTCCCATTCACACTGATCAGCTTGCTCTTCCAGTAACAACCTGTGAACAGCTTCAGCTTTAGCTAATCTTCTGAGGTACTTATTTTCCTTTAACATGACCTCAGCTTCTGTTTTCAACCATGCAACTTTATTGAGGGCAGCTAGCTTTTCATTCACGATCCTTCTTATTTCTTCTTCTGCCAGTAGCCCTGTCTCTTGGCCTCTCCTGCAATTAGACACAAGCTGGCAGCTTCCTTTATCAACTGCACATCATATCTTTAATTTGCTGCTTGACATGCTTCTTCTGGAAACATATTGGCCTTCAAAAGAATTTATATGCAAGCTCTTATCCATACAAGTCCTTGTTGAATGCTAAGCAACTGTTCACTTTCTTTCTCATCTTGAACCTCAGAATCTGCACTGACTACATCTACTATCATCAGAGAAGGAGTCTTTTTCATCTTCTTTCCCTTTGAAATTTTACTATCTGTAGTTTCAGGAGACAGTGTATTGCTACTAGCAACTACCTCAGTTTCACAGGAAACTACACTAGCCATAGCCCTCTTCAGTTTGCTTTTTGTTCCTGGACTACATAAAATGCCTTCACCATTTCTATGCTCTACCACCAGGGGCACATTTAGGCCAATCCCCAAATAGGCTGTAACTGAACGTTTTTTTTATCATCAAGTTCACATTTAGAAAATACCTGTGTAGACTGTGGAATACTTTTACATGTCAATAACATTTCATGCCCAGAAGAAGACATTTCATCACATAATAATAGAGTGTCAGTTTCAATTACATTTTTATCAGTGCACTCTCCAGACACGTCTCTTCCAGACATCAGTGCACACTGTGCAGTTTTCTCTGCACCAACCTGCAAAGAAAACATAGCATGCATTTCCCATGACTTTGGCTTATTGTTAACCCCTTGTCTCTTGGTGTCACTTTCAGTATAAAGACTTGCAGCTGACAACATCTTCAACATGCTTGCAACCTTGTTACAGTTTTTTTAAGTCCCGAATGCATCTCTTCATGAAACTCGGGAATCATGTCACCACTCCCGAGGTTTGCTGTATGGTACTGCAGCTCGTCCAGACTTGGACACAGCTCACAGTCAACCTTTCTTCATGCTCTGCTAGCCTCCAGGCCAGAGGATAACCAGGAGTATATGCCTCCAGGTTGCTGCACAACAAGAAAAAAGTCCACTGACTAGTTTACAGCTGTCCTCCGCTGCACAACACAGTCATTGCCCCCGGCTACCTGGCCCTTTAAATTTCCAAAGACTTCTCATAGAAGTGCTCACCACCATAGCTCTGGCCTTTTAGGGCTCCACCACATGTCACTTTCATTGCCCGCATCACACTCTAACACGTATGACCAACTGGGGGATTATCATCTGCTAAGGATTACTGTCTTTGACTCTGAGACATTGATATCACTCAGACAAAAAGTCAATTTATTTTAAACATAAGACAGGTATCAGTACAGGCTTTATTCTATTATTATCATCATAGCATACACGTTATGCCCAGTTCATCATTATCTTTAACCCCATGAGTGGCACGCCCGGAAATTTTCCGGGAGGAGCTCCACTGCCCATAGCTTATAGACCAGAAGATTTCCAGGCTATGTTTCACTATGGAAGCTGCAGAGCACAATGCCACAAGCTGTGGCATTGTGCTCTGCCTGCACAGAACCACATAGAGCAGTGCAGGACTTTGAAAAACAGAAGCAGGAAAATATTGCCGATCTGCTGGCAATCTCCGGCTTCTAAATTCAAAGTCCTGCTTTGCTTACAGGTTTCCATAGAGACTATCGGCTTGTCAGAAGCAAGCCGATGGTCTCTGTGGAAGGGAGAGCTGGTGCTTGGCTGTCAGAGGACAGCCAGGCACCAGCTCTTACAGCAGAGATCAGAGAAAACCTCAGATCTCTGCTGTGTTAACCCTTTACATGCTGCAGTCTTTGTGACTGCAGAATGTAAAGGGCTGTCACCATCGGACCCCGGAATGTGATCAGGGGGTCCTAATGGGTCTCTGTGGAAGTCCCCTAAAGGGACAAAAATTTAAAAAAAGTTTAAAAAGTTTATCAAAAAAGTAAAAAAATTATGAAAAAAGTAAAAATAAAAACACGTGTCTCCCTTTACTTTGTAAAAAAATA
Organism: Eleutherodactylus coqui; assembly: GCF_035609145.1. NCBI lineage: Eukaryota > Metazoa > Chordata > Amphibia > Anura > Eleutherodactylidae > Eleutherodactylus > Eleutherodactylus coqui. The sequence continues at coordinate 64,444,717 of NC_089841.1, read as the reverse complement.
AAAATAAAATTACACATGTGGTATCTCTGTATCGTAATGGCCCAGAGAAGGAAGTTAGTACATTATTTAACTCCTTAATGACATGGCCCCTTTTTTTCTTCCTCCCCCTGTTTAAAAATTATAACTCCTTTATTTATCCATCAACATAGCTGTTTGAGAGCTTGTTTTTTTGCGGGACGAGTTGTATTTTTTTTAATGGTGTGATTTAAAGTACCATATAATGTACTGAAAAACTTTTTACAAAATTCTAAGAGGAGTAAATTGAAAAAAAATGACATTCTGCCATATTTCAGTGCTTTTTGTTTCTACGGCACACAAACTGCAACAAAAATGACTTGATAACTGTATTCTATGGGTCAGTGCGATTAATACGATACCAAAGTTGTATAGTTTTTTTTGCTGTAGTACTTGTATTTTTTTTCAAAGACATTTAATTTTTTAAAATTATTTTCTGCTGCATATTCTGCGCGCAATAACTTTTTTATTTTTCCGTCGACGTACTTGAGCAAGGGCTCATTTTTTGCGGGATGTCCTTTAGTTTATGTTAGTACCAATCCAGAATACATACGACTCTTTGATCGCTTTTTATTGCATTTTTTCTGGGAAACAGGGTGCCTGAAAAAGTGCATTTGTGGCGTTCTTTATTTTTTTCTGGACTACGTTCACCATGCAGGGTAAATAATGCACTACTTTGATAGATCTGATTTTTATGGATGCGGTGATACCAAATATGTATTTTTCTTTTATGATTTAGATTTTTTTATTATAGATATGGCAAAAGGAGGGTGATTTAAATTTTCATTACTTTTTTTTCCTTGAGGCCTCAGTCACACGGGCGCATCGGCACCCGTACACCGGCGCCGATGCACCCGTGTGACTGCAGGAAGGAGACGGCCGTGCCTAAAGACGGCCGTCTCTCTGCAGCGCCGGAGGAAAGAACACATGACCGGCAATGAAGCCGGTCACATGTTCTTTCCTCCGGCGCTGCAGAGAGACGGCTGTCTGCAGGTACGTCCGTCTGCTGGTGTCAGTCACACGGGCGCATCGGCGCCGGTGTACGGGTGCTGATGCGCCCGTGTGACTGTGGCCTTAAAGTGTGAAAAAGTTGTGAAAAAGAAAAAAAGCTATTACAATTTGGTATTGGCATAATCATACTGTAGAATTACTTTAATATATTATTTATATTGCTCAGAGAATGCAGTTAAAAATAAAAATAAAAAAAATGCCCGAAATACAGTTTTGTTAATCTTGCCACTAGAAAAAATGGAATAAAAAGTGGTCAAAATTTTACATGGTCCAAAAAATTAGATAAATGAAGACTAGAGTTCCTCCCCCCAAAAACAAGACCTTCTGGGGCTCTGGCAATGGAAAAAAATTAATACGGCTCTTGGAATGTGGCGACACAAAAGCAAACCTTTAAGAAAAAAAATGTTTTAAATATACAAAGATAACAAAACATAAAAAACTGTATAGACTTGGTATCGCCCGAATGGTGTTGACTAATGTTATCACACTATTTATTCTGCACGTTGAACACCATAAAAATGAAATCTAAAAAACAAATGGCAGAATTTCTTTTTTTTCCCCCAATCTCCCTACAATTGTTTTTACAAAAGTTATGCAATACATTATATATACCCAGAAATGATGCCATCAAAAAGTACAACTAGTCCCGCAAAAAACAAGCCCTTGTATGGCTGTGTTTATGGAAAAATGAAAAACTTATGGCTCTTGGAACGCAACTGCAAAATTAGTTGAAATTAAATGATTAGACCATTTAAAAAACCTGCCCTGGTGGGTACGACAGGGTGGTAAGAAACCCACCACTCAAGGGGTTAAAGGAGTCTTTACCTGTTGAGATCTGTGGTGTCTAGTGCCACAAATATATATCCTTTTCCATTCAAGGAGTTATCTCAGGGCAGCTCCTCTCTGGAATGTAACATGTCCTCATCCCAGAGAGGGCAGTCTCCTCCTGCATTGAGGAGAACTCAGGAGCTGAGAGTATGACATTCAAGGCTTTTCTTTCCTTCCTGCCACACCCACAGAGGTGCTCTCTCATGAGATTAGCAGAATGACGACTTTGGAGCCCTCTGCTTGTCATTCTGCTACCTGCACTGTTACATATGATTAAGGCTGCATTCAGACGAACGTATATCGGCTGGGTTTTCACGCCCAGCCGATATACGGCGTCTCTCTCTGCAGGGAGAGGAGGCTGGAAGAGCCGGGAGCAGTGCTCTGAGCTCCCGCCCCCCCCCTGCCTCCTCTGCACCCCCGCTCCGCCCCTCTGCACTATTTGCAATGAGAGGAGGTGGGACAGGGTGGGGCTAAGTTCCGTGAATTAGCTCCACCCCTTTCCCGCCTCCTCTTATTGCAAACAGTGCAGGGGGGTGGAGAGGAGGCAGAGAGGGGGCGGGAGCTTAGAGCACTGCTCCCGGATCTTCCAGCCTCCTCCCCCTGCAGAGAGACACCGTATATCGGCTGGGCATGAAAACCCAGCCGATATATAGTTGTGTGAATGCACCCTAATGCTTAGTTTTTTGCCAAAACACGTATGTAAGCATTTTTAGTTTTCTATGGATATATTTGAATAAACATTCATTTTTAATGAGAAGTGCTGGAGTTACATACATCTTTTTTTCCACATTGCATTCCTGAGAAACCAGCTTGGCGTATTTCTCCATGCATTCTCCTTATTGGAGGTTAACCATATACATTGTTTTTTCCACAGTACTGTCCCTACGTCAAAGCCAGAATAATTTTCAGCAAAAGTGTTAGGCATAATAAATGTAGGGGATATTAGAGGACAACAATTCTAGCAGAAAAGCACAGTTTTTGCTTTTTGTCTGGACTGACCCTTCAAGATCTTCATGACTTAAAGTGTATAATTTAGCTCAGTCGCCAAGTCTAGTGATGAGTAATTATTGGAATAATCATGATATTCCAAACATAATCGGAAATCAGGATAATCCTGACTCCCATTACAGTCAATGAGAGTTAAAATGGGTTCACTAATTTGGCCTCCAGAAGGTTTCTAATGCAGCCAAATTTCATGTGAATGGAGGGTGAGGAGGTGCTTCTTCAATGAATGTGGCTCAGTGGTTAGGACTGGGAGGGAGAAGGAAGATGATGTGTGGTAGCTCAGTAATTAGCATGGTTGCCTTTCCCAGCTGGAGCTCTAGGTTCAAATCTGTTCAAGAACAACATGTGTATAAATTTTCTATGTTATTATTGTGTTTATTCTTTTCCTTCTCCTGTTCTAGAGCAGAAAGAACAAATGTAATAGCTTAATCTTTAGCACTGTTGTCTTGTAGTGCTGCAATTCTAGGTTCAAATCTGACTAAGTGCAACATCTGTATGGAGTTTTTCAAACTCTATTCTGGTGTTTTCCTTGGTGATTTGCACATAGGATCCCAGCACTGTAAGGCAGCAATGCTAACCACTGAGCCACATTCATTTTAGAACTTCCTCTTCCTAATTTACAGCAATTTTAGTAAAAAATTGTGTCAAGCTGATCAAATCCAATTTTGCAAAACTTGTTCCAATTTTACTACGATCAACACTACACATTAGACTTGTTTTGCTATGTTAGCCTACAGCTTTATCACCAACTCTTTAGGTTAATATTACTGGAATTGTTTCTATAAAGGCAAGACTTAGATGAGGGATAAGTGGATTAAGTGACCATGTAAAGAGAACATATTTTAAGAATTTTGAAAAAAAAAGCAGGAAACAGTATGTGGAATATATTATAAATTTGTGAGGAAGGGAGGTCAGAAACCACTAAAATGAATAATAAACAATAGTCTGCTTGACAGTTATCGCTTAGTGCCTAACGGTGGTGGGGTGCCTTCTAAAATTCTTGCCTTGGGTGCATAGACAGAAAATCCCATTTTACAAGGCAGGGGAATCCCAAATTAGATTTAAGACCCTTTTACATGCAAAGATAATCACTTAAACTGCCGAAAGATTGAAAGATTTAGCAATGGTTTTGCATACAATTACACGCATAAATAATTACTCCATTAGCTATTTAATCATCTTTGTTTTCCTTAACGAGTTGTTTGCTCAGCTGGGTGTGTGTTCAGGCAATTGTTATTGCATAAACACTTTGTCAAGCTGAGCAAACATCTTGCCAGCACATTCCATTATTCTCCTTGCAGATGAGTAAAGACTGCACTAATATACCAACCAAAACAAAGCCATCGCTGGCTGCTGGAAATACTGAATGAACTGCATTCAAACTGAAAGAATTTTAAGTGATCACATAATGGATTTTATGCTAGCCTAAAAACCTTGGCTAACCAATATTGCACGACTGCCAGCATTTACATGTAACGATTATTGCTCGTTTCGGCCGTTGGAATTAATTTTGAGTGAAATCAGCGCGTGTAAAGGGGCCTTTAGTTAGAGTGCACTCTATTGTATTCTGTCAAGGGTATGCATGCCATTACATTTTGAAGATTGTGAATACAGCAATTCTTTCATATTATCTTTAAAAGGATTCTCCAGAGGAAAAAAAATGAGCTCTGCTCAGCCTTTTGAACAAACATTCAAGAAAGTATACTTTCCTCAAGCAATCCATCATTCTAACGATGCCTATTCACATGCTACACTCTACTTCCTGCTTGCTGCAGTGCTGGCTTAGTGACATGTGGCCACTGCATTTAATCACATGCTGGATTGAGTCAGTGATTGGCTGCAGCAGTCACGTTTCCTTATTGTAAGGGCACTACTACTGCAGCAGAAGGTCGAGAGCAGCGGGAGACCAAGCACTGTCAGAATGGGCAGGGGATCAGGTGATATGAGCATGATTTCTTTTATGTTTGATGAGCACTTTAAAAAATGTTTTCTTAGAACAATCCTTATTAAATTTGACCGTAGACAACACTTCCTGTTCTCACAATGATCTTGACTTCTTTATGTAATCAGCTTTCTTTACTGTAAAATCTTGTTTACTATTCCTCTGCACTCCCAGCCCCTCCATGAGCTGAGCCATTGCAAAGATTCATTGGTAATGTGCCTCTTTTTCCACTCTGTTAACTTAGCATTAGATTTGCAGCCAAACAAAAGAAAAAAAAATGACACATGACCCAATATTAAGAGTCAGGGGGTCTTTCGGGAGTCACAGCCAACTGTGGTGAGCAAACTACATTGTGCCAAGTGATATGTCATGCCCTCTGGCTAAAGAAACAGTATTGTACTCATAATCAGTGAATCAGCTCCATGTCCTGTGGTGAGGACAGATTAAGCAGTAGGAAGTCCAGCTGTGGCACTAGCACAAGGGAAGATACTTCACTCTGAATAATTCCACAGATGTTGTCAGGTGATGAATTTTCATCTTGAAAATGTTTAGATCCCCAAAACATAATGGCAAAAACAGAACCTTGTCTATATTTTATTGTGTTGTACAGAAACAGACTTTTGTAGCTACATAGAATAATAGATCAAGACACAAATATAAATCTATGCACATATCAATTCACTTAAAATTACCAGCTTAACTGCTTTAAGAGGTTATCCAGGGACAAACCATTTTTTCAAAGTATACTCAACATGCTATATCAACAAAATTAAGATATACTCACCTCCCCTGCTTCCTTTCATCAATTGCCTGGTGTCCCACTGCTCTTCACTTCTGGCTGTAGAGCAAAGATATCCCAACACTGGGACATGTGACTACTGCAGTTAATCACTAGTCGAAGCGAAGCAATGATTGGTTGCAACAATCACATGTCCCTAGTGTCAGTGACATCATCATTTGCTCATTGCACTAGAAGTTCAGAGCACAGAGGCAATAGGCACTGGAGGAACAGAAGAAGCAGGATAAGTGAGTATTGATTCATTTGTGTTGGTAGAGCATGTTAAGCACATTTTGAAAAACATTCTGCCTCTAGAAAACTCCTTTAAATGAGTTATTCTATTTCTTGTAACTGTTTCACAACCACTATGTACTTCCTGGTTGCTGCTGACCAGGACAAGTGACTGCTGCTAGAAAAGGTTACCAATGTGGCCAGTGATTGGCTAGAACAGTTACATGTCCTGGTTAGCAGCAACCAGGAAGTATAGAGTGCCTATAAAGTGAATTTAAATACTGGGAAAACTCCTCTAAGGTACAAGTCCTAGTTGTATGCACAGGTTTAAGCCAGCATGCACTGCACTCATATTGGCTCTTTTAACCCCTGCCCCAATAAGCACCAAGGGTAATACATCCAGTCAAGAATGTGAAACAACTGTCCATAGCAACCTTTGAATTTGCTGCTTAAAGTTTCCAAAGGACCCTTGCAATATGGGTATAGGGATTTGTACTAAAAGTAGTGTTGAGTGAACTGAACTAGTAGAACCCTGTTTTTGGTCGAACTTTGCTAAACGTTTGATTCGGCATGAACCAGAATCAAGCTTTCAGGAAAGTTTGACCCAAGGCAAGGTTCTACTGTTTCAGTGTGCTTAACACTACTCCTGTACACTGGTGTATAACACTGTCTAAGAGCCATAAAAATCCTGTACAACACTGTCAGGGTGTTATACACGTATTTTATGGGTCTTAGACATGTTATACACCAGTTTTAGGGGTTTTGGTGAACTTGTGGTTTGGTTCAACCTATTTTGGACCTAACCAAACTTTTGCAAAAGTTTGGCAAGCCGGCAGAGCTGAACTCTACAAAAGTATGCTCATCACTAACTGAAATCAACTATGTCTCTTCTCCCATGCAATAGTTTTTATAAATCTTCCCCATTGTTCTTTTCTTGGTTATGAGAAAATATAATAGGTTTGTGCTTTCCAACTGCACGTGTACAGAAAAGATATGACCAAACTTAATATACAAGCTGCTCTGTACGATGCCGACTATTCTCAGTAAGAGAAACCACGTAATCTTGTGGATATGATACCTTTTAATGGCTATCAAAAATACATGATGTTATAGTGAGCTTTCAAACCTACTCAGAGTCTTTCCTCGGGCTAAATGACATAGATCTGAAGATATATATATATATATATATATATATATATATGAAAAGGCACAGACATGGTGTGATTAATTTGCAGAGGAGTAAATACTTAATTAGTCCACTGATGGGATTAGTCTTCAAGGGATGTGAAAGTTTTATGGTCTCTGAATTGGTGTTAGAGGGTCAACAGGCTAGAGTGTTATCTCTGCTCCAGATTTCTCATATTCTTCACTGATGTAAAAAGCCCTCTCTGAGGTTCATTCCGTTCTTGAGAATATCAAGGATAGGATTTTGCTTAAATTAATTACATCATGTCTGTGCCTTTTCATGTGTGTGTGTGTATATATATATATATATATATATATATATATATATATATATATATATATATATATTCGGATCAATTTAATTAAACCTGAGGAAGGACCCTGAGGAGGCTTGAAAGCTCTCTGTAACAACATTTATTTTTGTTAGCCATTAAAAGGTATCATATCTACAAGATTACTTGGTTTCTCTTGCTGTGGACGATCACATTTTGCTCTACTGGGTAACATAGTACTAAACGTATATCAACTATTGACACCCTCTATACGGTTTGCTGTCATAAAGTCTATAAATAATAGTGCTTATTTTTAAACCCCATGCAATATAGTGCCCAGTTCCATAAGTTGGCCAAATAGCATTTCATTTGCCAAAATAATAGTAATAGCATACTCTGCCTAAATAGCTTTAGTACACAATACTTGCACAATTTCTTAAGTACATACCACCATATAATGCTAAAGTGATACTAACATCTACTGGTCAAAGAATAGTGCCTTGCATAACATTATCTAATAATAGCTCTATCCAATGTCTTAATAAAAGTCCTAAACAGTTAAAGGGGTATTCTTAAGATTGAGTTTTATCACCTATCCATAAGATAAGTCATAAAAGTCTGACTGAAAGTGAATGGAGCAGAACCATGGTTGTCTTGTCCTGACAGAACACACTGACCTACCACCACCACAGAGATCCGGTGGGCTAAAAGACCTGTAGTGATGTCACTGCTGTGGGAGGAGCTAAGCTGTGTTTGTCTTGTGTGTGGGATGTACCACCAGAAACACTGGTACTATAATTTCCTAATAATTACCAGTACAATATTCTAAAGTTGGCTTTGCACTGGACAACTATCATTTGAATATTCATTTGTTATAATTGTTAAAGTGAGTTGTTAGCATTAAAATGGCTTCTTTATGTGCTTTTTACACAGAGTGGTCATTTTTCAGTGGTCATTCAATGTCACCCTCGGAAGAGGGGAGAGAAAGACAGAGAAAGAGAGAGAGAAACAACTATGACTTTACACCAGGTGACTTTACATCAAACAGCGAGATTTTTTAGGTGTGCTGAAATGAAACTAGTGACTAGTGAATTAATTAGCACTCATCACCCTGTTGTTGGCCATGTATACATAGAAAGACTATTGTTTGCATTTTGAGTGCTTATTTGTCCCATGAAAAGCCATCCTAAGGAACCTGTGAAAGGGTACTATACACTATAATCTACTAGAGGCTACACATAGGTCATAAAAAGAAAACCATCATCACATATATGTGTTTAATGACTTCTGTGTTGGATACCAATTAGAGATGAGCGAGCATACTCGTCCGAGCTTGATGCTCGTTCGAGTATTAGGGTGCTCGAGATGCTCGTTACTCGAGACGAGCACCACGCGGTGCTCGTCTCCATTAAACAAGCACTGACCATTGAATTCAATGGAGCGGGCAATACAGCCGGCTCCATTGAAAGCAATGGGCTGCCGGCTAGCGCGGGATGAATTTTCGGGAAGGGCTTAAAAATATAAGCCCTTACCTGAAATTCATCCAGAAATGTGTAAAAAGTAAAAAAAAAAAAAATACTCACCTTGTCTCGGCAGAACAATGTTAGCCCATTGAATTCAATGGAGCCGGCAATACAGCCGGCTCCATTGAAAGCAATGGGCTGCCGGCGAGCGTGGGATGAATTTTTGGGAAGGGCTTAAAAATATAAGCCCTTACCTGAAAATCATCCTAAAATGTGTAAAAAGTAAAAAAAATATATACTCACCTTGTCCCGGCAGAACGATGTTAGCCCATTGAATTCAATGAAGCCGGCAATACAGCCGGCTCCATTGAAAGCAATGGTCTGTCGGCGATCGCACAATGAATTTTCGGGAAGGGCTTAAATATATAAGCCCTTCCCTGCAATTCATCCAGAAATGTGTAAAAATAAAAAATATATATATACTCACCTGGTCCCAGCAGACGGAGTTCAGCCACGGCCAGCTGGCAGTTCTCCTGAACTGCTCTCTGTAGTCTTCAGCAGCCGGGGATTTAAAATCCCCGCCTGCTGAATGAGCTGCCTCTGATTGGTCACAGCCTGACCAATCAGAGGCAGCTCTCACTCACACCCATTCATGAATTCATGAATGGGTGAGTGAGTGCTGCCTCTGATTGGCTCAGCGCAGCTCTCAGCTGAATGACAGCTGTATTGCCGGCTCCATTGAATTCAATGGGCTAACATCGTTCTTCCGGGACAAGGTGAGTATATTTTTTTTTTACTTTTTACACATTTTAGGATGATTTTCAGGTAAGGGCTTATACTTTTAAGCCCTTCCCGAAAATTCATCCCCCGCTCGCCGGCAGCCCATTGCTTTTAATGGAGCTGGCTGTATTGCCGGCTCCATTGAATTCAATGGGCTAACATCGCTCTGCTCTGCCACAGCTGTTACAGCTGTGGCAGAGGAGAACGATCGTTATGCTGACAGTGCGGGGGGGTGGGGGGGTCTCACTCTTGCCACTATTGTGGCTTAATAGTGAGACCTCGGAGCCTGAAATGCAGCCCTGCATGTTGCTCCTCGCCTGCCCTATCCATTTCTGTGTTTTTTACATGACTTTGGTGATTTGCTAAGATTTTCACAAATGAAAACCTTAGCGGAGCACCAGTCATATACAAAAATGCTGGAGTCGCCCATTGACTTCAATGGGGTTCGTTACTCGATACGAACTCTCGAGCATCACTGAAAGTTCGACTCGAGTAACGAGCACTCGAGCATTTTGGTGCTCGCTCATCTCTAATACCAATAATTGCTTGTTTGAAAACTCATAGAATTTATATGTATTTTTCACTTTATCTCTTAGTGTAGCTAGTGACTATAATACATATGTAGAAAGTAAATGATAAAGCATCTGTTTTCGGCTATAGGTGGACTTGCTGTTCTTTGATAATGAGCAGAAATAAAGCAGAAATAGAGCTATAGATGTACTAGAATTTGAAAAGGGACTGTCAACACCTTTACAAAGCAACCAATTTTACTGTTAATATATGCATGTTAAATTTAGATAATTTGCTTTTGTAATTATTAGGGACTGAAGTAAATAGAAAGATGTATCGCTCCCCCACCTATCAATTTGTATCAGTACAAAAATATTAACATAATATGTTTAGAATGTGAGCAGATTAATACGGACACATAACTTCCTACAGAAGATGATTCCACTGAAAAACAATGTCTTCTGTCTGGTTCTAATAAGTTATCATGTCTATAACAGTTGTACTGTAGTTGCACTTCTTAGGAGTTTCACATCTAGAATAGTTAAAGGGGTTATCTGTTCAACAACAAATTTGATGCAATGTTTTTCTGGCATTATACAATTAACTTAGCACTGATATTATATTTCAACTATACCTCCGGCTAGTGGACTAAAAGTTTGGTTCAGACTAAATTAGTTTGAACCGAACTAGAAGTTCACCCACACCTCTAAAACATGTGTATAACATTAAAAGCCATAAAAGCCCTGCACAGCACTTTAAGGCCTTAGTCAGACAGCTGTGGCAGAGAAGAAGGATTTGTCTTCTATATGTTCTCAATGGGGTCGGCGCTGCTGCCGCCGGCCCCATTGAGCGCATATAGAGAAGAGAACAGGAATCGCAGATAGGTGCGATTTCTGTTCTATAATTTATCGGACGAGCGCATAAAAAGCGCTCATGTGTCCGATACCATTGCAAAGCAATGGTTTTAAAAAATCGCCGGACGCATGCGCATGCGCAAATCGCGCGAACAAACGCCCGTCTGACTAAGGCCTAAGAGTGTTATACAAGGCTTTTATAGATTGCAGACAGTGTTATACATCAATGTTCAGGACTACTGTTGAGTGAACTGAACTATTAGAACTCTGTTTTGGGTAGAACTTTGCTGAAAGCTTGGTTAAGGTTTACACTGAACCAAACTTTTAGCAAAGTTTTACCTGAAATAGGGTTCTACTGGTTCGGTTTACTCAACACTACCTCTGACCACAATGGCCATGTGGCCCAAGAGTATGGCATTCATCATTAACATCTTGAGATGAGCGAATATATTCGTTTCGAATAATTACTCGATCGAGCACCGCGATTTTCGAGTACTTCCGTACTCGGGTGAAAAGATTCGGGGGGCGCCGGGGGGTGGCATGGCGGAGCGGGGGGTAGCAGCGGGGAACAGGGGGGAGCCCTCTCTCTCTCCCTCTCCCCCCCCCACTCCCAGCTGCAATCCCCCACTCACCCACGGCGCCCCCCGAATCTTTTCGCCCGAGTACGGAAGTACTCGAAAATCGCGTCGCTCGGGTGAAAAAGGGGCGTGGCCGAGTAGGTTTGCTCATCTCTATTAACATCCCATATGCCAATTATATGACTTCCCCTCTAGCTCACCCGATCCCTTGGATGGAACGTGGCAGCAACCGTCATGTACACATACTGTCTGCACCTGCATTGTAGAAAGGAGGAGACAGTATGTGTGCATAATGCACAGTCACTTTCCATTTGAGGGGTGGGACGCAAGGTGGAGGGGAAGTTACATGATCTGCAAATGGAATATCTTGCTGTAATTACAAAAAACATACTTGTCAGTCACGTGACTGTGGGGAATAAAGATGATGAGAAGTATATATGAGTATAGAATATATGATTATCTCAAAATTGCTTTCTGATTATTGAAATTCTTCCAAAAAAATCACAACTGTAATGAATTTAAGATTGACCCCACAAAGTGAGTTGTGATTGCAGAAATAGTAACATGAACTAAGGGTTGATACATGAGCCAATTTATTTGCATATACTGTAGGTATAATGATAAAGCTAAAATAATGCCTTGCCTGAAATATATATATATATATATATATTTATTTACACGTATCTATCTATCTATCCATCTATGTGGATATATATATATATATATATATATATATATATATATATATATATATATAATGGGACAATGTGACATTTCCTCTGGAGAAAGCAAAAGAATCATCATGATTAGTGCTTCTAGAAATTAAGCATGCCATTAGCGTTTGGAAAAAGAAGATACTGAGTTGTCTAAGTCAACGGTGCTTTGAAAAATAAACAATTAATGTAGAATAATTATGTTTTCCTTTTGTCTTTAGTTCAGTAGTAAATATTTTATTAAAAAATCCGTAATGCATATCAACTCCATTATGTCTTCTCATATTAGAAGTGATTGAAAAAAATTACTTTGCAAAATATTGGCAGATAAATTCTGGAGTGACAAGACTATTAAATTCATAATGGAACGGTCACAGCTTTTCAAATGTTGCAACTAATTAAAAAATACATTACTCCGAAGAGAGGAGAAATGTCAAAATAACACTACCTGAAGATGTTGTTGAATAAAGGAAGGTGCAGGTAATAAAAATTCCCCGCAGGATATATTTACAATACTGTTGCTTTGATTAAATGTCAGAGAGAGAGGAACAACTTTGGATTTAAAACAGATACAAACTTATTTTTCATAATTATGACAATGAGAATTATTATTACCTGCAAATACAGTAATTATAATACCAAGTGAGGAACAATAACAATGCTACAATAGGATCCTAAAAAGAAATAACTTTCCCACTTCCTATGACAGACTCTATTCAGACTGTGGTCGGACTCTACATTTGGTTCTCGACGAATACATATATGTCCTTACTTATCTTTCCTTTTGGCTGGATATGATAATATGTGTGTCATGAGATAGCCAGCTGTTGAAAACAACATGAGTTTGGGATATTCTGTCATGAGATCTCTATCTTGTTTGTGTCTATTGTGGCCACCCAGTGGTTGCAACGTGCTTTGCAGCCTATCAAGTGTTTTGCTAGCATGTCATGATAATATATTAACTTAGTTTTAGAGATGAGCGAGCGTACTCGCTAAGGGCAAGTATTCAAGCGAGTATTGCCTTTTGCGAGTACCTGCCTCCTCGTCTCAAAAGATTCAGGTGCCGGCGGGGGGTGGGGAGCGGTGGGGGAGAGCGGGGAGCGATGGGGGGAGATGTCTCTCTCTCTCCCCCCCCACTCTCCCCTGCTCACCCCCGTTCCTCCCCGCTCCCCCCCCCCCCCGTCTCTCCCCGCCCCCCGCCGGCAACCGAATCTTTTGAGACGAGCGGGCAGGTACTCGCAAAAGGCAATACTCGCTTGAGTATTTGCCCTTAGCGAGTACGCTCGCTCATCTCTACTTAGTTTCATGAGAAATACAGTAGTCATCCTCAGCTAAATTTGACATAAAGTAAGGGTGGGCACATCTGGACTATGACTTTCCCTTAGATTACTATTGCTTAAATGTATGTCGAAAGATGGTCCATTTTTGGGAACATTTTCCAATGTACTCTATGTCTCTATCTCTTTTATTATTCTGTCTTCAAAAAAACAAGACACATGTGGATACTTTCTTTTTACAAAAGATACTACTGTAACAGCAACAGGATGCGACAGTTTAGGATCACCCAGTGTTTACCAATACATCTTACTGTAACTTTAACCCATTGAGTGCCAATATATCTTTTTACAGCAGTCACAATTGGGTTTAAAACCTGTATATATTACAATGATGCACGCTTTACCTGGCACAGGTGTCCTGCTTTAGGAAGAGTGGAAGTTCAGCTGGAAATTCCATGCTGCAGCAATAGCAACCATGGCATTTAAGTGGTGGAAAGTGGGAGGAGCATCCTCCTGTTGCATGTCAGCACCCCAGGATGCAATTTTGAGTGGATTATCATGGTGCCCACAGACTAGATTAAAAGCCTAATAGACTGCTGTCATAAGCATAGTACACCTTACTACATTGCAATACACAAGTAATGTAGTACACTATGCTAGTGATTGAACATTTTGAAATCCTTTAAGATGATTAAAATTTGGTGTTAAAAATGTAAATAAAGTTTAATTTAGGAAAAATACAGTGTAAAGAAAAAATACACACTCCACCCTCCTTTATTACACCTAGCTATATAGGAAAGGGGGCCTGTGCCACTAGGGCTAATGGAAAATAGATTATCACACATAATCAACACTCGCCTCACGCCCTACAAACAGCACTATATGGGGAATTAGGAGGGAGATACCCCATGGGGCGGGTCCTCGTGCTGTGCAGCATTCAAGATCGAACATCCAAAAGACACCCACTCTGAAAATTTGGAGGCTAATGCTTTATGCTTTATGAACGTATTCTGGGAGATCCTAGAGGCTTCCTTACAAATACTGTATGCTCTAAAGGCAGCAGGGCTTTTTCTGCCCAACTAGTGGCCACAGCTCTAGTGGAGGGAGCCTTAACAAATTCTGGGGATCTAGCCCTTCAGAAGTGAAAGCAAGTTTAATGTATTACTAACCCACCTGCTAAGAGTGGATTTGGAAGCCTTCAAGCCTCTACCTCTGGTAGTAATAAACGATAAGGTGATTTTCTACTCTGATCTACTTAAATAAATTCTAAGACATTTAGAAATATATATGGTGTGTAACCTAGCCTCCTCCACGCTTGGGGGTGGAAAAACCAGTGGTAATGATATAACCTGATTAATATTTTTAAAGGATGGAACCTTGGGAGTAAGAGTAGGTAAGTACCTAAATAAGAAACTATCAGTTAAGAATCTATACTAATATTATAAATGTGAAACTATCTCTGTCTGTCTGTTTGTTACTTGGGATGAGCGAGTATACTCGCTAAAGCACTACTCGCTCGAGTAATGTGCTTTAGCCGAGTATCTCCCTGCTCGTCCCTGAAGATTCGGGAACCGCCGCAGCTGACAGGTGAGTTGCGGTGGGGAGCAGGGGAGAGCGGGTGGGAGAGAGGGAGAGAGAGATCTCCCCTCCGTTCCTCCCCCGCAGCTCCCCGCCCCGCACCGGCCCCAGAATCTTCAGGGATGAGCAGGGAGATACTCGGCTAAAGCACATTACGAGTAGTGCTTTAGCGAGTATACTCGCTCATCCCTATTTGTTACCTTTTCGCGGCTAAACCGCTGAAGTGATTTTGATGAAATTTGGCAGGGAGATAGCTTGCATCTTGAGGAAGAACATAGGCAATGTTTTATCCTGAAAATTTATAGACTTCTCTAGGGAGTGTGACCAGACAGATCTATTTGGTGATGTGCAGGCCGCAATGTGTGGCGAGGCAGAGGGAAAGGGGGTGCACATCATAAGCTATGTCTACACAAATGGGCAGACACATGAGGGCAGACATTGTTGCTGCCCATATGTGATTACTAACTGCAGCAGAGCAGAGGGGAAGAGGGTGCACATCATAAGCTAGGCCTACACAAACAGGCAGACATGTAAGGGCAGGCATCGTGGCCACACATATGTGATTATTAAGCTAGCTGGGATTACTGGCATTGCCTGGAATTAAAACCTGAATGAAAGACATATTAACATGGATTAAGATTTTAAAGAAAATCTGTGTTGCCCATAGCAACCAATCATAGCATGGCTTTTATTTTACCTCAGCAGTAAAACAAATAGCAACCAATCACAGAGCTGCTTTTATTTTAACTCAGCTGTGTAAAAAATGAAAGCTGAGCTCTAGCAACCAATCACAGCGAAGCTTTCATTTTACCTCAGCAGTATAACAAATGAAAGCTGAGCTGTATGACACAGACAGATTTTGCCTTACAACTTAAATGAAAGACACATGAACATGGATTAAGATTTTAAAGAAAATCTGTGTTGTCCATAGCAACCAATCACAGCACAGCTTTAATTTTACCTCAGCAGTATAAGAAATACCAACCAATCACAGCGCATCTTTTATTTTACCTCAGCTGTGTGAGAAATGGATTACTAGAAACCAAGAATCTAATGACCATGCTGAGGCAAAAAAGGCAGCAACAAGCTGAAAGACAAGCTGCTCTTAGAGCAATAGAGACCCCGGAGCAATCTCAGGCCCATCGGACTTTAGATTATGAGCTTCACGCGTCTCTTAGAGCTACAGAGTCATTGGAGCAATCTCAGGTCCGGCGAACCCTAGATGTTGACTGTCACACATCTCTCAGAGCTAGAGACACATTTGAGCAATGTCAGGTCCACAAAATGTTAGATGCTGACTGTTACGTGTCTTTTAGAGCTACACAGACATTGGAGCAATCTCAACGTCTCTGGACCTTAGATGCTGAGTGTCACATGTATCTTAGAGCTGGCAAGACATTGGAGTAATCTGAGCGAAACACAGAGTAGATGAAAAAAATACAAATTCCATGCAGACGAAGTCACTGGTAATAAGCTAGTGTTATACTTGGTTCTTCTACGGATGGAGTTCAAAGCTCCCCTATTCTTTTAGTCAATGCAACAGCTAATTAAAAAAGTCATCTTCGTGGAAAGAAGGTCTTTATACACTATCTCAAGAGGTTCAAATGGTGGAAGAGTTAACCTTTTAAGCACTATTGATAAATCCCACTGTTGGATGGGTCTAAGTACCAAAGGTTTAAACCTAGTTGCACCTTTTATGAAGCTCTTTTTAGGTATGTCCTGGAATAAACATCTGTTTAGAAAGGCTGAAATCTGTACTTTAATAGTAAAGATGTTAAGACCTCTATCCAATTTGGCCTGTAAAAACTCCAGAATATGTTAAGAGATGGATCTTCAGCTATAAAGCTTCTCTCCTGAAACCAGTTTGTGAAAAGTATGTCAATCCTAGCATATACTGTTTTGGTGAAGCTTGGTCTAGGATGGGCTAATGTTATCAAGACAGCTTGGAATAGTCAACTATTACTTAGTAGGGACTAATCAACCTCCAAGCAGTCAGGTGGAAACTCCTGAGATGAGTCCAGAGCTGCGTGCCCTGGGACACCAGATTCTGCAATGGGGAAAGCCTCCAATATTGCCCTCAATTCATGTATTTGAGTTGGGTGACCCATGATCTCTTTTGCAAGAATGGTATGATGGCTATCACTGAGGACTGGTGTTCCCTGATTTTCATCTATAGCCTTGGTATCATGGAAACTGGATCAAAAATGTAGGCCAGTCTGAACCGCCACAAAACCTCCCATAGTATTCACCACCAGGGGATTGTCCTCTTGGTACAGAATGTCTCCACCTTGGTGTTGAATCGAGACGCCATGAGATCTATCTCTGGCATTCCCCATTTGAGACTGATTTGGTGAAAAATTAGTAGATTTAGTATTCTCCCTCCTGCAACAGTGTAGCCTCAGCTTAACTGATCTGTCACGATGTTGAGACTGCCACGGATGTGCACTGTAATTAGATGGGATGGATTCGGGGACAGAAAGTACCAAGACCTCAAATGCAGTACAAACTCTTTGTAATCCCCACAGAGGCACCGCCATCTTGCTATGGGCTTGAGAAACAAGAATACTTCATGCCAACATTGGCCACTAGTGACAGCACCCAGCCAGATCAGCAGAAAGCCCAAAAATCCACTGGGTTCCATCCAACCGGATGGGAAATGCTGCTGGGAAATGAAGGTGACGGTCCTAAGACCAGATAACATTTGTCCCTTGTCCACAGGACAGAAAAAACACTGGCCAGATTAGTGGTTTGTTGGGTGTAATAAAGAGGGGGGGGGGGGGGTTAATTCATTTACTTTCAGTTTTTTACTTATTAAAAGTTCCATTTATCCTATCAGTACACGGGGTCAGAAACACCCCATATTGTGCCACTAGTAGGACATGAGAAAAATGCATTCTCCTCTCTTAGGTTTAGGGATTATTCACACATCTGTATTTGTAAATCCATGCAAAGCCAGTGTTTGCAACAGGCAGCACACAAACAATCCATAGATTCATTAACTTCAATAGACTTTTTTACACATGCAATTTTTTTTCTCATGAACTCACAGGAGAATCATAGCATGTCCTATTTTAATCTGCATCATAGACGCACATAGGACATGCAACATCCACTGTCCCGGCTGCTCAGACAGCACATGGATGTGAATTCATGTGCATTCCGATGGGAGCTGTGTCCGAGATGCTTGGCTGTAACTTGCATATAGCTATGTAAATGAACCCTTTGTGAAGGCACAAAAACAGATAGGATCAGGGTAGAAGAGAATAAAATTAGTGGCTGTGGTTAATTATTTTATGCTCTGCATAACATGCTTTCTCTATGACAGTAACATATTAATGCTTGAGCACGCTCATATGCAAAACACATTCATGTCATAGTTGATGTCTGAAATTGATGTTTTGAGGGAATGAGAATCTTTTTATTTTTTTAGTTGTTTTTTTTCTCTTTTTTCACATTTTTTTTATTCAAATCTATTTTTAATAAATGTTTCTGTACGTATTTTCTTTTTTTTCACAGTGGGGCATAGGATAGCAGGAAACACATTAGCTATGTGTTCCCTGCTGTCCCAACATACAGACCACTGATAACAGAGATTGAATGGTAAAAACTAGAGATGAGCGAGCATACTCGGAAAAGCACTACTCGCTCGAGTTATGTGCTTTATCCGAGTATCGCTGTGCTCGGGTCTGAAGATTCGGGTGAGTCGCAGCGGGGAGCAGGGGAGAGAGGGAGAGAAAGATCTCCCCTCCGTTCCTCCCCGCTCTCCCCTGCAGCTCCCCGCTCCGTGCCGGCACCCGAATCTTCAGACCCGAGCATAGCGATACTCGGATAAAGCAAATTACTCGAGCGAGTAGTGCTTTTCCGAGTACGCTCGCTCATCTCTAGTAAAAACCCATTAAATCACAGCTAGCAGTGATCTGTAGTCACAGACATGCAGCTATTATGTACATTGAGTTCTCTCTGCATGCAAGCTCCAACATGTAGAGGGAATACCCGTGACAGATTATTGACATCACAGGAAGCAGCATTTCTGCATTCAGATGGTTAATGTCAGGTACATCCCATGCTGTAGGAAACACCATGATTGAGGTATGTCCATGGAGCACAGGAGCATTTAGCTGCCACAGTTACTATGATAGCTGATATCTCCTATTTTGCAGGAACCTAATGATCATTACGTTCATGCAGTATGGGATAGGTTAAACTCACAGACTCTGATCCAGGTGCTATTAGGAAAATTTGAACCAATCCAAAACCAATTTTTGCAATTTTAAATATGATTTATGTTTTTTTTTAATTATGTTGCTGTATGTCAAATGCGCTTGTTTGCTTATTATTTTTACCCCATGTAGTCTGGAGATCATCATGTATCTGCAATTTATCATAAATGTGTTATCGTTATGAATTTAAATTTTTTTGCACTAATTAATTATTGTTTTACACTTCATTATACCTGCATTACAAATTTTATGTGTATGATTTATTTTCAGCATATTAAAATATGTAATTTATGAATATTTTTGGTTATCATTTTTTTTTTGTTTCAGAACAGCATGTGACAAGTGATGATTTTTTTTCCTGGGTAATAATGTAGATGATTACAACTATAATTATAAACTTCATGTAATGAGTCATCTTGTTAACAAAGTTTCAGCATGTGTGGTTTGAGAAAATAAGCATTCAAACTCTATAATTAAACTTTTTATTCAAGTAACTTTTTGTTAATGTAACAAATATACAACTTACTAAAATAATCTTGCATTTTTTTAACACATTTCATTTTAACTTTTTAATTTTTTTGGATGCCATCATTAACGTAATCTAATTTTTGTTTAACTTGTCATTTGTCACATTTGACTCTCCCTTATTTAACCTAAGTTGTCATGCTGTCAGTGCCAGAAAGCTAAGTTGCCTGGGATTTCAAATGCACACACATACTATGTTTCATCTACTGAAAGAAAACAGCTACTAAAATGGAAAGACAGCTGTGCTGCTGACAGAATAATATTTTATGGACATGATGAAATAAATAAAATATTTTCTAACTAAAAAATCTGAACCAAACTAGGATTGCTTGGTGATGACAAAAATTCAGCATATTGTATTTTAGGCAGTGCATTAGAAAATCTTATTCCAGGAAAACTGTTGTAACATCAAACTGGGACATGAACACTCTGTGGAGTCTTACCGGCACGTAAAATGCAGAACTGCGAACTGGACACGAAACTCGCAGACAGGCAAGCTTAGAAAGAGCAGACATAATTCACGGACAGACAAAACACACTGACTGACAAACACTCAAAACACTCAGCTGCATACCTGCACACATAGACAGATGGGATAACTATAGAATGTACGAGGTGTTGGTTCGTATTTTAGCCAAGATACTTAAGCCCACAAGCCCAACTTCAAGGGTCCTCGCTGTCTTGCAGGTCCCTACACTAATGAGACAACTAACCCCAGGAAAACCTGCCTACATAGCGGGGCGATCATCTCAATAGGGATGATCCCACACTGGAACCTAGGGACCTACATCATCCTAGATAATAAAGGACCCACCGCAAGACACAGTTCACACCACCTGCACCGAGAGCCGCAGAGACAAGCAGGAGCATGACACTGTTCACACTGAACATTCTAAACTAATAAATATCTCATTACTATTAATATTATGTGCACTATGAATGCAAGGGACAAACAGAGCAGGAGGTACAGCTTCAGCCAATCACTGCAGAACAGGAAGCGATACCAAAGCAGGGGGCAACACTTTAGCAACTTCTCTTGTGACTTCAAAGTTAACTTTGTTCCCATTGCCATTTTAACCTTCATCATTCTAGTTCATGATAGGTAACATGTTTCTGATATGCCAGACAACAATGGCACCTAACAAACCCCATTGAATATAGTAGGGTTTGGCAGGTTTCCATAACAATGTCTGGCATATTAATAGGTATTACAGTGCTTGAGCCAGTTTTTAAAAAAACTATGGGTGCGACATAGCAGGAGAGGACACTACGGCCTGATAGATTTAACTATAATTTACACCTTAAACTGGCATAAATTACACCAAAAATCTACTCCACTTAAGAAACATGCACCCCTTAGTACATTTGCCGCATCTTACTCTAGCAGTGCTCATAGTAAAACCAGAATATGAAAGGGAAGTCTTAATAAATTTTCCGCTATATGGCCTCATGTCCACGGGCGGGTTTGATTTGCGGAGCGTACACGGGACACTCGCTTGGGAGATCTACAAATCAAGCTGCCCATAGGGAATCATGGGCGCCCGCAAAATAATTTAAGCATGTGGATTTGTTTTGCGAACCTTTTGATCTGAAAAAGAATCGCAGCAAGCTCCATTTTTCTGCGTGCTCCATTTTGAAGTCAATGGAAGTTGTCTGATTCACGGCACACCCGCAGGTGACACTGCAGAAGTGCCATGGATCCTGCAGGAAAGCGGGAATTTGAAAAATAAAAACTCAGCCCGCCGATACACATCCACCGTGAAGAAGAAAGAAGATCTGTCTGGGATGCAGACCTGCACAGACCTGGAACAGGTAAAATAATGTCCTCTGCCATGGGCAGGGTGGGATTCTGCTGTGGGCTCCTGCCCACAGAGTACAAACTGCCTGGGGATATGAGGCCTAAGGCTACATCATTATTATAACTCATTAAAAAGCAGAAAATTCTGAAATTTTGCTTATCATTTTATGATGGACAAATGGTCCATTGCTTTTTGGGGTTTCGTTTTTACAATGTTCATGGTGCAGCAAAAATGGCATGTTAAGTTTATTTTGTGGAGCTATACAAATTTAGCAAGACCAAAAATATCAACAAATAAAAGAATGTTTTAAAAAATCCTTCTATCACCTTATTTCATAATTTCTGTTTATTTTTCTATCGATAGGGCTTTTTGAGGTCCTGTTTTTTGCAGGACAAATTGTAGCTTTTTGTTACGGTATACTACCCTTCATACGCCAGCCCGGGTGCCCTAGATCTCACCTACAACCCCTGTCCCTGCCTGGTTGCCTCCACTCCTGGCTAACCCCCGGCAGACAACTGGGTGGCGGTCCCTACTCTCACTAGGGACTGAAAAAGGCATGCTGGCGTACCAGGATGGAAAGGGTAGAACACTGACAGAAAAGGCAGATGTAAATAACCAACACGAACAATACTAAGCAAAACTGAGGCAAAAGGAAAAGCCTGGCGGATAATAGCAAAGTATAGCAGACAAGATGACAGGAGCAGGAGACCAACAGAGGCAGACTAGATAGCACACTGAGGGAAACCAATAACTGGCAGTGATTGCAAATCTCTGCCCGACCTTTAAACAAAAAAGCCTCCGCCCAGGGGCGGAGAGAGGGAGACAGCCAACTCCCAAAAGAACACAACAAAAGGGAGCTCATGCACAGCAGCTGCACTCACAGGTGCGCGAGTGCACGGCGCCGCACGCCACCAGCACGAAGCCGCCCACGCCGGCCAGGCACCTGCTCCCCCGGCAGCAGGACAACAAGGCGGAGGAAGGTGCCCCAACCGCGGGACCCCGCACTACGGACCAGCAATCACCGCATGGTAACACTTTTATTTCCCCCATTTTGGTGTATATATGATTTTTTGATCACTTCTTATTCTATTTTTTAGGAGGAGGGCTAAAAAGAAGCACAACCATGATAAATACTATGTTTCAACACTAGTGTCGGGTCTTTGCCCAACTCAAAAGCTTAGTTTAGCAAAGACCCAACATTAGTGTTGAAACATAGCATTTTTATCATGGTTGTGGAAGAATAAAGCTTTTTTTGATATTTTTGCACCTCTGTATGTTGCCGTATATTCCTTTTCTCATTTGACTCACTGACTGACTCGCCACTAATTCTCTAACTTCCTGATGTCATACAAACATTACATTTGGCAGGAACATTCTATAGGTCCTAAACAGGAAAAGTAAAGGGGTCACAACTTGATTATTCAATGTTAAATGCAAAAGTATTGGCACCCCTGTGTAATGTATCTAATCTAATTCTCTAACTTCCCGGTGTCGTACAAACATAAAATTTGGCAGTAGCATTCTTTAGCTCCTAAATAGGAAAAGTAAAGGGGTCACAACTCAATTATTCAATGCTAAATGCAAAAGTAAGTGCACCCCTATGTAATGTAACTTCCCAGTGTCATACAAGCGTGAAATGTATCACGAGCATTTTTAGGTTCTAAATAGGAAAAGTAAAGGGGTCACAACTCGATTATTCAATGCTAATTGCCAAAGTAAGTGCACCCCATGTACATGTAATGTAACTTCCTAGTGTTGTACAAGCGTAACATTTTGCCCAGCAATCTATCTCACCTCTGTGTGTGAATATACTGAGAATCAAACTGACCTTTTTGTGCATATACTGAAAGACTGTAAAGTACATAAACAAGTGGTCATGGACTGCAGGGATGGAACATGCCTTTAAGTCTAAGATAGGACTGCAACCTCCTATCTACTATTAAATTTTGAATAAAAGAGGTATTACCTTAAAGGGTAAAAAGTGAGAAGAATGGGAGGGGTGGCACATTCTACAGAGGGACATCGGTGCCTGCAGTCTGAGAAGAATGTAACGCTCCACTATGTGTATACATATTTTATTCCTCGGGTTCCTCTGAAGTAACCATGACTTCATAAAAATTTTCTATGCGAACAACAGGTAAGCATCTTTACCAAATTAACTTGGGCGAAGCTGGGTATATCAGCTAGTTACATAGATATTGTTTTGAAGGTAATAACAAAAAAAAACTCACCCCAACTTGCAAAATATATTATTCCATAAACACTGCATATTTATGTGAATAAACATTTCAGAATGTGTTATAGTTTGGATTTTTAAGACCATTAATCAAACTTCCTACAATAGAATTTACAACACATTTCCAGACTCTGCGCTAATTGTCCAGTACTTATTTTTTTTTATTCCATTTATTTCCTTAAGTGTTTCAAGCTACAGTACTTTGTTAACAACTTGAATTGGATGAATGAAATATAACTATCTCATGTTGTAGAAATCACAATGCAATGTGGACCCATGCAGAATAAATATTCTATAGATCTGGCATCAAGGTTATCTGGTTAACAGTTTTTCACTTTATTGTCAATCATTAGAAGCTTTTAGAGTGCTGCCAGACATTTTTATAGCGCTCTCTGCTAAACATTGAATAGATAGCTGAAGTGGTATATCATGGAAAAAGCATAGTTTAGGTCATAAATTGAGTGTTTAGGAAAAAAGAACCTGCATAATAATGCATGATACAACATTTCATTGTCATTATACTTTTTGCTCAAGTCAAGATGGGACCACTTCAAAAACAGATTAAAAACAACGATAAAGCAGGAAAGAAATGTAGGCAAGTAGAAATATGATAATAATTACAATAATAATAATATGAGTGAAATTTTTAAAGAGAATAGAGCCAAGACTAAAATATCAAAACTTTTAGGCTCTGTTCCCATTATATTTATGAGCCTCCATTTAACAAATGCCGTATGTTGAATTGTATATATTAAATAGATGCCTTTACAGTTCCCACTGTAAAAAATCACATACACTTAACATATAGGTTTTTTTTACTGGATACCATTGTATGGAGCAACATAGTCTACTACAGTATTCCATACCATTTTATTTTTTGTGTACAGACAGATGGAGGGCAATAGGATCATCTTTTGGCTGATTTAACCCAATGGATGCACTTAGTTTGTATGTTGCGAATTTTCTCATTTAAGGGGCTATTCAGATCATGTTTTTAATGCCTAGTGTATAAGTTAAACATACATGAAGGAACCATACAATTGTATGCAATTTTAAGCATGCATATACTTTTTTAGTCTATAAGATAAACATACAGCCACATTTTTTCATATGTTTGTGCCTGTTTTTACATTAAAACAATTACACATTTTTGTTCACTGTAAAGTATTCCTCTTTTAAGCCCTTTTCTCCCCATGACATACATGAGATGGAAGTAGTTCCCGCAAAATGCCACACATGTGTAGCATCTAGATGGTGTGGGTTCTGGGGTTGAGCTTTAATAGCTAGAGCTGGCTTTAACTGACATTTGGGGTCCTTCTACAATGGCGGGGTTGGGAGATAATTCTGGTCCCTACTATTAACCCCTTATGTGCCAACATTAATTGTAAAATGAAATGTTAATAGAGAGAGGGAGCACCCTCTGTGATGGCATCGGCCCTTTGCCATCCAATTGCTGAGGGCTAATGGATTGCCATGGCATCCAGAGACATAACACTGACCACTGGGTATTCCAAGGCTATCATTACAAAAGAAAAGAGAAAATATTTTGAAGTACAGAAGGATCATAAGATTTCAGGTTCAAATTCCGCCCAGAAACATGAGAAATATAAAAACAAATTAACAAAATAATTTTAAAAATCCCATTTCCAAAATTTCAAGTCTTTTTGTAAAGTTTTTTTTTTTTTTTTTAAGCATTTGGCATGGCCTCATCTGTAACAACTTATACAATACATTTCACACATTTCTTTATCCTGTATGGAAAACATTGTAATGCCTCGTTCACAGGAGCATATGTTCACACGTACATAGGTGCGCACAAAACAGTACGCCCACATACGTGTAAAAACACAGGCGAATGCAGCTCTGTGCACCAATGCTTTCAATGCTCGACAGTGGCAGATAGGTGAGTATATAATTTTTTCAGGAATCATTTTCAGGGAAGGGCTTATATTTAAAACCCTTCCGTGAAACTCACTGCAGGAGTTGCCGGCAGTCCATTGCTCTCAATGGGGCCGCTGGCAGCAGCGGCGGCCCTGTTGAAAGCAATAAGAGAATATCATGATCCTCTGCAACAGTTGTGACATTTTCTAGATGAACCGGTTTTATTCTAGGCATTACAGAACAAAAAACATGTATGTTAAATGGATGGAAATGTACAGCTTTATGCTTTCATACGGTTCCTATGGACTATAATGTGAAAAAATGGGTGCATCAAGCATGCTTTTATGTCCCGTACACAAATGTAAGGGAGGTAAAGCATAGTCAAAGATATGCTCTTGTGGACTACTGTACATTTGGCCAGTTATAGCCTATGAGTGTGTCAAGCAATATGTTCTAATACTTTTGTTGTATAAAAACATATACAATCGACAGATGGCTAAAATATGATGTGAAAAGCCCCTTATAGATTAGATGTACGTCACAAAGATGATATGAAAATAGAAGTAGAAAAATAACAAAATATTAACAGTGGAACAGATGTACTTTGCTTCATTATGCTGCTACCAATATTCTACATGTTTGCATATTTAGTTGAGCATTTGCTTTACTCACATTTCAGCAAATCCAGCCCTGTAGTACAATGAACGCTGAACTGGTAATGAGAATAATGTGTATGAATTTTGTTAGGGCTTTTTTGCCCTACTGTTTTTTTATGCACTTTTACACGCGCTGTTCAGCAGTGGTCAGATGTTTCTGGGAGTCTATATAAATGATGAAAATATCAACACAAACAACGTTTTTTTAGTGTTTTAGTCCTCCGTCAGATGAGTGTTTTTTTGCGCACCAGAAAACCCGAGAAGACCCAAGCTTCATGCGCATGAAAATTGCCCATTCACTGGAGCAGCTGCGAAGCTATGTAGGGTTAAACTCATAGCAGAGAGAGACAAAGCGGACAATGGGTTAACCCACTCTCTCTCCGTGCTATGGGGAAATCTCCATAGCTCCGCTCTCTCACACCGCTATGGGGAAATCCCCCATAGCTCCGCTCTCTTCCTGCTATGGGGATCCCCAAGGGATGTCACCACAGTGCAGAGAGAATGGGTGGGGCTAGAAAGAGTGGTTGGGGCTATGGGGCTTCTCACAGAGAATCCCTATAGCAAAAGTAGGGGGCAGAGCTAGATGGGCAGGGCTATAGGGTGGATCTCTCTAGACACGCCTTTCCCCCCATGCTCTCAGGGAAGCCCACGGGGAAAGCCCTGTAACCCTGCCCCGCTCTCTCTCCCCGCTATAGGGAAATTCCTTGGGAGAGAGGGGGAGGGAGTCCCCTACTGCCCCCCACTGCTGGGGCATTGACCAGCAGGGGGCAGGAGTAATACCCTGCTGCTTACAGCAGGGCATTTAAAAGGTGCTGACCAGAAGTACATTTTAAATGTCCGTTATAATTCCTTTTAGTCCATGCGGGGATTAAGGAAAACTTTGGGGAGTCCCCCCATCCCCGCGGGGACTAACAGGAGTTTACAGTGGGACATTTAAAATGTACCTCTGGGCAGTATGTTTTAAATGTCCTGTTGTTAGCAGTGGGGAATCTATTCCCTGTGCAAGAGTTTCCATAAACTCCTGCTTCCATAGGAGTCAATGGAAACTCCTGCGCAGCGCACCAAAGATAGGTCAGATCCTATCTTTGTTAGGTGCATGCCGTTTTATGCACCTAAATTCTCTCATGTGAGCACTTCTATAGAAGCCCATTGGCTCTTTTAGAATCTCTCAAAAAAAATGTGCATCTAACTGTGTTGCTTTTAGGGTCAGTTTTTTTTTTTCCAAAATGCAGCATGCAAACAGTATGGCAGTTTGGAATATGCTTTATTTTATTATTTTAATTCAGACACTCTACAATCATCAGCCAACAGTATGCTTATCGCCCATATAAGTCTTAAATGTGAAAATAAAAAAAAAATTGAGTTAAAACTATATATTATTAGAAAAAAAAATCATTTTCCAGGCCTACAAAAAAAAATCTATGAAATACCTGTAAAGTTAAATGCCCTCTACATTCCTAGAAGAAGTCCTTGAGAGGTACAGTTTCCAAAATGAGGTCACTGTTTGGTATTTTTCACTGTTCTGGTACCTCAGTGAGACTGCAAATGTAAAATAGGACCAAAAAACCATTCCAGAAAAGTTGAAGTACCAAAAGACAAATAGCACTGTATTCCTTTTGAGCCCTGCTATGTGCTCAAACCACAGTTTATGATCACATACTGGGTTTTGCAATACTCAGGAGAAATTGTTTAAATTGTGAAGTGCTTTTTCTCTTAGTACCCCTTGTAAAAATGATATCTGATAAAAAATATTAGTCCATAAATCCAATAATATACCATAAATTGTTCCATTACTGGCTGAATAGAACACAAAAATTCCAGTATAAAATCCCAGCTTTAACCCTTTCCCGATCATTAGACCCCATGCAGTTTGGACATATATAGACATGGGCAGTATATGCTGCGTAAGTCGAGCCAGCTCTATACATGATGGATGTCAGCTGTCTTTGACAGAGTTACCTCAGATCACAAGATGTTAACCCTTTGAGGCCTTAGTCACACGGGCGTTTTTTGCCACGATTTGCACATGCGCATGCGTTGGCCGATTTTATAAAACCATTGCTTTGCAATGGTATCGGACACATGAGCGCTTTTTATGCGCTCGTCCGATAGATTATAGAACAGAAATCGCAGATCGCACCTATCTGCGATCTGCGATTCCTGTTCTCTTCTCTATATGCGCTCAATGGGGCTGGCGGCAGCAGCGCCGACCCCATTGAGAACATATAGTAGACAAATCATTCTTCTCTGCCACAGCTGTAACAGCTGTGGCAGAGAAGAACGATGTTTGCCCATTGAATTCAATGGAGCCGGCAATACAGCCGGCTCCATTGAAAGCAATGGGCTGCCGGCGATCGCGGGATGAATTGTCGGGAAGGGCTTAAATATATAAGCCCTTCCCTGCAATTCATCCAGAAATGTGTAAAAAAAAAAAAAAAAAATATATATATATATATATATATATATATTCACCTTGTCCCGGCAGACGGAGTTCAGCCGCGGCCGGCGGCAGTTCTCCTGAATGGGTGAGCAAGTGCTGCCTCTGATTGGCTCAGCGCTGAGCCAATCAGAGGCAGCACTCACTCACCCATTCATGAATTCATGAATGGGCGTGAGTGAGAGCTGCCTCTGATTGGTCAGGCTGTGACCAATCAGAGGCAGCTCATTCAGCAGGCGGGGGTTTTAAATCCCCGGCTGCTGAATACTAGAGAGAGCAGTTCAGGAGAACTGCCGCCGGCCACGGCTAAACTCTGTCTGCCGGGACAAGGTGAGTATATATATATATATTTTTTTTACACATTTCTGGATGAATTGCAGAGACGGGCTTATATATTTAAGCCCTTCCCGACAATTCATCCCGCGATCGCCCGCAGCGCATTGCTTTTAATGGAGCCGGCTGTATTGCCGGCTCCATTGAAATCAATGCGCTGGACAGCTATTGAAACACGGCTAGGAGCAGTATTTTCGGGCGATTTTTCGGCCCCGGTCACGCGATTTGCGGATGCGCATCCGTCATGCGATCCGCAAATCGCGGGAAAAAACGCCCGTGTGACTAAGGCCTAAATGCCACTGTCTATAGGGTGGCTGTTAAGATACATTATACTGTAATACCACAGTATTGTGTAAGAGGAGAATTACGGACAACCAGCAAGCATTTTATGCTTGTTAAAAAAAGGAACAATGAGTCGACGAATGATGATCATTTTCCTATTCATCAGCTGATTGTTGTTTCTTTTAGAGCTCAGTCAGATGAGCAGAGCTCAGCACGTTTTTCTGTGCAGAAAAAAAAAATGTACCACAGGGGTGGATGGAAATCCGCACCTACCAAAGAAAGAACATAAAGAACATATGGGTGGCAATGGACGTGGTCATGCGGATTTTCGCCCGCATGTGGTGCATTTTTTTTCCATGCAGATCTCTGCTTGTCTGACTGAGCCCTTAAACTGCAACACAATCGGGCCAATGAATATCTGTGTGCAATAATAAGTCCATATAT
Source organism: Eleutherodactylus coqui (assembly GCF_035609145.1). Classification (NCBI taxonomy): domain Eukaryota; kingdom Metazoa; phylum Chordata; class Amphibia; order Anura; family Eleutherodactylidae; genus Eleutherodactylus; species Eleutherodactylus coqui. Next base: position 64,414,884 of record NC_089841.1, on the reverse strand, counting down.
AAGGGCTTTTAATCTAGCATCACCTCCAATTAAAATGTCCACCGCTACATACTTCTTTCATTGACCTCTTGCATCTATTGGCTATTCATTGCAGATTGTAATGAATAGGGGGCCTTTATGTTAGAGAAACAGAATAAAAACTGAAAGCTAAGGTGAGATTGCATCGCCACACGATTAAAGAGAGAAATACAGAATTACCTGTGGCAGAGCATTTTTCTAGTCAACAACATAGAACACATGAAAGTTATTGTACTTAAAGGCAATTTCAAGTCCCAACGTCACAGAAGAATTTGGGAATATCAGTTTATAACCACCTTTGGTACTAAAAGAAATGGTATGAATCTTGGAGGGGGGTTTCCACATCAGTGGAGATTATGAGATATGAAAAACCAAGAGCAGAGGTAACACACTGGCTTGTTAACCCCCTAACATCAATGTAGAGACCATAAAACTTTCACATTCCTTGTCACTGGACTAATTATTTACTCTTATGCTAATCCCTCTCTGGTATCTATCTAAGTGCTATTAATCACAACATGTATGTGCCCTCTTATCCTGTTCTAGAATTTGTTTCAAGTGCAAATTAATTACATAATGTATGTGCCCTCCCATGTGATCTAGTGTATATGTTCTTATATAAAAACGTCTTTAGATCTATTCCCTTATGCCTGAGGAAGAACCCTGAGTAGGTTTGAAAGCTCGCTATAACATCATGTATTTTTGTTAGCCATTAAAATGTATCATATCTACAAGTGACTTGGTTTCTATTACTGAGAATAATCACACTTTACAGATTGTAAGCTCATATGGGCAGGGCTCCTTAATGAATCATAAAAATAACATGTTCATTAGAGATGAGCGAGCACCAAAATGCTCGGGCTCGTTTCAAGTAACGAACCCCATTGAAGTCAATGGGCGACCCGAGCATTTTTGTATATCGCCGATGCTCGCTAAGGTTTCCATTTGTGAAAATCTGGGCAATTCAAGAAAGTGATGGGAACGACACAGCAACGGATAGGGCAGGCGAGGGGCTACATGTTGGGCTGCATCTCAAGTTCCCAGGTCCCACTATTAAGCCACAATAGCGGCAAGAGTGCCCCCCCCTCCCAACAATTTTTACTTCTGAAAAGCCCTCATTAGCAATGCATACCTTAGCTAAGCACCACACTACCTCCAACAAAGCACAATCACTGCCTGCATGACACTCCGCTGCCACTTCTCCTGGGTTACATGCTGCCCAACCCCCCCGCACGACCCAGTGTCCACAGCGCACACCAAAGTGTCCCTGCGCAGCCTTCAGCTGCACTCATGCCACACCACCCTCATGTCTATTTATAAGTGCGTCTGCCATGAGGAGGAACCGCAGGCATACACTGCAGAGGGTTGGCACGGCTAGGCAGCAACCCTCTTTAAAAGGGGCGGGGCGACAGCCCACAATGCTGTACAGAAGCAATGAGAAATATAATCCTGTGCCACCGCCATCAGGAGCTGCACACGTGGGCATAGCAATGGGGAACCTTTGTGCCACACACTATTCATTCTGTCAAGGTGTCTGCATGCCCCAGTCAGACCGTGGTTTTTTATAAATAGTCACAGGCAGGTACAACTCCGCAATGGGAATTCGGTGTGCACCCACAGCATGGGTGGCTCCCTGGAACCCACCGACTGCACATAAATGTATCCCATTGCAGTGCCCATCACAGCTGAGGTAACGTCCGATTAAATGCAGGTGGGCTTCGGCCCACACTGCATGCCCCAGTCAGACTGGGGTTCTTTAGAAGTGGACACATGCAGTTACAACTCCCTGTGGATCGACAGCATGGGTGGGTGCCAGGAAGCCACCGGCGGTACATAAATATATCCCATTGCATTGCCCATCACAGCTGAGGTAATGTCATGTTTAATGCAGGTGGGCTTCGGCCCACACTGCATGCCCCAGTCAGACTGGGGTTCTTTAGAAGTGGACACATGCAGTTACAACTCCCTGTGGACCGACAGCATGGGTGGGTGCCAGGAAGCCACCGGCGGTACATAAATATATCCCATTGCATTGCCCATCACAGCTGAGGTAATGTCATGTTTAATGCAGGTGGGCTTCGGCCCACACTGCATGCCCCAGTGAGACTGGGGTTCTTTAGAAGTAGACACATGCAGTTACAACTCCCTGTGGACCCACAGCATGGGTGGCTCCCTGGAACCCACCGGCGGTACATAAATATATCCCATTGCAGTGCCCAGCACAGCTGATGTAACGTCAGCTTTAATGCAGGTGGGCAAAAAATTAATTGGATTACACTGTAGGCGAGGGCCCCAAAAAATTGGTGTACCAACAGTACTAATGTACCTCAGAAAAATTGCCCATGCCCAACCAAGAGGGCAGGTGAAACCCATTAATCGCTTTGGTTTATGTGGCTTAATTTGTAACTAGGCCTGGAGGCAGCCCAGTTAAAATAATAATTGGTTCAGGTGAAAGTTTCAACGCTTTAATGAGCATTGAAACGTATAAAAATTGTTAACAAAAATTATATGACTGAGCCTTGTGGGCCTAAGAAAAATTGCCCGTTCGGCGTGATTACGTCAGATTTCAGGAGGAGGAGCAGGAGGAGGAGGATGAATATTATACACAGATTGATGAAGCTAAAAGGTCCACGTTTTTGATGGTGATAGAGAACAATGCTTCCATCCGTGGGTGCAGCCTACGTATTGTTTAGGTATCGCTGCTGTCCGCTGGTGGAGAAGAGAAGTCTGGGGAAATCCAGGCTTTGTTCATCTTGATGAGTGTAAGCCAGTCGGCACTGTCGGTTGACAGGCGGGTACGCTTATCCGTGATGATTCCCCCAGCCGCACTAAACACCCTCTCTGACAAGACGCTAGCCACAGGACAAGCAAGCACCTCCAGGGCATACAGCGTGAGTTCAGGTCACGTGTCCAGCTTCGACACCCAGTAGTTGTAGGGGGCAGAGGCGTCACGGAGGACGGTCGTGCGATCGGCTACGTACTTCCTCACCATCCTTTTACAGTGCTCCCGCTGATTCAGCCTTGACTGGGGAGCGGTGACACAGTCTTGCTGGGGAGCCATAAAGCTGTCAAAGGCCTTAAAGAGTGTTCCCCTGCCTGTGCTGTACATGCTGCCTGATCTCTGCGCCTCCCCTGCTACCTGGCCCTCGGGAATTTTACCATCAGCTTGTCCGCCAGGGTCCTGTGGTATAGCATCACTCTCGAACCCCTTTCCTCTTCGGGTATGAGAGTGGAAAGGTTCTCCTTATACCGTGGGTCGAGCAGTGTGTACACCCAGTAATCCGTAGTGGCCAGAATGCGTGTAACGCGAGGGTCACGAGAAAGGCATCCTAACATGAAGTCAGTCATGTGTGCCAGGGTACCTATACGCAACACATGGCTGTCCGCACTAGGAAGATGACTTTCAGGATCCTCCTCCTCCTCCTCCTCCTCCTCAGGCCATACACGCTGAAAGGATGACAGGCAAGCAGCATGGGTACCCTCAGCATTGGGCCAAGCTGTCTCTTCCCCCTCCTCCTCATCCTCCTCATGCTCCTCCTCATCCTCCTCAACGCGCTGAGATATAGACAGGAGGGTGCTCTGACTATCCAGCGACATACTGTCTTCCCCCGCCTCTGTTTCCGAGCGCAAAGCATCTGCCTTTATGCTTTGCAGGGAACTTCTCAAGAGGCATAGCAGAGGAATGGTGACGCTAATGATTGCAGCATCGCCGCTCACCATCTGGGTAGACTCCTCAAAGTTTCCAAGGACCTGGCAGATGTCTGCCAACCAGGCCCACTCTTCTGTAAAGAATTGAGGAGGCTGACTCCCACTGCGCCGCCCATGTTGGAGTTGGTATTCCACTATAGCTCTACGCTGCTCATAGAGCCTGGCCAACATGTGGAGCGTAGAGTTCCACTGTGTGGGCACGTCGCACAGCAGTCGGTGCACTGGCAGATGAAACCGATGTTGCAGGGTGCGCAGGGTGGCAGCGTCCGTGTGGGACTTGCAGAAATGTGCGCAGAGCCGGCGCACCTTTCCGAGCAGGTCTGACAAGCGTGGGTAGCTTTTCAGAAAGCGCTGAACCACCAAATTAAAGACGTGGGCCAGGCATGGCACGTGCGTGAGGCTGCCGAGCTGCAGAGCCGCCACCAGGTTACGGCCGTTGTCACACACGACCATGCCCGGTTGGAGGCTCAGCGGCGCAAGCCAGCGGACGGTCTGCTCTGTCAGACCCTGCAGCAGTTCGTGGGCCGTGTGCCTCTTCTCTCCTAAGCTGAGTAGTTTCAGCACGGCCTGCTGACGCTTGCCCACCGCTGTGCTGCCACGCCGCGCGACACCGACTGCTGGCGACGTGCTGCTGCTGACACATCTTGATTGCGAGACAGAGGTTGCGTAGGAGGAGGAGGAGGAGGGTGGTTTAGTGGAGGAAGCATACACCGTTGCAGATACCACCACCGAGCTGGGGCCCGCAATTCTGCGGGTGGGTAGGACGTGAGCGGTCCAAGGCTCTGACTCTGTCCCAGCCTCCACTAAATTCACCCAATGTGCCATCAGGGAGATATAGTGGCCCTGCCCGCCTGTGCTTGTCCACATGTCCGTTGTTAAGTGGACCTTGGCAGTAACCGCGTTGGTGAGGGCGCGTACAATGTTGCGGGAAACGTGGTCGTGCAGGGCTGGGACGGCACATCGGGAAAAGTAGTGGCGACTGGGAACTGAGTAGCGCGGGGCCGCCGCCGCCATCATACCTTTGAAAGCCTCCGTTTCCACAACCCTATACGGCAGCATCTCCAGGCTGATAAATTTGGCTATGTGGACGTTTAACGCTTGAGCGTGCGGGTGCGTGGCGTACTTGCGCTTGCGCTCCAACACTTGCGCTAGCGACGGCTGGACGGTGCGCTGAGAGACATTGGTGGATGGGGCCGAGCACAGCGGAGGTGAGGGTGTGGGTGCAGGCCAGGAGACGGTAGTGCCTGTGTCCTCAGAGGGGGGTTGTATCTCAGTGGCAGGTTGGGGCACAGGGGGAGAGGCAGCGGTGCAAACCGGAGGCGGTGAACGGCCTTCGTCCCACCTTGTGGGGTGCTTGGCCATCATATGTCTGCGCATGCTGGTGGTGGTGAGGCTGGTGGTGGTGGCTCCCCGGCTGATCTTGGCGTGACAAAGGTTGCACACCACTGTTCGTCGGTCGTCTGCACTCTCAGTGAAAAACTGCCAGACCTTTGAGCACCTCGGCCTCTGCAGGGTGGCATGGTGCGAGGGGGCGCTTTGGGAAACAGTTGGTGGATTATTTGGTCTGGCCCTGCCTCTACCCCTGGACACCGCACTGCCTCTTGCAACCTGCCCTGCTGCTGCCCTTGCCTCCCCCTCTGAAGACCTGTCCTCAGTAGGCATAGCAAACCAGGTGGGGTCAGTCACCTCATCGTCCTGCTGCTCTTCCTCCGAATCCTCTGTGCGCTCCTCCCTCGGACTTACTCCAATTACTAATACCTGAGTGATAGACAACTGTGTCTCATCGTCATCGTCCTCCTCACCCACTGAAAGCTCTTGAGACAGTTGCCGGAAGTCCCCAGCCTCATCCCCCGGACCCCGGGAACTTTCCAAAGGTTGGGCATCGGTCACGACAAACTCCTCCGGTGGGAGAGGAACCATTGCTGGCCATTCTGGGCAGGGGCCCGGGAACAGTTCCTGGGAGTCTGCCTGCTCCTCAGAATGTGTCATTGTAATGGAGTGAGGAGGCTGGGAGGAAGGAGGAGCAGCAGCCAGAGGATTCAGAGTTGTAGCAGTGGACGGCGCAGAACTCTGGGTGGTCGATAGATTGCTGGATGCACTTTCTGCCATCCACGACAGGACCTGCTCACACTGCTCATTTTCTAATAAAGGTCTACCGCGTGGACCCATTAATTGTGAGATGAATGTGGGGACGCCAGAAACGTGCCTCTCTCCTAATCCCGCAGCAGTCAGCTGCGATACACCAGGATCAGGAGCTCGGCCTGTGCCCACACCCTGACTTGGGCCTCCGCGTCCTCGGCTGCGTCCACGTCCTCTAGGCCTACCCCTACCCCTCAGCATGGTGTATTACCAGTAGTGCAGAAACAGAATGCTGTAATTAAATGTGCCGCTTATTGGCCTGTGGTTGGAGGCTGACTTCGCTTACGGAACGCACAGCAGAGGCAGGAAAGAATTTTGCTCAAGCCTGCTGTAACACTTAGCTGGCTGCGTATGAATTAGGACAACTACCCCCAGCAGAGACCCAGTACACAGAGGAAGGTCACAGGCAGCCCAAATAGATTTTTTTTCCCAAATGTTTTTGGAAAGGCCCACTGCCTATATACACTAAATATGTCTTCTGTCCCTGCCTCACCACTACTGGCCCTGGACAATGTAAAATTACTGCAGGACGCAATGCTCTGCACGGCCGATATACAAAAAAAAAATGTGCAACACTGCAAAAAGCAGCCTCCACACTACTGCACACGGTTAGATGTGGCCCTAAGAAGGACCATTGGGGTTCTTGAAGCCTAAAATAACTCCTAACGCTCTCCCTATAGCAGCTCCGGCACCAGCAGCACTTTCCCTGAACTATGTCAGAATGCATCTGTGGCGAGCCGCAGGAGGGGCCGATTTATATACTCGGGTGACACCTGATCTCACCAGCCACTCACTGCAGGGGGGTGGTATAGGGCTTGAACGTCGCAGGGGGAAGTTGTAATGCCTTCCCTGTCTTTCTATTGGCCAGAAAAGCGCGCTCAGAGATGAAAGTGAAAGTAACTCGAACATCGCGTGGTACTCGTCTCGAGTAACGAGCATCTCGAACACGCTAATACTCGAACAAGTATCAAGCTCGGACGAGTACGTTCGCTCATCTCTAATGTTCATGTGTCTGTACTATTAAAACAATATTTTGCTATATAAATAACTATGGAAGTTGAAGTTCCTACCTGTAAAAATTCTAATAATGATTAAAATAAATTATTAAAATGAAAGAAAAAAATACCGTCATTGTATCTATAGTGAAAATACATAAAATACTTTCCTATTCAATTTTTTTTATTTTATCACAAAATAATGCTAAGATGTAAAAGAGAAATCTATTGCCTCTTCTGTGAAGGTCTTTTCCTATTGAAAGTACAATATAGTACAAAAGTAAAATTTATTACATTTTAATGCTACATGATCCACACAACACAGTAAACATTCCTACATTAAGCATCCTTGTATAAACAGCTATTTCCCCAGTTCGGTACATATTCTTGCTGCTTTGTTCTATTAATCTTCTTTAATATGCTACAATAGTCTCAGACACAACACATTTATGAACAGTGACCCTTTTAAAGTTTAATGATTAACGTTTTTATACAGATACAAGTAAGTATCTAAATTCTGGTGGAGATTGTGCGTTTTCTTTCTATAAAACAAATCAAATTTATGAATTAGAAAACAGAATATGCCCCATTAAATAAAGTTGTGACTGTATTCTCTAATTTTGCATAGAATGGATACTAGTATCTATCTAGTAAAAAACTATACAAGTTATTATTCTATCAATTGTAATTGTTAATAATTTATTAAAAAAGTATTATATATAGAGTTGAGCGAGCATGCTCGGATAAAGAAGTTACTGCTGCCCATATGCAAGTTGGTGAGACTTTTGGTGACATCAGTAAGGCACCCTCGCAAGCATCGCTCTTCTCAAGTAACTGCTTACTGGTCCGAGCGTGCTCGGGGGGGGGGGGGTGGCTGGGGGAGAGAGAGATCTCTCTCACTCTCCCTTCCGCTATTCCCCGCTGCCCGCTGCTCACCCCCGCCCCACTAAGCACGCTCGGACCTGTAAGCAGTTACTTGAGAAGAGAGATGCTCGCTCGAGTAACTGCTTTATCCAAGCGTGATTTTCACAATTTGAATTAGGTAAGTCCGAACTGATTTTTGGCAAAAATCGTGGGAAAACTGTATTTCTCATAATGTCTGCTGCAAATGTCAGCATGCAGCCAATCAGCAGCGAGGGTGCCTTGCTGATGTCCCCAAATGTCTCACCATCTTGCATATGGGCAGCAGTTTCATTAGACACCTACATCATATGACCATGTATACATGTATATCCATATATAACATAGGCACAGTTTAACCAGTTTAACCAGTGGCCATTTGACAACTGAGCACAGGACAAAAAAGCTGCATCACATTCACATGGCTATATACACATAGTCCGTTGTTAGGGCCAAATATTCTACAGAGGATATATTGCTTGTAGACTGGGGTTATATTGGAGGGAACGGAGCAAAAAGCTGCATCACGTTTATATGGCTATATAACACGTGTTCTGTTGTTAATAGGGATATATATTCTAAGTAGGACATATTGCTGCTGGATGCGAAAGCTTGTATACCAGCAGAGAACCTAAATGAGGTACTATTGGAGGGCGCAGAGGAAGAATCTTCATCACATTTATATGCCTATAACAAAATTAGTCTGTATATTGGGAGAGGGTATATTTCTGCTGCTGTCAATGTATATAGCAGCAAATAGGACAACCTATGCTTTGGCTTGGGTATATTGCACTTCTGTTTGTTGCCTCAGATGTCACTCAAAGTCGCACAAGTTCTACTCTGCGGCCTTCTTTTCTTACATATTGTGCCTCCCAGGGATTACATCTTATTAAGTTGGCCATCTTTTTTTTGTTAATATAAGAGAAAGAGAAAACCAAACAGGTAAATAGCAAATAGACATCGTGCATGTCAGTTGCCTTAGACATCATTCAACGTTGACAATTCGATCAATACGGATGATTTGCAAGACGTACACAGCTAGCCGTGGTTTTCCGCAAACTACAAAGTTAGCTGATAAGTTACATAAAACTTCATCTTAGGGCTCAGTCACACGGGCACATTGGCTCCCGTGTTACTGCACGATAAGACAGCCGCACTGCAGGTGCAGACGACTCTCAGCACCGCCGGAAGAAAGAACACATGACTGGCTCCATTGCCGGTCATGTGTTCTTTCTTCCGGCAGTGCAGAGAGTCGTCCGCACCTGCAGTGCGGCCGTCTTCTTCATGCAGTAACACGGGCGCCGATGCGTCCGTGTGACTGAGCCCTAAAAGTAAACAAAAATCAACTAAATAAAACAATCATTACATATAAAGGAAACATAAAGAAATCAAGGCGAAAGGGACGTCCAGTGGTGGAGGTGGTAGAAGATGGGCCAAATTGGCACTTGAAGCAGCTCCCACTGAAGCAACAGCTCCACGTTTCTGCGGATGAGGCAAGCCCACTATCATTCTTCAGAAGTGCTTCTGTCCATGTGTTACATCCACAGCATGCAGAACAGGTCATAGAGTGGATGACTCAGCATGTCTCAAGTTAGCCGCATCCTGCTTCCTCTTCTGCTGCTTTACCTGTTCCTCCCTGTTTATGCAGTAGCCTCTGCCTGCATAGCGGCAGTTTTGTATAAGAGCAGTAGCATGCTTATTTTAAGCCTCTCCTCTGCAATTGACAATTGGGATGCAAGTTTCAAAGCCAGGAGTGGGAAATGGGGCGCAGAAGTTAACCTTCTACTCACCCCCTTCACCAACATTGACATCTACCCCATATTCCAGCATGTCCCAGGTCAGCATCTAGAACTCCCTTCCCCCGCTATGGGAATACAAAAAATACCACCACAACCATCCATAAGCACAGAGCTTGAACGCAAACATTGCAAAGCTTCTGGCAATGGAAATGTTGACCTTCAGGCTAGTGAACACGGACGCTTTCTGCAACATGATGCTCCATGCTAACCCACAGTAGCAAATGCCCAGCTGCCATTTCTTTGCTCAAAAAGCTGTCCCTGCTCTGCATTGCCATATGTGTGGTAAAGTGTCCATGGTATTAAAGAATGCTATAAGTGGCAGGATGCACCCGATAAGAGACACGTTTTTTTTCACTGTGAGGATTCGTATCAGCTCTAAAACGTAACTTTTAATAAATTTAAATGTAAAAAGACTTCACATAAAGCCTGACATATATCAAATGAAAGCAGAAAAACAAATGATCTTTTCTGATACTCCGTCAAGTGTATCTGGAGCACGGATAGATAAGGGGGTCAATATATAGCCCCTAATAAGAAAGGTAAAGGAGGCCTATAATCTCACAATCCAGATAGATAGTTTCTAGATATGAGTAGACTATGTTAGCAACTAAATCCAGAGCTAACATAGGTCCTCCATATCACATCCTATAGTTCCTGTGATCCAATATTGATAGATGGAAGAGAGTTAACTATACCCTATGTAAATAGATGGGTGAGAGTTAGCTATATGGATCTCTGTAGTAAATAGACCGAGTGGTAGTGTCTATTATATGGTCTAAACTTCCAATTTCAGGTTATCGGATCTCTATTCTAGATAGATAGACTAATAGATTCTTATCCAAACTTCCCAATTTTAAGGTTCTGAGGTTCGACGTGTTTCTACTATCAAAGGATAGTTTAATCTGGAACCCATACACAACAGCATAAGAAAGTAACTGCAGATAGGAAGCCATATTATATTGTATAGATAAATCGTGGTGGTATCTATCATACAGAAGAGTAGAGGGATATTGGAAACAATTTAGGCTAAAGCTAGTATAGAGCAGCAATCACATCCCATCCCAATCCCAAACAGGAACAAAACTAAAAAAAATCAGCAGCACCAGCACAAGGTTTAGAAAAGAAATTCAATTTAATTCAATGAATGTCTGAGCACTGCCTTTGATTGGCTGAGCGCAGGGACCAATCACAGACAGCGCTCAGCTGTCATTCAATGAATGGCTGAGCGCTGCTTGTGATTGGCTGAGTGCTCAGCCAATCAGACACAGCCCTTTCAGCAGGCAGGGATTTTAAATCCCCGCCTGCTGAAAGAACTTTAGAGCAGTTCATGAAGACCAAGCGGCTAGACGCGCCTGAGCCTTGGCAGCGGCGGAGAGGCGAGTATACATTTTTTTATTTTTTTTACACATGCTAGGGATGATTTTCAGGGAAGGGCTTATATATAAATCCCTTCTCCAAAAATCACTGCAGGGGTTGCCGGCATTCCATTGCTTTCAATGGCGCCTCAGAAGTGCCGGCCCCATTAAAAGCAATGGGAAAACATTGTGCTCCTGTGCCACAGCTATGGCAGAAGAATTCTTAATCCACACGGGGAGTCCCCTTGTCACTGAACACTGTGACAGTGCTGTCACAGTGTTCAGTGATGAGGGGACTCCCAGCAGAGATGAAGAAATCCTCGGCCACAGCTGTCACAGCTGCGGCAGAAGGTCACAATCTTCTCTGTATGTTGTCAATAGGGCCGCCACTGCTGCCGCCGGCCCCATTGACCACAAGGTGATACCCCTGAATGTGACAGCAACCAGCAGTTTCACATACAAGATATACCCTGCTGCAGCTGTCACAGCCGCAGCAGGGGATAGCGATGGGACGGGCACTTTATGTGCAAATTTTGAATGCACCCAAGTGCATTTTTTTTTAACCGTGACACTCGCTTTGGTCATGCAAATTTGTGCCACATGCGTTTTGCGTTTCACGCAAGTAAATGCGCAGCAAAAAACGCTCATCTGACTGAGCCCTTAGGCTTGACCCAGAGGAATATGGGCCATCACTTTTAGGCACTTTGAGGAATAAAAGCTGTTTTATGCTGCAGTGCGTGAAGAAGCACCGTCATATAGCCCACATCAAAACATCAGATCATTACTGGGTGGTCATCCTCCTTGATCCCCACTACAAGACCAGAATGACAAATCTCATTCCAGCAGTAGCAAGGCATCTCAAAATGCAGAACTATCAGGACAGACTGTTAAGCTGCTTGAGCCCAGCATTCCCCTACGGTCACTGATACGTATCCACAATGAATCGCAGCTCTTCGACTCATGGTAGACGAGCAGGAAGCTTCCGCACCAGTACCACCACCGATGACAGGGGAAGTCTAACAGAAGGGTGGCATAGTTTTATCAGCCTGTCACAGCCTGCAGAAAAAAAAATAATCTATGATCATCGAAGATTATGTTACCTCCCTCGTGGATATACTCAGACATGGTTTCGTCACCTTTTGACTTTTGGGTGTCTAAGCTGGTTGAGTGGCCACTCAATGTGTGGTAGAGGTGTTTGTCTGCCACGTTGCCAGTGTGCTATCAGAATGGAAGTTCAGGAGGGCGGAGCCTGACCGCGGAACGAGATGGCCGCATAGTACAGGCGCTCCATCTCTACAGCACGATAACTAGCGCTTATCTGTAGCAATATTAAGAGAAAATGGGGAAACTTACAAAAATGAAGACCGGAGAACACACTGGCACCCCCCGCCCGGCCAGAGGTCAGTCCGAGATGCCGAGATTCTTTAAAGAACGGAGCGCTCGTTCCCCACATGCAGCGGGCAAGATGGCGCCGGCAGCTGCGGCTGCTGAAGCCCCAAGTACAGCGCGGGGGGGAGATACCTCATCGGAGGATGAGGAAGACGAGCCCCCTTCAAAAGGCTTTATGAGGGAACTGCTAGCCACCGCCATGGGTCCACTACTAACGGAGCTGACTGCCATAAAGGAGGAGGTGAGGAGTGTGGGGAGGAGGGTGGAGGAGCTGGAGAGCACAACGGCAACCATCACCAGTCACTCCAGGGTCCTAGAGACCGCAGTCAAAGACCAGCACACCCAGCTTAATAGAATGCTCCTTATGCAGGAGGACTATGAAAATAGGAGCCGCCGAAATAACGTCCGGATTAAAGGACTGCCAGAGTCATGGGCTGCGGAGACACTGCATAAGGTCTGTGGAGAAATTTTTGCAGGGCTGCTGGGAGAAGACAGGGCACTAGAGATTTCAATAGAAAGAGTGCACAGAGCCCTAAGACCGCAGCCAGCGCCATCGGAACCCCCAAGAGATGTACTATGCAGACTGCTGGCATTCCCGGATGCAGCCGCCATCCTAAACGCAGCAAGAGGCAGCAGGAATATCCGTTATGAAGGTTCGGACATACAGTTGTTTCAAGACCTCTCCCCTACTACCTTAGCCAAGCGTAGGCTTCTGCGCCCCCTGCTGGAGGCCTTAAGAATTAAAAACATAAGGTACGCATGGCTGTTCCCTTTTGGGTTAGGCGTGACCCATAAAGGAAGAAGATTAAACATTCGGTCCCCTGAGGACCTGCAAGATAGCTGGCAACACTTAGGCCTGGAGCCGATAGATCTCCCCAACTGGCTTCCGCTGCCGGATCTGCCGTCACTGCCCCACCTACCCTCCCAGGACAACTGGCAGATATCCACACAATTAAAGTCCCCACGCAGCAAGCAGCGCAGGAAGCCAAGAGACGAACCGGACACAAACGACACTTGAACCTTATGGAGCATCCGGTTTTTTCCACAACAGGCATAGTGGTATCCCACGTTCACTTCAAGAACAAAGGAATTTCTCTCATCCCCTATAGAAACATCTGATGGAAAAGGTTGAGGCGGCTCGTTTTCCGAACCCGGCTGGATGTTACCCAAGTTGGACGTTGCAGTTCATAGATGTTGGACGGTAGAGCTTTTCTTAACTCCCCCACTAGCAAGCGCTTTTTCGTGCTCCCCCGATCAGGCGTTAAACAAACGTATAGTTTATTCAGTTAAACTTAGTTCCACCCTGTTTTTTGCGGTTGGACCCCGGAATTTTTTCCCGCGGAATTTTCCGTGAGGTTTACCGAGGAACTCACCCGCAAATACTATAGTTCCGAAAGTTACTGGTGCTATAGTACATTGTTTGTATAAGCAATTAGATTTAACCCCCCCCCCTTTTCTTATCTTTCTCTCTCTAATTTTTCATATATCACCTTACCTAAACCTTCCTCCCTCCCTTTTTCCACTACCCCCCGGAATCGCACACACACTCAGACAACTCCCGCTGACGAAACGGACCGACCTGAGGTGACGACACTGTTTCTGGCTTCCCACCCAGAGCCAGATCTGATAAATTGCAATTTGTCTCATTGTCTCTTTTCTTTGATACTAAGACAGCTTCCAGTGACCGAGCTCTGAGATGGAGGCATCAAGGATAATGGAGCCGCTGAGGATCACGTCATTCAACGCCCGGGGCCTGAATACTCCTCAGAAAAGGTACAGTGTATCCCAGCTGGTCAAAAAATTTAACACAAAAATTTTACTCCTCCAAGAAACACATTTTAAAGCAGACAAACACTACCCCCTACCGGGGGGGGTCTTTCTCCAGGGGTACCATAGCACACATCCTACCTCAGCCTCAAAAGGGGTATCTACCTTCTTCCATAGATCCATAGCGTTTACCTTAAAAGCTACGTATTCGGACCAGATGGGCAGAGTATTGTTCCTGAAAGGGACTACTAACAATCAAAAATTAACAATTGCGAACTTATACGCACCTAACTCAAATCAGGTGAGCTGGCTGGTTGATCAACTTGATATCTTGAAGGAATTCGCAGAGGGTCCAATTGTGCTGGGGGGGGATTTTAACGTATTTCTGAACCCCATAATGGACTCGTCGAAGGGCAGATCTTGGATCACCCAGAGACAAGTCAAAAAACTGTGCAAAGCACTCCAAGACGCGAAGGTCGTGGACGCGTGGCGGACAATTAACCCTTCGACAAAGGATTTTACCTTTTTTTCCCAGGTACACAATTCGTACCAAAGATTAGATTACCTTTTTGTCTCCCAGAGCATCCTCCCTAGTGTTAGAGGGGCCAAGATAGAACCAATAACAATATCTGACCATGCTCCGATACACCTAGATCTGAGCTTTATCAGGGACGGATGTAGAGAGTGGGTATGGAAGCTCAATACCTCCCTGTTGGACTTAGACCTAGAGAAGGAGAACCTGACCAAGGGGTTGGAGGAATTCTTCCGACTCAACGACACTGATGACTTGGAATTCCCAGTGGTCTGGGAGGCTCATAAGGCTTACATGAGGGGCCTATTCATTTCGCTGGGATCCAGGGTCAAAAAACAAAAACAAGCGGAAATAGACCGACTTTTAAATAAGATCTCGGCAGTCGAACGGCTCACCAAATTATCCCAAGTAGCAAATAAATCAGAAGAGTTAGCGGATTTAAGAAGAGAGCTCAAAAGACTGCTTGAATCAAGATTCAACAAAAAACATCTATATCTGAAATACAGATTCTATGCTCACGGCAATAAAGGGAGCAAGTTGCTTACCTCTATGATTAAAAAAGCCAAAACTAGGAACCATATCACTTCAATTACAGATCACACGGGGAAATCCGCAACGTCATCGAAAGAAATTGCGGAGGTCTTCCAAAGATACTACGCTGACCTTTACAACTTAAATGAATCAGAGACACCCATAAACCCCAAAGACACTTTAGAGAAAATAGACTCATTCATAGCCGCAACCAACCTCCCCAAATTAAAGGAAGCTGATGCTAGCTCCCTAATGCTACCTGTCACTCTACAGGAAGTAAAGGATATCATAACCAACAGCCCCTCTGGAAAGAGTCCGGGACCGGACGGATACCCAGCACTCTATTATAAGACCTTCAAAGAGACACTGGCCCCAAAACTGAAGGACTTAATGAACGCACTTATGCAAGGCAAACCACTCCCCAGGCAAGCACAGGAGGCACACATAACACTTATCCACAAGGACAATAAAAACCCGGAGTTATGTGGTAGCTATAGACCCATTTCTCTTATTAATACCGATGTAAAGCTATGGGCGAAGCTTCTGTCTAGGAGGCTAGAAAACTTAATCCCCAAACTAGTGGACAGGGAACAGGCAGGGTTTGTTAAAAATAGAGAAGGCAGGGATAATTGCTATAGGTTGCTCCATGCTATAAGACACGCACAAAATAAGGACATAGAGATGGTGCTCCTCGGAACAGACGCCGAGAAGGCGTTCGATAGGGTGAGCTGGGCCTACATGGAGAGGGTTCTGACCCATTTTAACTTCCCCTCCCCCTTCATAGCGGCGATATTCTCCCTTTATAAGGAACCGCATGCTAGGTTAAAAGTAAACAACTTGCTTTCCCCACCTTTCAATATCAGAAACGGTACACGGCAGGGTTGCCCGCTGTCCCCGTCCCTATTTATCCTCTCTTTGGAACCACTACTAAGGAGTGTCAGGTTAGACCCTAACATTAAGGGACTAAAAGCAGGCTCGACCAGTCTAAACACAGCTGCCTACGCAGACGACATTATGTTTGTGATGACTGAACCAACAACAAGCATTCCCAGCCTGATTACCCTTCTAAATTCTTTTGGGAAAATATCGAATTTCAAGATTAACTATACCAAATCCAACATTCTAAATGTTTCCATCCCGCCCGCTAAATGCTCCCATCTAAAGTCTAGCTCACCCTTCGAATGGTCGGACACAGCTATAGAGTATCTCGGAATAAAGATCACAAAAAAACTGGAAGATCTTTATAGCACCAATTTCGTCCCGCTACTGGCCCTAGTTAAAAAGCTACTATTGAAATACGACATACCACATGCCTCCTGGTTTGGTAGGAAAAACATTATTAAGACATACATCCTACCACAAATTCTGTATAAATTGAGAATGCTACCTATTCATCTTCCACAGTCCTTTTTCAAAGCTCTAAGGTCAGCTTTTATCGGCTACACTTGGAGACAGAAAAGACCCCGTTTAGCTTTTAGACTCATGATTAAAAGGAAAACTGAGGGGGGGATCGGACTGCCATGCGTCCACGACTTCTACCAAGCGGTCCAACTAAGATATTGGATGGACCTTACATCCCCCACAGGGGATCATTTGCTACGTGCCCTAACCATAGGAAGAGACGGAGACACTCTCATGGAGGATCTATGGTACCCCGCTAAAAGGAGGTACAGAGATAAAAACTTTAACCCCCTATTGCGAGGCCCATGTGAAATATGGGACAAGCTTAAGCCAACCCTGGCCCCTAATGTTTCTCCGGAGGCTCCATTGAGCACATTAAGCAAATACCTAGGACGGACACTTGATAAAGATAATAGATATCTTTGGAAGAAGCTCGACCCCTTGAAGATGAGGGAGCTACAGCTATTAGCACACAAACAGCCAGATGAGATCCTAGATACACTAGCTCCGCAGCTTTCCCTCTCCTTCCTACAGAGAACACATATACTTCAGACCTTCAGGGACTTCCTGAGATCTTCGAGGTCTACTAGACCAGAGACCCCATTCGAAAAAATATTAACCAATGACCTTCCAAAAAATAAATCCATCTCCATTATTCGAAATAAAATTCTAAATCCCGAGACACTCTACAAGCCAGCTTTCTTAACCTCTTGGGAAAAGGATCTTAAAATCTCCCTCACTCCCACAGATATTAAATTGATTCTGCAAACCGCCTCTGGGTTTTCGCCATGCATACTACTCCAAGAAAGTCATTACAAGATCCTGGTCAGGTGGTACAAAACCCCGCAATGGTTATTTACACACAAACTATCTGACCAGGATAAATGTTGGAGGTGCAATGCGGCTACAGGTTCATATTGCCATATCTGGTGGGAATGTACGAGGTTAGCCACATATTGGAAGGATATAGAAGCAACATTATGCTTACTAAAACCAAACTTCCATATTACAGCGGAAATACTTTTCCTTTGGAAACCCTCGGCGAACTTCCACCCCTTAAAAGATAAACTGCTAGCCTTCCTCATCGATGCGGCTAAAGCCCTAATCCCCTCTTTCTGGCTACAGAACACTCCGCCCTCTTTGGATCTGTGGAAGTCAAAGGTTGACTCCATATATAATATGGAGGAACTACACAGTTGGAATACGGGTACACACGAGGCATTCATCAAAACATGGCACCCTTGGAGACAGATCAACCTGGTCAATTTCAAAGACACCCAAACTAATAACTGACAGCTCAATCGGACCAGCTGGGATAGACGGGGGAGACCTCAGTACAGCATATTTTCATGTTGGGTCCCCCGACCTTTCACCACATACCCACTGGCATGCCCTTGTCTGGGGCGGTCGGCCTCGGACGTTGGGGGCGTTGAGGCGAGGAGACCACCTCTTCAATCTGGTGTCCCGACCACTCAGTTTGGCAAAATGACTCCTGAAGGGAATGCGCTAATACGCCAACACGCAGGAAGCCTACACAGAAGAAGAAGATATTGCCCCCTTCCTTCTCTCTTTCTCTCTTTCCTTCTTTCCACTCGGCTTGGAACTAACAGGTAGCCACACTCGATGGCACTTCAGACACTGTTGTCTAACTACGACCACACTATACTCTCCCCCTACCCCCTTTTCCCTACCCACTCCTACCCAACCCCCCCTACCTCTGTTCTTTTATTGTTGAAAGGTTACTGTATACACATCTTCTACATAATGGAGCCTGGAGCGGTCCCCAAAGAGATAAATAGAGGACTGAAGAATGAGAGACTTAATTCATGGACTCGCTTTTCACCCTGTTATTCATAGTACTCTTAGCAATAAGTGCTTACTCCACTGGGACCGACCCCGTTATACTTGGAGATGTAGGACAGTTGCAAAATTGCAAGATTGTTATGTATCATATTATTTGAAAAACTTTCAATAAAAATTTGTATTTAAAAAAAAAAAAAAAAAAAAAAAAAGAATGGAAGTTCAGCACTTCTGGGGCTTTTATAACTCACAGACGCATCTGCCTGTCCACAGACAATGTGGATCGATTGACGTTTAAAAAAATTAACCCGGCATGGATTTCACATGACTTAAGCACCCCCATGGCAGATTTCACTGATTATTTAGCATCCTGGCAATGTTCGCCTGTTCTGTTCACTTGGTAAAATTTGTCCTTTGCAAACTACATGACATTACTTTTAAAACAAACAGCACACCTGCTGTCTTGAGTAGCAAAATGTTTTGGTAGCTCTACAGCTGTTCCTTGGAACACGCCCGTGTTTGGATGTTGTGTTCACCTGGCAGAATTTTCCCTTGTAAAATTTATGACATAGCTTTTAAAACAAACATCACACATGCTGTCTTCCTTAGCACCATTTTTTATCCAGGATATACCTTATTTGTGCTTTCTTTTGTTTTCAGCCACACCCCTGTGCTACAATTGCCCCCTACACTACTGTACACTATTTTGACAAAGTTTAGGGAGGAAGCACAGTATCCCTCATATGTGTGGCTGTATTCCCATGCAATTTGGGGGTTTGGGCTGCATTAGCTACCTTCTGGAGGGCAAATTAGTGAACATTATTTTTCCTCCCATTGACTCTAAGGGTAGTGTGAATCAGCCATCCTGATTTACGATTATTTTCATAAAATCAGCCAGATACCAACCCAGACCCAGTATTCCAGTAATCGCTCATCCCAACTTCTCAAGCACTAGAGTCCTTGTATTTCTTCTACCACTGCAACCACTCATTGTTGCACCCTTTGTAATATGTTCTGAATACGTTTCTGAATTATTTCCATAGTAAAGGTTGAACGAACACATATGTCCATACATATGTTTTTTTCTGTGGGAAAGAACATTGTTCAGGTAGCAAACAGAAAAGAGTTATAGTCTATTTAATGGCACATGTGTCTTTGATATCAGCTGTAACCAAAGAGAAACTATCTTCTCTATATTTTTTCCATGTATGGAAAGAATATGAACATGCTATTTTTACTGCAGAATGATAAGCATAAAAATAAAAACAATGGCCAAATTAAGGGCTTTCTTTTTAAATTTGCCTTATTTCGAAATTTTAAAAATTCTTTAAATGGTACCATTAAAAAATTACTTGTCCTGCTAAAAAAGCTCTTGTGGTTATATCAAAGTAATATGAAAGAGTCATAGCTTTTGGGAAGCAGGAATGAAAAAACTAGAGCAGAAAAGCTAAAAATGGCTGGTCCTTGAGGGGTTAAAATATATTAGTTGTAATATAACAATCTAATAGAAAATTTGTATATAATAATGTACACATAATGGTACACAGCTAAATAAGATATAAAATCTTGTCGAGTAAGTCTACTTTTTTTTCTATGAAATTTTAACTTTATTATGTCGCTTACTTGACCTGGAGAATGAATAAATGAGCCTGTGGTTCATCAGTTTTCTAATGATATAACACGTCTTTCTGTCATATTAGTTCTAAGAATGGCCTGAAAGACAGATTGTGAAGACAAAATTGAATCTTCACTAACTATACAATAGATCCTAAGTTAATGATAAGTATTCATTGAAAAGTGATATCATTAATTTATGGCAATGGTCACAGGTGGCAGACATAAGGAAGGATGGATATTATACCACCATTATATATTATACACCTCAGTGGTGTGATGCCTCCACATTGATTGAAGACATCATTTTGGAAGCAATATTCTATATTGGGCAGAATATCATCGTTTCTACAGTGTCCGATGAACCATAATTCCCAACAATAGGACGTAAAAGCTTAAGTAGAGATACATTATCTATGTTTCTGCATTAAAAATGCAACAGCAAGTGTATTCATGTATTTTACATGTCATTTACTAAGTTGGTGTTACTGACATTGATTGTTCTTTATGGATGGTTCCTATCATACGTTATATCTTTTTCATGTGCGCACTGCAACTTGAATGCAGCTATCACGAGTGGTCCCATTGAAGTGAATGGATGTGCGGGAGGCAGTCATGAGCGAACTTTTGAGAAGATTGATTCGGTTAGTACGCTGCACTTTTGCAAAAAAAGTTTGGTTTGGTCTAAATTAGTTCAGACTGAACTGGAAGTTCACCAAAACTCCTAAAACTGGCGTTTAACATTAAAAGCCATAAAAGCCCTGTATAACACTATTAGGGCTTAGTCACACGGGCGTTTATTGCCGCGATTTGCGCATGCGCATGCGTCCGGCGACTTTTTAAAACCATTGCTTTGCAATGGTATCGGACACATGAGCGCTTTTTATGCGCTCGTCCGATAAATTAGAGAACAGAAATTGCAGATCGCACCTATCTGCGATCTGCGATTCCTGTTCTCTTCTCTATATGCGCTCAACGGGGCCGGCGGCAGCAGCGCCGACCCCATTGAGAACATATAGAAGACAAATCATTCTTCTCTGCCACAGCTGGAACAGCTGTGGCAGAGAAGAACGATGTTTGCCCATTGAATTCAATGGAGCGGCAATACAGCCGCTCCATTGAAAGCAATGGGCTGCCGGCGTGCGCGGGGTTAATTGTCGGGAAGGGGTTAAATATATAACCCCTTACCTGCAATGCATCCTTAAATGTGAAAAAATAAAAAAAAAGGATGTTCTCACCTGCTCCCGGCAGCTGGAGATCCCGGCGGTCGGCCTGCAGTGGGTGTGAAGGAGGTGTGACTCAGGCTTGCCCCTGATTGGCTCAGCCTGAGCCAATCAGAGGCTGAGCTCAGTCACACCCATTCATGAATTCATGAATGGGTGTGACTGAGACTTGCTTCTGATTGGCTCAGCGCTGAGCCAATCAGGGGCAAGCCTGAGTCACACCTCCTTCACACCCACTGCAGGCCGACCGCCGGGATCTCCAGCTGCCGGGAGCAGGTGAGTACATCCTTTTTTTTTATTTTTTCACATTTAAGGATGCATTGCAGGTAAGGGGTTATATATTTAACCCCTTCCCGACAATTAACCCCGCGCACGCCCGCAGCGCTTGCATTCAATGGAGCCGCTGTATTGCCGGCTCCATTGAATGCAATGCGCTGGATAGCTCCGGCCCGTTTCTAATGAAACGCGGCTAGGAGCAGATTTTCGGGCGATTTTTGGGCCGATTTTTCGGCGCCGGTCACGCGATTTGCGCATGCGCATCCGTCATGCGATGCGCAAATCGCGTGAAAAAACGCCCGTGTGACTAAGGCCTTAGAGTGCTATACAGGGATTTTTATAGCTCTTAGACAATATTATACTTCACTGTTCAAGACTAGTGCTGAACAAACCAAATCAGTAGTTCCCTGTTTCTGGTGAAATTTTGCTAAAGCTCAGTTTGGGTTCATGCCAAACTGAATTTTTAGCAAAGTTCTATCTGAAATAGGGTTCTACTGGTTCAGTTTGCTCAACACTAGCTGGAGGGATTGGTTCTAGGGATCAGTGGGTGTCCTAGCAGTTAAAGCCCCATCGATTAGCAAGTTTTCCCTATGTGCATAGGGAGTAACATGCTTTAGTAGGACAACACCTTTAAGGCTGCCTTCACACTTGCGATCGCGATATTGCTGAGGTTTTTTTATACGAATGTCAATAGGACTTTCTAATGTTAAAAAAAATCACACAAAAATCACAAGTTTGTGCTTTGTGATTTTTGTGCGATGCGTTTTTAACTTAGAAAGTCCTATTGACATTCATGTGGAAAAAAACGCAGCGATATTGAGATCACAAGTGTGAAGGCAGCCTTAAGGCTCCCACACACTTGCGTTTTTTTTAACGCTGCATTAACACTGTGTTTTTTTAACACGAATGTCAATGGGACTTTCTAATGTTAATACACCTCGCAAGTTTGTGCTTTGTGATTTTTGTGTGATGCATTTTTAACATTAGAAAGTCCCATTGACATTTGCGTTATGCGTTTGCAGCATTAAAAAAACGCAAGTATGTGGAAGCCCTAAGGGGGTTTTCGGATGACTTAGGGTGGCTTCACACTTGTGATCTCGACATTGCTGTGTTTTATTAACCATCTAATGTTAAAAAGTTAAACCGCATTGCACAAAAATCACAAAGCACAAACTTGCCATTTTTGTGCGATGCATTTTTAACATTATAAAGTCCTATTATGAGTTGCGTTAAAAAAACGCAAGGATATCGCGAGTGTGAAGGTATCCTTAAACGTATCTGCTATTCAGAGAATACAGGGTAAGTGTCTGATCAGTGGTGGCCCAACTCTAGGGACTCCTGCTGATCCTGACAGCAGGTGTCCTGTATCCCCCCATATAAATGGAACAGTGGCCAAGCATATGTCCTGTTGCTTTATTCATCTTTATGAGACTACCAAAAGAAGCCAAATACAGCTCTTTACTATCTCCTATAGAGATCAAAGGAGCAGCACTGAGCATGCTCGTTTCTCATTAAATTCATCTGCCGGCACTTGGGAATCCTATTCTTGTGATCGATATGGATCACCATTTGGAAGACCTACACTTATTTCATATAGTGAGGATAGAGGGTGGGTTTAAATCTTGGAAAGACTTCTTTAATTACAAATCTAATTTTGCTGACATTTTTGTGTGACCTCCCTCTTTTATATTGATTTTAATAAATAAAGGATTTTGCTATTGAATACTAAAATACATGTATTGTATATGCTAGTGATTAGATTTAGAGTAGGTTCAAATCTGGTGAAAACATTGCAGATTTTCTGCCACATGACAAATCCGCAATGTATTACAGTACCAACAAAGTGTATGAGATTTTAACAAAACTTATGCTGTGGGGAAAATCCATAGAGTAAATTGACCTACAGTGCAGATTTTGAATTTTAAATCTGCAGCATAAGTTGGCAAGCTGATAAATTCAAAAATCGTGCTGAGTCCCACTATGTGACATCAATATGAAAAGGAATTGTTGTCAGAGAACATTTTTCAGCATGAATTATATACAATATGTCAAGGTGCAGATTAGTCATAAGAAAACTTTTCAAAAGTTTGATTCAGCTGCTTCACCATATTTTGGCAAAAACTTTGGTTTAATCCAAAATTCGGCAAAAAGTTTGGTTCAATTCTAATTAGTTCAAACTGAAATGTAACTTCGTTGGAATATGGAGCTATTTTAGCAGGTTGGGTCAAAGCAAATCACCCTTGGTTCTGGGACACAAAAAGAATAAGCCTTCAGCAAAATTCGACCTGAAGTAGGGTTTGACTGTTTCAGCTCACTCAACACAATTGCACTATAGCAGATCATAGATTCAATAGAGTATGGGTTGAACATTTGCTACAGAAAATATGCCAGGTATGGAATACTTTGTATACACTAAAATATTATAATGACACCAGCTGGACACATAATGGCAGAACTAGTATTCACATATAGCAGTTAACTTTCCTGGGTACTAAGCATGTCTCCCAGTACTCAGGTAGCAAATTATGTAATAGCCAGATAGTCAATTGAGCATTTATATGACATATCAATGCTAGTAGGTAACAAAAAATGCAAGAATAAGAACACATAAATAGATGACATCAACCAAATGGTGATGGTAATCAGATGATGGCACAAACTGATGATGTTGGTAGTAATCGGATAACGGAGCAGACAAATGATGATGATTGAATTCAGTTAATAGAGCAGAGAGATAATTGTAAATGGGTAACAACAAACTTATAAATAACTGACACTAACTCTATATTTACTCCTCTATCCCTAATCTATCCCTGATGTTGCACCTGATACCAGACATCACTGTCCCTGAGTATTCCTGAAGATATCCCTAATGGAAAGCCTATCTGAAACACTAACCCTGAGAACCAATAAGAACGCACTAACTCCCAGAGACAAGAAAATTAAACTGAGCAGAGCAAAACTAAGAATCAAGACAAGGATAGATATAAATAGGAGAAACGCAAACAACAAAATACAAGGCTCAGAAGTAAGAACTCAATTAAAAATAATGACAAGAACAAAACTACATTGACAAAGAAACAAAGCTAGATTAAGAACAAGATACTAGAAAATATAAAGAATACTGAATTTAAAAGCACAGAGCTTACATTATAACCAGCAACACATCTCAAAATCCAGGAATATTTAGAGGCTAACCAATCAAGAGCTTCTCTCCTAACAAGCCTGAGCTGCAGCACTGTGGTCAGCTGACTCACCGTAATGTATCAGCTGTGATATCATTGCATTGCAACTAGTAGACAAAAGATGATGAAACAGCAGATGCTGTAGATCTTAACACATATCCAGGTTTATACATCAAAAATATGCTAAGATGCTTGTGTAGCCCTAGACCCTTTCTAAAAGTGAATGAATGAACATCAAAACGAATATAGATGCATAAAGTCATTCATGTAATTATACAAGCAAACATAATTAAAACTTTTTTAGAATATTGCTGAAATCCTGCCGTAGAAGAAACTGTTCATCAAAGCGATCTCTGGAGATTGACGCTGGGCAAATCATGATTTTTTTTCCCCCATCACTGCCAAAGGAAGTTCTACTCCCGCTGGCTTAAAAAGTACAACTGTCATACACTCCAGAAAACTAATAAAGATTGTAAATGGTTATGATCATTTCAATGTTTTAAAATGATGTTATCTTTTTATCCCCTGAGAATCATGTTTTCCATAATTACTTCTGTTTCGTCCGTTCCTTAAGATAAATGATTTTGTAATTAGTTATGAAGGAATGTGTGATCATTCCCAGACATCTGTCAACTTGTCATGAAGTATCTGTCCCTCTAGCTATATTTAAACTTTACGTATAATAGTTTCCAGCTTTATCTTGCTATTCTGTCTCCACAGCAGCATTAGCAGGGTACCCTAATGATTGACTCCAATAAAACTGAGAAGGAGTAGATGTCAGGATTCTTGAGATCCATGAAAGATAGGCAATATATTATCTGATTTGCTATGGACAGGAGAAACCCTTGTACTTCACTGCAGGAAGCCGTAAGTATTGCAGGAAGCTGTTAGTCATGGAGAATAATCAGCTAAAGTAGAATTTTTAACCGTTGACCGTAGGACTATTTTATTATTATCCTGAAGTTTTTGCTTTTGAAATAAAGTGGTATTCTAGTTTGTAATAAATGTTTCTCAATGTGATTGTTCCCAGCAAGAGAAACCAAGTAATCTTGTAGATATGATACCTTCTAATGGCTAACAGAAATACAAGATGCTATTGCGAGCTTTCAAACCTCTCAGGGTTCTTCCTCAGGCATAATGAAATAGATCCAAAGAGGTATATATATATATATATATATATATATATATATATATATATATATATATATATATATATATATTCGTGACAAGGCATGGATGTGATTAATTTGCACTTGAAAGGATACGCCAACAGGATGAGTAGAGAAATAAAAATTCTTATAAAGATAAATATGTGAAGGTTTTATGGTCCCTGAATTAGTGTTAGGGGGTCACCAGGCCAGCAGTATTATCTGTGCTATTGATGTCTCATACTTCCCATTCACGCATGCATCCTCTTGAGGAATTTAATTCTCTGTTGTAAGTATTAAAAGTTGTTAGAAGTTTGTACTCCCAAATTCTTCTGTGGCTTTGTGATCTGAAATTGCTTTTAAGTATAAGAACTTTCATGTATGCTATGTTGTGTCTGTGACTAGAAAAGTGCTCGGCCACAGGTATTTCTGTCTTTCTTTAATTGTGTGGCAATGCGATCTCATCCTCACTTTCAGTTTTTCAATGTATCTAAGTAACATGGCAGAGATAGCCAACTTGAGACCCTTTGTAGGGAAAGGGTCTGTAATTTATGTTTTAAAATATCCTTTAAACTTGTATTAAAAGTCAATTGGACACTTGAGGCTATAATCACATCCAGCATGGAACTAGCATAAACTATGGGAACAAATAGCACAGCATCTTGCACTATTTCTGTCAGGAGGATGCCAAAGGACACGACAAAAGTGAAATGAGCCTCTTTAATCAATTCAGCCCACCTGACACCTTTTATTTCTATCATTGGATGGATCCAGCTTTCATAATGGAGAAATTAAATAGAATGTCTAATGACTATGTGAATCTTGCACTATCTGAGCTGCCCCTAACACTCTAGGCTATCAGCTATGATATGTGCTTCTTTTACAGCATTGGTGGGAATACATATGGCATACAAGAAAAAAGAGTTTGCTTGATGGCACTATAACTAATAACCACTTTCTTCTAGAGGACAGTAATTGATTGAGTGTAAGCACTCTGAGGCAGTGTACAGTACATTCAGTTGGCACATATGGCACAGTAGATACAGTTGTGTAAAAGTAAGGTTACCACAAGTTACCTTTTTTGCACTTTTTAATGCCCAAAAATTGCCCAGTGCCCAAACATTAATATTGGAAAAAATATCCCAAAAGTGTATTTTTTTATGATAGACATTTATTTTTTATCTCATGCAAATTTAGTTTGTGTATAATTTGGTTTTCTATCGTGCATAAGCTGTAAATATCTTACGAACAATTTTTGCTTGTCAGTCATCTATTGATCATTTTGCATAGTAATGAGAAAACTTTTCAAAAGTTTGGTTTGGCTGGTTCACTTAAAAATAGAAGGAAGCGTCAGAAGAAAGAAGAAGAGAAAAAAGAAGACAACAAAGATAAAGAAAAAGAAGACAAAGATGTAGGAGAAGATGATGAAGAAGAAATATTTTAGTGGATTCGGCAGAGACAAACTGCCCAAGGTTTCTGTTTGCGTCCAACCAAATGTTTATCAAGGTTTGACACGAAACAAGGTTCACCTGTTTCAATTCACTCAACACTAACCTTGCATTTGCTTGTTTTTCATTTAATGGGTTATATTCTACGATTTGCCTAATATCATGTCGGTACTTCTCATGTTGCCATTAACTCATTGACAAATGGACTGCACAAGACCTCACCATCAATTTTTACTTGTATACTTCAATTTCAATATAGATTTATTATAGATTTCCAATAGCATTATCACAAATTTTACTATTTATTTACATTTATTTCTAAATAAATGCATTTTCAACTTCATATCAAGTGAATCTGCATATATATTATGTATCTTATTAACTATTAATCTTTAGTATTATGTTAAAATTGTTACAACTGATGTAATTAATTACTAGTTTCATTTTACTTGTCCTCTAACATGGCTATTTTACTGTTCTTTTTTTCTCTACATCTACTTTATGGGGGACATGCATAAAACCTTTTACACCAGTTTCTGTTGTAAAAAAGTTAAAATTTTAGAACAAGCGTGGATTTGTGACTTTTGGGCTTTTTGTGCCCATCTCACCACTTTTGTAAAACCTGGCCATGGCTTGACAGGAGGGGACATGGTCACCCTGGACCTACAGATTTATTAATAATTTACACCAGAAGCTAGTGTAAATTATGCCAGAAATGTCATACCTGGCATTCATTTCTAAGAAGGCACATAGAGGTGCAGAGATGCACCTAATACATGATGAGACATGTGTCTTTTCATATATTAGGTACCTCATGTGCCAGGGGAATGTATACTAAGGCCGGCACTGGAAATGCCAGATTTGGTAAATTTCCCGCTATGTTTTACTTATACAAAGTGTAATATTCAATTAAGCAATTGATCCAGTTCTGAAACACATAATATTGTACACTATAATAAAGTTTCAGATGTCTTCACAACTATATTTTCCAGTTCCAGTGATGCCTGTCAAGAGTTTGCTTTTCTCTCCATTGTTGATGGACCAAAGGCTGCAGGTCTAGCATATCATGTACTCTCCAGCACGTTGTTTTGATCCCAGCACAACACCATCAGTTTAGCACTCATCTTGGTGCCCAATCAAACTGGCATATATTCACACTGTCTGTGTGCTGTCCATGTATTACACAGACAGCGCATGGACACATTATAGCCTATCAGGCTGATCAGACAAGTGGTTTCACATGGACTGATGGTCCGTGTGAAAGAAATGGCAGCATGTCTTATTTGCGTTTTATTTCAGAGACAAGAACAGCACCTGCTATGTGCGGGATCCAAGTAGCTGTCTGTGTACTTTCCAATGTGAACTGCACCTGAGAATCTTGAGTACAACTTGAATACAGTCTAAATATAGTCTAACTCTACCACTATCCCTTTCTGCTGTGAAAGATACCCTATGGGTGCCTCATGTCCTTTTTTAACTTTAGATATTCTGCTCAAGCATTATGACTTTGATTTTTAAAGGAGTTGTGCCAAATTATAAAATTATCACCTTCCCATAGGATAGGGAATACGTTTATGAACATGGGGTCCAACCACTGGGAACCCAATGGACTGAAGAATGGGGGTTCGGTTGGTTCCCGAGCTAATAAAGCAGAAATCTCACAGGTGTGCTGCTGCTCCATTCACTTCAATAACAGCTTTCATAGAATGGTAAAGTTGGATGGGACCTCCTGGGTCATGTGGTCCAACCCCCTACTCAGAACAGGATTCCAGTGCAACTTTGAAGATAGCCAAAGGTGCTTGGACTTAGTATTCACCAGTGCTATTACTGAAGTGAACGGAGCAGCAGTGCAACAGTGTGACCCTGGCTGCATTCACTCAGGGACAAACTGGATGCCCTTTCTCAAGCTTGGTGGGGCTCCCAAAGTTATTCCATATCCCTTTTAATGAACCATCATCAATAAACTATACAATGTGAACAGAGTCTTAGTTGGCTTTTTACTTGCAATTACAAGAAAAAAATTAACAAACGTTTACTACCATTTACTAGCTCTTTGTTCTCATTCTGTTTTTACTCTAGTTTGCTGTTATAACACATTCTAAGTTTTATTTCTAAAAAATGATAATGTATTCTTCTGCTTGTTGTGCTACAACTTAGAGTCTAAGTCAATTCTTTTCATGTTGGTGGAGATACAGGATCCTGAAGGAATGTACAATTAGGAGTTTTTGTTGCACACTCATAAACATATGCATACATAGTTAGCGAAAATGAATAAACGTCTAGTAACCTCTGCCATATTTATTTAAAGATGGAGAAGAAAGCAAAACCTAAATTAAAAGCAAGTCATTTTTCCTTGTCATGAGCAGGCTTTCACGAGATGTGAGGTCAAGGAACATTTTTCATTAAATGTAATTAAAAGCTTTTGAGTTATGTGTTGGAAATAAATACATGGGATTCCTATGGTTTTTTGCATTAGCATTCAATGTTTGTTGGGTGCCTGGTAATTCTTCATGTGCTTTGTAGCTATCTTGTCTGTTAATTAACCAAATTAATGCTAGAACAGGTATAACCAGTTTAATTTTATTTGTCTTTTCTTGTAATGGAAACACATTTATAACATCATAGCGATGATTACATAAACAAACACATGGGGGGAGGGGTGGGCTTGATTACAAAGGTGAAAGAGAAAAATGCAATTGAAATGGCTTGTGTGGGAATCAAATTGTTCTTTAGATGGTTGAAAAACAGCTAATAAAGCCCTTTCATTAATTAGATTTCAGAGTTTATCTGTTCATTGTCCTCAGGCCGTCCATAAATGTAATGATTTTTTTTTCTTGCCAAAGCAAACAGTGTGGTCAAAAATATTAAATAAAGACAAATTTCTTAGTGAAAAACTATAGGATTTACACCTTTTTTTGTTAAGGAGAGTTCAGACCATTATGACAAAAAAAAACTAAATAATGTCCCATGTTCTTGAAATGTAAATACTGAAATATATTGTTTTTCTAATGTGCTTGTATTTCCTAATTGTAGATTTTTTAATTCTATTATTCATACATGACTAAAGAGATGGCCATCCTACCTAAGCTGTAGTTAACAGCATTAAGAGATTGCTTTACAGCAGCCTCATGGGCCATGAACACAATGGATAGGAGGAGACCCATCAACTCCTATGGTAGACTGCTGTGGGCAAACTCTGTGATGTGTGTATGGTCACTGTGCATGAAAGTGGAAGAAGGGAGCTATGACCATCACATATTGTCAATGGTGGATGCTGTATTATTTGTCTAGTAGTGTTACCTTTTACTGTAATTCTGCTTATGACGAAAATGAGATGACTGTTGTGAAGTGATCTCTAAAGAACAGGAAGTGTCAGACTATTATTAGGCTCAGTCGTCTTTGTGTAAACTGCAAGATTTGAAGATTTTCTTAAAATATACTGTAAATAATGGCATCATGAATGTTAAAAACTCGCCAAAAAGTATTTAAAAATCTGTTTAACAGAAAACCTATATAGTTAGTAGGTAATTTTCTGATTACTTTTCCCTTTAAATGTAGTGTGGCCAAAATGTCACATTAACTTGCATATATATAGTATGCATTATTGAGTGAACCAAAGTAGTTGAATCCTGTTACAGGCCGAACTTTGCTAAAAATTCAATCCAAATGTCATGCTGTTCATCTCTGCTGAACCTATTAAACTTTCTTCTCAAATGTGGATAAGTGGTTAGCATTGCTGCCTTTCAGCATGGGGCTGCTGGGTTCAAATCTGACATGGACAAAATCTGCATGGCTGTTTGTATGAGTTTCTACAGAACTCTATGCAGATGTTGACCATGGTCAGATTTGAATTTAGTACTCCAGTGCTACAAAGCAACAGTGCTAAACATTAAGCCACCATTCCTTTTTGAAAAGACAGAGGTGTAGGAAAAGGAAGAGGAAAAGAACTTTTATGGCTTTGAGACAGTGTTATACACCAGTTTTAAGGGTATTCGTGAAGTTTCAGTTTAAACTAATGCGGGCCGAACCAAAATTTTGCAGGCCGGCCTTACCGGATTTTTGTAGCATGTCCTATTTTCGATGTTCTCAGGCACTAAATCGCACACTATATTCAATATACTAGAAGTATGCACAATACCAAAATTCAGGATTTTTAGTCAGCCTGTCACTCAAAAAAATAAAAAGTGATCTTAAATACCAATATGAACACCAAAATGATACCAACAAAAACTACAGTTCACTCACCAAAAAACAAGCCTTTACAAAAGCCCACACAAAAATAAAAAATACCGCAACAAACAACTATTTTGTAAAGTTTTGTTTTTTTTTTAAAATAGTGAAACATAAAAAAGATATCAATTTGGTATCGCTGTAATCATACTGACCAGCAGAATAAAATGAACATGTCATTTTTACCACATTGTGAATGCTGCAAAAATAAAAGCCAAAAAGCAATGATGCAACGGCTTTTTTTTCCATTCAACTCTACTTAAAAGTTTTTCAGCACATTATATGGTACATTAAAAGGTACCATTAATAAACCCAACTTGTTCCACAAGTTCATACAGCTATGTTGATGCACAAATTGAAAAATTAAGGCTACTGTAAAGCAGGTACGGAAAAATGGATGTAAAAAAAAAATTCTCTGGTCTTGAAAGGGTTATAGATATACAGTATATATCACTATATTGCTGTTTGGGTGTAATTCCTATTTGTAAGATATACAGTGTTAAATGTGTATTTATTTATGCAGATCTGTGAGAAAGATAAAATAAGTGAAAAATGGAGTCTAAAGACTAATAATGAATTCACAGCATGTAAACGATGCTTGGACAAAAACATTCACAATATTTATGTTTTAGGCACCCATCTTTGCATTCCTATTTGAAGAATTACTCATAAATATGCACATACTGAGAATTCTACTTTTATGTTATTTTATAATACAGACCAGAATCTGTCAAAGTTAATACTTTTATGATTTCTAGAGGGAATCTAGCCTGTGCAAAAGATGTATGTTTTTCATTAGTTTTCACAATCTTTCTCTGTAATTTCTCTTAATGGTTCAGTTTTCATAAAGCACATTTCCCATGGTGTAAAAATTCACTGTAACAAAAATATAACTTTCTTTCTAACAAGTTGATATTTTTTTTCTTGCAGTTTGTAAAAAAAATGCTGCATAAACTAAGCTTTATCTGTATGAAAAATCTATTTTAAAGCAAATCAATATTACAGTTATATTGATTAAAATGAGTTTCGAGAGTTTGAATTTTCAGTTTTATTTTATATTAGATTTTTAGAATTTTTTTTCAACCTAAAATTAAAAAATTTGAAGTAAAAAATTCAAACAAGATTATGGACTCAATGAATATTGTTAATCGATTTCGCAGTCACATTTCAACAGAAATGTTATTACATTATTAGGGCTCAGTCACACCGGTGTTTTTTTCACGCGATTTGCGGATCGCATAATGGATGCGCTCCGAAAAATCGCATGAGGGCTTAGTCACACGGGCGTTTTTTGGTCCGATTTGCAGACGCGCTTGCGAACTGCAGATATATAGACCCAATGCTTAGCAATGGGATCGGTCACATGGCCGTTTTTTATGCGGATGTGCCGATGATTATTTTACAGAATAATTCACAGAACGCATGTAACTGCGTTCTGCGCAAATCGGTGTCCTTGTATATGAGCTCAATGGGGCCAGCAGCAGCAGCGCCAACCCCATTGAGAACATATACTAAAGATTGTTCTCCTCTGCCACAGCTGTAACAGCTGTGGCAGAGAGGAACAATGTTCTCCCATTGAAGTCAATGGAGCCGGCAATACAGCAAGCGCAGTATTAATTTTTGGGGAAGGGCTTAAAATATAAGCCCTTCCCTGAAAACCATGCAAAAAAAAGTGTAAAAAAAATATATATATATATACTCACCTTTTTGCAGCTGCTGGAGTTCAGCCGCGTCCAGCCGGCAGTTCTCCTGAACTGCTTTCTGTAGTATTCAGCAGGCAGGGATTTAAAATCCATGCCTGCTGAATGGGCTGCCTCTGACTGGTCACAGCCCTCAGCCAATCAGAGGCAGCTCTCACTCACCCATTCATGAATTCATGAATGGGTGAGTGAGTGCTGCCTCTGATTGGCTGAACACTGTGACCAATCAGAGGCAGCTCTCAGCTATTGAATGACAGCTGAGAACTGACTCTGATTGGTCACAGTGCTGTATTGCCGGCTCCATTGACTTCAATGGGAGAACATTGTTCTTCTCTGCCACAGCTGTAACAGAACAATCTTTAGTATATGTTCTCAATGGGGTCGGCGCTGCTGCCACCGGCCCCATTGAGCGCATATACAAGGACACCGATTTGCGCAGAACGCAGTTACATGCATTCTGCGAATCGTTGAGTCATATAATCATCGGCACATCCGCATAAAAATCGGCCATGTGACCAATCCCATTGCTAAGCATTGGGTCTATATATCTGCAGATCGCAAGCGCGTCTGCAAATCGGACCAAAAAACGCCTGTGTGACTGAGGCCTTAAAGGGGTGGTCTCGCGAAACCAAGTGGGGGTATACACTTCCGTATGGCCATATTAATGCACTTTGTAATATACATCGTGCATTAAATATGAGCCATACAGAAGTTATTCCACTTACCTGCTCCGTTGCTAGCGTCCTCGTCTCCATGGTTCCGTCTAAATTCGCTGGCAGCTTGCTTTTTTAGACGTGCTTGCGCAGTCCGGTCTTCTCCTTTCAGCACGAGCCGCTTCAGTGTGCTCCCCGCTACAGCTCTTCTGCGCATGCGCAGATGAGCTGTCACTGCTCGGGAGCACGCTGAAGCGGCCATTCTGTACCTTCCTCTGTTAGAGGAAGGTGCAGAGCCGCCCAGCTGTCCGGAGAAGCCGCCCAGCTGTCCTGCCGCCCAGCTGTCCTGCCGCCCAGCTGTCCTGCCGTCCAGGTAAGTGATGGGCCGGGGGGGGCTGCCGCTGCGCCGGGGGGGGGCTGTCGTCGCTGTCGCTGCGATGGGGGGGCTGTCGCTAGGCCGGGGGGGCTGTCGCTGCGATGGGGGGGCTGTCGCTAGGACGGGGGGGGCTGCCGCTGCGATGGGGGGGCTGTCGCTGCGATGGGGGAGCTGTCGCTAGGCCGGGGGGGGGGCTGTCGCTGCGATGGGGGGGCTGTCGCTGCGATGGGGGGGCTGTCGCTAGGCCGGGGGGGGCTGTCGCTGCGATGGGGGGGCTGTCGCTAGGCCGGGGGGGGGGCTGTCGCTGCGATGGGGGGGCTGTCGCTAGGCCGGGGGGGGCTGTCGCTGCGATGGGGGGGCTGTCGCTAGGCCGGGGGGGGCTGTCGCTGCGATGGGGGGGCTGTCGCTAGGCCGGGGGGGGCTGCCGCTGCGATGGGGGGGCTGTCGCTAGGCCGGGGGGGGGCTGCCGCTGCGATGGGGGGGCTGTCGCTAGGCCGGAGGGGGGGCTGTCGCTAGGCCGAGGGGGGCTGTCGCTGCGATGGGGGGGCTGTCGCTAGGCCGGGGGGGGCTGTCGCTGCGATGGGGGGGCTGTCGCTAGGCCGGGGGGGCTGTCGCTGCGATGGGGGGGCTGTCGCTAGGCCGGGGGGGGCTGCCGCTGCGATGGGGGGGCTGTCGCTAGGCCGGGGGGGGGGGGGCTGCTGCTGCGATGGGGGGGCTGTCGCTAGGCCGGGGGGGGGGGGCTGTCGCTGCGATGGGGGGGCTGTCGCTAGGCCGGGGGGGGGGGCTGTCGCTAGGCCGGGGGAACTAGCGCTGGGACAGGGGGGTAAGTGATGGGTCGGGGGTGATGTTCACTGACAGGTGAAGGCCCCGGAGCCCAGCGCTGGGCTCCGGGGCCTTCACCTGGGCTGAGGGTCTAGCGCTGGGGAGCCGGGAGCGTAGCGCTGGGGAGCCGGGGGCTAGCGCCGGTTACCTGCTGCCTGGCGGTGGGTGACTGGTCGGCGGCTGCGGGGCGTCTGGTCGGCGGCTGCGCGGCGGCTGCGCGGCGGCTGCAGGGCGTCCGGTTGCCATGGAGACACAGCTGGCAGCGTCTCGGGAGCGCGCACGTCGGGCTGCAGCGAGCGACGGGGAAAGAGCCGGCGGCCATCTTGGGGAAACTTTTATAAGTTGCTGAAACGCTGGAACGGTAAGTACAAACCAGCTAGGAAAGTAATTTACAGGGGTAATTAGTAATGTATGTTTAATTAGGGGGACTGGGCAAAAAAAAAAAATCACTGCTTCCTCGAGACATCTCCTTTAAGGAAAATAATCTGAATTCACACATGCATCTTTAGGTAAGTTTTTGTGGAATTTTTAGCAGTATATTTTGGGTGTTTTTCCTAGCCAAAATCACTACAAACAGATGTATCTAATTAATCTGCAGAGGAATATGGAGTTCTCAACATACATTGTACATTTTGGTTTTTAGTATGTTTATGATATTGTGTCAGAAAAAGCACCAATTCTGATGTTCCATTTTTAAGTTTTCAAGCTAATATTCACATAAGTGCATTATCTTCTTTTTTTGCGACTTTTCAAAGTCAAGAATAATACCACCAGATGTTTGCTGTTATTTAGATGAATAAATTAATAAGAACCTAGTTTTTCATGGCATTTTACTTTATAAAACTCAATGGCCTGTTTAATGTGCCATGTAACACATTAGAAAACACGTACAAAAATACATCATTTAAAGATTGGCACAAAACACCTACAGATGTAGGAAACTGCAGAAGTTCTTCTAATTACTTTTTTATTGCAGTTTTTAATGCAATCCTAAATTATGAAGGGGATCTTAGGCAAATTCATACACGCATTTTTTTAGGTAATTTTTTTGCTAAACACAGAAGTGGATACAAAAAAGAGTTAAGAGTATAAAGTAGAAACTGTTCCCTCTGTTATATCACTACTGGCTCACTCAAACTACATCCGAAAATGCTGAATAGACTTGAATCCAATCTTTCTCAAACTGAGAGTTGTGTTTTCATGGTGCAGTATTTGTTACAATTTACGTCTGGGGTGGAGTGTCCTCACAAGCGGGATTCCAAAACATGCTGCATTTTGAAGATGTTTTGCAATTTAATGTCACAGTTATAGTTGACTTAATGGTGTAATTTACTATTGCTTAACATTAAATGAGGGAACCTAATAAAATTGACTCTAGCATTCAATGGAAATCCAACCTGAAGGGGAACCTTTCACCAAGATGATACTGTTCAAACTGTAGGCAGGCTGAACTTGGGACAGTGCCCTGGTATATGTCTTATTCGGAAATGTTGCAGAGTTTCAGAAAAACACATACTTTGAAGAAGCATTTCAAATGGACATTCGAGTCACCAGGGGGATAGGGTACTGCATCAGCTTCTCCCCGCCTAGAGTGCTTAGAGTGATGGCTATGCCCCTGTTTGTGTATGATGCAGCCGGGAAAGGCTGATGTGGCCCCACGCTCATGGCTTGGAGCAAAGCATACCTTTGCTACACCAGACTGATGAAGAGACCGAAGAAATCTGTAAAGCTTGCACTGTAAACATCATCCTTTTATTTGTTAGCCATTAAAAGGTATCATATCTACAAGATTATTTTATTTCTCTTACTGAGAGCATAGCCTTTTATACTACTGGCTAACATGGTACCAATGTGTTCTGTTTGATCTGTGAAATGTAAGTTTTCAATGTGTTTTGAATAATACAAGTCTTCATCTTACTGGGCTGTTCAGGATAAGTTGCCAGAAGGAAACAACCTTTTCTGACGTCACTTTGTGCTCTAAAGCTGTTGGCTATAACTGCACTGTACAGACGTCTTGCCCTGTCCATTCCTTCCATGTTCTAGCACATAATATTGGCAGTACTGACAGATCTCTGGTTCATTTTAGCTAGGTCTTCCTGTTTTTAGACAATAAAGCAGGAAACAGAATATAAATGCTTCATTCAAATTAGGTATTTGCTATTACTACTACGATACTATTCTTCTATTGTACATGGATTATTATTTATTTATTTTTCTAAGCTGCTTTCATATCTGTGCTAAATCCGCGCTCTGTTGCAGGTCCGTCACAAAATACCGTAAGTAAAAGTCCTGCATGCAGAAATTTTTTGTTCAGCAAAATGCTGGTCAGCTGAAAGGACCCTGTTATAGGCAACGGGATTTGTTCGGTGCTTTTCAGTTCCATTTGGTCAGGGGATTCCCCTTTTCTTCTCCCATAATGGATCCCCCAATACAGAAGTGAAAGCAGCCTTGCATACTAATTTCACAGCACTGTACATTACTTGATGTACCCAATGGGGTTCACAGTCTAAGTTCAGCTATTAGTATATTTTTAAAGTGTGAAAGGGAAACCAAAGTACCCAGAGAAAACCCACTCAAGCAGGGAGAGTGCATATAAACTACATGTGATGTTGTCATTGGTGGGATTTAAACCCAGGACTCCAGCACTGCAAGCCAACAGTGCTAACCACTGAGCCAACATGCTGCCTTATTATTATCTATATTTGTTCCTAAGTATAACCCACATTGGTATATTTTGTATTTATCTGATTATAAATGTTATGTTTTATATCTTGTGTTTTTATTTCCAACTTTAAAATGTTATTTTCAATCACAATCCTACAACAAGTCAGTCTTGCTCTATTAATCCTATTTATTTTGTTACAAGATATTTCACTGTATTTTCATTTTTCATCATTCACTTTGCCCCTATTTCTTCAGATTGTTGTCAGCTACGCTTGTTATGTCTTCTGTTTATTTTTATGCTTGACATATATAGTGAATAATTCTATGACTTGTCTGACAATTATTCATTTACTTCCTCTGCGGGAGGTTATCTTTGAAGTGTGGAAAAAAATATCATTTTATCTTGAGTCCTGTTGGAAGACATTTACAAAGCTACACAAAAGACAAAAGGTTTTTTTTTTCTTGCTATTCAAGGACATTATTAGTATAATGAGAACATATTTATATTTTGCTCCTTTTTAGTGAGTTAGTAATTTGAAAGTGTTCCAATGTATAATATGAAGATTTTAATTTTGAAAATAAACATAGTCATTGTAGTGGACCATGTATGAATGTTTTACGTGTATATTCCCTTAATAGCAAAACCTCTAACCTATTTCCTTTGTTTTAGGACTCGTTTACATGAGTGCTGTGGGCACACAGTATAGATGCTTGCTAAGATGGCAGCCATACTGCTCTAAAGATTGCGTGAACGGCTTAATTCTAGCTACCTGAAGTAGCCCGTTCACACGATACATGGTGCGGGTGTGTGCTTTCCTGCTCCTATAGGAGTTTATGGAAAGCATGCATCAATGATAGGTCAGGTCCTATCTTTGCGTGCACCACAGAGCTTTGTTAGGTGCAGGCACTTAACAATTGTTCTTGCAATGGGTTCCTATGAAGCGTGTCCTGTGCGTGCCTCTAATGCACACCCACAGCGTTCGTCTGAATGAGCCCTAAGGGGTTTTGGAGGGAATTTTTATCTTAATAGCTGATTGGCTGGAGTCTACCGCTGGGCACCCACTGTCAGCAGCAAAATACACAGGCTATGACATCTCTATAGTGGGTGGTGCTGATAATTGCAGGCACAGCTTTCATTTAGTTTAATGAGAGCCGTGCCTTCAAATTCGACGTTGGACACAATACAGAAGTTGAAGCCTCAGCTTCCTATCTATAACCTCTGTATTTTGCAAAAATCAATATTGCATGGAAAACCCCTTTTAAAATCTTGTTACAGCTTTTGGTATTTTGAAATTGAAAAAAATTGTGCCACACTGTAAATATCTAAACCCTAACAGAACTCTGAAAGTCTCCATTTAAGTCATTGAGATCAATCACAGTTTGCTGGAATCTGTTTAAATATGAATCCAGCACAGCTGTCATTGTGTTATTGTAAAGGGAAGGTATAACTCTATTGTACGACTTATCACATATTCATCAAATTAATTTTGAAGTTTATGATCTTCAAGCAAAATGCATTATGTTAAAAAATACAATAATATCATTTTGAAAGCAATACAAAACTAAGTTTGTAAATCACTATTTCACAGTCATAGATATCTACAGACAAGATTTGAAATTTTACTTTTGAAATATAGAGGTTTGAAAGGATTACATAATACGTTTCAGGACTCTAATACTCCATCAACCCAAATTACAAGCCATTATCTTCAAAAGGGGAAGGCCCTGGATTCCACTTGCACATTAGATAAAGAAAGATCAACTAAACTTACTAACTTCAGCAGGACTGACTGGTCATCTAATTTGTAGGTTGATTTCTGACTTTCCCTCAATAGTAGATGTCGAGGAAGATAAGGACTGGACAGTTGGATCTCAACTGAGCAATGATTTTCTTTTGGGGGAGATAAGCCGCTGCCAGACGTATCTAGCAACAGCATTTTCCCCTTAAGTAGAAAACAAAATACATGCAAACTTGTATACAGTATGTATTGGGGGGTTGATACTGTATGATCAAGCTTTTGACAGACAGCTATCTCATGTGTATGGGCAGCCTTACCAAGAAGTGAGCAATGTACTAAAACAACCTCAAAGTGCAGTGACAACTTATCCAAGATGTCAAAAAATGTTAATGAAGAACACTGAAACATCTACAAACTTTCTAACATTATTTTTCATAAAAAGTAAGAGAGTGGCAGGGCAGACACTACCTGTTAGCCAAGAGAAACATTAATACTTATCTCTATGTAGTAATGGCAGTGCGATGGGCATGGCACAGAATTTTTAGCATCTTGATTCAGGAAATTAACAACTTAAATGATCAATAGAGTCATAACTACCTGAAAGTTTTTTTAAGTGTTTTACAAGGATTGCAAGTTATCTCCTACCTACAGGATAGGGTATAACTGATTAAGGGGGTCCGACAGCTGGGACCTCCCACCGATCAAGAGAATGGGAAGTGGGTACTGAAGGCTTTCGAATAAATGTGAGAGTGGTTGAGCTTGTTCCGCTTGCACTTCATTCATTTAAGTAGGACTGCCAGAGATAGCCGGGTACTTGTACTTAGCTATGTCCAGCATGATGATTGAGGAATGAGATCTGGAAAGGACAGGAAGGGGAAGTGCAGAGTAATGGCAGTCAGTGTACATGTGAGGAAAGACAGTGTAAGCAACACAGTTAGAGCCAAAGTGGAATTACTAGAACTGTCAATATGCAGAATCGGAACAAAGGGAAGAGAAGCAGTGTGTCAGAACTGAATAAATACTGGAGCCACTAGTCACAAGTGGAGATCAAGGTAACTCAGTGACAGACCAACAACAGTACCAATTACATACAAATTAATGTACAGTGATACCTTGAGTTGCGAGTGTCTCAGCTTGCGAGCTTTTCGACTTGCGAGCAGGCTCTCCTGAATTTTTGCTCTGATTTAAGAGCAAAAACGTGGGTTACGAGCCTGCTTCCACGTTGCAGCATTGCTTTCAATGGGCTGCTGGCAACCACTGCAGTGATTTTCGGGGAAAAATAAATATAAGCCCTTCCCTGAAAATCATCCATAGCTGTAGTAAAAAATATATACTCACCTGTCTGCTGCTGCCAGGGCTCAGGTGCATCTAGCATGATTGGCAGAGTGCTGCTTGTGATTGGCTGAGCGCTTCAAAACAGTGCAGGGAGAACAAGCAGTGGCTAGACGTGCCTCAGGCCCGGCAGTGGCGGACAGGTGAGTATATATTTTTTTTTATTTTTTACTACAGCTAGGGATGATATTCAGGGAAGGGCGTATATTTAAAGACCTTCACTTAAAATCACTGCAGGGGTGCCGGCATCCTATTTCTTTCAATGGGAGAGCTTGCGATCTGGAACGGATTAATGGATTTTCTATTCATTTCAATAGAGGAAATTGATTTGACTTATGAGTGTTTGGGGTTAAGGCCCCTTTACACAGGACGAGTGTCGGGCAGACTATACCCGTCACTCGTCCCTGTGTCTCCACGCTCCCGTGCTCCTGCACAGGAGCTAGCAGAGCTGGCTCACACACAGAGTGGCCAACAGGGGGGCGGGGCAGTGCAGGAGATTTCTCTGCTCTCGCTCCCCTGCCCCCTCCATTGAGATAACACAGCAGCCGTTCGCTACTGAACAGCCGCAGATAAAACTGCACGATGAGCGATGAGCTTCATCGCTGATGTTTTATGCTGCATAAAAGATGAGCAATGAAGCTTATTACTCATCATGCAGTTTAAACAGCAGCCATTCAGTAGCGAACGGCCGCTGTGTTATCTCAATGGATGGGGGCGGGGGAGCGAGAGGAGAGAAATCTCCTACACTGCCCCGCCCACCCTGCTGGCTGCTCTGTGACCCAGCCAGCTCTGCGAGCTCCTGTGCGTGGAGACACAGGGACGAGTGTTGGGCGTCGCTTTTTCCCGACACTCGTACTGTGTAAATGGGCCTTTAAGAGCTCTGTCACGGAACAAAATAAACTCTTAACCCAAGGCACCACTGTATATGTTTATGTAAATTGAAAAATGGCATTTAAAGAATAACTTGAGGTTTACAGGTATTGGCTTTCACCCCTTAAGGATTAATTTTAACCTTGACTACCATAGGAATTGTTACATTTTTGTTTCCCAATGTACCGGCAGAGAGAACTTTATTTTAATAGCTACTGAACCGACTGAATCCTTGATTTTCATGGGACATGTATTTCTTTCAGACACCACTTTAAGGTACATAAAAAATAATTTTTAATTTATATACAACTTTTTATGGGGGTGAAATGAATAAACAAAAACAGTTCTGCCATTTTTATTTTTTCATTCACAATTCATCTTAATTGACAAACGGATCACAGAAGGGGAAATAAAAAATTAAAAACAATCACCGAAAATGGCCATTACTTACTGAGTGAAGAGTGCATATAGATGCATCCTCTCACCATGCAGGTAGCTGACTACCAAATGGAGGAGCCAATAACACCTGTGCAGGACACCGATAAGACAGCCACTCACACTGCCTCTTGATATAGAGGGGGGTGGCTGCTTGGTGTCTACTCCCACACATAGTGGATACAAGGTGCCAGACCATTCTGATATATGTAGTTCACCATGCAGACCAGCAACCTATTAATGACCCACTACAACGCAAGGAACCGTGAAGTGGTTAGTGGGCTCATGTATCTTGGCCAACATCCAACCAATGCCTTGCATTAATTATCTATCATTCACATGCAGCGTGGCTTTAAAACTCCAGGGGAGCCCAGGGTGGCAGTACCAATGTGGTTCACTGATGGAAATGCAGGGCAACCCTCCGAATTATCATGGCGTCATTAATAGGTTGCTGGTCTGCATGGTGAACTACATATATCAGAATGGTCTGGCACCCTGTATCCACTATGTGTGGGAGTATACACCAAGCATCCACCCCTCTCATTATCAAGAGGCAGTGTGAGTGGGTGTCTTATCGGTGCCCTCACAGGTGTTATTTGCTCCTCCATTTGGTAGTCAGCAACCTGCATGGTGAGAGGATGCATCTATATGCACTCCTCACTCAGTAAGTAATGGCCATTTTCGGTGATTGTTTTTAATTGAGAAACGGTATCCACATGCAAGATACCGTATGTATACATATGTGTAGATATTATCTTTACAATTTGTAGGCTTTTTCTCAATAAGCATGATTTAATTTTAAAAAAATTGCACTTATTGTATGTTTTATTCTATGTATATATATTTTTTAATCATAAACTGTATTTAAATAATGAATTTATCATGTAAGTGAACTTTTACCTTTCAACAATTTTTAAGCTGTTTTGTAATGTTATGTATCTGTAGTTCGTATAGTATATCATATGACAGTATGTCTTGTGCTTATAAAATGCACAGATATATATTAAGGCATACATAAAGTACTCCATTATTGCATTAAACTGAACAGCCCTGGGAACCTTTATTAAGACCCTTGATTTAAAACTGTCAAACCTAATATTTGCAATGCTGGAGCTGATAGGGGAGTGACAAAATGAGCTCTTTCCTTTCTTAGCAGTGCAACAGCATAGATCACAGTGCAGAAGGAGTCAAAAAGCTGAGATCGTAGTGTTCTTCAACTAGTGTTATTGACAGTAATACTCAAGAAGGTGATTCATATTATACACATTAAGTTTGGACGTAAAAAAAGAACTTTATGAAAAGTACATGAGTTTGTGAGACAGGTACCATGAAATGCTAGTTTCCTACAATGAGAAATCTATGGCCAGCTACAGTTTCCTGCAATGACATTGACTGGACATAAGATAAGGGTTGATAGAAACTTAAATAATAACCTGCCCATACCTAATCCTAATGCTATTTCTCCTTATGTCTTTCTCTAACATATCCCTGATACTGACCCTAATACCTGACACCACTGTCCCCGAGTTACCCATAGATATACCTAACTGAAACCCTATTTGAAACACTGTCCCTGAAAAACAATGACATGGCACATTAAATCCCAGAAACAAGAAACTGACCAGAGCTGAACTGGAAGCAAGACAAGGTGGGAACAAATAGGAAAAACAAACTACTAGGCCATAGGCAAGGACTGGACTAGAAAACAACACAGCTATGCTAGAAACAAAACAGTCGAGGCATACAATGAATCACAAGGCTAGGTCAGGAACAGGCTAATAGAAGCAAACAAGAAATACTGGATTTAAATGCACATGATATATGCTATAATAAGCAGTACATTGCAGAAGCCAGGAACATTTACAAAGAGGCTACCCAATGAGGAATGTCTCTCTAGATGAGGCTAGGCTGCAGCAGTGTGGTCAGCTGACCCACTCTTATGGATCAGCTGTGAGCAGGTGCGCAGAATTCCTGCTAATTGAAACACTTTGTTTGACGATAATAGCTTGAGTTCCTGAAGCTAGAGAGATGGCAATCATCTGATGGCCTGTTAGCTTCAATATAGAAAAGGGCTGTCATTTGGAGAACCCTTCAAGTAAAAACTTACATTGATCATTGCCTATTTTCCTTCAGTTTTCCAACCCACCCTAATGCTCCTTGAAACTGCTCACAGAACAGAATTAAACATAGAACAAGTACTGTGTATCTTTAATATTCATATGTTACAATCACATTTTAAATTTGAGCATATAAAATTGTCCATCCGTGCAACACAGTGTTTTTTTTTCACATTATCTGTTTAAAATACATTTTCTTGGATTCTTCACCCTATTTGCTTTGCCAGAATAATGTGCCGCTAGTGGAATTATACTGTATGAAGCATGGATTTGTAGTTTAATTCTCTGTATTTGATTCCTTTCAATATGGGACTAACTTTATGGAAATATTAAATGATGATCAAGCAGAAAGTTATAGTTCGATTTGTGGGATGTTTTATAAAAGAAACATGACGGCACTGTATATCCACAAAATTAGAACCTATCCTATAAATAGAACATATTAAGGATGGAGCATGCTTAAAATATTGTGTAATACGGTAGTAAAAAGGAGTAGTTTTCTGTAGAGCTTAGATATGTCTCTTGAAATTATTGACGTGGGGGAATTATTTGCAACATGGTGAAATTGTGATCAGAGAAGAGCATGAGTGCCTGGGATGCCAATGCTTCAATCCCAGATTTTGGACTCTTGCTTGCAGAAAGGCAGTGGAGAGGC
Source organism: Eleutherodactylus coqui (assembly GCF_035609145.1). NCBI lineage: Eukaryota > Metazoa > Chordata > Amphibia > Anura > Eleutherodactylidae > Eleutherodactylus > Eleutherodactylus coqui. The sequence goes on along the minus strand of NC_089841.1, from coordinate 64,370,063 downwards.
TGCTGACAGCATGTGCTTGTCTCCACCCACAGGAACATCTGACAAATCCTCAGCTGGCCTCGCAAAAAAACCTCTCTAAGGGCTCAGTCAGAGGGGCATTTTTTGCTGTGCATGTTTTTTGCATTTGCGATCTGCATCTATTAGAATCGACGCTTTTCAATGGCAGTGGACACATGTCCATTTTTTACCTGCACACAAAAATTCACACTGGAAAAAATAGGGTAGCGGATTTCAAAACACAAGTTACTGCGGAATTCAGGATTTCTTAGATGTCAAACCCCTGGATGCTGTCACATGCAGGGGTTTCACCTTGTGGTCAATGGGGTCAGCGGCAGCAGCAGCGCCAACCCCATTGAGAGCATACAGTGAAGATCGCGATCCTCTGGCACAGCTGTGACAGCTGTGACAGAGGATTTCTTTATCTCCACGGGGAGTCCCCTCATCACTGAACACTGTGACAGCATTGTCACAGTGTCCAGTGACAAGGTGACTACCCGCAGGAATGAAGAATTCCCCTGCCACAGTTGTGGCACAGGAGCACGATGTTCTCCCATTGCTTTCAATGGGGCCGGCGCTTCTGCAGCCTCATTGAAAGCAATGGGCTGCCGGCAGCCCCTGCAGTGATTTCCAAGGAAGGGCTTTAAATGTAACGAAACAAGCACGTATAGAATGGGAGGAATTGAGCTAAGCAGCAGCACATGTGAAAAAGACTTGAAAAAAAAAAACTAATAGATCACAGACTGAACATGAGGCAGCAGGGTGATGCAGCAGCAAAAAAGGCAAACACAATTCTGGGATGTACTAAGAGAAGCAAAGAGTCTAGATCACATGAGGTAATTACTCCCTCTACTCTTCTTTAGTCAGACCTTATCTGGAATACTGTGTCCAGTTTTGAGCACCTCAATTTAAAAAAGACTTTGACAAACTGGAGCAAGTTCAGAGAAGAGTTACTAGGATAGTGAGCAGTCTGCAAATCATTTCCAATGGGGAATGGGTAAAGGATCTGGGAATATTTAGTTTGCAAAAAAGAAGGCTGAGAGGAGACTTAATAGCTGTCTACAAATATCTGAAGGGTTGTCACAGTGCAGAGGGATCATCCCTATTCTCATTTGCACAAGGGAAGACTAGAAGCAATGGTATAAAACTGAAAGGGAGGAGACAAACATTTTGACAGTGAGGGTGATCAATGAGTGGAACTGGTTGCAACTAGATGTGGTGAGTTGTCCTTCAATGGAAGTGTTGAAACAGAGGCTGGACAGACATCTGTCTGGGGTGACTTAGTGAATCCTGCATTGAGCATAGGGGTGGACCAGATGACCCTGGAGGTCCCTTCCAACTCTATCATTTTACAATTCTATCATAAGGATGGACACTTCTGTACAGTTACGTTGCTATAATGGCACAGGAGATGTACCAATGTGATCCAAAGCAGAAGCCCAGCTGTGACTGTACCAGCCTGGACTTAATAGTTACTGTGTTTGAATGTTCCCTCTGTGTGCGCATTGACTAGACCCTAGTTATTATGTTATTGCTATCTTGGTTAACCCAGCCTAATACATTTGATTGTAGTGATGAAACCTATTATTGCACATTATTTTTATCAAATCCTAGATTTGATTGAAGGCTTGTACATAGTTGTACATTTTTATCAGGGGACACAAGTGATGTGTTTGTATCAATGGTCTCTATATTATTAATGTATCTGTTAATCTCTAGGGAGTAATTTAATTTCCGTGTTTTATCAAATACAATATTACTTGTGGTATGTCATTTCCTTTTTTATTTTCTTCATAGGAAAGAAGTATTTTCGTGACACTGTTATGTTCTTATTTGTATTACTCAGCACACTTAATAAATGCTACAAACATAATATAGGTGAACATTGTATGGTGCATGAAGATGATATTGCTGCCTTTTGTGTGTAATAGTGATTTACTGAAGGAAATGAAAGATCATGCTCCAACTTTCCAATTTACCGACATTTTCAATATATTATAACTTTTTTAAGTGTCTTTCTATGGCTTAAAGGGGTTTTCTGATCTTTGCACTGGCAAATGTAGTGTCTATAGCTGAAATGCCTTACATGCCAGTAAAATCTCACGTTCTCACTGTGTTCCTGATGTATATCTGCTGATTGTATAACATCCCATACTCTGTAAACATGTTGTTCCCTCCTTACCCCTTGCAAAGTTTATGCAATCCTGTTCTCTGCAATGTCTTAGTACCAGAGTAGTGTCTTAGTAGCAGAGCTGTGCTATCTGTGAAATCAAGGAGTAATTACGAGACTAGTGTACCTAATGTCCCTCTTCAACGGGACGACATGAGCACTGGGGTTACTGCAAAGGTCGTGAGTGCTTGTGCAGAGCATTTACACAGGCAGAGTTCGCAACTGGATCGTTGGCTTCTTGCTCAGCGTGTCACATTCTATGGGAGCGTTTACACGGAACGAGAAGCCAGCGCTCCAGCGATTGTTTTATTGCTTACTGATAGTCAACGATAACGAACTGCGAAGGAATAGTGAGCAATTTGTTTGCATTTACACTACACAATTATCACTCAAATTTTCAATGGAACCCGTCTGATCTGCGGCCCGTCTACAATTGACATTATGGACATGCCGCGAGAAAGTAGGAGTTAAAAAAAAAACCTCTACTGCGTATGTGCCCAGGCGCACCGAATGACACTTTTGCACAAATTCACCGTAAAGAAAAAAGAAGACCTGGACAGGTATGCACGGTCCTCAACCATGGGCAGGATCAGATTCTGCTGCAGGCTCCTGCATGCAGAATCTGACCCACCTATGGATGTGAGGCCTAAGCCCGGCAACATGAAAACCACTGTGCTGCACAGAGCTTGGTAATGAAAAGTAAATAGTTCTGAGGTATCATCATGTAGCATCATTCAGCCTTGGTTCAGTACAATAGCAGTTGCAAATGCAATCATTTGTATAATGTGGCGCTGAGTGCTAAGGCAGCAGAAATGCAGTCCTAACCTCTCGCTCACAACCTGAATGTTGCGAGTTCAATCCTCGCTTAGTTCAGGTAGCTGGTTCAAGGTTGACTGAGCCTTCCATCTTTCCGAGGTTGTTAAAATGAATAGCCAGCTTGGTGGTGGGTAATGAATAAATGAATTACCTGAAAGTGCTGTGGAATAAGTTGGCGCTATACAAATAAAAATATACATTTTTATAAATTTTATTTTATAATTGTTCACTGTTACCCCCCTTCCTTACCAATACCTTGTTCTGTACACCCATGCTCTCCACACATGTACCAATTGGTTACAGTGGGCAACTGTCATATACTGAAAGGCAACTCGCGTGTTACTGGTGACTTTTTCTCATCAGTGCACTAGAGAGGGCTCAGCAACAACAGTGTAGTACAATCAGAAGGTAAAACGCAGTGTGCAATTGTGTGTGCAAAGAAATGGACACCAAATACCGAGCATGTTATTTCATTAATCCATAAATTATTTCTGCTCTTAAATGATGCAAAATTTATCTATCTATCTATCTATCTATCTATGTGTCTATCTATCTCATATCTATCTATCTATCTATCTATCTATCTATCTCATATCTATCTATCTATCTATCTATCTATGTGTCTATCTATCTCATATCTATCTATCTATGTGTCTATCTATCTCATATCTATCTCATATCTATCTATCTATCTATCTATCTATCTCATATCTATCTATCTATCTATGTGTCTATCTATCTCATATCTATCTATCTATCTATCTCATATCTATCTATCTATGTGTCTATCTATCTCATATCTATCTATCTATCTATCTATCTCATATCTATCTATCTATCTATCTATCTATCTATCTATCTATGTGTCTATCTATCTCATATCTATCTATCTATGTGTCTATCTATCTCATATCTATCTCATATCTATCTATCTATCTATCTATCTATCTATCTATCTATCTATCTATCTATCTCATATCTATCTATCTATCTATGTGTCTATCTATCTCATATCTATCTATCTATGTGTCTATCTATCTCATATCTATCTATCTATCTATCTCATATCTATCTATCTATGTGTCTATCTATCTCATATCTATCTATCGATCTATCTCATATCTATCTATCTATCTATCTCATATCTATCTATCTATCTCATATCTATCTATCTATCTATCTATCTATCTATCTATCTCATATCTATCTATCTGTCTCATATCTATCTATCTATCTATCTATCTATCTATCTATCTATCTATCTATATCTATCCCATATCTATCTGTCTATCTATCTATCTATCTATCTATCTCCTATCTATCTATCTCCTATCTATCTATCTATCTATCTATCTATCTATCTATCTATCTATCTATATATCTATCCCATATCTATCTTTCTATCTATCTATCTATCTATCTCATATCTTTCTATCTATCTATCTATCTATCTATCTATCTATCTATCTATCTATCTATCTATCTATCATCTATCCCTTAAACAAATAAGTGCCCAAGTAATTGACTTTACGTTGTATAAAATGTAACATTTATACTTGCTTTATGCTAAAATCTAACATGAAATTACAATTATAAAACCAAGAATGATATAACCCAGGGTTTTCCATAAGAATATTACCTTTCTCTTAATGATATCCTAAAATCCCTTTAATGCTGAAAACCAAGTGTTGGAAAATTGCATTCTGAATTCATCTCCAGCCATTGTTCCCTAGGTAGTAAGGTATGATCGATTGTGTATTTGACTAAAAAGGTAAGAAAGTTAGTACTATTGCTTCAATGCCAGAAAGAAAGTGAATACAATATTGATTTTATATGCTAGATGGGCTGTCAGCGTGCAGCGCATTGTTGATTTTGACTTTTATAGACTGCGTGTTTGCCTTAATTGGATCATTTGTAAAATAGAGGTGGGAACCTCTTTGCTTCTGACACTGACTGATTGTTATCATTTCACATTTGTCAATATTTGATAAGTCTACCATTACCCAAATACCGTCCATTGTTGGATGGGAGGAATCTTAAGTGGACCTTGTTTCCTGATTTTATATACAGGTTTGACAGCTAGATATACTTTTTATGTTTATTTAGATAGTTATTTTGTTTCCCCAAGGCACGCAATTCCTCCAACGTGTAGTCAACACAACTGATGATAAATATTGAAACAAATCTTGGCTCATGTAATACAAAATTTTACTTCTGTTTTAACACTTTTTATGTGCTTTGTTATAAGTATGTGTATATAAATATGCATGCCTCTTCGGATCTATTTCATTTTGCCTTGATGAAGAACTGAGAGTAAGAGTCCGAAAGCTGGCATTAACATCATGTATTTTTGTTAGCCATTGAAAGGTATCATATCTACAAGATTACTTGGTTTCTCTTACTGGAAACAATCACATAACACTTTTTCTGACATGCCAAAATTTTAGATCAACATAATAGATGAGCGAGCATACTCACTAAGGACAATTGCTCGAGCGAGCATTGTCCTTAGCGAGTACCTGCACGCTCACAAGAAAAGGTTCGGGTGCCGGCGGGGGGCAGGGAGCGGCGCGGGAGAGCAGGGGGGAACGGAACTCACTGCTCACCCGCGCCGGGACCCAAACCTTTTCTTCCGAGCGGGCAGGTACTCGCTAAGGACAATGCTCGCTCGAGCAATTGTCCTTAGCGAGTATGCTCGCTCATCTCTAATCAACATGCTCTTGCTTATCTGTTCTTTATAAATATTTTTATATTAATAAGAAAAAAATGTGGAAACATGTAAGGAATAGTATTGAGTGAACTGAAACAGTCAAGTCCTATTTTGGATCGAACTTTGATAAATGTTCGGTTCAGAGCAAACCAAACTTTGGGTCGTTCATCCAAACCTCATATTGTGTTTTTCTTTTTCTAAAATTTATGCAAATTATTTTTGAATTTCATCTCAGCAGTGAGATCCTTACAAAACGGCAAGGGGATTAATACCATCTAAAATCCACATAAAATAATGCACTTGCAATCTCATCATTTCCAATGGAAGAGCCATCAGTTGTCTCCATGTTAAGACAAGTCACAGTGCTGGCATGGTTTCGAAGCTCCTTTAGTCTTACAATCTGTGAGTTTACATTACCAGGCTAGTGAGAGTAAATGCATTATAAATCTTTTTATTTCTATTTTGGGTGGAAGCCTGAAAGTGTATTTACAGTGTTGAGCCCTGACAGAATGGTAGTACAATCTGGCAATCATAAACGTGTGAATAACGCTTATAGATAAATTACAATTAATATTCATATGCTGTAGTTCACAGTCTTCACATAATGTTGAAAGGTCAACCTACCAAAGCCATTATTAATAATTAATACAACGCCAAGGAAATGTCAGTTAATGATTCTTAATGGCTTTTAAAGTATAATGAATATTGTTTAAAGCTCTGATAACATTATTGTTAGTGCTCCATTATCATTTAAGGTACTATACATCGAATATAATCTGTGATGTACATTACGTGAGCATCCAAGTGCAACCACAAAACTTCCTTTATATTGTGTACAGGAGAGTCACCCTCTCCAAATGGCTGGCATGATCGAGTTTCCATATTTATAGAGTTTTACTAATTTCTACTACCTTATTTAATATTCATCAGTGGAGGTTAGGGAGATCAATGTGACCTCACAATTACTTTTTTTGTCTCCTATTGTTTTTTCCTGAGCCCACATGACCAGCTACTGACTGCATGTAGTCTTTGGTGAAAGTAAGACAGAACTGTCAGGAGATGAAGTGTCCTGGCACTTTCCAATTGATCAGCAAGGTTCACAGTGGTCACAGAGAGGACACATGGATAATATTCCTTATATTATGCCAACATATTCCTCAGGACTTTGAAAATCAGAGGTAAGAGGAGTTGAATAGCAACTAGAGTTGAGCGAATATACTCTGCCGAGCTTGATGCTCATTCGAGTATTATCATACTCGATGGTGCTCGTTACTCGAACGAGCATCAAGCCGTGTTCAACCCCGCCCCAGTTTTTGGCTCCTCCCCACTGTGAGGTGCCTGTTTTGGCCCCTCCCCGCTGCGACGCAGCGTGCGTCATTGGCAAATTTTGTCTGGCCGGCGAGAGAGATAGAGAGAAAGAGAGAAAGACGAACCTAGAAAAAAAAAGAAAAAGCTCGGCCCCGGCGTCCCACATACAAAAAAGTGCTCGGTTCTCCCATTGTAGTCAATGGGGTTCGTTACTCGAGTAGGGCTCTCGAATTTTACGAAAAGCTAGACTCGAATAACACGGACCCGAGCGTTTGGGTGCTCGATCATCTCTAATAACAACTAATATAGTGGCAGACCTTCTGGACACTTTCACAAAAATGTAAAAAAAAAGGTTGAAGTTTTTCTTTAAAATATATCTATGGCGCTATTTTATGGCAAGATTCTAAGTGTGCCCCTCCTACATTGTAAGATATGTAGAGATGAGCGAACGTACTCGGATAAGCACTACTCGTCCGAGTAATGTGCCTTATCCGAGTACCGCTGTACTCGTGCTGAAAGATTCGGGACGCGCTGCGGAGCGGGGAGCTGCAGGGGAGAGCGGGGAGGAACGGAGGGGAGATCTTTCTCTCCTTCTCTCCCGCCCGCTCTGCCCCGCTCCCCGCTGCGACTCACCTGTCAGCAGCGGAGCGCCCGGAATCTTTCAGCACGAGTACAGCAGTACTCGGATAAGGCACATTACTCGGACGAGTAGTGCTTATCCGAGTACGTTCGCTCATCTCTAAAGATATGTGTTAGTATTCAATTTTTTCACAACCAAAAATATCTGCCTGACATTTTCAGCCATATATGCACAAAGTCTAATTTATTGTGGGTTATTAGTAGAGTACAAATAAACATTTCAGCCATACAGTATGTGTATACCTATTGACACCTTGTAAGGGCCTGCACACTTCACTAATGCCTTAAAACCTGTCTTTTTTAGACAATCATAATAAGGGCACATTTTTTCTATCATGCCATGAGTTCTAAACAGCAACAAAAAATGCCAGAAAAAGACTACAGCCCCTATTAATGAATGTGTTTCCGACATATTTGTGTTTAAAACTGCACCAGAATTAAGGCATACAGAGTTTTAGAAAAGTTACAAATAGTTTGTGCCAAAAAGTAGAAAAAGATCCAACAAGCTCATCATTTTTTTTCTCCACAATAGTGGGCATGGCAAGTTTCTGTCTATCTTTCGCACATATGTATTGAGAGATATTACAAGAAAGTGTCAGTAAAGAGTGGGGCTAATAAAACCTAATAAATGTTGGTGTAAATAAAGAAGCATTTGGTGCAAATCTTTTGCATGTGCTCATTTTGGCACATTTTCTGGCGCAAATCCAACTAAATGGATAGTTTTTTGGGTTATTTATTTTGCCCCCATTTTTTATTATCCATATTTTGACTGTTAACTAATTATTTCATCTTAGTAGATAATGCAGAATAAAACGTGTGGAGAGAAACATATTTCCTTTTTTTTTTGTTAATTCACTTTTTATTGAAACATTTTTACTTTTACAGAGCAAACAATATCACAAAGGTGCGCTTTGCTTGTCGATAGCATGACATTTTGCAGTTCAAGCAAGTTCTTTCGAGACACTAGCGTTCATTACAATGCATGTTGATTATATCTATTTACTGGTCTCAGTCGCCTCCTCCGGCCCAGCCGCGTGGGTTTTAAGACTTTATGAGAAACATATTTCCGAATGCAAACTAGCGCAGTTTGGGCACTCATAGAAGTGTTTTGTGGAAATTGAAGCATTTTGTGGCTCACAATAAGCTACATGGATAGATTGTTTATTTTCATGTTTTCACCCCATTTTATGTGTTAAAATTAGTAATTAGACTGATGATTATTATTTTTTATATTAATACATAAAGTATAATTTAATATGTTGTGTAATAATATATATTTTAGAATACAAATTAGAGCATTTTTGGTGCGCGCAGCTCTGTAATGCAAAAAAATGGCACATCATTCCTAATTTTGGTGCAGCATAAATTGTGCCAAATTTCCAAGTCTTTGCACCACTTTTGTAAATTTGCTGCAATTTAAAACGGTCACGTTCTAAAGAGAATTGACACAATATCTGTCAATATTCATGAAGGGCTGAAATCCTTGGGCTAGATTCAAGCAACTGTATGCAAATTATGCACCTGTCTGTGTGCTGTCCGATCTTTACAGACACTGCTCTTTGCACATCCTATTCTTTTCCATGAAAACAGATAAGAATAGAAAATGCTGCAATTTTCCACGATCATTGGTCCATGTGAAGAATCGTACAGCTCAAAAGTTTCCTACACTATAATGGGACCATGTGTTGTCCATGGAATATACGGACAGTATACAGGCCAAAAATACATCTTTCGGAGTGGGTCTTTAGTGGGAAACCACCCTAGACTTAATGTCTTATGAAGACAACCATTTTTGGAATAGAAGGAAGTTTGGATATCATTTGATCACTGCTGGTTGGGTTTCTCTATCCAAATGAGCAACTTTTATCACCAGATAAAGTGTAGCACTGTATATTGTCGTCCTGCAGAGTCTGAATAGGACAAATCTACCAGACTGGGAACAATGAGTGGCTTTTACTTATAGCATGCAGAGGGGTGCCCTTTAAAGGAAGGAACCTCAATGACGTCCACATACCCTAATAGGTGTATGAACAGGGCTTCTGGCCTTAAGACAACTCTTCAAAAATTAAGACAACTTATTTGAAAGTAAACAGTTATCAAAGATGACACTCCTATCTATAAATTTAAATTTTCATACTATCTCCTGCTACTGCTAGAAAGTATATAAAGCGGGCTTATCAACAGCTGGTCAACAGCTGCTAGGAATGGCTGTGATCAGAGCTAGTGCCGACTGCAGTTAACGTTTTGGTCAATGCTGACCACCGCATCTAAACAGTTAACAATAGGGAGGGCCCATTCCTTTGTCCAGAAGCCAACAGGGCTGCAGGTTACAAATGGGTTGGCATGGCAACCCAGGGCTAAGTAACGGTTTCCCTGGCTGCCATGCATATATATCTATTAAGCCAATTTAAAGTACTATACACTGCAATAAAGAAGCATTACAGTATATAGAACAAGAAATCAAGGGATCACAAGTTCAAGTCCCCTAATGTAAGTAAATAAAATGTAAAAAAAGGTCTGAGAAAATGTTTGAAAATGCAAAAAAATAAAATTATTCATAAAACACTGCATTATTGATCCTGTGTGATGAACAAAATAAAACAAAATGCCAGAATTATCATTTTTGTCATTCTGCCTCCCAAAATGTAAATGAAAAGTGATCAAAAAGTTTATGTACCCCAAAATGGTATAGATCAGAAATACAGTTCACCCTAAAAAAAGTAATCCATGTAAAAATAAAAAAAGTTATGAGTCTCAGAAAATGGCAACAGGAAGCGAACTTTATTTTACGAAAAAGTGTTTTTTTTAGCAGTAATATAAAAAGTAAGCTAAATTTGTATCATCATAATCTGGCTTAAAATTTATGAATTTCGGTACATTAAAAAACAAGCCTTCATGGTGCTATTTTTCTTTTTTGCAATAGTTTTTATTGGGTTTTGATGTTAACAGACGAATAAAAAATAAAATTGACATATTTGTTGTATTACAATACAAGTTTAGTACAATGACATTTATATTGTTGAGCATGCAATGTTGAATAAGGATAAAGCTAATGTTTATTGCTGACAAAAGAAAGAATAATTGCTACAGGATGTTGAGATACATCATTTAAGTATTAAACAATAACTATGCACCAAAAAGTTGTGTGTGCCACTTGAGTAATTACCTTATGGCAAAATGATCTATGGGGGTGGGAGTGCGAATTAAGACATGGAGATATTTGGAATGAGGGTTTGTAAAGGAAATTGTATGCTAGATAGATGAGGGATAATATATCAGCCATATGCTCCATTTGAATATAAAGGAATCTAGTTTTCTATTGTTTTTAGTTGAAAAGGGAAAAAATTGTTTTCATAATCTAAAAAACACGGTTTTTGATAGGGTGGAGATTAGGGGGCAAACCCAGAAAATATGAAGCAGTGGCCGAAGTTTCTCAGGCATTTTGGAGATGTGTTGATATAAATGTATGAAAGTTTTAATGGAGTATACTACCATCTAACTAGTAATTTATAATACTGTTCATAGTGAGAAGCACATGCTGTGAATTTTATGGGCCATTTTAGAGTGGTTTGCAATTCTTGTAGGGAGATTTTACATAAAAGGTCTGTTTCCCATTTCAGGAACTGTATGGTTTTCTTAAGATAAATGTTGTTAGATAGAAAAGTGTAGATTTGTTTCATATGATTTTTATATTGGTTAAGAATACTTGATAGTCGGTCTTTTAAGATCAATGGGATATGGATATGTGTTGTTGGTGTGTTTGAAGAAATTTTCTAATTTGAAGGAATATCTAAAACTCGAAAGGAGGTTTTTGAATTTTTCCTGTTTTTAAGAAAATAATAACATTGACATTAAAGGGGTTGTCCCGCGGCAGCAAGTGGGTCTATACACTTCTGTATGGCCATATTAATGCACTTTGTAATGTACATTGTGCATTAATTATGAGCTATACAGAAGTTATAAAAAGTTTTATACTTACCTGCTCCGTTGCTGGCTTCCTCGTTCCCATGGAGCCGACTAATTTTCGCCCTCCGATGGCCAAATTAGCCGCGCTTGCGCAGTCCGGGTCTTCTGCAGTCTTCTATGGGGCCGCTCGTGTAGAATGCCGGCTCCGTGTAGCTCCGCCCCGTCACGTGCCGATTCCAGCCAATCAGGAGGCTGGAATCGGCAATGGACCGCACAGAAGCCCTGCGGTCCACGGAGACAGAGGATCCCGGCGGCCATCTTCAGCAGGTAAGTATGAAGACGCCGGACCGCCGGGATTCAGGTAAGCGCTGTGCGGGTTGTTTTTTTAACCCCTGCATCGGGGTTGTCTCGCGCCGAACGGGGGGGGGAGGGTTAAAAAAAAACAAAAACGTTTCGGCGCGGGACAACCCCTTTAAAATAGTTTAATTTCAGGGTATGACCATTTATCAATAGAGAAATCCAGAATGAGATATCTTAATGTTGACAAAAAGTCTGACTATTGTGAGATAAGAGGTCTTTTAGGAGGCAAGTTTTCATGCTATTATGGTCACCTGTACTGGGAAAGTGTATAGACAGGTCAAATGGTTAGGGAAACTAGAATGAGCCGGGAAACATGATTTCCAGTCTAAGATTTGTGAAAAGTGAGATTCTAGTGATGGCCACATTTTGTCAGGATAGGTAGCACATATAAATTTGATTTAATCTATCAAAAGTGAATCACTGTAATTTTGGAGGTTAGGTAAGCTTAGAGCGCAGTGTTTTTTGTATTTGCTCATAAGAGAGAAGCCATATAAATGAGTTAATTTGTTTATGGCAGAAAGCAAAAGTTGTAGTCAAGATGGGATAATCCTGCCCATTCGTCCCGTAGTTCTTTTTGAATTTAATTTAATAGGTGGGGAAAGTTGGTTCAAAGGGAATTATCAAATAGACAAAAATCACAGAAAGTGGACATACTTAATGATACATTAAAACAAAAAGGTGTGCATATACACCACATATCCCTCAAACATTCAAACAGCTAAACTGCTATATGGAGGAGTGAAAAACAGACACATGTGAGGACACTGATGAGTCAACCACTCACAAATCCTCTTTATAATGAAAGGGGTGGTTGTTTAGTGTTTATTTCTGCACAAAAAAAGTCAATATAGGGTGTCAGACCACATGATACGTGTAGTACACCATGCAGGCTTACAGCCTATTAATGACATCATATTTGAAACCAGTGGGTAGCCCTTCACCCACAAGTAAACCACACTGACTCTGGCAACCTGGGTCAGCATTCAAAACTGCACTGCAAGTTATAGGTAAATACTGATAAACGTGAAGTATTAGATATTTTAGCCAAAATGTGTGAGCCCACAACCCACGTCACTGATACATTGGTACAAGAGGGCAGGCATAAATACCACATATCCCTCAAACATGCAAACAGCCAGACCGCCTGCACTTTTGTGGGAAAGTTGGTTTAAACCAAATTGAAGGTGACAGGGGTAAATAAAATACCTAGATAAGTGGGGGCTCCACTGTGTTGGGAAATTAGAGCATTCCTCTGTAAAGAGAAAACACGAATGGGGGCTGTGTGTTCCCAGCTAAAACACTGAGGAAGGGGCACAACAACCCTGAAACGCATCTATTGTATGATGGATTTATTCTTAATAAAAAAGAGAGTAGTCAAGCTTAGAAATATGTCTTGTGTCTCTTTAGAAAAGAGATTGCGTCTACAACCACTTTTTTTCTCCTCCTGGAAGGTGTGATATTTTGTGGACTGGCTGCAGCCTCTGAAACTCATCAGAAATTGAGCAATCTCACACCCACATACAGAAGAAATGGAGAAGAAAATAAAATACAATTCCCAAACCAAAACATCGGTTTATAGACTGTGAAAATCTCAAGTACATGCTCCACTCCCCTCTCATCTTTCTTTAATGGCAAGTATGGGGTCCTCCAAGCCTAATCCCTGCAAAGTTTGAAACAAGCATCCCCAGTGAACTCTGTCAAATGCCTTCTATGTGTCCAAGGATAATAGCAGAGAAGACCTCTGACTTTTTCATAGTGCTATTTTGATGGAAAAATTAAAACAAATATATGACTCTTGGAAGTTAAGGATAAAAACACAAAAATGTAAAAACAAAAATTCTATGGTCTTGAAAAGGTTAACCTTATTGGATGCTTCATGGTTAGAAACAGATTTCCTAGGCAGAATATTTTTGGATTGAAAAAAAAAAAAGCACCACAAGAATTAATGTAATCTTCAACAAAATGTTCATTATTTAACGCTCTGTAGAGGCTAAAGTCAGTGGTGTGTTTGTGCTCCAATTGTAATGTTATCATTATAAAGGGCTTTCACTTTATGTATTGGGAGAATAGAAAAAACAGAGAGTTAGAAACAAAATAATTAGTAACTGGGAATCCATTCTGCCATGGGGAATTTGAACCAATACCAGCTATTTATTTTTTTCATTTTCTCATTAATTTTAATTATAAAATTCAAATGCATTATGTTGCAGCTTTGCCATTTCATATCATCAAGGCAGCATGCTGAGAGCCTTCCTAAAGCACATTTCAAGCAATTTAATTTCTAAGGTCTGCGTCTAACAAGATAGCAATGAAGAAGGACTGTGTCCCTCCCATCTCTTCAAATAAAAATGCGTGTTATGTTCTTTAATAGACAAGGAATGAGGGATTTCAAGGAAAAAAAGACTGAATTGAAAAAAATGAATTTTATTTAAACAAAATGCCAGTGAGGCTATGAAATAGCATTTGTGCAAATCGTCTTGTTCCTACCATAGAATCAGTCAGTCTAATTTACATGTACACATTTTGTATGGCATTGAATATTCATGACAACTCGGGGTCATTTAAGCCTTTAGGTACCTTGAGTATATTTATTTTATAGTGTTTATGCAAAAAGTAAAACGTGAAGCTTTTGGGTCAAAATTAATATCTGTGGCCCGGAAGTCGAGCTGACCTAGCTCTCTCCTACTAGCCTGCATTAAAAACACACACAGATATTCCTCACCCTATGTCCCTGATCAACCACTTCCTTAGCCTCAATGCCTAGAAAAGCAAAAAAAAACTTCACTGAGGAAGCTTTCTGAATTCAACCCCACACAAAGTGGAAGCATGGCGGAAGCCCGCAGCTCTCCCCTTCCTCCTCACGCATCTCGGCATGCAGCTCGGACATGACAGATGCTCTCACTTCCGTCAGGGGTATTTCTCCTGCCCCCAGTGAAACTCACACTGAGCTACAGGCAGCATCCGGGACAGGAAGCAGAAAACAAGGGTCTCCATCTGGTGCATGCGATGACGGCGGCCATGCTGCTGAACCTGCAGGTTGTACTCTACCTCCTCTATCCCGGCAGGTACTTACCACGGTGCTCTACCTCCTGCAACTGAAAATCCTGCAGTCTCTGGACACAGCAGGTAACCCACATACACAGCTCAATACTTTTCCGCCATTGCCTTCTACAGTAAAGCAAAAAAAGGAGAATAGGGCCACAAGGCACTACAGGAAACCTCCCTACCTAGTCTCTGGGAAGTCTACGGTCCCTAACTCTGCTACTTCAAGCCCTCAAAAGCAACGATCAAGGTGAGATTCTGCAAGTGCTAGTGCTGATGGAGATTTTCCACTAAAAGACATCCCAGCTAATAATCAAGGCTCTTCCATAATGTTCTTAATCCCTTAATGCTCCATGACGTACAGTTATATCATAGAGATTTGGGGTTTATATGCAGGGGAATCGAGAGCCGATCCTGCTCCATACAATGTGGGTATCGGCTCTTTCTTACAGCTGACACCATTTAAAAAAAATAAAAGGTAAGGAAAGTAAAAAAAAAAACATTTTCTCATATTTCCCATATTTCTAAAAAATCTAAATTAAAATTTGGCATTGTTGTGTTCATAAAACTCTGATCTATCAAAATAACGCATTATTTACCCTGCACAGTGAAGGTCATCAAAAAACAAACAAACACAACATCAGAATTGCTTTTTTTAGTCACATTGTCTCCATGAACAAATTTAATAAAAAGTGATCAAAAAGTCATATGTACTTTAAAATGGTACCAATAGAAACTATAGAACGTCCCACAAAAACTAGCGCTTGCACAAATATGTCAATGGAAAAAGAAAAAAGTTATGACTGCCTGAAGGTGGCGGCAAAAAATATATATATTTTTTTTACAAAGATAATTTATTTTTTTTTAAAGCAGTACAACAAAGAAAAACTATATGAATTTGGTGTTGTAGTAATTATACTGACCCATATAATAAAGTTATTATGTCCTTTTTGCTTTAGTGTGTACACCATAGAAACAAGTCCCCCAACCCCCAAAGATGGCAGAATTGTGCTTTCTTTCCATTTCACTCCACAAGTTTTTCAGTAGTTTATATGGTACATTAAATAATACCATCGAAAAATACCACTCATCCCACAAAAAACAATCACTCAGACAGCTACGTTGATGGATAAATAAAAGAGTTATGATTAGAGATGAGCGAGCGTACTCGGAAAAGCACTACTCGCTCGAGTAATTTGCTTTATCCGAGTATCTCTGTGCTCGTCCCTGAAGATTCGGGTGCCGGCACGGAGCGGGGAGCTGCAGGGGAGAGCGGGGAGGAACGGAGGGGAGATCTTTCTCTCCCTCTCTCCCGCCCGCTCTCCCCTGCTCCCCGCTGCGACTCACCTGTCAGCCGCAGTGGCACCCGAATCTTCAGGGACTAGCACAGCGATACTCGGATAAAGCAAATTACTCGAGCGAGTAGTGCTTTTCCGAGTACGCTCGCTCATCTCTAGTTATGATTTTTTCAAATTGGGCAGGAAAAAACGAAAATGAAAAAGAAAAGGCTGTATCCTTAAGGAGTTAAAGGAGATGTCTCGAGGAAGCAGTTAAATTTTTTTTTTGCCCAGTCCCCCCCATTAAGTACACATTACTAAGCCCCCCTGTAAATGACATTTCTAGCTGGTTCGTACTTACCGTTCCAGCGTTTCAGCAACTTATAAAAGTTTCCTCAAGATGGCCGCCGGCTCTTTCCCCGTCGCTCGCTGCAGCCCGACGTGCGCGCTCCCGAGACGCCGCCAGCTGTGTCTCCATGGCAACCGGACGCATCGCAGCCGCCGACCAGACGCCCCGCAGCCGCCGACCAGACGCCCACCGCCAGGCAGCAGGTAACCGGCGCTAGCCCCCGGCTCCCCAGCGCTAGACCCTCAGCCCAGGTGAAGGCCCCGGAGCCCAGCGCTAGGTTCCGGAGCCCAGCGCTAGTTCCCCCGGCCTAGCGGCAGCCCCCCCCGGCCTAGCGGCAGCCCCCCCCGGCCTAGCGACAGCCCCCCCATCGCAGCAACAGCCCCCCCGGCCTAGCGACAGCCCCCCCGGCCTAGCGGCAGCCCCCCCATTGCAGCGACAGCCCCCCCCGGCCTAGCGGCAGCCCCCCCATCGCAGCGACAGCCCCCCCGGCCTAGCGACAGCCCCCCCCGGCCTAGCGGCAGCCCCCCCATCGCAGCGACAGCCCCCCCGGCCTAGCGGCAGCCCCCCCCGGCCTAACGACAGCCCCCCCATCGCAGCGACAGCCCCCCCGGCCTAGCGGCAGCCCCCCCCCGGCCTAGCGACAGCCCCCCCATCGCAGCGACAGCCCCCCCGGCCTAGCGGCAGCCCCCCCCGGCCTAGCGACAGCCCCCCCATCGCAGCGACAGCCCCCCCCCGGCCTAGCGACAGCCCCCCCATCGCAGCGACAGCCCCCCGGCCTAGCGGCAGCCCCCCCCGGCCTAGCGACAGCCCCCCCATCGCAGCGACAGCCCCCCCCCCGGCCTAGCGACAGCCCCCCCATCGCAGCGACAGCCCCCCCCCGGCCTAGCGACAGCCCCCCCATCGCAGCGACAGCCCCCCCCCCGGCCTAGCGACAGCCCCCCCGGCGCAGCGGCAGCCCCCCCCGGTGCAGCGGCAGCCCGGCGCAGCGGCAGCCCCCCCCGGCGCAGCCCGGCGCAGCGGCAGCCCCCCCCCCGACAAATCACTTACCTGGGACGCTTCTCGGGGCTGCTGGGCTGGGCTGGGCTTCTCCGCTGGGCAGCTCCAGTTTCTGCACCTTCCTCTAGCAGAGGAAGGTACAGAATGGCCGCTGCAGCGCGCTCCCGAGCAGTGACAGCTCGTCTGCGCATGCGCAGAAGAGCTGTAGCGGGGAGCACACTGAAGCGGCTCGTGCTGAATGGAGAAGACCGGACTGCGCAAGCGCGTCTAAAAAAGCAAGCTGCCAGCGAATTTAGACGGAACCATGGAGACGAGGACGCCAGCAACGGAGCAGGTAAGTGGAATAACTTCTGTATGGCTCATATTTAATGCACAATGTACATTACAAAGTGCATTAATATGGCCATACGGAAGTGTATAACCCCACTTGGTTTCGCGAGACCACCCCTTTAAAGGAAGCGATGATAGCTCCATGTAGCTCTATCCAAAAATATATCTCCTAGGCTATTGCAAGTATTAATGTGACAGTGGATTGTATTGGCGAAGGAGTGGACCATGTAGAACATAATTTGGGGGAGTTTTCCTCAGCCCACAACTCCCTAGTGGAAGCACACAATAATTTAGAGAAGGAGGTTGAAGCTCTGAAGAATAAACTTGCAGATATTAAAGATAGGAATCACAGGAATAACGTAAAATTTTGGGGCATGCCCAAGATGGTTTCTTCATATCTCCCTTCCTCCATTCCTATAGTAATTGATATAAGCCATACTCCCTCAATGTACCCCTCTTGCTTTTATCATTGATTGTGTGCATAGACTCCCTAAACCTCAAAATCTCCCTTCCTCCATTCCTTGGGACACTATTGCAGGAATTCACTTTTTTCACGTTAAAGATTCTTTAAAAATCTTTCAGGGGTTCCCCTGCACTCTGGGTAAAAAAATCTTTTGTTTTAGAATGGGTTATTGAATTGTGGAGATGTGTAGAAGTACTGTCATCTGAGTCCCCTTTATGCCCACATTTGTGGCTCATGAAATTTTGTGACAGAGGTGCCATGGGATTGGAATTATGATCATAAGTTAATTTATCAGCAATTCTCATCAGCATTGCGGGCTATTGCCCACAATTTCAAAGAGGGTCGCTTCCATGCCCTGCCAACCCTCTGCAGTGTGTGTCTCCTGTTCCTCCTCATCCAATACGCACTTATAAATAGACATGAGGGTGGTGTGGCTATCAAGCGACTGTGTGGCATGAGGACAGCTGAACACTGCGCTGGGAAAAATGTTCACTACGCTGTGGCCTACTGAGTAGGTGAAGAGGTGCGCCTTACCCCGTCTGGGATGGGGACAGCTGGACACTGCGCTGGGAATAATTTCAGTACACTGTGGACTACTGAGTAGGCGAAGGGGTGCGCCTTACTCCATCTTTAATGGGGACAGCTGGATACTGCGCTGGGAAAAATTTCAGTATGCTGTGGATGCAAGCTCGTGCCTGCGTCCTGGGGGAGATTGGACAGCAATGTCAGCATGTAACACAGGAGAAGAGGCAGTGGTGTCACCCACAGGTGGTGATTGGCCTTCGTTCCACCTAGTGTGGTGCTTAGCTAAGATGTGCCAGTGCATGTGCCTTGCTGATTATGGTCAGGCCCAACTAAATTGTTAGGAGGTGACCACCAGGCTCTTGCCCACAATTTGGCTTAATAGTGCAACCTGGGAAACTCAGATGCATCCATGCATGCTGCCCCTGTTGTTCCCTATCCATTTCTGTGGTGTTTCCATCACTTTCTGATGTTTTCAGGTGTTTCACACACCCTCCCCTATGCACGGGTCACCTTGAAAAATGCTTGAGTCTCCCATTGACTTCAATGTGGTTGATTACCCAAAACGAGCTCTCGAGCATTACAAAAAGTTTGGCTCTAGTAATGAGCACCTGAGCATTTTGGTGCTTGCTCATCTCTATTAAAAAACAATTAATACAAACTTCTTGGAAATTGCAATTACTCACTGCTTCATTTTAAAATATTTTGCTCTACACTGACCTACACAATTCTGGCGAGGAAGATTTTGGTACAAATTACCAAGCCATTCCGTACAAATGGGGCTTTCCATCCAGAGTCGTAGGTGCAAGAAATACAACACCCACACTTTCGCGATGTACGAAGAAGGACTGGAGTTACAAGATTCCTGGGGTATTTTGTTTTTTCCTCCATATAAGAAAGCTCAGCTTCACAATACAGAGGCTTCTTCTAAGATTGCCCAAGGGTGGAAAATTGTAACCAATGCACGAGGTACTGACATATTGTATATGTTTTCTAGCAGGATTAGAACTGTACTTCTTGCAAACTTTACCCTGAGTTTGCACAGTTTATACACTGCACTGAATGATAACTGTGTTTTTCCGTTTGTTGAGTTTACCTCCCCTTTCTCTCTCTGTATGCACCTTGAACTTTTGGCCTTATGAACTGCAGAGATTTCTTGCCACTTGCTTCTCCCTTTACAAAAGACATTCTAGTTGCTATACGAAGTCATAGCAAACACCAACATCACATCAAGTCTCAACATGGTGTTAAAGATACTGTCATTCAATGTCAAACAACCCATTTAAGAGATCACTCCTGTAAAAACAAAAGCGTTCTGGGGTCGATGAAGCTTGCATTCAAGAATCCCACTTTAGGCAACCTGATCCTGCTAGGCTCAACAATAAGGACTTTCCTCGTGTCTTTTTTTCAATGTTTGAAGAAAGAAAGATGGCATCTTTATTGGTATTAGGAATACAATTGCTTTTCAACTACTTCATGAAATGTCTGATCTTAGGGGTAGGTTTGTTTCTCTGGTGTGTAATATCAACAACACTACCTTTACTATAGTTAATGTCTATGCACCTAACACATCACAAATACCTTTCTTACATTTTGTAATAAAAAAAACAGAACTTAATCTCTGGTAAGCTTATTATTTGCAGAGATTTTAA
The DNA here is from genome assembly GCF_035609145.1 of Eleutherodactylus coqui. Classification (NCBI taxonomy): domain Eukaryota; kingdom Metazoa; phylum Chordata; class Amphibia; order Anura; family Eleutherodactylidae; genus Eleutherodactylus; species Eleutherodactylus coqui. The sequence continues at coordinate 64,349,526 of NC_089841.1, read as the reverse complement.
CATAATTCTTGATCCAGAAATGGATTCCACAACCTCGAGCAGTATGCCTCCCCCTCATCTCCATGACTGACAATTACAGGGGGAAATACATGATGTCTGGCGATGCTTACATGGATCTGAAATGGATTACTCCTTCTACTTAAATCACCATGGTACATATACACACATAAATATGATTTTGTCACCTAAGTGGGTCTTCCCTGAGATCACAAAGTGTGACATTTGTGACATCATGTGGTCTGACCATGCCCCAATCACCTTAAGCATCAAACTATCTTACCACTTCACAAACATGTACAACTGGAAGAACAACACATATGTTATGTCCTCTAAAGCAAACATAGTGACTGTTCACAAACATTTTACTTTACACTAAATAAACTCTCCACTCAGGATCCCTCCTTTCTTTGGAATACCATAAGGTCCACATTTGAGATTTAGTCATTCAAGAAGCTGCCAATATTAGGAAGAGTCCCTGTCAAAATATCCAAGAACTATTGCCCAAGATTGCAAACCTGTCAGCCACTCATTAATCTACCTTTACCCTTGAAATGTCACTCTCCTTAAAAGAAAGCCAGCTATTGTTACAAGCTCAATTAACATTAGACTATAACAAACAACTATAAAGGCTAAAGTAAACTAATAGCATAAATTGCCAAAGCAGCACAAGCAAAATCTAAAATAGCCCACCTATTGTCCCAAACAACAAATACCAAAATCTAAAGTCCACAGGAGATTGCAGATTAATTCAGCGAATACTATCCCAAATGTTATAATCTAGCACAAGAAAGCCATACCTTTCAGCCCAATGACTCACATATTAAGGAGTTCCTTGTCTAACCAGGCCAAACTTCAGAAGCTCAATAAATCCATAGCGGTCGATGAAATTGCATCAGCCATTAAATCCCTGAAGCTGGGGAAATCCCCCAACCCAGATGGGTTCCCTAATGAATACTTAAAGTTTTTCAATCTGCTCTGCTCCCCCATATTTTAGACTTTTTTATCCATGCTATGAACAAAGGTGTCTTTCCAACTGAGAACTGAAAAGCAACAATTATCACTTTCCCTAAGGAAAGTGAAGCCCCTGATTCTCCCTGCAAATTCCATCCCATTTCTTTGTTTAACTCAGACATCAATTCGTATGCCAAGATTATTGCCAACAGATTACTTCCCATTTTACTTGACCTAATAAAAAATGATCAGATTTGCTTCACTAGGGGCCTTCAGGCTTCAGATGGAACTATGCACCTGATAGACCTTGTGGCTGAGGTTGGCTCCCGTCCGATGCCCTCTTTGCTTCTCTGTTTGGATGCAGAGAAGGTGTTCCACAAAGTGCATTGGAGTTACATGTTTCAAACATCAGAGAAATTTGCTTTCACTGGCCCAATTCTCTGTGCTATTTAGGCTTTATATGCTTCTCCTTGGGCCCCAATGCTTGCTAACAGAATTATGTCCAAATCCTTCAATATCTCTAACGGCACTTGCCAAGACTACCCTCTTTTTCACTAATTTTCTCTATGGTAATGTAGCATCTGGCAGAATCAATCAGAAATAATGCTTTAATTCGGGGAATATAGGTGGGACCTCAATCACATAAGTTCAACTTATTTGCGGACATTGTGATACTAACTTTAACTGACCCCAAGACCTCTCTCTTACATGTAAACTAATACTTTACAAAGATTTAGTTTAATATCCTAATACAAAGTGAATACTTTGAAATTACAAATGATGGGCATTTATTTACCTGTAAAGGAAAATCCTTTCCTGGTTGCTAATTATCTATATCAATGCAGCTCTACTTCCCTACCATATTTAGGTATTCTCCTAACACCCTCTATTACTGGAATAGTGAATACTATCTTTTCTCCTCTACTAATATCAATTCGGCAAAAATCCTAACTCAGAATTGCTTTTTTTATTATGTCCAAGCATCCCCACTTTGCCGGGATAGGTATACCCAATTTCTGATGTGATCACAATGCATTTCTAATTGATCAGATAAAGCACTGTTGCTGCCCAAACTCAGACGGGACCTGGATCTCTTGGGAGTCATATGCTTCCCATATCTTGAATTGGAAAGCATACCTTGTAGCATTTTCTGTGAAACCCCTCCTTCTACTTGCACAATCCCCAGCAGTGGCAGCAATTATACAAGCATGGAATATGATATATTCCTGTTACAAGTCTTTCTTGTCCAACCTTGTTAATCTCCCAATACAAAACCTTGGCATCCCTTATCCCAAGCCAGTCCTTAAGTAATTGGTTAAGATGTGGGGCTACAGATGTTTCAGATCTTATCCTGGAGGAAAAATTAATTTCCTTTCTGCAACCTGATGAAAGGTTTGGAATCCCACATTCAGAACATTTTGCTTATCTCCAAATACACAACTACTTAAAATCCAACTCTGCGAGTATTATGCATGTCCTTTAAGTCACCTGCTCCACATTGACAGTAAGACCCACAAGGGATTTACAGGTGTCCTATACAGCTTTTTGCCTGGAAATTGCTACTTTAAGAAAATGGCTAAATTGCTTAACCCCTTGAGTGGCGGGTTTCCTACCACCCTGTCGTGCCCACCAGGGCAGGTTTTTTAAAATGGTCTAATCATTGAATTTCAACTAATTTTGCAGTTGCGTCTCAAGAGCCATAACTTTTTCATTTTTCCATTGACATGGCCATATAAGGGCTTGTTTTTTGCGGGACAAGTTGTGATTTTTTTAAACAGGGGGGAGGAAAAAAAGAAATGGGGAAAAAAGAAAAAAAGGGGCCATGTCATTAAGGGGTTAAATAATGTATTAACTTCCTTCTCTGGGTCATTACGACGCATGGATACCACATGTGTGATTGTATTTTTGATTTTTTACAAAGTAAAGGGAGACAAGTGTTTGTATAATTTTTTAAAATAATTTTTTACCTTTTTTTAATTTTTAATTTTTTTAATTTTTTATTTTTGTCCCTTTAGGGGACTTCCACAGGGACCCATCAGGACTCCCTGATCACATTCCGGGGGTCCGATGGTGACAGCCCTTTACATGCTGCAGTCACATAGACTGCAGCATGTAAAGGGTTAACACAGCAGAGATCGGACGTTTTCTCTGATCTCTGCTGTAAGAGCAGGTACCTAGCTGTCCTCTCACAGCCAAGCACCAAGCTCTCCCTGCCACAGAGACCATCGGCTTGCTTCTGACAAGCCGATGGTCTCTATGGCAACCTGTAAACAAAGCAGGAGGTTGCCGACATATCGGCAATATCTTCTGCTGGTTTTTCAACGCCCTTGCACTGCTCTGTGTGGGTCTGTGCAGGCAGACCACACTGTCACAGCTTGTGGCAATGTGCTCTGCAGCTCCCATAGTGATACATAGCCCGGAAATCTTCCGGGCTATGTGACTATGAGCAGTGGAGCTCGTCCCGGAAAATTTCCGTGCGTGCCACTCAAGGGGTTAATTAGGAAAAAGACCTGGCCAAACAATTCTTCACTGATGTCTCTTGCAAAGCACTAAAATGGGCTCATGAGTCCACATCTTGGGTCTCACACTAGAAGCAATATCAAAAGATGCTGACAAGATAGTTCTAAACCCCACTTCAACTATTAAAACTAGACCATGGTGCCTTCTCTCACTTTAGAGAGCATATGGCAGTATAGGATGCCTTTTACATATTTTCTGGACATGCCCCTTTCTTTATCCATTTTGGTAAGAGGTATTCTGGCCTCTCTGCCAGCTTCATCTACTCAGCATTAGAAAAGAGCTAGGATTCATACTCTTACTTTTAGGGCTCCCACACACTTGCGTTTGCGTTTTTTGTTAAAGCGATTGTCAATGGGACTTTCTAATGTTAAAAATGGAACGCAACGCAATGCATTAAAAACGCAAGTTGCATTGCGTTTTTAACATTAGAAAGTCCCATTGACAATCACGTTAACAAAAAACGCAAAAGCAAGTGTGTGGGAGCCCTTAGGCATTGATTCTATTCCAATCAGCCACAGAGTAGTTGCCTGCCATGCTTCCAGGCGCTGGGTAGCTAGGCATTGGAAATCTACATTGGTATCCTCCATCAAGTCATAGTAATTCAGAAGGACAAACTGGGGCAGCTTAGGAAACTTTGGCATCCATGGGCTAGACTTTACCTGTGTCATTTACTTCTTATGCTTTATACTATATGAATCTGTATCAATGTACATTTTGTTATACTTATTCTCCATCATATTATGATTTATGTGACACAAGTGACCATGTTCTCTACAGCCATTACTTAAACGTGCTCTCCTCTCTTCCCTCCCTTCTCCTTCTCTTCTTTCCTCTTCTCTTCTCTTTTCTTCCCTTTCCCTCACTCATCATCTCACTAGTATCCTCTGACTTCTGTATCTCCTGTCTAGTCCCTTCTTTCTTGTCTGCCTTACACTCTACTATTCTAGCTTACCTGCTCTCTCCTGCTGCTCTCCTCTCCCCGCCGGCACCCAAATCTTTGCGGGCGAGCAGGCCGGTACTCGGTAAGGACGATACTCGCTCGAGTATCTGTCCTTACCGAGTATGCTCGCTCATCTCTAATCCTTTGTCATATTGTAATATCTTTTCAAAATCTATAAAAATGAAATGTTTTAAAAAAAGAATGAAAATAAGTAACAGTGCCCCCCACCAACTTTTACACATCATTTAGAGTACCTGTCTCCTCATGTGGAGACAAAAGACTTTTGGGGTTTCCCTAGGCTTCAGGGTGCAACTACAAACTTTGCACCCTCCATAATTATGTCCATAGTTAGTCACTGCCCCCCTCATATACAGGGCCTCGTGTGGCACAGAGTGTTAAGGCAGTAGAGTGCAGTCCTAAGCTCTCACTCACGATCTGAAAGTTGCAAGTTCAATACTCAGATCGTTCGGGTAGCCTTCCTGAGTTCCCAGCTTGCTCAGGTAAGTACCTAAAAGCACTGCGCTAAACAAATAACAAGTTCTATACATAAATGTCTACATAAGCACCAGACACTGTTTATATCCTGGGGAGCAAAAGGCTTAGACATTGCAATTCAACCTCATTAATCCTTCTTTCCTCTGACTTCATCCCCATTATTGGTGGGATAAAATGACTATAACAAAAACAGGAGAGAATAAGTACAATTAGAGTAATTAAGACCATGACATTTTGGGGAGAATATTCCTAGCATCCTATGCCGACTTTCTGGCTTGCCAGTTTTGAGAGATTTTTTAAGAATTTACATTAGAAACTAGTATAAATTGTAGTATAAATCTATGCCGGCCTATAGCTAGTTTAGGTGCACAGAGTGGCCAGAGATATACCGTAGTACTTAATTCCAGCACCCTTTGTATTTAGTGAAATCCTCAGGAAATAGCAGATGCCATGTCGCCTTCACTATGAGGGAAACTAAGAAAGTCAAGACCTTGGTTCTGGGAAAAGGATAAAGTAACTCTTTCATTGACATAGACCTTAATTGAAAATGATCAAGTTCAGTTATAATACCATAATGTCATATACTGGAAAATCCCAATCAACTTCCACCAGTGATAGCGCAAATGCAGCTCTTTTGCCCGCAACATCACTGTGCCACAATAGTTCAGTGGTCAGCATAAATGAACTGCTCACTATGTACTATTGTGTGCTATGGTGGGAATATGTTACTGTGCTTTGTTTTGGCTATCAGTAGAAAATTATTTGTTTAAGTCTTACTCATTAGTTCATCATTCTAGCCCCCAAATCACCCCTTTTTGAATTCATATATCGTCCATTTTTGTTGCAGTTGAATGTAGGCAATGAATATTAATTTAATAACTGTATGTCAGTTGCTCTCCTCTTGTGGCTTGAGATGGATGAAGATTTATAATAGCATCACATAGTGCCGGGAGTCACAGTATTGCAAAATTCCCTCAACCCTATTTTTCCATTTCTTTTTTTTTTAACTCTTTTTGTCCTGACATACAGCTGTATTAACGACAACAGCAGATTAGTGTCCATACATCCCCTTCATCAGAGTCTGATTTCCATTCCTTTTCTGCTTCCTATTTGATGTTATGTAGAGCTCTGAATAACTTATGTTTGCTTTAATCAGAATGTTGACATTTTACACTAAAGCCGATTCCTCTCATTCTCTGGCTTTTTTTGTACTATTCTTTGCTTTGTTTAAGGGAGAAAACTGACAGCAAATTGAAGAGTGCAGAATTCTGCTTGGCTCCATGCCCAGAATGCATCACTCCCCCTTGTAGCTTTTTTTTCTCCCTGTGCATTGCAAATTGATGTGCGAAAACATCCCTTGCTGACACGGATGGGAGGTCTTAATGCTTTCTGTTGAAGATCTGAGTTTTATTTTTAAATCTAGCTACTCGACCTGCTTCGAGCTATTGCACATCATATTTAATATGAGTGGGAAATGGGTTTTACATGTTTGTGTTTCAATAATCATGTTTGCATTTCCGATTTTTTCCCATTTTTTTTATTATACATGAAGAGATGTATAAAGACACATATAATGTTTACAGATGGAGCAGAGCTGAATTTGTGTGACTATTAATATAAGGCCAATAGTTATTCCTCTAGTCCTATAGAAAACCACAGATGATACATGATGATGTCACCATGATTGGTACCACATTGCAAAATCACAACATGCTACATCTACATGAATATAAACATTTGTTTTTTTATTAATATTGAAAACATTAGTTTTTTTTGTAATAGATTGGGTATTGCAGCATTGAAAAAGTCCTTGTATGGAGCATCACCTGTATTGTGGTACACAAGTCTATATTATGGATAGGCAATCACTCTGATTACTGGTGCTTCCATGAGGCACTGTATTTCCTCTAGGTGATAATAGGTAAAAAATACAGCATTCATTTGGAACATTACATTTATTTTCTCATGCATTCATACATATAAAATCAATTGGCATATTGAGGAATTGTATAATAGAAAACCATGGGTGCCATATTTTAGACAAGTACCAAACAGATCCATATTAATATGTTAATGAAGCCACATGTTCCATATGTGCATATCAACTAACACTTCATAGACCGGCCCAATAGACAATGTAAGCTAAATCTCATCCACATGGTACGCACAAAATCCACAGCAGAATGGACATGTCGGTGTGGACTTTAAATTGCAGATATTCAGTGGGGATTTGACCTCTTCAAATTAGGGTGTGAAATCTTCACCAAAATCTGTGTAAAATGGTGTGGATTTTACATAGATTTTATGTGGATTTTTCAATATTGAAAATCCACATAAAAGTGTGGACATAACCTTTGTACAATGCCCATTGGATTAAGATGTGACAAATTTATTGAGAGGCCTATATGACTCTTAATAAAGTTGGTGCATCTCTGGCCATCCATGCACCACACAATTAAATCTATACCAGTTCTGATCTCCTATAGATTTGCATTGCAGTTTCTGATGTAGATTATAGAAAATTTGTTGAGCCATGGGTGGCCTGTTCCTTTTTAATCTGCCCTGCCCACTTTTTAGAAACATGGTAACAGTGGATAAAAAGGTTAGTCACAGAGGTTTTTTTTAAATATAGCTTGCAAAAAATATGTGACTTATTTAATGCTACAGTTATGGCTCATGGCCCTGCATACATTCCCACCATTGGGTTTTAGTATGGGTACTTTTGAGAGCTAGCTACGTTTTGCTTACTTTACTGCAATGTATTGTCTGGGGTAGAGTTTCACAAGAGGGAATCTCCTTTTGCATAAGTTCAGTAGTATTAACCCTTTGCTATTTGGATTTAGGGTTTCCTAGGGGGCTTTCTCTTTCTGCAAATATACAATGGCGCCATCTGCTGGTTAGAGCCAGTACTGCGGTGTGGGACATGCTGGAGAGGCCTCCGACAACAGAGCGGCCAGTAATCTACAGTAAGAATACCCTGCCGGACGTCTTCCGACATCGGAGTTGTACAGCCTTCAATCAGAATGTCTTTAGACGTCAGACTGTGGATTGGAAAGGGTTAAAGGGGTTGTCCAGGGAGGAAAAAAGCTTACCTGGTCCTGTGGTGTTGAAGCCTCTATGTCCAGCCCGCTTCCAACAATGGGTCACGCATTACAATTCTTTTGTTGCCTGTGACATCAATTTGGGTATCTGGCTGTTTAGCTCATTTCAATAAGCCAACCTCCTTTCTCTACTTATGCATAATTTATTAAAACTAGCTGGGCAGACAACCCCCTGTGATGACAGCACCCGCAATGGATAGGCCATACCATGTAACCTGGTGTCAAAGTCACTGAACTGGGTAAGCAGTTTCCTTTCTTGGACAACCCCTCTCACAACCAAATTACATGGCATTATACAATGAAATCACTACCTGGGATAAACTAATTGTTTGCCTAGACTCTGATAAGATAAATTTACATGGGGCCAATATCACCTTCATTCTCACTGGAAACAGCGAACTTGGGTGACATTCCAACAGGGCACTGAATGAGAAATTGCTCACCTGTTGGACTCACTTGGTTGTTAGCAGAATTAAAAACTAAGTGACTATCAGGCCATGTAAATAGGAGCCACTCAATCTTTGAGTGACTTCTGTTTACTGTGAATGGAGGTGGGCAGCCAAAATGATCTCCGGCGGCTCCACTTTCATTTACTTGAATGACTAGCCTGTAAAGCACAAGAGCAATAGTGTCCAACAGTCGTCCTGTGTAAAGCCAGCTATAGTCAGACTCCTTGGCCCCCACCGATGATCACGATAAAGCATTCTGTTATGCTTGGCACTGAAGCTGAGCCCCGCAACAAAAGCAAGTCAAAACGCCAAGACAGCAAGACATATGTTTTCAGTCATTTATGTTTGAGCATGATCAATAGTTCAGAAAGCCTCTATTTTCTATATAAGTTTAAGAGTTCAAAATTCCCAAGAGGAGCTGATTTCCCACACTTGATTAACTTTGATTGACTTTATTGATCTAATGATTGATGGTGGAAACACTCTAGGCTCCCCCAGCACTTTAAAGCCAGAGCACTTACTGAAAAAGTAACAATAAATATGAGGTATTAGTTAATATTTTGGTCAAAATACACAAGCTCGCAAACCACGATGAAGCTCCTCGTTATACACAGAGTAGTTATAGTATGTGCTGCTAATCTCTCACACAGTAAACATAATTAAATATTGACCCTGACATATTTCTTCAACCTAATTTAGCAGAGTAGCATGTACTACATATGATCATCAAACCAATAATATCTACACAGTTGTAAAGGGTCATTCTATTGCTACTCATAGATTCAAATCAATCAGTTTCATAATAGAAAACCTCATCTTAGATATCTGTAATCCAGAGGACAATATGAATTCGGAGAGATATTCATCTAATTTGCACTGCCAAACCCTGGGGATGAGATTCCCAGCATGAGGAAGGAGATTATCTCAGGACATTTTAAAACAAGTCATTCCTCCTATACAACAACAACTCAATCATACGTTTACCATTTTCAATCTCCCGGGAAAGTCATTGTTTAAGTGAGCTCAATATGAACTTTTGTCTTAAATCACTAGATTCATCATTTCATCTCACTGCTCCGGCAAATGATACACATCTTGTGTTACCGTTATCACAATTGCAATTGCACCTCATTCGATTTTAGATATTTTAAATGTGAGAGAATCTTTTCTGTAAACTGGTCAACATTATCAGCCCAAGTAAAATGATTGTTTCCTACAGTAACTTTATCTCTTCTTTTATTCAATATTTAGCTGTCAGGCATAGAGCTACGTATACTGTCAAAGGTAACGTATTGTAGGATGAAATGGTTGACAACTGAGATCACATTACATGAGGCATATACTACCAGACACAGTGCACAGAATATATTTGAGTTGTTTGCTGAAATAAAATGTAGCAATGGTAGCATCATAAAATCAAAGTTATTTCTTTAAAGGGTTTTTCTTTAGGGAGGGGGGGTTAAAACAAAGGAAATAAAGAGAAATAATCCACAATCATCTTCTAAGTGGAGCCCTATCGAGAGCAAGAGCCTTGGTTCTCACCTCTTTGATCCTGAAAGAAACTGCAGTGGTCAGGAGCCATTCACAGTGCACGTGATCACTCAGCCAATCATAGGCTACAGTGATGACTTTCGCATAATAATAATAATCTTTATTTGTATAGCGCCAACATATTCAGCAGCGCTTACACATACAGGGGGAATACAGAAAGACAAAAGTACAAAAATTACAGAACCACGGTTACACAGTAATCAGTTGATGGAAACAAATAGGGGTGAGGGTCCTGCTCCAACGAGCTTACATGCTACAAGTAATGGGGTGATACAGAAGGTAAAGGGCTGGAGATATGCACGGTATGGTGAGGTGGAGAGTGAGGGATGCTATACACAGACAATGGTCAGACATTTAGCCGTGTGACGGCAGAATCGTTATAACTGCAGGAGCAGTTTATGGCAGCTAGTAGGGATTGCAGTCAGTAGGTCACGGAGCATGTTATCAGGCGGCGTACAGAGGAGCTTGTTTAGGGTATACGGTATGCCTCCCTGAAGAGGTGTGTTTTTAGAGCACGTCTGAAGTTCTGCAAGTCCTGGATTGCCCTGGTAGCCTTTGGTAGTGCATTCCAGAGGGCTGGTGCTGCTCTGGAGAAGTCTTGGAGGCGGGAATAAGAAGTTCGAATTAAAGGGGCGCGCAGTCTAGTTTCGTTAGCAGAGCGGAGAGCCCGGGCTGGGTGATGGGGGGGGGGGGGGGGGGGGCACTGCGCAGTGGAGGGCTTTGTGGATAAAGGTAATGAGTTTAAATTGAATTCTGTATTTAACGGGCAGCCAGTGCAGTGACCAGCACAGGGCAGAGGCGTCCAAGTAGCGGCTAGACAGGAAGATGAGCCTGGCTGCTGCATTCAGGTTGGATTGGATGGGGTAGAGTCTGGTGCAGGCAAGGCCAATCAGCAGCGAGTTGTAATAATTGAGCCGTGAGTGGATGAGGGCAACAATAAGCGTTTTTAGCGTGTCTGCGGTAAGAAAAGAGCGGATTCTTGCGATGTTCATGAGGTGCAGCTGACATGTTCGGGCAAGAGATTGGATGTAGGGGGTAAATGATAGATCAGAGTCGAATATGACCCAAAGGCAGCGGGCGTTCTGTCTGGCAGTTATGGTGGCGCCACACACTAAGATAGAGATGTCAGGATGAGGTCGGTTAGTGGAGGGTGAAAATACCAATAAGTCAGTTTTAGAGAGGTTTCGTTTTAGGTAGAGAGAGGACATAGTGTTTGAGACAGCAGACAGACAGTCGGTGAGGTTTTGGAGGAAAGGTGCAGAGATGTCACGGGAAGAGGTGTATAGCTTGGTGTCATCAGCGTAAAGGTGGTATTGAAGGCCAAATCTCCTCATGGTTTGTCCAATAGGGGCTGTGTAGATAGAGAAAAGGAGGGGGCCGAGGACCGAGCCCTAGGGAACCCCAACAGAAAGGAGAAGAGGAGGAGAGATAGAGCCAGCAAAGGAGACGCTGAAAGAGCGGTCAGACAGGTAGGAGGAGAACCAGCAGAGATCAGTGTCCTTTTGGCTGATGGAGCGAAGCATACTGAGGAGGAGTTTGTGGTCAACAGTGTCAAATGCTGCGGAGAGGTCGAGGAGGATCAGTAGGGAGTAATCGCCCCTCAATTTGGCTGTCAGTAGGTCATTGGATACCCTTTTAAGGGCAGTTTCTGTTGAGTGTTGGGGTCAAAAGCCAGACTGTATGGGGTCGAGGAGAGAGTTCTCTGATAGATAGCTTACAAGGCAGGAGTAAACTAGGCATTCTAATAGTTTGGAGATGAAGGGGAGATTAGAGATGGGTCGGTAGTTGGCAGCATCAGTCGCGTCAAGAGTCGGCTTTTTTAGCAGTGGGGATAAGATGGTGTGTTTGAAAGGAGAGGGAAAGATGCCAGAGGTCAGAGAGAGGTAGAATATAGTGGTGAGATGGGAGTTGACCATTAGGGAAAGGGATTGGAGGAGGTGTGACGGGAGAGGGTGTCTAGCGCAGGTGGTGGGGCGGGCAGAGAAGAGCAATTTGGAGACTTCTTCCTCTGTCATTGGTCTGAGTACAGACAGTGAGCAGGAGCTAGATGCAGTGCTGACAAGACTAGGGTCAGAGCTAGTCTGGGATTGGGAAGTTATTTCCTGACGAATGTCATCAATTTTCTTTTTGAAGTAGGCAGCCAGCTCTTCAGCACTGAGATCCATCACTGGGGGCTGCGGTTTAGAGCTGAGAAGGGAGTGAAAAGTATCAAAGAGTCGTTTAGGGTTGTGCGATAGTGCGGAGACGAGAGAGGTGAAGTAGACTTATTTGGCATGGTGGAGGGCGAGGTTGTAGGCTCTGAGCATGAATTTATAGTGGAGAAAGTCCGCGGACATTTGCGACTTCCTCCACAGTCGTTTAGCACTTCTAGAGCACCGCCAGATGAAGCGTGTTTGAGCAGTGAGCCAGGGTTGCCGCATTCTACATCAGATGGCTTGGGTCATGGGGGGTGCTGCTTCATCCAGGGCATGTTTCAGAGAGGTGTTGTAGTGAGCGGCAGCCAGGTTGGGGCAGGAGAGGAGAGAGATAGGGGACAGAGGACTGTAGGGATTCAGCCAAGTCCTGGGTGTGAATGGCCTTAAGGTTCCTGTAGGTACGGTAGGTAGGTGGGTCTGGAGAGATGTTAGGGAGCATGACAGAGAAAGAGAGGAGGTTATGATCCGAGAGCAGGAGAGGGGAGTTAGTGAAGTGGGAAACAGAGCAGAGACGGAGGAAGACGAGATCAAGAGTGTTTCCATCCCTGTGAGTTGAGAGAGACCAAGGGAGGAGGTGAGTGATAGAAGCTGAGAGGCAGATGGAGAGAGAGGGTCATTAATGGGGATGTTAAAATCACCTAAGATGAGGGTTGGAATTTCGCAGGATAGGAAGTGGGGGAGCCAGGCAGCAAAGTGGTCCAAAAACAGACGAGAAGCACCTGGGGGTGGTAGATAACTGCTACTCGCATGGACAGCGGGCGGAAAAGCTGTAGCGTACGTACCTCAAATGATGTAAAAGTGAGTGAGGGTACTGGGGGGATGACCTGGTAGGTGCATTTCAGGGAGAGAAGAGCACCTACTCCTTCACCACACCTATCATAACTACCATATGACCATGAAGACTGTGATTGGCTGAGCTTGCTAAGTGTGACTTACTTTTTTACTTTACATTCCATACTCCTAAACCTTTTCTCATTTCCAGAAACACCCCTAAAGAGGTTATCCCAATATAATAATTTATCCCCTATTTACGATAGAGAGATGTGTCTGATTGGAGAAAGTGCATTTGCTAGGAACCCAACCAATCATGAAAACATTGGCTCTTTGTCCCTGCACATGGAGTGGCAGTCAAGCTTGTACACCGGTGCTTCATTCATCTTTGTAGGACTATGAGAGATTGCCAAGTATATACTCGGTGGCTCTTCATTTGTGCCATAGAGATGAATGGAGTGGCAGGACCCATGCTCAGCTAACACTTTATTCATGCAAGGGGCTTAGAACCCCTTTTCTCATGATCTATGGGGTTTCAGCAATCTCACCGATCAGACACTTAATCCATATCCTGTTTATAAGGGATCATTTAATATTTTAGGATAACATCTTTAGAGTGGTTGTCTGTTTTGGAAAATCATTTTTTGTTAGACGGTCCAATCGAATTGCAAGATTACTGCTGATAGGAATCCCAATAGTCAGAATCCAGCAGTAAAATGGTAATTTTCCTTGCAGAACCACAGGGAAAATGAAGCATTACATGGGGCAATTGAAATTTAGGTAGGTGCTTAAAAAATATCTGAGAAAATGGAATCTGTGAAATCTTGTTTGCCTTTTTTGCAAATTGACAAATTTCCTATTATGGAGCCATATTTCCATAGTATAGGACAATGAAGGCCGAAATAGCTATTTATGTTAATCAAGAGTATTCAGCCTTCATTGTATGAAGCTTTACAAGAGGAAATGCTCCTGCTTGTGAAATAAATGTAAAAAGGTAAAATTCATCACTAGTGGTTGGTTTCCGAAGAGGAAAAATGTAGAACCTTCAGTAACATGAAGACACAGTGAGTAATGCTCAATGTGATGAGCATACAACTGATTCAACTAAAGTATGGTATTTAAGATTTGTGTTTTAAAGTAGCCAATTCAGAGTCCTGACCTTAACCCTTTAGAGATGCTATGGCATGACCTGAAGAGAGTTGTGTGAAAAGACCTTTCTGGGTTTGAATTATGGGCCAGAGTGGACCATAGGTTTTGTTTTACAGCCATGATGTTTAATTACCTCACTTGCTGATCTGTATTACCTAAAGAATCATCAGTTGCAAGCATAGCGTAGACTGGCACGATATATTGGAACGCAGGAGTTTCTGAGCCATATAGTGTGATAAAACAATGGTGGACAAATCTCCTAAATAAGGACTCCTGGATGGTATGGTGGGTGCATATGGATTTTGGAGGATGCCCAATGCTATTTAGCTTCAATGGCCATGGAGTCTGTCAAGCTTTGACCTTCTCTTCATTAAATCTAACATAGAGCTCTTGACAGGAGATCTCTCTCGCTATTCTTCATTTTAACTGCATCACATACCACTGAGCATGGGTCTCCCTTCATCTCCATTATATCATTTTCATATCACACTTAAAGGAACAGCACAAAAAATGGTGGAAAGAAATACATAAGAAAAAATACAGCTCACCAGCCACATCCAGAACTGAAGGATAGAGCACAGGTTGATTTGCAAGAGTGGGTGAGCTGACCTCTTTTTCTGTTTGATAAAACATAGACTAGGGAACACCACAAGGAAAAGGCCCAGTGCACACAGCGATTCAAAAGCAATAGAAAACTTAGAGCTCTATTAAATAAAACTAAAATTCTTTCATAATAGCAAGTCACATATACTTTTGTGACACACTTCCAACACCACTTGGTATTCTTAGTCATAGGCAGTCAGTATGTGAAGACTTCCTGAAAATGTGTAGCCGAGTATGAGCTATACAAGAAAAGTTTTTATGTGAGTGCAATTGCATCCATTAAGTAACGCATACTTAGTGTGATTCTTGCTCTGGAAGCCTTGCAGCCAACTTGCATTACTCTGATACCCCAAATATTTAAATGGATCATACTCTTTGTTCCCATTAGAATTAAACTTTGGAAACTCAGTTGATTTATTAAGCAAGAACGAACTCATGAAGGACTTCTCTTAGAGAGGAATTGTCCAAATCTTTTTGAAATAAGAGAACAATGTCCATTGTAGAATTATGTGTTACTAATTATGGGGGAAATACGGAACTGGGTCACAGATTAAAGGTCACTCCAGTGTTTTTTTTAAATTTAGTCGCTATGTAGCTATCCCCCAGTATATATAAGAGAGCTAGAGTTACCTTGGTTAGTCATTTCTTTCTGTCTGGATCTTTCAGCCTCTTTTTCCTTAGATGGTCATGGGATCTCAGATCTGACCTGCTCAGATCTGCTTTGAGGTATTGATTCATTTTGCTAGTCAATTTCTCAGTTTGTGTGATACTGTTGCATGGATCTACCATGGAAACTGGCTTGAGGGGAAGACAGGCACTCCTGATAACGAGATAGCTCCTCTAACATAGTTATAATAGAGGAGATCACAGCTCAACCTCCTGTCTATACGAGCAGTATCTTATTTAAGTAAAGAGAAAAATGGTGTAGCCTTAACAAATGTTGGACTGATGCACCATGGAATTGATTAGAAGTAAAAAATCTTACCATCAAATGGTGCTTGACTGGAGGCTTCAGTGCAAGGAAGTGACTAGAATACACAGAGGAGACCTCCAGAGTGTGACAGGCAATCAGGTGAGGGGGCAGCCATGGGAAATTGTGTTTTCTTCAGAGAGGCCCTTTAAATAAAATAATTGATGATTCCATGATTGTTTTCTTTCAGAAAGTGTCACTATAGATAGTATCCTTTTTGTAATAGTATTGGTTAGCTCACAGATAATTGTCACCATTTCTTTACGTTATTTTACTCTTTTTGGTATGCTCACTCAACATCATAAGAATATGAAGAAAACAATGGAGCCTTGTCATTCCACAAATACTGTGAGAGCAACATATCTAAAACCTGATGACTTAAATATTGATTTTCCAGTCTCGGAATCTTAGACAAACATAATATCCCTTGGGTTATTTAAGTGTCTGAGCAAGGAATACATTAAATCTAATTGGTGGGAGTTGAATCATGTCCAAAGTAGCCCAATCATGCTCTACCATCACACTGAATATTTGTTCATATATGATTAAATGTATTATTTGCTACTGCAGAAAAAGCTGTTGTTTTAAAAGTTTTGGGTATACTACAGTAAGTCCAAGAAGATTGTCATGTAAATCAAGGGGAACTAAAGTACCTTAAACGAGTATTTCCAAAATCAACCTTTATCATCTATCCACAGTCTGGATAGTGTGGATCTCTCTGCTAAGACCCTCACTGATCCCGAGAACGAGGCCCTTATATCCCTCTTTCCTCCCCACTGCCCCCCTTACAGTGAGGAGGATCAAAAATTGAGCAGCATTCAAGCATGCACATGAGTTTCATTTTGTCTCTACATACATCTGGGCACAGTATATAAGATGTTATCTAGGTTCATGATGACTGTGGCCTCAGTAATTGGCCCCAGCAGTCATAAGATTCAGGGGGATGAAACCAGTGTCTGTAGCTTTGTTGACCATTTTATACCTCTGCCAGCCTGAATGAAAACAAAGTACCGATAGACAATGGCTTACAGGAGGCTCTCTGGGATCTTTAGATTATATATAGGATAGATCTATGGCTGTGGTGTCTTACCACAGGAACCACAGCCCATTGTCTGAATGAAGTAAATCGGGCTAAGCTGCACTACTTATATGATATTTATAAAGACTACCCCAAAGGTGGCCATCGTTTAATGGCTCATCTCAATAAAAACCCTTTTAAACTTTGAAGAGTGTTCTGACTGGGTTATTTCACACTTGATCCATAAGCAAAGAAGCATGGGTCCTTAAAGCCCCATACATATTAGTATTCAGTTGACTAAAGCTGCTGATAATGACGAGACTGGACAACTCTTTGATGTTTATGGGGGCCTCTAAGCTTTCTCTTGACAAATGATGTTGGGGTTAAGAAGGATCAAAGACATTGAATTTCAACTCCCATCCTTTTGCTTCCCAGGGGATAAGCTGGCGCTAGAGGTGTCTGGATGCAGCTTGCCTCTTTAAACACATGAAGGCTTGGCCAAACCTTGAGAAAGGATCGTTTGACTGGCAGTTGTTGAAGGGTTATGGGCAACGTAATACATGTTTACAGGCTACAATGTGAAATTCCTTTTTTGACAAAAATGGCCTTTGCAGTAATGCAAAAAAAAGTATATAAGATCAAAAAGTAAAAAGTATTACAACTTTGAGTTAAAAAAAACTTATGTGTTAAACATATATCAAGACAAATTATAATTATAGATTTTTTTTCTGAAAGGGCAAAGTACAGCAGTGGTGAATTGATAATGTAGTAAGCCTTCAGCAATAATTCACTCAGTAATAATAATTATTATAGCCATTCTCCTGAGAGTTTAAACAATGAAAAGCATGACCACAACGCAATGTTTTCCCTGTTGGCCCAATGTTAGTCATATTTTGGATTGATCAAATAGAGAATGGATGAAGTTCTTAAGGTTTTGGAGGTTAAATTATGTTTTCAAATCCACAGGGTGTAATTTGCCATGTCATGATTTAGGTTATTTTCAATTACTTTTACAACTTTATCCCCACATAATAGCACAATGTCATCTGCATATAGATAGACTTTGGAGATCCTGCACGTATTTTGTAGGTCATTAATAAACGAAAGAAAAAGAATGGGTCCCTAGACAGAATCTTGCAGCATAGCCTTGTTAATTGTCCTTGTATCAGACAGACATTCATTACTGGCTTTTCTTGGCAGCTGACTGCTTTATTTGACTGTTTTATCTCAAAGTACCATATTTCACCAAAAAGTCCACTAAGGTAACAATGCTGATATTTTATTGTGTTTATTTTTTCTTAATTATTTGTATGTGTTCGTTCTTCTTAGCTATCAAAATTCTATATATAATGTAATGCAATCTAAATTACATACTGTAATACATGTCCATGGAAAATGTCAATCTCACTAATACATGTAGAATCCTCCCATTCTGATTTCAAAAAAATGAAAATTATCCAGAAATGAGCATTGTTACAGGAAATTCTTTCAACCTTTGCTTGACTTGAAATGAGGTCCTCCAGCAGCTGCTGTGTCTATCTTTGATGCAGGTCTTAAAAAGGTTATTTGAAAATCTAAAGTTATCCCTATTCATAGGATAGTGGATAACTTTATGATCAGTGGGGGTCTCACTGTTCTGACCCCCAGCTTTATGCATTCTCCACAATGAGGAACAGATTGAATGCAGCAGGGGTCACACATGTGCGATGCCGCTCCATTCACTTTCAATGGGACTGCCGGAGATAGCACAAGTGCTTGGCAATTTCCGTCAGCCCCATTAAAATGAATGGAACAACGGCCGCACATGCACGGTCAGTGCTTAATTCATACTGATGTCACTATGGGTGGGAGAAGTGATCTTGCAATGATGAGAAGGGGACACTGGACCCTCCATTCTCAGGATTGGTAGAGGTCTCAGCGGGGAAGCCTCCACTAATCAAAAAATTATTTCCTATCCAGTAGATAAACTTAGATTTTGGGATAACCGCTTTGAAAGGTCTATCTGTGTAATAGAAATTGATTGGTTATCCTCTGGCTAGGTCAACAATAGCTGATCAATGGGGGTCCTCTGATGATCAACTGATTGAAGGAGCTGCAGTTCTTGTGCGAGCACTGCACCCTTTTCAATGTTCACATGCAAGTACAATATTGTTTGATTTCTGCACAATTTGTAGTGGCTGTATTAAATACTGCAGCTTTGTCCTTTTTATTTCAATGGGACAAACATGCAGTACTCAGAACAGCAAAAGAATAGCGTTATAGTGACCACAATATAATACATTTCCAGCTGTCATTCAACAAGAAGCCCCATCAGAGAACGACAAAAAAACTAAACTTTAGTAAAGCAAAATTTAATCAGCTCAGAAATACTATCGGTAAAATTAATTGGGACAACATCCTCATAAATAACAGTACATACGACAAATGGGAGAAGTTTAAAAACATCTTAATGACCTCATATGAGCAGTTCATACCCTTTAAAAATAAAAGAACTACAAGTAGAAGGAAACCAATGTGGCTCTACAAGACTATAAGGGGGGCAATAAATGAAAAAAAGAAAGCGTTTAGACTACTAAAACAAGAAGGCAGCGAAGAAGCGCTAAAATCATGCAGGGGGGAAAACAAATCATGTAAAGAAAAGATCAAAATTGCTAAGGAGGACGCAAAAACACTAATTGCCAAAGAGTAAAAAGAATCCTAAACTATTCTTCAAAAATATAAACAGTAAAAGGATTTGCACTGAGATCACTGGCCTGCTAACAAATAATGCAGGAGAAACCATAGAAGATGATGGGGGGAAAGCAAATCTATGAAATAGTTTTTTTTTCGAGTATATTCACGAATGAAAATAAAAAGCTACACGAGATGCAGGGGGATAAAATGAGCCCCCAGCTAAATATTGCCTGCCTAACACAGGAGGAAGTGCAGAATCGGTTAAAGAGGATCAAAATCGATAAATCGACAGGCCCAGATGATATACACCCAAGGGTTCTAAAAGAACTAAGTGACATGATAGTTAGACCGCTATTTCTTATACTTATGGACACTATTGAGACCAGGGCTGTACCACTGGATTGGCGCATTGCCAATGTGGTCCAATATACAAAAAGAGGTCTAAAAGAGAGCCTGGTAACTACAGGCTGGTAAGTCTCACTTCAATAATTGGAAAAATATTCGAGGGGTTTCTGAGAGACGCCATCCCAGAATACCTCAAGGAAAACAACGGCATAACTCCCAATCAGCATGTGTTCATGAGAGGTCGATCATGTCAGATCAATTTGATCAGCTTCTACGATGAAGTTAGTTCTACGCAGTACCTGGGATCGTCTATTGATCTTGTATATCTGGATTTCTCTAAAGCATTTGACACTGTGCCACATAATAGGTTGATATGTAAGATGAGACAGCTCGGTCTGGGCAAAAACGTGTGTATCTGGGTAAAGAACTGGCTCAGAAATACAAAAAGCAGAGGGTGGTAATAAATGGTTGGTTTGTCCTCTGGGCTACCGCTAGTGGGGTGCCACAGGGTCCATTGCTAGGCCCCATTTTGTTCAATATATTTATATATTTAGAGGGACTGCAGAGTAGAATTTCAATATTTGCAGCTGATACAAAATTATTCAAGATAATTAATACAAAGGAGGACAATGTACAGCTACAAAAAGACTGAGATAAACTGGGGACTTGGGTAGAAAAATGGCAAATGAAGTTCAATATTGATAAATGTAAGGTTATGCACTTGGGCAGGAGAAACGGATGTCACTAATACACACTAAATGGGGTACTGCTACGGAAAAGTGATATGGAAAAAGACCTGGGGGTACTAGTGGACTGCAGACTTAACTGGAGCAGCCAATGCCAATCAACTGCTGCAAAAGCAAATAAAGTATTGGGGTGCATTAAAAGAGGTATAGGGGCGAGGGATGAGAACATTATCCTCCCACTATATAAGGCACTTGTCAGGCCTCACATGGAATACTGTGTACAGTTCTGTAGACCGGTGCTCAGAAAAAATGTTGTACTGCTCGAGGGGGTCCAAAGAAGGGCAACTAAATTAATAAACGGAATAGGAGGACTGGAGTACCCAGAGCAGCTATCAAAATTGGGATTATTTAGCCTGGAAAAAAGACGGCTAAGGGGCGATCAAATAACTATGTATAAATACATTAGCGGACAATACAAGGATCTCTCCCATGATCTGTTTATACCCAGGACTGCGATGGTAACAAGAGGGCATCTTGTACGTCTAGAAGAAAGCAGGTTCCATCACCAACATAGAAGGGGGTTCTTTACTGTAAGAGCAGTGAGACTGTGGAACTCTCTGCCTGAGGACGTGGTGATGGCAAAATCCATAGAGGAGTTTAAGAGGGGACTAGATGTCTTTCTAGAGTGCTATGACATTAGGTGACCAGTGCTATTGTTGATGTCATATGTTGATCCAGGGATTACTCTGGCTGCCATTATAGAGTCAGGAAGTAATTTTTTTCCTCCATAGGAGCTAATTGGCTCGCAGTTTTGTTTTTTTTTTGCCTTCCTCTGGACCAACAGGGGGGGGGGGGGGTTAAAACAGGCTGAACTAGATGGACATTGTCTTCATTCATCCTAACATACTATGTTACTATGTTACATCATGCTGAGCAGCTTTTAAAATATTTTTTTTTCTGCTAGACAACCCCTTTAATTTTGAAAATGCTTGATTGATGGCATTCCAGGAGATTCTGCAGTGGCAGAGATGCATTATTAAAAATAATACATACTTTGTTATATATTTATTAAAAAATTTTGTTCTGTGATCTTTATAAATGCAAATTGTCTTTTTCTTGTTGCGGCAGGTTTTGGTTTTCATTCACGGATTTTTGGTTTATGTTAGTTTCTCTAGCACTGGTGGGAGTGTCTATGGGAGAGTTCTGCTACCTGTTGCACATGTCTGGCAATTAAGGAGGGCTTTTATTCTTGTCTTGGCTGTGGACCTATACTGTTTATTCTCAGTCTTCATCTGATGGTTTGAATCAGAGCTGGATCTTGGTCTCCTGTTTTTTCCTATTCATCTCAAGCTAAGTACTATGGTTACTGGTGGTAGTTGTATTCATACTTAGTAGTTCACATCTGCCCCACGTAGGGGCAGTGAGTGGTCATGCAACGTGGGATGGGTGCATTCTTATCAGAATGGGACAGCTGCTATTCTGTATCATATAGGGAAAGTTCCCCACTCCATCTGTTATTCCACATGTTACCTGTGGTGGTTTATGTTTTTTGTTCTACTCTGTAAGCATAGCCCTGGAACTGTTCAGAGGACCAGTACATCCTGGTGAGACGTGACACTTCTTCATACTTTTCAGGGAGCCCCTTAATGATTCCTTTAACTATAGTGGGTAGGATCCGGATGTCTATAAAGGGAGTTGAATGTTTTTGAGAAAATTACAAATCTACTATTAGTGAATTCCAATTTATGAAAATGAGTCTCTTGTTCAGGCCCCTCATCTATTACCTATAAAAGAGAGCAGCTACAAAGAGTGCCTCTTGCTTTAGAGAGTGTAGAAATGCTATTGATTTCAATGAGAACTGTGTAAAACTTATTTTCTCCTGAGGTGGCGCTGAACACTTGCTACAAAACAAACTCTAGGAATTTTAGCTGATCACCTGATATCCAACAGAAGAACTCTATGGTATCAGGTCAATGTCAGGGCACATATCCAATCAATTGCCCAAAATAGACAGCCCCTTTAAGAAACTCACCACCACCTAAAGCTCTGCTGAATGTTTATGCTTACTCACATGAGAAGATGGACAGCTAAACATTTTGCATTTTTATGCTGCCAAATGAACTGAATAAATGGTTGCCCTTCTTAACGGCTCTGGCCTTTTTGGAGGGCAGTTCTCATTTTTCATTTAAATGCATATACTTTAGGATATCAATAATTTTGCAGTAGGCTTTAATTTAAAATTTTGCACCGTTTCCTTTCTGCAATTTCTGCATATTGCTGTATATTAAAAGTGCAGTCTAAGTTTCAGTAGGACATACTACACGTCTGCACTTTTTATCAGTTAATTTATGAGTTCAACAAAGATAAACTTTGCTGTGGTCATAAATTAGCTGATGAAGACATTCAGGAGAGGAGAAGGCAGAGGGAAACTAAGCCATCTGTCCAGATTCACAGACAGGTCTCCTATTAAGACAGACTGTAGTTTTTATATACAGTGATATACAGAAGCTGCAGAAGACAAATATAGCAAAATTTTGAATTAAACCCTATTGCAAAAATGATTGTCAACCCAAAATGCATGCATTTAGGGGACAAAAATTGCCCACAAAGATGTCCATAGCCTTCAAGTCTGTGAAACAATGCAATTTTAATACATCTGTTAAGGCCCATTTACATGGGACAAATTTTGGGCAAATGACACTTGTCCCTGTGTGTCCTTGCTCCCATGCTGCTGCACAGGCGCATGTATCGCTGGCTCGCTAACAGAGCAGCCAGCAGGGGGCCGGGACGGCTAGAGGAGATTTCTCCTCACTCTCCCCCGCCCCTCTCCATTGACTTAACACAGTGGCCATTCAGTACTGAACAGCTGCTGTTTACACTGAACGATCATAATTCCAGATCATAAGTTGCATAAAATCCTGAACGGCCGCTGTGGTAAGTGAAGGGAGAGGGGCGGGGGAGCGCGAGGTGTGAAATCTCCCCCAGCCGTCCCGCCACGGGTTAATGATACTCGATTGCTCCAATGTTACTTGCAGCAGCACGGGGGCAAGGAAAAAACAGGGACGTGTGTCGGGCATCGTTTGCCTGACATTCATCCTGTGTAAATGGGCCTTTCACCTAGTGCACAGATGTCATGACTGAACCTGCTCCCTGACGAGCTGTGTAAAAGTAATGTGTGCATCACAGCCTAGTTAAAGCAGTACTTATTACCTTTTTTTGTTAGCCCCAACTTTCTCAGACAAAATGTTCCCATAAGAATGTAAGATTCACCATAAATTTCAAACCACAGATACACTGGTCCTCAATAAACGTGATGCACTTGCACCTACCAGGCTATAACTATTCTAGCCTCTGTTGGATGCTTTTGTTCTTGTATGAGGATTTATACCCTGTCCCTCTGAATACCCGGGGGGTGGGTTTTTTTGTCCCCTACCCAGGGTTCAAGGTAAGGGCTTTTCCTCTGGAAACCACTATTGATCTAATACACGAGTTTGAATGTATTAGGTTCTCTGACTGTCTAGAGAGCATTTTTTTTTACAGTTCATTGCCTTTTCTTACTGAGAGGACAATATGTGAGGTGGTGGGAATAGTTTTAGGTGTATATATATTTACTCTACTTATAAGGCCCAGAAATAAATTTCAACCTATGTTGTTAAAAGTTACGTTTTAGAATCAATTAGCTGGAAGTGGTTAAAAATATTTGATTCTTCTGCCTCAGTGAACTTACAGATACAGTACTTTTCAAAACTCAACTCAGCTTATCTTTTGTTCTGGGCTGGATTTTTTTTATGCCACTGGGGGGCTCAATGTAGCTGCAAAGTTGATCGGCCTCCTAACTAGATATGAATATATAATTCCATGAATAGGTGTGCAAATCATCGATCCATAAAGCACATTACATGAGTGAGATAAGACATTCACACAAGCTTCTTCTAACAATATCTCCTATTTATTTATTCTTTACACATTAATATAGTACATACTTACTCCATAGTGCTGTACATCACTTGATGTCCCCATTGGGGCTCATACTCTCACCTATCAGTATGCTTTTGGAATATGGGAAGAGACCAGACTACCCAAAATAAGCCTATGCAAATTTGAGGGAAACATACAAACTCCCTACAGATCTTGTTTTTACTGGGATTTGAATCCAGGTCCCCAGACCAGCAAGCCAACAATGCTAACAAGTAAGTCATCATGCAGCTTTCCTATTCTTTTTGTTCCTTTAAGGAGGGATCTAACTATAGCGGTGCAGTGATTGTGATTGCCCCAAAACACTTGAAGAGGCCCCTAGGTGGGAATAAGTACCATAAATTGCACCTGATAGGTTGAGGGCACAGGAGCTTCAAGTTACACTACTGTCTGTAGGGGTTAATGGATAGTTGGAAAAGGCATTAAGCAAAGTCTTAATTGTTTCTTCCTTTTTTTTTTTTACTTCATTTAGCAAGCATTTCCAAGGACACATCACAGTGCAGAAACTGCTGTCAGATATTCTCATTTCCCTGACACTTGTTCTTTTGTCCTCTTTTACATTGTACAAAATTGTATTTAGCAAAAACACACGCTGCTTCTTGTCAATGGTAAAGTACATATTTAATGGCAATTATTCATGTGCGGATAACAGGATTTTTTTTCTTTCTTCAAGGACTTTATACAACAAAGATTGAAGACTACTTTCTTAGTCAGAGGAACTTCAGTGATTTCCCAAAAAGGCCATCTATAGAGTCTTAGTCTGGAGTGTATCATATTGGACAGCTTCAGTGCAATGCTGTCATCTTGCACGAGGCATGCTGTATAATAAATGATATGCATGTATGAAATATTTACAGTTGTCAATGGAAAGACTTTTGTCTTGTTATATAAATAGTAGATGTAGCAGAGTGTTGAGTTTGGGTTATTACAATGTAGCTTTTTAGAAGATTGCAGGGATAGTGTTAACTTGCATCTATAAATGTATGGAAGCCTATTTTAATATAGCATCAGTCATAAGCATGCATACATACATAGTGTAGCTATTAGTGCAATATGTCTCCACCGGAACTATGGGTAGAGACATAGCGAGTTAGTGTAACCGCCCTGGTAACACCCCAAAGCTCCTGATTGGGTCCTGTCTGTCAGCACTGAGGGCAGAGAGAAGCAGGAGCTTTGCAGCAGTCTGGGGCGGGGGGTTGCCGTGACTGGCCAGCCAGGAGTGAGCCTGCCGGAGGCGTTTCCAGGAGCTGCCCTGCCAGGAGGTGGAGCAGTCGCAGCGGTAGTAGCAGTGCCGCTTCCAGGAGCTGAGCGCCCTCTACTGGACTACCGGAGACGGTTCCAGGACTTTGCCGGCCATGAGCTGGAGCATGAGCGTCCACTGCGGCATAGCTGCAGCCAGTTCCAGCGGTATGTCTTCCTTGGTGGCAGGGGGGTGCTGGAGGAGGCGGCAGGAGCGGGAGCTGAGGGGCTATAGGGGGCACATCTGCAGCAGTCAGTCAGCAGCTCTGGGCATTCCCTTTTACTCAGGGTGCCCAACTTATGTCTCCACCTATTATTCTGGTGGAGACATATTACACTAATACCCATAGGTTATAGAGGATCATCTACAGTATTGTTCAAATGTTTTAGGCAAGTGTGGAAAAAATACTGCAAAGTACGAATGCTTTCAATAATAGAAGTGTTAACTCGTAGTTTATTTTTGTCATTTACCAAAATGCAAAGTGGATGAATAAGAGAAATCTATATGACATCAATATTTGGTGTGTCTACCCTTTACCTTCAAAACTGTATCAATTCTTCTAGGTGCACTTGCAGAAAGTCAAGGTTTTGTACGCTTATTCTCATTTGTATGATCAACTAATTATACCAAACAAGTGATAATGGTAATCATTTTCATATGTAAGATAAAACACAGTCTTTAATGAAACATAAACACCTGTATGGGAGGCTTAAAACTGGGTGAGGAGCAGTCAAACTCTGCTATGATGGCGAGTTTCATGTCACGGATCATACACTATGGCAAGACTGAGCACAGCAACAAGCTAGCATAGTAACATAGTATGTAAGGTCGAAAAACAATATATGTCTATCCAGTTCAACCTACTACTCCCCCCAATGTTGATCCGGATGAAGGCAAAAAAAACCTTGTAGGTAGTTATACTGCATAAGCAATGTCTCTCCCAGGGAAAGATTTCAAAGCAGACTGAGTTTTCCAGATGTGCTATCCAAGCTCTATTGTACAAGGACAAAGATACAGGTAACATTGGGGACCATAGATGCAGTGATCAGCTAAGGCAGCTTAGTGAAAGACACATGATGCTTACTTCTCTTTGAAACTGAAAGATGTCCAGCAGTGCCATCGGCTCAGATCTGGCAGAAACGAGTGGGATCCAGATACACCGATCTACTGTTCATAGATGTCTGCCCAGAAATGGTCATCCTTGGAGAATTGCAACCTAGAAGCCATACCTTTGTTGAAGAAACCAGACCAAGCAACTTAACTATGCACAAAAACATAGGAACTGGGGTGCAATACACTTTCTACGACTTTTAGACCACAATGACTTTCTTACATCTTGTTTGCTAGTATTACATTGCCTATTTTGGACAGAACTTTTGCTTAAACTCTTGGGATATGAATAGAGCAAGGCAGATTTAGCACTCTCCATGCTCTCCCATAAGTTATGGTACATGCTTGAATGTTGTGCTGTAACTTAGGCCCCCTGAACATGGGCGGAAATTCCGCAGCGGTATTTCTTGCAGAATTTCCACCTGTGCCCGCCTGCATAGGATTGTATTACAAAACGCAATCCTATGCTCACAGCTGCGATTTGCCCGCGCGAAAACACACGTAGAAAACAAATCGCGGCATGTTCTATTTCTGTGCGTGTCTCACAGATGCCTGCACAGAAACCTCCCTAGTGACTCGCTGGCTCCGCTCTGCGCATGCGCCTCAGTTGGCAGCCGGCACATCACAGAGCAGAGGAGACGCCGGGGGTGGGTGAGCTGCAGGGCTGTGCAGGGGCATGGGTCCGCATCCTGCTGAGAGAATTCTTACACAGCCTTACACATAGCCTATGTGAAAACATACTGTAGGAAAAAAACATTTTATCACGAGTTTACTCACAGAATAGGACAGATAGTTAAGAATAGGATATCTGCCTTAGATGCAGCACTACACCCAGTTGGCAACAGACCATTTTTGGAAAAACGTTTTAAAGTGCATGTAGCCTAAATGAAGCCACACACAATATACAAATGGAAACCACAGCTCTTGGTGTTTGCAAAAGTATAAAGAGTCTTCATTCACTAATCAGGCCATTCATTTTGGTATTTGTTGCTATTTTTGTAAATCCATGTCAATGTCTTCTGAAAATTTTAAAAAATCTGATCTTGCAATTTTCACACTGACCACTAAGCCTAACAATAGTCTGACGTTTTCTGTTATATATAGCAGCCTCATGGACCACAGATATGATAGATAGGAAGAGACTAATCAAAGTCTATGGAAAAGTGTTGTGGGCATGCTTTGTGACCCCCCCTACAGAGGTTATTAGACAGGGAGGGAGAGGAGGTGAGCTGTGCCCTTTACCTATTGTGAATTGCGGATCCTATCTTATCTATGTACATGTTGTCTTCCATTATAATTAGAGTTGAGCGAACATACTCTGCTGAGCTTGATGCTCGTTCGAGTATTAGCGTACTCGATGGTGCTCGTTACTCAAACGAGCATCAAGTCGTGTTCGACCCCGCCCCAGTTTTTGGCTCCTCCCTGCTGTGACGAGAGAGAGAGAGAGAGAGAGAGAGAGAGAGAGAGAGAACGAGAAAGAACAAGAGAGAGAACGAGAGAGAGAGCGAGAAAGAACGAGAGAGAGAACGAGAGAGAGAATGAGAGAGAGTAGTCTATGGGGTTCGTTACTTGAGTAGAGCTCTCGAATTTTAGGAAAAGCTCGACTCAAATAACGTGGACCCGAGCATTTGTCATACTATTAGCAGGCTGAGTGATCAGTGCAAAAAATGCAGGCTTTTGGGGTTTCTTTCATATATAGATTGTGATATTGAAATGTTAACATAAAAATGTATTTAACATAGGATATATCCTGATGACATGTAAGTCATGTCGATTTTTGCGCGGATTTGTCCATGGTGGATTTCTCTGCCTGATGTGAAGACTGTATTTATGTGGGCGAGTGTGATATCAGTCTGAGATTCTCGGATAAACCTGCAAGAAAAACACAACACATTGCTGCATCCATGATTTTCAAGTGTGTTTTTGAAGCGCGTTTTGTTTTAATTCTAAAAATTTGAAATTGCATTGGATTTGCATTAAAACTCACATTTACATTTCCTTTCTTCCCATAGGAACTAATGGGTAATTCCTGAACAGGATTGCCCAAAAATAGGACATAAAGTGATTTTTCGATCTCACACTATTCATGTAAATTAACCCATTGAAATAAATGAGTTATTTTCCCATGCGTGTTCCATCCATATCGCAACCACATGGAACTCGCATGGGAAAATTGCTCATGTAAATTTGGCCTAATGTTGTATTTACACAGCCGAGAATAATGTGCGCGTTCTGTACAATTGTGGGATTCACAGAACTTGTGCGCTGTAATAACCCAACTTTTTATACTAAATAAACCTTTAGTATAGTATTCCTTTAAATAAGCCTGATTTTGTTAATTTACATAAAATGTCTATTCATTCAATCACTACTTTACAACAATCAACCATCAGATGTTCATACTGTATGAGTGATATGCTCTATCATAAATCAATGAATGTCCTTATAATTTAGCAGAGTCTAAACAAAAATGTCAGGCTTAATGGTTTGAATAATGTAGTGTATTCCTGCTATGTTCACAGATGTAAAGCATTTATTATGTATTAGCAAAGTCATTGAAAGACTGCAGGGGCCTGGAGTTTGTTTGACTATAAATAGGTGGCCTGTTATTTGTGATGTGCTGTTACATAAATTGTGAAATGTAAAAGTATACTGTAATGTAAAAATCCACCTCCTAAAGAAATTATAGTACAAAAGAAAAAAAAAATCCACCTCCTGTGATTTACATGGAATGTTAACACCTTCCATAGGCTGCGGGATGTTTATAAGGGTCACATTAATACTTTATTATTATTATTATGTGTTAAATGTTTCACTCAGCTAATACCGCTACCTAGTGCTAAGCCGGACAACGGTCAAGGAAGAGCGATAAAAGCAGTGCAAAAATTAAGCCTGTGTGTTTGATGTGTGTCCAGGTCTAGAAACCTCCTGACAATGTGACATGCATTTAGTTTGGCTGCTGTCTGCAGCAACATGAAAAAGTTTTTGTTTAGATTAAAAGTTTCTAAACTTTTGTGTAGTGTATCTGGTACAAGCCCATAGCTAGAAAAGGTGACAGGCACAATCAGGGGCCTAGCAAAAAACTTAGAGCCCAGGTGCAAAAGCTCAGCTTGGGCCCACCCTCCCACCACCTGTACCCGTACCCGTACCCATACCTAAACCGTGCTGTATACAGCTTCAAAACAAATTTACATACATAAACTAGTCCAAGCTGTACATATTTACAATTGTATACAAGAGATACCCAGTTTACAGGAGTATAATCCATATCACTATATAAAGGGAGATGTATATATGTGGTGTTCTGTGAGAGACACTAACTTCTGCAATACCCATGTGTGCGATACTGCAGGGAAATGGCTCTCAACCCACGTATATGGCTGGAGTTGGGAGGGTGTAGTGCATGGACCTGTCAGGTGGAACTCTTGGTCCCGGAGGGAGTTACCGCAGCAAAGGATAGGGCAAGTAGTCCTCAGGATGAGGGGAGTAGTGGTTGTCAAGTTCGTGATGTCACCGTTCCACACACTCATTCATACATGGCGGATTAATAAACACTGGACAAGTGTATTGTACCTCGGGTCCTCAGGAATGGTTGAGGCTCGGTAAAACGTTACTTAGTTTAACTTTGCAAAACAGGTAATTACAGGTAGATTCACAGCAGTAGTTACAGGCAGAAGCTCAGAGGTTGGGAGGAAAAGCAAACACAGGAACAATATGGCCATATAGTCCATGTTATCTATATGTCACCGACCCTGGACATGAAATATACTCTGGAGGAGGAAAAAGACAAAATCCACTCCACATACTCTCTGGCAAGACAAAATTACTTAGAAGACTTAGTTTAGATGCACCCCGCATATCCCCCGCATGGGTGTCAAAATCACGTACCTCTATGTGGGGTTTCTATCGGCTGACGGCCACACAAGAAAAATAAGTGTCTGTAGTGTGAACGGGTACCTGGATTGTATGAAGTAGGATGATGGGGGTTGCGCACTCTCTCTCTGTAATGGACTCACTCCGTTTACATGCACTCTACATGCGCTATGGGTAGTCGTTCCTCTTCTTCCATCTTCACCAACATGGAAGTTGATGGTGCTCTCATGCGGCTCTGTGTTAGCTCTGAGCAGCAGGTAAGATGGAACCCCGCTCCAACACAGATAGAAGAAGACCCCTTCCCACTCTCAGACACTCACATTTATAACCTCACTTGTAACACATGACACAGTAGGATAGATACATTAAGCATGCAGGCAGAGCTGATAGGCAATGATTTTATGGGAGTTAACTAGAGATGAGCGAGCACCAAAATGCTCGGGTGCTCGTTACTCGAGTCGAACTTTCAGTGATGCTCGAGAGTTCGTTTCGAGTAACGAACCCCATTGAAGTCAATGGGCGACTCGAGCATTTTTGTATATCGCCGATGCTCACTAAGGTTTTCATTGTTAAAACCTGGGAAATTCAAGAAAGTGATGGGAACGACACAGAAACGGATAGGGCAGGCGAGGGGCTACATGTTGGGCTGCATCTCAAGTTCCCAGGTCCCACTATTAAGCCACAATAGTGGCAAGAGTGAGACCCCCCCCCCCCGCACTGTCAGCATAAAGATCATTCTCATCTTCCACAGCTGTAACAGCTGTGGCAGAGAAGAACGATGTTAGCCCATTGAATTCAATGGAGCCGGCAATACAGCCGGCTCCATTGAAAGCAATGGGCTGCCGGCGATCGCGGGATAAATTGTCGGGAAGGGCTTAAATATATAAGCCCTTCCCTGCAATTCATCCAGAAATGTGTAAAAATAAAAAGAAAATATACTCACCTTGTCCCAACAGAACGATATTAGCCCATTGAATTCAATGGAGTCGGCAATACAGCCGGCTCCATTGAAAGCAATGGGCTGCTGGCGATCGCGGGATGAATTGTCGGGAAGGGCTTAAATATATAAGCCCTTCCCTGCAATTCATCCAGAAATGTGTAAAAAAAAAAAATATATATATATATATACTCACCTGGTCCCGGTAGACGGAGTTCAGCGCGGCCAGCTGCAGTCCTCCTGAACTGCTCTGAACAGCTGTGAGTAGTATTCAGCAGCCGGGGATTTAAAATCCCCGCCTGCTGAATGAGCTGCCTCTGATTGGTCACAGCCTGACCAATCAGAGGCAGATCTCACTCACACACCCATTCATGAATTTATGAATGGGTGAGTGACTGCTGCCTCTCATTGGCTCAGCGGGACCAATCAGATTGGTCCCTGCGCTGAGCCATTGTCCCCCCCTATTAAGGAATAGGCAACCAGTCAAAGGTATATTCGATATTCTTTAATATATCCAAAACGCAGATGAATACAGAATGATGAACAAGCATAGTAATGTCAGGATGATAACTACACTACTATCTTAGTAAGTGCCTGTTCCCTGACATTACTATGCTTGAAAAAGGTGTCTTGGGAACCATGAAATGCGTTGCATATATCCTCTTTTTCCTGGCATAACTGTGCGCTCATCATTCTGTTTTGATCTGATTTTTAGATATAGTAAAGAACATCGAATATACCTTTGGCTGGCTACCTATTCCTTAATAAAAGAGTCTCAAGGACTATGAGACCTCCCACCTATGTAAGTCCATCTCTTTTGTTTTGTCACTTGTTTTCTTCATGAGCGCTGGACATATTTTCTTACCCATCCAGCTTCTCTGAGAAAGAGGCACTAGCCTCGAAATGTATTGTACTTGCTGGTTCTTATACGAGAAGTCAGCTTTTGTTCCTCTGCTTTGTGATTTCCTCCTTATCTTTCAGTAATTTTTTAATTAAAGTTTTAAAGTTTCCAGAACAAAAACACTCATGTCTTGAAGAGCACATACAAATAGCAATGGTAAGGCAATGCTAGTCTCAAGACATATGACATTTCACACAATAACTCAATTCTCTTAAGTCAGTCCAATTAATTGGAATGAATGAGAACAAAAAGAAATAAATATTATTTAGGCTCTAAACCTGATTTGAACAACCAAGGAACAAAAGGGAGAAGACAACACAGACAAAGGCAAGAAGGGAAGGGCAAGAAGAGTTGTTAGATGTTATAAGGTGCCAATTATATTTCCTACATATGAAAACCAAGGTGCCAGACTGCATTGAATATAGCCATTGAGTCATTCAGCATCTTCGTCAGCCTATTGCTAACCATAATTTAACCCAATGTATTTTTAACGAACTCTAAAGGTTTTTTTTAACTGTGTGCTAATAGTTACTCTGGTAGTTCTTTTTGAAGATTAATGCCTGTGACCAAGTAAACTAAATTGTAGATACGAATTAATGTACCCAACCTTCTAAGTCTGCTGCTTTCCCAATATCTGATACCCACTTAGTCATGTATTGTAACTTGTCAGACAGTGGAGATAATACTTTATATAGGGTGGAAATAACACTTGACATACCTGCCAAACTTCGACATAAAGATTCAAAAGGGCTTCTTTGAGTGATAACAAGGCTGTGAGTTTTTAGGCTTCTCATAAACTGTGTAATTTTGATAATATTTGAAAAGCTCTGAGTCTGGTAATTTGTGGAAAGTACAAAAGACTGAGAGGGTTTTGACACGTGATCTATCTATAAAGTCCATCTATTCTCCTTTATTGATCCACCATCTAAAATATGAGGTAACAAGGCCTATTAGAAAATCAGGATTTCGAAAGATAGGTGCAACTGACATGAGTCGATTGCAAGGGGAACTTAACACTGTCTATCCCATATAACCAATGAATATAAAAAGGCAGGGCACAGAATGTCTGGCCTTCTCCCAGAGGGAATCCAGAAAAAAGGGTGATTTCCTACTTATAAAGGCTGCACTGAAACCCAGTCTTTCTGTCAGTCTCCCTATTGATACTACACTCATTTTGAGTGTAGTGTTCACAATGGGATTGCTGTACCTAGTCTACTCTCACATGCCTCATCACCTATCTGACCACCTAAGAGAACACTGTTACATCCATGCAGGCCGTGTTAACAATGATCTACATGGACGCAACACAAATAGGGGCTGGGCAGAGGAAAGGGGAGTGAGAAGTGTGCATACATGCTGGACACCAACAACAAACATAAACTGGAATGTACATACAAACAACAGCTAACAGATGCCAAAATACTTACCCATATACCACAACACCCAGACAGATTAAAATATCAAATAAGTTAATACATACGAGGTATTGGTTGTATTTTGGCCAGAATATTTAAGCTCACAAGCCCACGTCAAGCATCCTCGTTGTCTTGTGAGTCCCAACTCTAAGAAGACAGCTAAAACCCAAGGGAGTCCTGCCTATAAGCGGGGTGATCATGCTAAAAGAGATGGCTCAATGCTGGAACCTAGTGGCCTGGCTCACCCTAGATGGTAAGGATCATAAGATGAGGGAAAAACAAGACACACCGAACAGGACAGTTCACAAGTAATGTCAGAACACCTACAAACAGACACTGAACACATCACTGTTTACACCAACAAACAGACTAGGGAATCCCACCCAGAACGTCATGCATGCAAAGCTGAACATACATAACTCCTAACACCAGAGTTCTGAGTGGGAATGAAATAATGAATAAATGGTCAAAACCCTCTAGTAAGAGAGGCAGCTACTTTTGTGCAGAAGACTGGTGGTGATTAGCTGGCTGGAGCAATAGACACCCAGCCAGCTCAATCATCCACACTTGGAGAAGGGTGCTTTTGGAAGCCCATAGAATTACAGGTCCCTGAAGCATAATATGACACACATATTTTTGTAGATCCCTATGGCATACAAATAGGGGTGCTCCTCCTTTTTCTTTTTTTTCCACCTACTTCACTGTGAGAGTCGCTCTTTGTAACCCTGTCCAAGAAATAAGGATCCACAGTAGAGGAACCAACCCCCTATTATTTTCAGAAATCTTTAATATGGTATATGAAAATGGGCTTTCTAGACTAGACAGCCTCTTTAAGGCAGCTATGTGCAAAGCCATTGAGGCTTAAGATTGTACCTTTCTCATTGCTCCAAGTTTGACCCTATTTGTGAAAATTAAAGTGAGCTGAACATTATAACAAATATTTCTCCATAAATAATGCAATGAACAGGAGAAAAGATCTTTGAATAAAAAAAAGCGGAGAATCTCTATCATTGCAGAACAGCAAGATGAATGTGCAACAATCTTCGTGCTGAGTAATATGCCGCTTAATGGCAATGCTTTACAATTCCACAAGATTATTTTCACGTAATTCTTCAACTCTGTCCGTTTCTGCTGTGTCTGATAATCCTGCAGCTCTCAATCTACATGAATTTATTCCATAAACAATGATAGAACGTCTCAATCAATCTATCTATTACAACAAACAGAGGCCAAGTCTTTGTATGCGGATGAAACAAATGTGACCTTTCAAAGCAACAGGATAGTCACGGAAATCTCATCATCTGGGAAGGTCAGTCAATGCTTCCTTTGGATTTCACCAACTTTGCTTTACACTAGAAAATTGCTGTTTCCAGTACTTCCATAAATGTATAACAAATAAATTATATAATTATAACAAATTACAGTTCAATCATAAATATTGTTATAATTATATAATGTGTTTATTTGCTATATGTATATGGAAGAACTGGAACTTGTTACTATATAACTTGCTTATTTGTTATAGTTTTCATATAGCAGTATTTGCAAACACCTTCAACCCAAATGTCCTTGAAGAGGCTGTCTTCTATTGTATGGTAAAGCCACCATGTATGGCTACAGTAGCTTTGGATCCCTCAGAAACCAAACCCATGGCAATTGGCTGATTGTCGGGCCCATTTCAACTGAAAAGCAAATCATACCTTTAAAAAAGTTATCCCAAAGTCTTGAGTTATCCCTATTTAAAGTATACCATTATGATTGTAAGGGTCTCACTGCTAAGACTCCTACCGATCTTAAGAGTGGGAGTTCTGATTCCCTCTATTCTCATTACTGTGGAGTTGCTTCTTCCACCTGCAGTTACTGTACATCAGACTGAATAGAGTGCTGACCACACATGTGCAATTGCTGTTCCATTCATTTTAATGAGGCTGACCGAAACCGACAAGCGCTTGTACTCTGCTATGTCAACTGTCCCACTGAAAGTGAATGAAGTGGCACTGTGCATGAGTGACCACCACTCCATTCAATCTCCTCCTCACTGCAGGGAGTGCAAGAAGACCGCAGTGAGGAGGAGAGGAGACACGGGACAGAATGTTCTTAGGAACGGTGTGGGTCTTAGCAGGGAGACCTCCACCAATCATAAAAATATCCTTTAGCCACAGGAGAACTTAAAATTTTGGGATAATACCTTTAAGGTATCGCAAGTTATCATGTCATAAAAAGTAACACTGGATTATTTGTGATTGGCCATTTCATTTAGGCTCTGTTTCGACTTTATTTTATTTCATCTCAGAGTTCCATCCTGGAATTCCATCTGAATCTCTAAAAATAGTATTTGGATGTATGGAACCATAGGCTGTCGTTGCTAGAATGAAGACCAATAATGCCTCTGTTTGAGCAGTTTTCCGTTAATTTTTGGCAATTTAGCAAGATAGTATAGTGTAGTTGAGTATAAAAATAAGCAATGAAAGGCTATAGATGCGTCACGTGGTTCCATCAGAACTCTGACTTTGGGAATTCAGACAGAACTCAAGGATGGAATGCCAGAATATAGTGAAAAAATGAAGTCTCTACAGAACCTTACAACCAATGCCCCAGTGGGCCAGTATAAATCCATTAACTGAATTGAGTTAATTTTTGTAGGCTTTTACACAGCCCTATAAAAAAAAATAGAATAATGGAAAAAAAATTTGAACTTACATAAAAAAGTTTATGAAAAAAATATGCATAAAATATAAAATGAAGTGAAAAAATGTAAAAAGTTAAATACATAAAAAGAGTAAAAGTATTCATAGGAATTATGGTTTATCTAAGGAATAAATAAGAAGAAAGAAAGAACATATTCATTGGGATTATAGTTCGGTTAACAAATAAATACAGCGCCGATGATAACATTATATTTTTCCCTCTGACATCGCGCTGTAGCTAATTCACAAGATGGAAAATATCCCTGACAGTGAGTGTGTTTACTTGAACAAATTCATCATTAGGGTATCAATGAATAATGTATGTAAACAGAAAGACATATTGCCTCAAAGGACATTTATGCGATCTATATTCTAGCTGTGAACAGACAGAGACAATAGGTACTCAAAAGGACAAAGACAGAAGTAGCACAAAGACTGTCAAGTTCACTCCTGAGGAGAGATTATCATGCTGTCCACAACGGAGGGCATTCAGATGAAAAATAATTTAAGTAAGTGTGCAGCCCCTTCAAGCCACCTTGACAAGTACTGTAAGTGCATCATTTAGAAAACAATACGAAATCTAGAAATACGAGGCTCAAACAATGTAATTAAAGCCGCAGAATGCAGAATTCATTGCGATCCCAGCACAGAGCATTAGACTGCCATTTTTATGTATTTCAGTGATGTGGAACAAGAGTGACCCCGGTGCTTAGGGCTGGATTCATACATGCAACAGTAGTAAAATTGGCTTTCTATGTCACTTCTTTTTCCGATTCTTACCCATTGATCTCTAAGGATAAACCATCATGATGGACTTTGTAGAAAATATTGATAACCGATGAAGGCATCTTTCACATATGCGTTTTATCGTGCCTATTTTGCCATGATAAAATGCAGACTGAAAATTGCGACCATCTGAAGCATTGGATCCCAAATGCATTTGCTCAGATGGGCGATTTTCCAGTGCGTAAAATGGGCCGGCCAAAAAAGATTCAATGCACATTCCGGACGGCCGCTTTTACGCAATGCCGGAAAATATAGGACTTGTCCTATCTTTTGCGGGAATACAACGGCGGTTCCCATAGGATCCTATGGGAGCTTATGAGAGCCTTCAGAAAAGGGAAGGGGGAGGGAGTTTAGCCCACTAGCTCAGCTAAGCTCCTGCCCCCTCCCTTGGCTGGTAGCCAGCAAGGGGCAGAAAGGGGGAGGGAGTTTAGCAGAGCTGATCTCTCTCCCCCCTTCAGACGGTATTCCGGGCTGTTTTATGGAGAAATAAAGGGGCATCAACTTTGATGCATTATGTTTTGCACCATTTATGCTGCTCATGACTCTTATTTTTACTGGTATTTTGGGCTGTGGCATACATACATTGCAGCCCGGATGTCTAAATGGGCGAGAAAACAGAAGATGCAGCCGCATCTTGTTCGCGACTGCCTCCCATTAATGCAGTTTTCAGCCAGATTTGCAGGCAGCGAAAAATCGCAGCACCCGTGGGAAAGAGACTGAAGAGTAATGCTAACTGATACTGTTTGGCATTCAGTTTGAGGCCCATTGAAATGAATACATCCTCTATGCTTGTTCACATCTGTATTTGGTCTCTGTTTTTAAAGGTTCCATCTACAATGTCATTTCGTAGTAGATACCAAACTGAAATAAACAGAAACTAAAGTTTAAATTTTTTGACAAATCGGTTGGACAGATCTGTCCCAAAATGGAAACATCAGCCTGTTTATATATTAATTTGGCATCCATTTTAACAGATCTGTTCTTTATCATATATAATTACTTTCCAGTTTCCTTCTGAGGATGTACAGAAGTAAAATCTGATCTAACACAGGGAATAAATAATGGATACAAATAGGCGGCTTTCCATTTGCACTTGTTCTCTATTAAGAGTAATGTAAAAGAACAATATGAAGGCTACTTTCCATCAGGTTTCTATTTTATTTGGGCAGAAAAAAAGAGTCCAACAGACTATACTATTGTTTTTGTGGAAACAAACTGAGGGCCCTAAAAACCCCATTAACTCCTTCATGCGGAAGCACTTTTTGTTTTTTTCAATTTCTGAATCAGCAGCGCAAAACAGCACACACCTAAAAAAGATAGGACATAGGTGCTCGTTTTGCCACAGTTTCCATTGACTCCTATGGGAGCAGGAGTTTATGGAAACTCCTGCGCATTGAATAGCTTCCCCGCTGCTTACAGCAGGGCAACTGAAAGGTGCTTCTGGCCAGAAGCACCTTTTAAATATCCCGCTGTTAACCCCTTAGTCCCTGCGGGGATGAAGGGACTGCAGCAGGGTCAAAAGAATCCCCTGCCACAGCTGTGGCAGATGACCATGATGCTATCTCGTTGCTTTCAATGCGATGAAGGCAACCCCCACAGGGAATTTTGGGGAAAAGCTTAAAATATAAGCTCTTCCCTGAAAATAAGCCCTAGCTGCTGGAAAAAAAACACCTCACCTAGCAGCACTGTCAGAGCTCCGGCACATCTTCTCCACAGCTCCCTGGCACTCTCCTGAATCATTTCTTCTGGCCGAGGTTATAAAAAATCCCCGCTTTCTGAAAGTGCTGCCTCTGATTGGCTGAGCACTGTGACCAATCAGAGGCAGCGCTCAGCAGTAATTCAATGAATGGCTGAGCACTGCCTCTGATTGGTCCCTGCTTTGATGAGGCAGGAATTTTTAAATCCCCAGCCAGAAGAAATTATTCTGAAGAGTGCCAGGGAGAAGATGCAGCAGAGCCCTGACAGTGCCAGGGAGAAGATGCAGCAGAGCCCTGACAGTGCTGCTAGGTGATGTATTTTTTTTTCCCAGCAGCTAAGGGTTATTTTCAGGGAAGGGCTTATATTTCAAGCCCTTCCCTGAAAATCCCTGCGAAGGTTGCCTTCAATCTCATTGCTTTCAATGGGGCGGCAGCAGTTCCGGCCGCATTGTAAGGAATGGGATAGCATTGTGGTCCTTTGCCACAGCTGTGGCAGGGGATTCTTTCATCCCCGCTTGGAGTCCCATCATTACTGAACACGGTGACAGGGCTGTCACAGTGTTTAGTGATGAGGGGAAATTTGTAGAGCAGCTGCTCCAGTGAACAAGCAAAGTTTCACGTGCCAGAAATATGAAACTTTACCCGTTCATGCATTTTCCGCTTATGCAAGGAGCGCATTTTTTTCGCGCACATAGGCACGCAAAAAAACACAGTCATCTGACCTAACCCTAAACGTGAAAAACTGAAAATCCCCGATACATGAGTGAGTTCTTTTCTCAGAAACCATAAAGCCTAGGGAAATTATTTGCATAATGAGGAGAATCTACCTCACCTCTATGTGTATATTGAGGAGAATCGAATGCTTGTCTATGTGTATATACTGAGGAGAATCTAATTGACCTCTCTGTGCATATAATGAGAACAATCTAATTGACCTCTATGTGTATATAGACCTCAATGGACGCCATCCGCATTGGTATCCGCACTAAAATGGAGCTTTCTGTGATTTGTTTTTCACACACGGAACCTGGAAAACAAATTCACATGTGTAAATTCAAGTGTGGATGCCCATGCTTTCCTATGGGTTGCTTGAATTGCGGATCTTCCTCGCGGGTGACCCACTTGGATTCCATAATTCAAATCCGCTCATGGACATTGGGACTCAGGAGGATGAGCTGTGATCTCCTATATCGTAGCTGTTTGATCATCATCAGTAACTACGATAGGAGTGTATGTGTTCCCCTCTAAGCAGTTTCTATGCTAGGGTACATATTAGAGCATCACAAAGACTGAGAAATTGAGTAGAAACTGAACCCTTAAATCCAAGTAAATCTAAGTTGGTCAGAATTGAGATCACATGGCCATCTGAGGAGAAAGAGGTAAGGAGTTTCAGATAGAAAGGAATAGCTAACTAAGGTAACACCAGCCCATTTATATATTCTAGGAGAAAAGCTACATAATAAATTAAAAAAAGACCATTAAACGGAATGGCCCTTTAAATAATCATTTCAGGCCTGTACCATACTAATGGACTTTATGTTTGGACATTAGAGTTCATTTGTTTAATACCTGTGTAAATGAGTATATACTTACGCTGTGACGCATGGGAGATGAGTACCCTTTTTTATCGAGTCAATAACTTGGACCGCTACTACAGTTCCATATGTATGTCTTAATGGTGGCCCCCGAGAAGTTTCCTACATTTTCATTTTACCAAAAATATTAAAGTTTTATTACTAAGGACATTTTGATATTCCCTATTTATAGTAAAAAATTGAAATGTGTTGTGTAGAGGGAAATGATACAGAATAAACTGGTAGACATGGTTCACACACATAATTTCCAAGCAGATCCCAATGATAAACATAACTTCCAGAGGAATAGAATTTAGGGTAATTATTATCTCACATAACCATTATTTTCCTGTAACAACCAGGGAGTTTGCAAAATTTATGGTGGAATTATACAGCAGCAATATCATCAGCGAATAGTCTTCTGATAATGAAGTACCCAGGGGCCTAATTAAATTACAACAGGGAAGATTAAAATAAAAGTACATTCAGCTCTGCCCTTGTTGTATGGATTACTTGTATATTTTATTCCAAACTAGCTCTATCTACAAAATCCCATTGGGATATTATTATTATTTTTTTTTATTTTGCTAAATACTATCACTAATGCATATCACTCATGAACATAGCTGTGGGTCTATTAAAAGCATGCTGGTTCACAATAAAATTGAATTTTAAATGTGTATATGACTCATATACATGGCCTGGAAACCCCATTTCTTTCAGACAGTTTTCTTTCAAGTTCAAGGGGAATAAGGTTGTTAGACTAAAAAATGAGTCACCGAAAATGGACTTATTATCTTACTGGTTTCTATAAATAATTGGTAATAAAGTAGAATACAAGACCTAGTTCCATGACATATGCTTTTTATAGGCCATGCTGAATAGGCCAATGCAGTAGAACGGAGTTTATCCTTTGGCTCCATGTGCATTGCTCTTTTCCTAAGTAATTATTTAAAATTGGTATGTTTTCAAGTGAACACACTGACAGCAGTCAAATAATACCTATAAGAAGTGACATATCTATAGGAAGTCTTTAGTCAGAATTTAAAGGAGTTGTACCAAGATGACTAATTATCCCTTATCCACAGAATAGGAGGAAATTTGCCAATCGGTTAGGTTCTCACTGCTTAGACCCTCACAAATTTCAAGAATGAGGGTCTTGTTTCCCTCACCCTCCTCCCTGCGGGATTACTGCACCTTCCCTGTAATGAGGAGGAGACTGAATGGAGCACTGTTCTCACAAGCACAGTAATGCTCCTTTCACTTTTAATGGGACTGAGGACATACTTGAGCAACAAGCTTGGGTACTTCTGTGAGAAATTAATGGCGTGCTGACCACGCATGCTCATTCAGCATACCATTCATTCTGACATTACTGTGGGGGAGATTCGCCCCCACCCCCATACTGACTGTTCTTGAGATCAGTGGGGTCTCAGTGATGAGACACTCAATGATCATCAAGTTATTTTCTATCCTCTGGATAGGGATTAATTTATGATTTTAGGACAACCCCTTTAAGAATTTGCTGAAGTTAAATCATCTAATCCAGACTTCAAAATAAAAGCAAAATTTCATTCTGGCCCTCATCAAGATAAGGTCGGACCGCTCAGGCACTGGGAAGTAGAGGCCTCCATGAAGAAGCTAGGAGGAAGGGATGAGTAGCCAGCATAAGTAGTAGTTGAGGGTGGTGCAGAAGGGGGTCAGAGGTGGAATTGCAGGTGGGAACAAGTTTATATAAGTCCACCTACATTTAGAACATCATCTTTCCCCATGTGGGCAACACAGATTTCCAATTGTCCAATTGGTCCTGTTCCTGTCTGTGTCCTCTTTCCAGATTTTGTTTAGTTGGGACTTCATGTGATATCATGTTGAGTTGCTTTATTTTTTCATTATGTATAATGTCTGTCAAGGCAGCTGCATTGGGAGCCATTGGAATTGGTGAATAAATTAGATTGGGGGATGCATTATGGGTATACATTTCCCAAATCAATGGGAGTTGTAGTTTAGATTGTCTGGCTAGATGTTGGGATTCCTTTAGTGTGTTATTCCTATGGATACAATCACTATTATCCTATGGCATCAGCAGGTGGTTTGTTGGCTGGGGTAAGTTGGCTTTGGAAGTATGCTGCCAAATTTCTGTAGCTCCAAGGATTTCCTCTGTTGTCTAAATGTTCTTGTCTGGTGTACCACGTCTTCGCATTTTCATAGAAAGGCAGAGTTGGAAGGGACCTCTAGGGGCATCTGGTCCAACCCTCTGCTCAGTGCAGGATTCACTAAAGCATTCCAGACAGATATTTGTCCAGCCATTGTTTGAACACTTCCATTGAAGGAGAACTGAAAGGTAACCTATTCCATTCGTTGATCACCCTCACTGTCAGAAAGTTTTTTTCTAATATCTAATTTGTGTCTCCTCCCTTTCATTTTCATCCTATTGCTTCTAGTTTTTCCTTGTGCAAATGGATATAGGGATTATCCCTCTGCACTGTGACAGCCCTTCAGATATTTGTAGACAGCTATTAAGTCTCCTCTCAGCCTTCTTTTTTGCAAGCTAAACATTCCAAGATCCTTTAACCGTTCTTCATAGGACACGATTTGCAGACAGCTCACCATTTTGGTAACTCTTCTCTGAAGTTGCTCCAGTATGTCAATATCTTTTTTAAAGTGTGGTGCCCTGAACTGGACACAGTATTCCAGATGAGGTCTGACTAAGAGAGAGTAGAGGAGAATAATTACCTCACGTGATCTAGACTATATGCTCCTCTTAATACAACCCAGAATTATGTTTGCTTTTTTGGCTGCTGCATCACATTGTTGACTCATGTTCAGTCTATGATCTATTAGTATACCCAAGTCTATTTCACATGTGCTGCTGCTTAGCCCAATTCCTCCCATTCTGTCTGTGCTTTCTTCATTTTTTTTTTTTTGCCCAGATGTAGGGCTTTGCTTTTGTCCTTGTTAAATACCATTCTGTTAGTCGCTGCCCACTGTGCAAGATTCTCTAGATCTTTTTGAATACTCTCCCTCCCT
The DNA here is from genome assembly GCF_035609145.1 of Eleutherodactylus coqui. Lineage (NCBI taxonomy): Eukaryota > Metazoa > Chordata > Amphibia > Anura > Eleutherodactylidae > Eleutherodactylus > Eleutherodactylus coqui. Next base: position 64,305,887 of record NC_089841.1, on the reverse strand, counting down.
TCCGTAGTGTTAGCTTTGTGTCGTTGGCAAATTGGATCAGTTTCCCATCAATTCAGTCCTCTAGATCATTTATAAAAATTTTGAACAACACTGGACCTAGGACAGAGCCTTGTGGTACCCCACTTCATACATTCTTCCACATGGATGTGCAGCCATTTATGACCACTCTTTGAGTATGATCACTCAGCCAGTTGTGAATCCACCTAACAGTTGCCTTGTCAATCCCATATTTGGTCATTTTTTCAATAAGTATAGTATGAGATACTTTGTCAAATGCTTTACTAAAGTCAAGATATACTATATCCACCGCATTTCCCTGATAAACCCAGTCAGTGATTCTGTCATAGAAGGAAATTAAATTTGTCTGGCATGACTTGTTTGTTACAAACCCATGCTGGCTCTGGTTAATTACTCCATTTTTACCCAAGTACTTGCATACATGCTGTTTAATAATTTGTTCAAAGATCTTTCTCGATATAGAAGTCAGGCTCACAGGCCTGTAGTTTCCTGAATCCACCTTCTTCCCTTTTTTGAAGATAGGGACATTTCCCATTTTCCAATCTTCTGGGACTTCTCCTGTTCTCCAGGAATTTTCAAAAAATTATGGCGTGTGGTTCAGCAATTACTTCTACTGCTTCCTTTAGTAACCTAGGATGTAATTCATCTGGACATTGAGAATTGAATTAATTTAAGTTAGGTAAGTGTTCCCTCACCATCTTTCTGCTTATAGATAGCCTGCATTCTTTTATTCCCCTAATAGCACAGGGAAGATCAGTTGATGTTCCATCTACTTTCTGAGAGAAAACAGATACAAAATAGGAATTTAAAAGCTCTTCCTTCTCAACACTTAACCAATTCACCATTTTCATCTTGTAAGCATCCAATACTATCTTTGACTTTTTTTTTGCTTTTCACATACCCCCAAATCCTTTTTTATTGCTTTTGGCCTCTGTTGCAAGCCTCAATTCATTATGAGCTTTAGGTTTTCTGATACTTGCCCTACAGTTTCTGCAGACCGCATTATGTTCTTCTTTAGATATTCCCCCCTCTTTCCATTTGATAAACATATTTTTCTTCTTTTTAACATGTGTGCAAGTTCTGTTTTCATCCATCCTGGTCTCTTTAAATGCCTCTGATGCTTCCTTATTTTAGGGATTGTATTTGTAAACGATTGCACTTTGAGAATCTAATTTTACAATATTTCCCAACCTTCTTGGACATTTCTGTCCTTAAGAACAACCAGCCATTGGATTCTTCCAATCTTCTTTCTGAGTTAATTAAAATCTGCCTTTCTGAAATCTAACCTTGAGGTCTGAGTTTTCTCAGATCTTCTCCCCCTTTTTATCCAAGATTCAAGGATAGCATGATCAATGCCTCCTAAGGTCCTAGTCACTCTTACTTCCCCAACCATTCCCTCCATGTTGGTAAGAATTAGGTCCAAGATAGCAGATTCTCTTGTTTTCTCTTTAACCTTTTGGAAGATAAAGTTGTCAGCAAGAGCAGATAAGAATTTATTGGATCCATTACTTTTGCCTGAGAGAGATTCCCAACAAATGTCTGGATAGTTAAAATCTCCCATAATCACTATGTCATGCTTTTTTGAGAGCTTGGCCATCTCATGTAGAAAGAGTTCATCAATATCTTCTGCTTGTTTAGGCAGCCTATAGTAAATGCCTACAATAGTGTTCTTTCTCTCCTTATTCTCTCCTTGTATTCTTACCCAAACAGTTTCTACAGAACTACCATCCTCTGAAGCTTGAATCTCTGTTGAGATGAATATTTTGCTAACATACAACGCAACACCTTCTCCCCTTTTTTAGGTCTATTTCTTATAAATAAATTATATCCTTCAAGCCTTGTATTCCAATAATGTGTATCATTCCACCAAGTTTCTGCGATGCCTATGATATCATATTTCTCTTCCTGTGTTAGGAGCTCCAACTCACTTTGTTTGTTTCCCATGCTCTGGGCATTTGTGTAGAAACATTTTAGTTTGTGATCGGTGTCTCTTGCTCCCCTACTTTCTTTCTGAATTTTTTGTCTCTGTTCTTTCTTTCCACTTCTAATAGCAAGGTTCTCAAATGTATTAATTATTCCATTGTTTTGGATGGTTGTTAGAGATGAGCGAGCATACTCGTCCGAGCTTGATGCTCGTTCGAGTATTAGGGTGCTCGAGATGCTCGTTACTCGAGATGAGCACCACGTGGTGCTCGTCTCGATTAAACGAGCACTGACCATTGAATTCAATGGAGCCGGCAATACAGCCGGCTCCATTGAAAGCAATGGGCTGCCGGTGAGCGCGGGATGAATTTTCGGGAAGGGCTTAAAAATATAAGCCCTTACCTGAAAATCATCCTAAAATGTGTAAAAAGTAAAAAAAAAATATATACTCACCTTGTCCCGGCAGAACGATGTTAGCCATTGAATTCAATGGAGCCGGCAATACAGCCGGCTCCATTGAAAGCAATGGGCTGCCGGCGATCGCACAATGAATTTTAGGGAAGGGCTTAAATATATAAGCCCTTCCCTGCAATTCATCCAGAAATGTGTAAAAATAAAAAAAATATATATATACTCACCTGGTCCCGGCAGACGGAGTTCAGCCACGGCCAGCTGGCAGTTCTCCCGAACTGCTTTCTGTAGTATTCAGCAGCCGGGGATTTAAAATCCCCGCCTGCTGAATGAGCTGCCTCTGATTGGTCACAGCCTGACCAATCAGAGGCAGCTCTCACTCACACCCATTCATGAATTCATGAATGGGTGTGAGTGAGAGCTGCCTCTGATTGGTCAGGCTGTGACCAATCAGAGGCAGCTCATTCAGCAGGCTGGGATTTTAAATCCCCGGCTGCTGAATACTACAGAGAGCAGTTCGGGAGAACTGCCAGCTGGCCGCAGCTGAACTCCGTCTGCTGGGACCAGGTGAGTATATATATATTTTTTTATTTTTACACATTTCTGGATGAATTGCAGGGAAGGGCTTATATATTTAAGCCCTTCCCGAAAATTCATTGTGCGATCGCCGGCAGCCCATTGCTTTCAGTGGAGCCGGCTGTATTGCCGGCTCCATTGAATTCAATGGGCTAACATCGTTCTGCTGGGACAAGGTGAGTATATATATTTTTTTACCTTTTACACATTTTAGGATGATTTTCAGGTAAGGGCTTATATTTTTAAGCCCTTCCCGAAAATTCATCCCGCGCTCGCCGGCAGCCCATTGCTTTCAATGGAGCCGGCTGTATTGCCGGCTCCATTGAATTCAATGGGCTAACATCGTTCTGCTCTGCCACAGCTGTTACAGCTGTGGCAGAGGAGAACGATCGTTATGCTGACAGTGCGGGGGGGGGTCTCACTCTTGCCACTATTGTGGCTTAATAGTGAGACCTCGGAGCCCGAAATGCAGCCCTGCATGTTGCTCCTCGCCTGCCCTATCCATTTCTGTGTTTTTTACATGACTTTGGTGATTTGCTAAGATTTTCACAAATGAAAACCTTAGCGTAGCACCAGTCATATACAAAAATGCTGGAGTCGCCCATTGACTTCAATGGGGTTCGTTACTCGATACGAACTCTCGAGCATCACTGAAAGTTCGACTCGAGTAACGAGCACTCGAGCATTTTGGTGCTCGCTCATCTCTAATGGTTGTACAATTCTATGTGGGTTGTTTTATGTTTTATAAGAATGGTATATTTTTCACAATTGTTGTTTTGAATTGTGAAATATTTGGCAAATATGTTATAAAACAACAGATAACAACTATTTTATTTTTTTTTAACTTGTCAAAAACTGTACTTCCCTGAAAATAAGACTTCCTCCGAAAATAATCCCAAGCCTGATTTTTCAGTATTTCGGCAGGGCTTCATATATAAGCCCTACCCCTGAAATGAGCCCTAGTTACATCACATTAAAAAAAAAAGAATTCATTACAGGATTCATAAATCCCACCTTCACAGAATGATAGCTGTGATTGGTTCCTCGAGCACTGCATTGATTGGCTGAGCTGCGGCACTCGAAGAACCAATCACAGCCATCATGTCGAGGAGGCAGAATATATGAATTTGTGGAGTTAATTTTTTTATTATTGATTTGATTGGGTGAGTCTCATCCGTAAAACGGCTCAGAATAGTTCATGCAACGAGCTTTTCACACAGTCTGTATGTAAAACAAACTCTGTGGTGTGTGTTGCCACATTGAGCAATATGGGTCTGTATACTGTCCATGTGTAGTCCATTATTTTAACAACCTACACATGGAGCTTTAATAAACATATGTTATTGTACTGGCTTATTTAGCATTCATTCATTTTTTGCTTAAGATTACTTTTACCCAGTAGCCCTCAGTTCACATCTGATGTTCTTAGTGTATTAATGTAATTCAATCCATCATATTGGATATCCTAGGTCATGCACTGTCAATTATATCTAAAGTAAGACTGATTGAGCACAAGGCTGTCATCTACAAATAAAAGAAATCCTGTCAAATCAATATTATTCACACTCAGAGATCTTCACCTATCTATGAGGAAAGCTAATATCCGCAAAACAGCAATATAAAAGTCTTCCTACAATATCAGTTAACCAATAGTGATTGTCACAAAAAATCCATATTCTAATTGACCTGTCAGCCAGCTCTAGATTATGTACAGCAGAAAAATTATTTTCATCATTTACACTTAAAGGGACTTACGTTTTGCATGGCCCGCCCATAGATAGATCTACAGTAGGTAGAGGTAAGGAAGCAGGGGCAATCATACCTTTTATTACAGCTGTCTGTAGATGTATAAGTGAGAAATTAAACATTTAACCCCCAGCACATGCTCACTCAAATGCTCTGCAAGCGGAACTTCTTACTACCCTGCTCTCCCTAACTGTCCAATCAAGATACTACAGCTGTCAGTCATTGCTGTAGAGCAGAGGCGTAACTTAAAGCTCCTGGGCCCCAATGCAAAATGTGTAGCAGGGCCCCAAATTATAATGCTTTATTGATAGTGGTGGGCTCCCTATATGGAGAAGAGAGGCCTTATTGGCCCCCTAAAGTTCCTGGGCCTGGGTGCGACCGCATCCCCTGCACCCACTATAGTTACGCCCCTGCTGTAGAGCATCTGATTGGACAAAAAGGGGGAGCACCAGAGGAAGTAGTCCCGCTTGCAGATCACTTTGAATTTATCACCTATGCTGCTGCAGCCGTAATAAATGTTTGATGCACCCTTGCTCTTTGGCCTCCACATAATATAGATCTGTCAAAAGTCTTGTATGGACAAAACTGCTCACTGAATGCCTATGAAGAAGAAACCAATTTTGTCTGCAAAGAACATTATTTGCTTTTGCTTCCTTGAAATTCGAGAGCCATATCTTGTTGTCTTTAAAGGTCTATTTACACATAACTATTATCGCTCAAAACTCGTTCAAACGACCGAAAATGAGCGATAATCATTACATGTAAACGGGAGCATTGTGCACTTTTTGTTTGAACTTAAAATCCATTGTTCAGCTAGTGAGAGATAAAGTATCTCTCAATAGACCGCTAACTGTTATCTCAATGGGTGTCTGCAGATAACATTGTAATCTGCCGTCAACCGTGATCAGAAGAATGCAGCTGTGTGCACAGCTGGACGTGTGGTTAATCACATGCTGGGCTCTGTAAACAGCTTCTGGAGGCCCTTTTACATGCAAATGAAGATGATAAAGTTCTATTAATGGCCATTAATACTTTATGCAAATAGATCACAAAATCTTTCAATCTTTCCGTCGTTTGAAAGATTATCTTCACGTGTAAATGGGCCTGTTGTACAATGTTTAGACTCCTTTTTGGAGTACTATACATACACACCTTTTCATTCCATGTTTTTTCTTGCTTTCCTTGTTTTTATTTTCCACATTGAAGATTCAAATTGCAGATATGAAAATGAATGAACACATACGGAATTAAGTATTGAATCAAAAAAGTGCTAAAGTGACTCTCCGGTCCAGGACATACAAAGATGGCTGCACCTGCTTCTACCTGATAAGCCCTGTGCATTAGTATGCATCACTAGTCAAAGAAACTACACCTGCTTTGATTGGTCACTGCTGTCAACATGAGCAGTACTGGCCAGTCAGAGCAGCATGTAGTATCTTAGACTACTGATGCATACTAATACAAGGTATGCATCAAGTAGTCAGAGAAGCCAACATGGCCATCTTTGTTTCTCTTGAACTGGAGAGTCACTTTAAATAAATCAGAATATGTTTTATTTTTTAGAGTCTTGAAAGTGGCCAGTTTTTGCTTTGAATTCAGCTTTGTACACTCTTCGCATTGTCTCAATCAGCTTCATTAGGTAATCACCGGGAATGGTTTTCAGTGAACATGTATGCCTTGTTAAGAGTTAATTTGTGGAAGTTCTTGCCTTGTTAATGTGTTTGAGACTATTAGCTGTGTTGTGCAGTTCCATACAGTGTTTAACCCTATTCAACTACTGTTTTAATACACATTTTGGCAAGAACCACTCATCTACGGAAAGAGAAATAACAGTCCATGATTACTTTAAGACATGAAGGTCAATCAATCTGGAACTTTAAAGGTATCCTTAAGTGCAATCATGAAAACCATTGAATGCTATGATGAAACTGGCTCTCTTGAGGACGGCCCCAGGAAAGGAAGATCAAGAGTTACCTCTGAGGCAGAGGATTAGTTCATTAACATTACTAGCCTCAGAAACTGCAAATTAACAGCACCTCGAATACCACATAAATGTTTCGCAAAGATCAAGTACCAGATACATGTCAAGATCAACTTTTCAGAGAAGACTGCATGAATCAGGCCTTTATGGTCAAATTGCTGTAAAAAAGTCTCTACTGAGGAACATCAACAAGAAGATAATTACTTGGGCCAAGAAACACAAGGTATGTAACATTGAACCAGGGAAAATCTGTAATTTGGTCTGATGAGTCAAAATGTGAGATTTTTTTTGTTTCAATCACCATATCTTAGTGAAACATTTAAAATGAAGTATAAAGGTAGTGGTGTGGGGGTACTTTGTGAGTGTGGGTGACACTGTGGGGATTTATTAAAAATTCAAGGCACACTTAACTAGCATGGCTGCCACAGCATTCTGCAGTGACATGCCATCCCATCTGGTTTGCACTTAGTGGGACCATCATTTGTTTGTCAACAGGATAACAAACCCAAACATACCTGCAGGCTATGTAAGGGCTATTCGACCAAGAAGGAGAGTGATGAGTACTGAGTCAGATAACATGGCCTCCACAATCACTCGATCTACCTAAAGCTAATTGATGTGTTTTGGGATGGATTGGACATCAGAGTGAAGGCAAAGTAGCCAACAAATGCTCAGCACCTCTGGGAGCTACTTTAAAACTGATATAAAACCATTCCACATTGTTAACTCATGAAGAGTTTGAGAGAATGCCAAGAGTGTGCAAAGTTCCTGTCAAAGCCAAAGGAGGCTACTTTGAAGAATATAAAATATATTCTCATTTGTTTCACACCTCTTTGTTCACTATTTAATTTCAAATGTGTACCATAGTAGTTTTCATGAATATGAATCTACAAATATAGAAAAAAATAACATGGATTGAAAATGTGTTTCCAAACTTTTGACTGGTACTGTATACATTCAAAATAGGGGTATAGTCACTATTATATACGAGTATTTAAATGTTTTTGATTTTTTAGGACTGTTTTATCTAACATTATTGTTGTAATTATCTTTAATTATTTCAATGTGTAAACAAATGTCTATAATCTGTTAAATATGTTTACCCATTACTTGCTGTACACCTAGAGTATACCCTAAGGGCTCATTCAGACTAGCACTGTTTTCCCTCTGTTAGCGCACCCAATAAAAGATAGGACTAGGACATGCGAGTGCAAATGACAAATGAAAAACTAACACATTTTCATTCATTAACCCCTTAACGACCAGCCCATAGTGTTTTTACGTACTGCCCAAGTGGGCTTTATTCTCTGAGGACGTAAAAACATGCGTCCTGCAGAGAATAAAGCCCCGTGGGCTATGGACTTGACATCTCCATGCTGTCGGTGCCTACGCAGGTGGCTGACAGCATGGAGCTGTCATCCTGGGCTGCGGGGACCCACCCCCCGGCATTGCGATCGGCGCTATCCAATGGATAGCGACGATCGCCATAAAGTGAAAAAAAAAGTTTAAAAAGTTAAAGATTCAGCTGCCCTGATATATCGGATCCATCAGGGCAGCTGAAATTACTCACCCGGCTTCCCCGATGTCTGCCGCAGGTAAAAGGGTCCTCCGGGACCCGGCGCGGCTCTTCTGCGCATGCGCGCCAGACGAATGACGTCACGCGCATGCGCAGAAGAATGGGAACCCCTGGGAGTTTAAAATCTCCTGGTTCCTGGCTCCTGAAGGTAGCCGGGAACCAGGAGATGTCCCTGGGGACTGCGGCGAGCGGTCCCCGGACCCGTGATCGCCGCTATCCAGTGGAGGGGCTCGAGCCCTGGGAAATTTAAAATCCCTCTGCTCCTGGCTGCCATGTGTAGCCAGGAGTAGAGAGATGTCACTGCAGAGATGATCACTGTTATCCAATGGATAGCAGTGATCATTTAAAGTAAAAAAAAGTGTAAAAAAGTAATTTAAAAAAAAGTGTAAAAAAGTTTTTAAAAAAGTTTAAAAAGTAAAAAAAAAAGTTTAAAACGCTTACATTTCATCTCCCCTCACGGATCATATCCGTGAGGGAGGATGAAATTACGTACCTAAGGCCCCCGGATTTATCTGCGGACCTTGCCACAGCTTCTGCGCACGCGGGCGTCGCCAAAGCAGCAGACGCATGCGCAAAAGCCATGGATTGCCAGGATAACTTAAAATCTCCCTGCTCTTGGCTACAAAACTTAGCCAAGACCCTGGAAATTTCACAGGGGGCCGCGGTGAGCGGTGAGAAGTTTTTTAAAAAAAGTTAGTTTCATCTCCCCTCACCGATGCGATCGGTGAGAAGAGATGAAACTTTTCACCGGAGGCCTCTGTATTTGCACCCCGACGCGATCCTCATCCGTGAACTTACCCGGATTCTAGACATGCGACCGCCGGCAAAATACCGGACACATGCGCAGGAGTCAGGGAGCCCAGGAAACTTAAAATCCGCTTGCTCTTGGCGACCAACGGTCGCTGAGAGCCTGGAGCAGTGACAGGTGGCCTCGTTGAGCGGTCCCCGGTCACGTGAAAAAAGGTATCGATCTACCTTAGGTCGGTCTCACATGACCGGATAGGAATTACGGATTCCGCATGCGTCTGATCCGCGGTATTACGCAGATCAATCGCATTGGATTACACAATTCCGCTCACATTAGTGGGTTGGAACTGCGTAATCCACTCGCAGAAAAGAGAACGCAGCAGGTTCTATTTTACTGCGGCTATCCGCAGCATAGAGCCTATTGTGCTCCATGGTCATGGATATACCCGCAGCCATTACACAACTACCTTGTATACGGGCTGCGGGTACCCGTGTCATCGCTAAGCGACGGTGCGGGAAATCCAAACAAAAAAAAATTGTACTGCGAATGACTGCCTGTGTGAGTAGGCAGTTATGCGCAGTACATTACGCGGCTGTACGCAGGATCACAGCCGGGCTTACAGATGAGATTCGCTGTGAGCCTCCGCAAGCGGATTCCGCCTATGGCTGCGTGAGCCCGGCGTTATTCAGACCGCTACCAGTAATACGTATTTTACAAGAAGCCCCGGGAACGCTTGCCTTCCTGCAGTTCCAGGAGCACCTTGTTGAGCGTCTTCTGTGTGAGACCGCCGCACCTCATTAAGCTTACGGAGACTCACAGAGCGCCACTTTTTACACCCCATAACCTCCACTGAGGTCAAGAAATTACCCCCAAAAAGCATGACAGGAGGGTTTTATTGCCCCATGGGCCCATTCCAACCAGCCTCCGTAATTACTCCTGTCTTCGGAAATACCACACAGTTCACATTATTACTTTTATCTAAGATTTGCGAACGCCGAAAAGGGTGCGGAGGGGAGGGGGGGGGGGGGATATTTTTAGGGGGTCAATTTTTATTCCGTTCAAATAAGCAATGGAGCCTGGAGTTTATTCAGTTGTGCCTTGAAATCCAACGGGTGTTCCCTCCTTTATAGGCCTTGCCATGGGTCCTGTAAGTAAATTAGGGTCACAAGGGGTATGTTTTTGAACACGGGACAAATGGGGGTATCCATTTTGGGCTGAATGTCTTAATTCCTATGTACCCTGTACAAAAAACCTGTTTTTAAATTTAAAAAATTGCCAAAAAATTTGAAAATCGTAACTTTTTCCTTCTGCTTTGCTTAGATTCATTCAAATACTGTGGGGTCAAAATACGCAGTACACCCCTAGATGAATTCGTTAAGGGGTCTAGTTTTCAAAATGGGGTCACGTGAGGGGGTTCTTTATAGTTTTGGCCGCTCAATGGCTCTATAAGTGGGCAATGGGGCATGGAATTCATTCTGTTGTAGCCTGAAATCCAACGGGTATTCCTTTCATTGTAGCCCTAGCCATGTGTCTATTAGGGCCACAATGGGTATGTTTCTGAATACAGGACAAACAGGGGTATTCATTTTGAGGTGAAAGTCTTCATTTATACATGTGCTGTACAAAAAAAAACAGTTTTTAAATTGACGCAATAGCCCAAAAAATGAAAATCGTAATTTTTTTCTTACTGCTTTGCTTAGATCTATTTAAAAATTGTAGGGTTAAAACACACAGTGCACCCCTAGATAAATTCGTTAAGGGATCTAGTTTTCAAAATGGGGTCATTTGTGGGGGTTCTCTATGGGTTTGGGCGCTCAAGAACTCTACATGTGTGCTATGGGACCTAAAAGGACATCAAGCAAAATCTATATTCTGAAAGCCACCGATTGCTCCTTTCATTTTGGGCCCCGTTGTGCATGCGGACATAAGATTAGGGCCACAATGGGTATATTTCTGAAAACAGGACAAACAGGGGTATCCATTTTGGGGTGCAAGTCTTCCTTCATATGTGTGCTGTACAAAAAAAGCTCTTTTTAAAATGACAGAATTCCCAAAAAACGAAAATCACTATTTTTTCCTTTTGCTTTGCTTGAATTTATTCAAAAACTGTGGGGTCAAAATACACAGTACACCCCTAGATAAATTCATTAGGGAGTCTAGTTTTCAAAATGGGGTCATTTGTGGGGGATCTATATGGTTTTGAGCGCTCAAGAACTCTACAAGTGGGCAATGGGGCCTAAAAGGACTTCAAGCAAAATCTATGTTCTGAAAGCCACTGACTACTCCTTTCATTTTGGGCCCTGTTGTGCATCCAGACATAAGATAAGAGCCACAATGGGTATGTCTCTGAACACGGGACAAACAGGGGTATCCATTTTGGGGTGTAAATCCTCATTTTCATGTAAACTATAGGAAAAAATATGTCTTTAAAATGACAGATTTGCAAAAATATGAAATTTTACTTTTTCTCCTCTAAATTGAATTAATTCCTGAAAAAAAACTGTGGGGTCAAAATACTTATGACACCCGTCAGTGAATACACTAAGGGGTGTAGTTTTTAAAATGGGGTCATTTAGGGGGTATCTATTATTCTGACACTCATGAGCCTTTTCAATCTTGGCTTGGTGTAGGAAAACAAAGTGTTCCTCAAAATGCTAAAAAGTAATGTTAAATTTGTACGTCTCCTAAACGGTTAAAAAAAACAAAAACTTTTTCCAATGTGCCCCCAAAATAAAGTAAGCGGGTGGAAATATATATCTTAGCAAAAATTTCTATATTATGTTTGCACATATTTAAGATATTGCAGTTGGCAATGTGAAAAAATGACGATTTTTCCAAAATTTTCCCAATTTTGGCGCTTTTAATAAATAAACACAAATTCTATTGGTCTATTTTTTCCGCCTAAATGAAGTACAACATGTGGCAAAAAAACAATGTCAGAATCGCTAGGATATGCAAAACCTTTCTGGTGTTTTTCCATGTTAAAGTGACACATGTCAGATTTGCAAAATTTGGCCTGGTCATTAAGGCGCAAACAGGCTTGGTCACTAAGGGGTTAATAAGTTGGTGCATACCTTTAGGGCGGATTCACACGAACATGATTTTGTCCCTTTATACGGCCATGATAGTCACAGTTGCATAATGGGACAAAATTAAACCACCACTGATATCAATGGACTTCAGCGGATTCATTTTCACTATCAGGATTCTCGACCGTTAATTGTACGGGCGAGAAAAGATAGGACCTGTCCTATCTTTCCCGCACAAAATGAATACTACATGTGGGGAAAGATCTAGCAACACCTATCTTCCCGCTGTTTTCTTTTCAAACAATGGCGTAGAGTTTGAAAAGCCAGTGAAGGGTAAGATCTTCCCCTCGTTCAGATGCAACTACACTCAATGTCGGTGAGCGTAGTTGTGCCTATGGTCATCTGAATAAACCCTAAGGCCTTAGTCAGACGGGCGATTTTTCGCGCGATTTGCGGATCGCATGACGGATGCGCATCCGCAAATCGCGTGACCGGTGCGCGCAAGTCGCCTGCAAATCGCCCGAAAATCTGCTCCTAGCCGCGTTTCATTAGAAACGGTCCGGAGCTGTCCAGCGCATTGCATTCAATGGAGACGGCAATACAGCCGTCTCCATTGAAAGCAATGCGCTGCGGGCGAGCCCGGGATGAATTGTCGGTAAGGGCTTAAATATATAAGCCCTTCCCTGCAGTCCATCCTAAAATGTGTTAAAATAAAAAAAAATTGTATACTCACCTTCTCCCGGCAGCCGGAGCTCCGCGTGGCCGTCCTGCAGTGGGTGTGAAGGGGGTGTGAGTCAGACCTGCCCCCTGATTGGCTCAGCGCTGAGCCAATCAGAGGCATGCCTCACTCACACCCATTCATGAATTCATGAATGGATGTGAGTCAGACCTGCCCCTGATTGGCTCAGCGCGGAGAGGCAGCAGTCACTCACCCATTCATGAATTCATGAATGGGTGTGTGAGTGTTTTCAGCCTCTGATTGGTCAGGGCTGTGACCAATCAGAGGCAGATCATTCAGCAGGCGGGGATTTTAAAGCCCCGCCGGCAGAATAGTGCCGAGAAGCAGTTCAGGAGAACTGACAGCGGCCGCGGCTGGACTCCGGCTGCAGCGGAAAGGTGAGTATACAATTTTTTTTATTTTAACACATTTTAGAATGAATTGCAGGGAAGGGTTTATATATTTAACCCCTTCCCGACAATTCACCCCGCGCACGCCGGCAGCCCATTGCTTTCAATGGAGCGGCTGTATTGCCGCTCCATTGAATTCAATGGGCAAACATCGTTCTTCTCTGTCACAGCTGTTACAGCTGTGGCAGAGAAGAATGATTTGTCTTCTATATGTTCTCAATGGGGTCGGCGCTGCTGCCGCCGGCCCCATTGAGCGCATATAGAGAAGAGAACAGGAACCGCAGATAGGTGCGATCTGCGATTTTTTGTTCTATAATTTATCGGACGAGCGCATAAAAAGCTCTCATGTGTCCGATACCATTGCAAAGCAATGGTTTTATAAAATCGCCGGACGCATGCGCATGCGCAAATCGCACGAAAAATCGCCCGTCTGACTAAGGCCTTAGACTGAACAACAATTGTTAAGATTCCCGCTGGATGGAGGAAACCTGAGTGATTTATAGGTCCATGTAAAAGAGTATGCATGTGGAAGAGTTGTGTAAACAGAGTGTAAGCACTGTGGGGGGAATGTATTACTGACTGTGCTTCAGAGCGGTGGTAGAAAAAGAGTTGCAAATTTAGCGCACAGTAAGAATGCATGACTTTTGTGCAAAAATATATGATTTTACCCTCTTTTAAAGCCATGTACAGTACTTTATTGAAAAATGAGTAGGGCTTAGTAAAAAGGTATGGCCTCCATATTCCTCAAATTTACTATAATTTACACTAGAAACTGACTTAATCTTTGTGTGGTAACATGGGGGCTATTTGATTCCAGCCTTGTTCATTGCAGTTATGCACTTTGAAACTGGCACCCGACAAGAGTTAAATTATGGCTCACAGCTGCATAGATTTGTAATGCCTGGCACATGAAGCTAGAGATCTGTCTAATTTATTTAATGGTTTGCACCTTTTAATAAATTAGGGACATCTTAGTTCAGTGCAAATAAGCTTGAGGGTGCATTCAGACAACCGTATATCGGCCGGGTATTCACGCCGGCCGATGTACGGTGTCTCTCTCTGCAGGGGGGGGGAGACTGGAAGAGCCAGGAGCAGTGCTCTGAGCTCCCGCCTCCTCTCCACCCCCTCTCCTCCCCTCTGCACTATTTGCAATGAGAGGAGGTGGGATAGGGGCGGGGCTAAGTTCTGGGAATTAGCTCCGCCCCATCCTGCCTCTCCTCATTGAAAATAGTGCAGGGGGGTGGAGAGGAGGAAGAGAGGGGGCAGGAGCTCAGAGCACTGCTCCCGGCTCTTCCAGCCTTCTCCCCCTGCAGAGAGAAGCGCCGTATATCGGCCGGCGTGAATACCTGGCCGATATACGGTTGTCTGAATGCACTCTGAAATGGCAAATTAAAAGCGGATCTTAACATATTTCCTCCTATGTGTGCCTCCATATTTTTTCTCTATATGGCACCAAACAGTATATAGAGTAGTCACTAAAGGCAGTCACAAATTGAAAGTTGATCAGCTCCATACCTCCATGAGGTTTGCATGTGCCCTTAGGGTTGCTTCACATGGGGATTTTTGATTGGGTACATTCTCATTTCCCAATTTTGCACATGCATTTTTCTCGTGCAACCAAAGGTTTCCCATGTGCAAGGAATGCGCAACAGATGTGCAGTACGCTGTGCAATTCCATGTAAATTAACACATCAAAAATGCTTCAAAAACTGCAACAAAAGTGTACTTGTGGATCTTGGTGCTGTTTTGTAATCTGCAGCATTTTTCAAATTTATTGCGTATCTGCAGCAGAAAAAATCTGTTACCTGTGAAAGATTTCTAAAATCTCATTCACTTGACTTGTACTGTAAATGCCGTGGAATGCATGCATCAATTCCGCTAGCGAAAATTCTGCAGCATTTACTGCCTGTGTGAAGGCAGCCTTATGCTATGTCTCTGAAATACACAAAATTATGATCTATTGTTTTCCTAACTGGAACATGTCTCAGTTACAGTATATGCCATGCAGAAATCCTAATTGACTTTTGAATTAATGTAATGAGACAGACATTGCCTTTAGGAGAACCAACTTAAGCCAAATCCATTCCAGCTTAATGTCTGCTGCACACTGTAAACACAAGAATATTTATTTGGACATGTTTGGAAAGATCACAATGCACAATGCTAAATCAGATCATGTTTGCTAACATTTTTTTTTTGCCATTTTAGCATGAAATCTATTGAGAAGTATGCCCGTGAGTGCACACATAACAAATGCCTTGTGTCATTTGTAACTCTGGTGCTTGACTATTGCTGTAGATGAAAATTTATTAAAGGGATTGTCTTGGATTTGCAAAATGTCTTTTTTTGCTAATCTTAGACAATCCCTTAAACCATGTTCTATAACAGAGATGGCACAGATTATAAAGTCAAACCCTGCTGAGACCAAAACAACACAATTTTGATGTGATTGTGGTTAGTGCCAATATACCATCCAGAGAGTATCACCGAGGCAAATAAGTTCCCGTAGGTTAAATCTTTATCACTGTAGGGAACCTACAGTGATAACAATATACCATCCATGTTAAAATAATTATATAAATTCCAGCTTACTCTGGCGCTCCCTCCGTTATCTAGGCACAGGCAAAGCTTTAAATGATAACCCAGCCAAACTACTTCATATATAAAGTCAAACCTACATATTATTTTTCTAGCACAGCCAGTCTTGGCTATGTGTGACCCATGCAGTTGCACAGGGCAGTGGCCACCAACTTGTAGAAGAGTACCAGGCATATGTAGGCTGGGGGTGATTGTCCCCCTTAGAGCTACCAGACCAGATAATCTTCTTCCTCTAAGTAACAGCATCATATGGATCTACATCATATGGGATTGCTTCCATGCTGATAGTCTGGTGCAGGTTTTGCAGATGGTTCTCCATCTTCTGGCCCTGGTGGGTGTGGTATTAGGTGAGACATGCTTAGCTGCACCTGTGGGCAATTGTCAGGGCTATTTAGTTTGGCAGATGCTGGACTGAATTGCTGTTGAATCTTCAGTTTAACTCTGACTGTAGTCTCAGTCATAGCTTAGTCCGGGAACTATCATTTGCCTGCTGCATCTCAAAGCTAAGTTTGTGTTTCTTTTCTATTGTGTTTCTTATGTTATTCCCCTGTCCCATATAGGGTTAACTAAGGGACGAGGTCAGGTATGTCCTTGTCAGGGTGAATTGCCTGCATTTAGGCAGGTCTCCTTCCTTTAGGTTATTTAGATAGGCAAAGAGTTCCCATGTTTTGGTTCATTATCGTTTTGACAGTTTGTGTGTTTTTTGTGTGAAATATGCGGGTTATAAGGAAAGGAGACAGCCTTATGGTATACCTGGCTAAACAAACAATTACCAAGAAAATTTCCAGAGGCAAGAGAATAGCGTAGTGGTTATACCCTCCCAAACACCAAATGTATTAATTGTATACTTTATTAACATGTATGTGCTCAAAACAGGATAAAGACACTTTAAAATAAAGGAGTAGGTGGCTGAACTAGATCTTGACTATGTCCATAAAGGAACTAAGTGTGTGTTAGCTAGGCAAGCTGAAAGCGTATGGTACAAAAAGTGTGAGTTAATAGAGGACTATAGCCTACTTGAGCTCCCTTGATAAATCCTTGTGGCAAAACATGTAGGGAGGGCATGTGTTATATGCTTTTTAGATTAGGGATGGCTCTACTATACAATATATGTTTATAGATAGCTATGCATCTAGGTAGTCTCTTTGTGGTTTAATAGAGACTTCTCTGACTGCCAAAAGTCACACCATTTCCTTAAACACTGCATGCTGTGTGTGTATACTAGAGACCACTCTGACATCGCTAATCTCTATCACAACTAATTCATGAATGGGTGAGTGAGAGCTGCCTCTGATTGGTGAGAGCTGTGACCAATCAGAGGCAGCCCATTCAGCAGGCTGGGATTTTAAATCCCCACCTGCTGAATACTACAGAAAGCAGTTCAGGAGAACTGTCGGCCGGCCGCGGCTGAACTCCGGCTGCAGCGGAAAGGTGAGTATAATTTTTATTTTTTTTTTTTACATATTTTAGGATGATTTTCAGGTAAGGGCTTATATTTTTAAGCCCTTCCCGAAAATGCATCCCGCGCTCGCCGGCAGCCCATTGCTTTCAATGGAGCCAGCTGTATTGCCGGCTCCATTAAATTCAATGGTCAGTGCTCGTTTAATTGAGACGAGTACCGCGTGGTGCTCGTCTCGAGTAACGAGCATCTCGAGCACCCTAATACTCGAACGAGCATCAAGCTCGGACAAGTATGCTCGCTCATCTCTAATTATTAACAAATTGATGCAATTTTGGGCCAATCACGTGATCAGAGAGCATGATAAAAGGGGCAATCCTGAATGTGAAGCTAAGAGCTCCTTCACACAAGTGCATGCGTTTTTATGTTCGCACGTCCGTGCCGTAAATTCGCATGAATGAATGATTTTTCACAATGAAGTCACGAGCTTAATTAGTGTTTTCTCGCCCATTCGCATGACCGGGTGCAACGTTTTAGCGAACAAAATACATCGCACCCCAAGAAAAACCTCTCTTGGCATAAATCCTCAAAATAACTTCAAAGGCCTAAATAGAGACACCTGTCAGCTTTTCGTAGCATTGGATGCTGCTAAACTGCCTCCCCATCCCTTTTTTCCCCAGCTTCCATAGGAGTCTATGTGATCCGCCGGGTCACATAGAACCAGTACTATCTTTTTACCCAGCACATAATCGCCAGCGCGCATTTCAGTCGCGTAAGTTCCATTTCCTATGGTTCCACGTTTTTACGCACCGTATCTTCGCCCGTGTAAACGAATGCATTGAAAACCAATGCCTCAGATGGTCGCATTTATTGGCTGGCCATAAAAACGTGGCCGATATACGCTCATGTGAATAAAGCCTAACTTTTGTAATGTTGTTACACCCATGGAAACAGCTTTGTGTCTGGATAAAGACTGAAGAGAGAAGATACCTCTAAAATGTTATTGTAAGCCATTTAAATAAAGGGATAAGTTTAATGGATGGCAACATTCTGCAGAGCATAGAAACATATTTGAATATTTTAATGTCAGTAATGACAGTTACATGTACATTGGCTAAGCAGGTTTGCAGTCAAACTGTTCATTGCAAAAATTATCTCACATACCGCACCACCGCGATCATTTGCAGTGGTGGTCCCCCAAATCTACATTGTAAGAGGAATGGCATAGCGTGGTGTTCAACAACGAATTGAGTCTCAGCAATGATGATCGCCAAGTAAAGGTCTAGAGGCAACGTAGCAATCAGGCTCATCCTCCCACCATTTTGGAGTACTGTACCATACAACTAGTCAATCTAGAGTCATGGTTTAGAGTGCCACCAGTATCAACAGCATATAGTAGGCCTCCGGGGCACATAGACAGCATATTATGCAGTCCCACACAGAAAACATCAACAGGTATGCTTTGTCCAGGTGATTCCTTGACCAGCACAATTCTCAGATCTCTCTTGAATACCGAATCTGTGGGACATGACTGGACGTAAAGTGAATGCTCTCCTACAGCCTTACAATGAAGATGATCTGTGGACTATGGTCAATACTTATGGTCAGCACTGCTCAAGGCAGTGTTCAAGCATTCATTGAATCAATGCCATGTCATGTTAATTTTTCAGAAACGCTATCTTTTCATCTTAGGGCGAGTACCTAAATGGTGAGTGAGGGAGGAGGCTTAAAAAGCCATTCATGCTCCTCTGAGTAATATGTAAATAAGGGAGATGGAACAATACCTCCACAGTACCACCTATAGGAGGGCAAAATTTCTTCAAGTCACTGTCAGACTCTTTATACAAGGCTTGTAACAATGACCGGAAATTGAAAGCAAAGCCAGACTCCATGCACAGACGGGGTGCTTGCCCCTCATCAGTGTGCAGCAGGATTCTGGCTTTGCTACAGAGAGGCCTGTGATGTGGGTCAGAAATGCTATATTTTTTCCTTAGGGAGAGCACCTAGATGGTGAGTGAATGAGGAGACTTAATGCTCCTATGGGTAATATGCAAATGAGGGAGATGGAACAATACCTCCACAGTACCACCTATTAGAAGGCAGCATTCCTTCAAGTCAATGTCAGACTCTTTATACAAGATGTCACTCTTTCTACAAGGCTTGTATAAAGAGTCTGACATTGACTTGAAGGAATGCTGCCTTCCAAAAGGTGGTACTGTGGAGGTATTGTTCCCGCTTGCTTATTTGTTAATTTTTGTATTGATGCCCCACCACTTATAGATCATCTTGTTTCTTGTGAGATGTGTAATTATTTTAAATTAAAACTCATTGTTCAGAACACAATTCTCTATCAGGGCACAGTCACATGGGCGCCGATCCGCCTGTGTTTCTGCATAATAAGACGGCCGCACCACGTGCAGATGACTCTCTGCATAACAGGCTCCATTGCCAGCCATGTGTTCTTTTACCGACCGGTGCGGAGAGTCATCCGCACCTGCAGTGCAGTCGTCTTATCGTGTAGGTTCACTGCCAGTGTGACTGGGCCCTCAGTGTGTTGAGTTTTATCTCATTACAAGCATTGCATTTCTTCATGCTGTGGCAGCTTTTTCTGAGAAAGTGTATTTTTTCCTATCATGCAGCATTTTCTAAGGGTGAAAAATGATTTATTTTTATTTTTCATTTCTTTTTTTGTTTTAAACTTTGTTTTTTTTATTCCAACCAGAGATCATGACTGCTATCATTTAATTGCTGATCTGATACACTGTAATACTCTTATGTATTATGCCTTGCACAGTAAAACCAATAGGTGGTCATACATACCTTAATTGGCAGTCCTATTGGACTTCTTTAGGCCCCCGACTGTCATTGCAACCCATTTGTACCCAATGATCATGTCTAAGGGCCACCAATGGGTTGACAAATGTCTCGCTTTATGGTATCTGGGCAGATAAATTGCATTTCCATAATCCCAGCCACTCCTGGCCAGGGAATGCGACTGAAACAGGGGTGGTAGACTTGGTTCAGTGGGACCCAATTTCTATCAGGCTCTTATGGGAAATCCGGTAAATTTAGCATAAAAATCTTAAATGAAAATACCCCTTTAATGTCTAGAATGTTTTTAATGGGTATACTATAGACACAATACATATCAAAACAGAATATTAAAGCACTTTTTGCCTGCTATATTTCTTCTTAATAGTCAAGAGGAGAGAAGTCTAATGTTGCTTTGAACAATTTAGGAGATGACATTGAATTAAATGCAATAATTAAAATTAGGATATTTAATTACTTTTATGATAATTAAGACTTGCAATAAACTTAACAATAATTTAAAGGATACCATACAGAACAGTAGGTTATGAATGAAACAAGATTCCAGCCATAGTTTTCATCACACTCTGCAAAAATCTTGTCTCGAATTTGCTTCTTTGCCACTTATTTAAAGTGAATATTTCAACAAAAATGACATTTAAATCAAAGACTTTTGATATGAAACATAAAATATTCTAGTTTTCACTGTGAATGTTGGAGTACAAGCAATAAGCTGACATTCAATATTTTTTGCAAACTACTCTTCAGCCTTGCCATGTAGACTGGAATGTGTAAGTTGATTCATCTCATTATCAACAGAAAGCAGGACTATATTGATAGTTGACCAATTTATTGTACTGCTGGAGGCCTAAGGCAGGATAGTAAGTAAGTAAGTAAGGGTACTTTAACATGAGATGACTATCACTCCTCTGTTTTCATACAGGAGCGATAGTTGTTAACTCTTAAGTGAATGGAGGCAGAACATGCCGAGGTTCCCTTCTGACCACGTGCCTCCATTTACTGTGAATAGTCAGTAAATGTGAAAAGGTATCTACCCACACCATTCTCCCACATGTCCAGGTGCTCCCAAGGAATGTAGCTGGCGATCAGAATGGAGACTTCTTTAGTTTTGGAAACCTGGCAAGCACTGTGATAGGCATCCAGAAAGCAGGCATCTCTCCACCTAGGCACAGCATTCCCTCTGAAATGGGTTTTGTGAACAAATGCAACATGAGCGTTCTTCTGCCACAGAAAGTGAAGGAGGGAGGGCCTATTCTCCAGGATGTTAATATTAAGGTTAGATCCTTCAGAGACATGTTTTCAATGAAGTTTTCTGCAAAGCCGGGGTAAAACTAAACCAGCAAAAGCTGGTATAAACTTAGGCTAGACAATCTAAAGAAGCATTTTAAAACTGTCCAGTTTAACCCCTTAAGGGCCAAGCTGTTTTGTACCTTAAGGACTAGACACTTTTTAGGGATTTTACCCATGTGGTGGTTTTACTACCCAATTTTTTTTCCTTTAGCTATCAAAATTATTTTTGCTGTGTTTTTTCTCTGACATATAGGGCTATTTTTTAAATATCTTTTTCACTGACTTTTTTTTCTGTTTTTTTTTAGTTTTATTGGGGGTAAAATGCTAAAAAAAATGATTTTTTTTAAAAACATTTATAGTTATTTTTTTTATTTAGTATATTTATGCTAAAATAAAGTACAGGGATGGGTTCCTCTATTTGTTTCGGACATTTTGATATATAGTATGTATGGTTTTGGTTTACAGGGTGCATACGGCAATGGTTTTGGTTGGCGTCGGCTTCGTGTTATTTTCTTTCTTATGTATATATTGCTGTTTTAGTTTGTTATTTTGTTTTACTGATGTATGTAATTGTGTTTTTTTTACTATCTATGCCCTCCATGACATCATGTAAGACCTCTGGGGGACATTCTTTTTTTTTCTATTATTTTATTTGACACTTTCCCACTGTAGCTGGGGCATCCATAGGAGCCCCAGTTACAGGAGGAAACAGCCCCTACAGTGACATTAGTCACTGGCAGAGCTATCCAGGGTCTAGTCTGACCCTCCAGCTCTGCTATAGCAGGAAACCCAGGAGGTTACATGACCCCCCAGGGCTCCCGATGTGAAAGTTATATGTTACTTTCACTTTCAAGTACACAGTGCTCCTTGAGCACTGTGTACTCGGGGAAGCAGAAGGTAGGAAGGGTTAAAAACCCCTCCTGCCTTCTTCTCCGGGTTATTAGCTGTTACTAACAGCTGATAATCCATTCCTGCCTCTGACTGATTGCAGAGCCAGGAGACTTAAAGCGCCGCCGTAATTTTACATACGGCGGGCTTTAAGCCCAGGGCCAGGTGCCGTAAATTTACAGTGCCTGGTCCTTAATGGCTTAAGTTTGCACTAGCTATTAGACAGTATCAATAAATATACCCCAGCATTTCATACCATCTTTCATGATGGTGTAGTGGCCCAGAGTTAGCAGGACCCCTCCATAATGTTATATGTTTGTCTTGTGCCATTGTATTGTCAGTATCTTACATGTAGTATGCATTTCTGATGTGTATTGCACCTTTGCAGCACTGAATGAGTTAACATCTAGGTTATGTCTCAGTGATGCATCGTGTTGTATGTCACGTGACTGATTTATATATGTGTTGGTTAGAATGCTGGGGGCAGTATATTATAGTCTAAGTGAGTCTGAGAGAGTTAGTTCTGCAAGCGACCCACACAGACGCAGCTTGGTCTGTGTGTGGAGAAATGGAAAAGGCTGAATGATTCTCTTCAGCTTGGCCTAGGCCTACTACACCCAGGATGTGCCGGTGTTAGCACTAAAGTACCGAAAGAGCAAGATAGAAGGAAAACAACTGAAGCGTGAGTGGTGACCGGTAGAGAGTAGTGGAGAGAGAAAGTCGCCATGAGTGGATTGCACAGATGACTAAAACTGTGGGTTGTCTGGATTACACCGAGATAGCCTCAGTGTCACACCACCTTCAAGAAGTGTACTTTGTTTTGAGCTACTGTTATCTGGTTGAAGTTAAGTAAACGGATATTACCGTCCATTCATGGTTTTGTTCAGAAAGTTATTCCTGTGTGTGCACTATTTATTACACTTCAGGATTCACTGCAGAGGACAGAACGTTGGTGTCACGAGTGAGAACAAACTTTCAGGTTAATTAGTTACCCTTTCCCTGTGACCATCCCTAGCAGTATCTTGGATGGGTCCCGATCTACCCCCAGGAGAGGGGATGGAGAAGCCACCATGACAAAAATCCTTATCTATCCCTCCATCTCCTTAGCTGTCGGCCCACTCCTCAGACACTGCAATGTTGTGACTCCAAGGGTGTACATACAGTAGAGGCCCTTGGAGAAAGGGTGCCCTAGCTCTGATTGCACCATCCCTTTTGCTGCTGTGTAGCGAAAACATATGCAGGATTTTACCCTAAAGAGGAACTACATTGTCAGCAAACAAAGAGAGATCATTTTAAAGGGTATGGCATGGAAAACAAACTGCAGGCCTTTGTGACTTAGGTGTGTTAGGCGCCAAAACCAAACATCAGGGCCCTATCTCTTTTATGTACGCCACTGTGCGGCTCCCAGACTTGAAGAATTTTATGGGAGCTGCTTATTAAAAGGAGTTGTTAATTAGCCTAGTTGGCCAGTTCTAAAGGAGAAAACCCCATTACATACTGAACAAACTCGCTGGTAAGCCTACATATCACACTTTGGGATGCTAATATGCCATTTTAGTAGCTGACCTACTACAACCATATGTACCTAAAAATGTAGTCAGTTTTTAATACATTCAATTATTTGTCTGTATTATACACCAAGGTATTTCAGCCTCAGCGCCAATTGTTTTTTTGTTTTTTTTGCCTTCCTCTGGATCAACATAAGAGGGGGGGGGGGCAAAACAGGCTGAACTGGATGGACAATTGTCTTTTTCAGCCTAGCATACTTTGTTATTATGTAATATTTCACAGCAGTTCCCACTTGTTCAGTGTCTCCGCAGAGCTCACTAAGGTGATTTGCATTCTGGGCAGTTTAATCTTTACAACAGGCACTAAGCAATAATCTGATGTACAAATAACTTCAGTAGAGTGCTCAGTCTAGCTCTGATGAAGAGTTCACACACTGTGAAATTGTTGCAGAATTTCGGCTGCGGAAACAATTTCAGCTGCAGAACAAATTCTATTCACTCAGTGGAAATATTGCGGAGGCAACTTTTTTTGTCAATATTCTTTTTATTGGTAAGAACTGAAAGCAAAGAATTGTACAATAATACATCAGGTTTCCAGAAGAAAAGATAACAATCAAAAGTATGAAAGTTAAGTTATATAAGCTAATCATGTTTATCCAGAACCATAAGGTAGTTCAACTAGAAAATAAACTCTAAACAAGTTGGTGGTGGTAGTGAGGGCAAGGAATGAAATGAAAGAGCGGTAGTAAATATCGCACTAAACCTTATGTCCACTTGCATGCACGTATTCCAGTGCTGAATCCCGCAGTGGTATCCTTGTGTGCCCGTGGACATGGAGAGGAAAAAAATGGATTATACCTACCTGATAATCAGGTTTCCAGTAGTCTCCACGACAGCACCAATTGAGATCGCCTCCTCCTGGTAGGACAGGAACATACTGAGAGGTTAAAAGCTCCCCCCCTTCCCCACTTTCCTCAGTGGATTCTAACGAATTGCCGGGGCAGGAGCTAAACTTAAATTTCTTCCCCTAACCGGGGTTTTTTTTTTTTTTTTTTAAATTTATATATTATATTACTTTCTTAGGGGGGGGAAGGTACGGGTGCTGTCGTGGAGACTACTGGAAACCTGATTATCAGGTAGATATAATCCATTTTTTCCCCCAGTCGTCTCCACGACAGCACCAATTGAGACGTACCAACTAAAGTTTATTAGGGTGGGATTGCTGCCGAGAGGACTTTGCAGCCGAAGGCCATGTCCTCGTCCTGCTGCACTTTTACCCTATAGTGTTTAGTGAACGTGTGGGTTTTTTTCCAGACTGCGGCCTTGCAAATCTGCTCGACCGAGGCTGAGCTGTGTTCGGCCCATGAGGACGCTACTGCCCTTGTGGAATGGGCTTTAAGAGCTAACGGGATCTCCTTCCCGAGGGCCTTATAGGATTCTATGATGGCCAGGCAGATCCACCTGGCTATGGACCTTTTTGCTGCTTTGTTACCCTTATTTGGGCCACTGAACTGGACGAACAAGTTGTCGTCCCGCCTCCAGTGGCTCATTGCATCTATGTAGGCTAGGACTGCTCTCCTAACGTCCAGACAGCTTAGGGTTCTTTCCTCCTCATTTTTTGGGTTACTGAAAAATGAGGGGATTATTATATCCTGGGACCTATGAAAATCTGACACTACTTTTGGCATAAAGGCCGGGTCTGTTTTAAATATTAGTTTGGTGTCTGCGATTTTCATGAACGGGTGGCGGATGGACAAGGCCTGTAGTTCGCTAACCCGTCTTGCGGAGGTGATGGCTACTAAGAAGATGGTCTTGATTGTAAGCATTCTTATAGGTAGCGCCTCGATCGGTTCGAATGGTACCGCTGTCATGGCCCCTAGAACCCAATTAAGGTTCCAGTCTGGAAACAGGTTTATGGGCCTAGGGCGTAGTCTAGCTGCCGCTGTTAGGAACCTGTGGACCCATCTGTCGTCTGCGAATTTTGTGTCGCAAATGGCGCTAAGGGCTGAAACTTGGACCTTTAGGGTGCTTGGGGAGAGGCCCATCTCTAAGCCCTCCTGCAGGAATTCTAAGATTAGCGGAGTGTCGGGGATAGAATCCCCGCGATCCCTTCCCTGTCTCCATGAGGAAAACCTTCTCCAGACCTTCTGGTAGATCAGGTGGGTCGTCTTTTTCCTACTGGACATTAGGGTTTCTACTACTTTCTCTGAGAATCCTTTGTTTCTTAGTGAGGATTCCTCAAGAGCCATGCCGTTAAATGGAGTTTGTCTAGGCCGGGGTGGTTCAGTGGCCCCTGCGATAGAAGATCTGTCCAGGTAGGGAAGGTGACTGGGTCCTGGACGCTCAGTGTTGCCAGAAGACCGAACCAGCTTCTTTTCGGCCAGAAGGAGGTCACCAGGATTAGCGTGCATCCCTGGGTTCTGAAGTGCTGTAAGACCCTGGGGATTAGGGGTATGGGAGGAAAGGCGTAAGCCAACCCTTGTCCCCAGTCCTGGCCTAGGGCGTCTACTGCTATCGGACGATCTCCTGGCCTGAGGGAGAAAAAGTTGCCTACTTTTGTGTTCTCCCTGGTTGCGAAGAGGTCCAACTGTGGGGTCCCCCACCGGTTGGTTAGGATTCTGAATGCCTCTGGGGAGAGGGACCACTCTCCTGGGTCTATTTGCTTCCTGCTGAGGAAGTCTGCTTTTCCGTTTAGTGTCCCCTTCAAGTGGGTTGCCGTGATCGAGAGGATCCGGCCCTCCGCCCAGTGAAAGATTTTCTGTGTGATGCTTTGCAGTGCGGGAGATCTTGTGCCCCCTTGGTGTCGTATATGGGCGACCGCGGTGACATTGTCTGACAGTATCTTTATGTGTTGGTTCTGTAGCGAGTTGCCCAACTGCTGTAGAACCTGCCAAACTGCCTGTAGTTCTCTGTAATTTGAGGACTGTTCTTTTATCCTCTGAGGCCAGGGTCCCTGAAAGAACTGGTTCCCCACATGCGCTCCCCATCCACAGGCGCTTGCGTCTGTTGTGATGTGGATGGCTGGGTTTTGTAGCCAGTGAACCCCTCTCCGCAGGTTCTCTGGGGATGTCCACCAACGCAGGGATGTTTTCGCCCTGTTTGGGATGTACATCCTTGCTCCTAACGAGGACTGCCTTTTGTCCCACGCGGATAGGACTACGGCCTGCAGGGCTCTGGTGTGGGCCTGGGCCCATGCTACTCCTGGAATGCATGATGTCAAGCTCCCCAGGAGAGACATTGCCTCCCGAATTGTGCAGAATCGTCTTCGTAGGAAAGTTTTGACTATTCTGCGGATTTTTTGTATTCTCTCCTCGGGTAGGTAGGAGCATTGCGATTCTGAGTCGAGAGTTATTCCCAGAAACGTCTTCTGCTTGTCGGGATCTAGGCTGGATTTTTCCCAGTTTATGATCCATCCTAACGATTGGAGAAGTTCTAGCACTGTCTCCAGGTGTTTTGTTAGGAGTTTTTTGGACTACATCGTCCAGGTAGGGTACTACTAGGATCGATTTTTCTCTCAGGTGGGCGGCCACCTCCGCCATAATCTTGGTAAAGATTCTGGGGGCTGAGGATATCCCGAAGGGCAGGCATCTGAATTGGTGGTGCTCTATTCTTCTGCCCATGTCCACTGCGAACTGCAGGTATTTCTGAGACTCTTTGTGGATCGGAATGTGAAAATAAGTGTCCTTTAGGTCGATGGACGCCATGTAGGCTCCTCTGGGGATTAACTTTATTGTCGAGGAGATGGTTTCCATTTTGAATCTCCTGTATCGGACGCAGGTGTTCAGGTCTTTCAGATTTATTATCGTCCGGTGTTTCCCGCCGGGTTTTTTTTACTGGAAAGAGCCTGGAATAATAGCCCTGGGTTTCCTCGTTTCGCGGTACGGGAGATATTGCGTTTAATAGTTGCAAGTCGCGCACGCTTTGCCTTAGTAGATGTAACTGTTTTTTTGAGGCTTCCGTGGTAATAAATTTCCTTCTGGGGACGGACACTGACTCTATCTGGTATCCGTACTGTAGGATCTTTGGGATCCATGGGCCCCCGCAGATTGCGGCCCATTGATCCACAAAGCTCCCCAGCCTTGCCCCTACAGGGATGGCGTCAGGGTCTCTGCTTCGGCTCCCCCTGGCGGGGGTTGAAGAGGGTATTCCTTCCTCTGCCCCCCTTGGGGTAACTCCAGCGGCCTGTCTTGCCCTTGCCTCGGTAGGCCTCGGGCTGCTGCATTGGAGCCCGGGAAAAGGTCTTCCCTCTCTGAGGCTTTTCTTCAGGGAACCCTTTTTTTCTGTGGGCCGCTTTTTCTAGAATTTTGTCTAGGTCCGGTCCGAATAGAAATTGGCCGTAGAATGGAAGGGCACATAATTTATTTTTTGATGCCAGGTCGCCTGACCATGATCTCAGCCATAACACCCTTCTGGCTGAGTTAGAGCGGGCTGTGGCCTTTGCTGAAAGTTTGACGGTCTCGGCCGCGGCGTCCGCTAGGAAGTTAGTTGCCATGCGCAAGATGGGAAGGGAGTTAAGGATCTGATCCCTCGGTGTTTTGTTGGTCAGGTGTAGTTCCAGCTGCTCTAACCATACCCCCAGGGTCCGCGCCACGCAAGTGGCTGCGATCCCTGGCCTAAGGATGTTTGCCGCTGCCTCCCATGATTTCTTTAGGAGTCCCTCTGCCTTGCGATCCATGGGGTCTTTTAGCTGTGCGGCGTCCTCAAGGGGAAGAGTCGTCCTCTTGGCTACCTTGGCCACCGGGACGTCTACTTTAGGTATTTCCTCCCAGCTTGCGCAAACTTCCTCTTCCAAGGGGTATCTCCTTTTTACGCCTCGAGCGGAGAAGGAACCTGCGTCTGGTTTACTCCACTCTTTCTGAATTATTTTAGTGATATTTTTGTGGACCGGGAAGGTATGTTTACGCCTCTCCCCAAGTCCACCGAATATTTCGTCCTGTAGAGTCCGCGGCTCCCTGGGCTGTTCCATTTTTAGCGTAGCCCTGACTGATTTAATTAATTCCGTCAAATCGTCTTGATGGAATAAATATTTCCTGTAGTCCTCCTCCTCTGCGGACTCCTCGGCCGCCTGTTCCTCTTGCTCTGATCCGATGGAATTCTCTGAATCAGAAGGCTCCTCGGGAACATACGCCTTTTTCTGGTGTTTTGCTGGCGGTGCCGGCTGTGACGTTAGAGCTGATCGAACCTCCTCCTTCACCAGCTTCCTAACGTCATCCAGGAATCCCCCCGA
This sequence comes from Eleutherodactylus coqui, assembly GCF_035609145.1. Classification (NCBI taxonomy): domain Eukaryota; kingdom Metazoa; phylum Chordata; class Amphibia; order Anura; family Eleutherodactylidae; genus Eleutherodactylus; species Eleutherodactylus coqui. The sequence goes on along the minus strand of NC_089841.1, from coordinate 64,277,009 downwards.
TTCCTCTCTGACTAGCCTAGCCACGCATGCCTTGCATAGAGGCCTCTGGTACGTGGCTGGCAGTCTCGTCCCGCATTCCACGCATTTTCGCAGTTTTGTTCTGGGGGGGATGTCTTTTTTATCCCCCTGACAAACAAAGCATTTTTGCGGGTAAACATGCAATTTTTCCATATACAACATACTGGATATTTGCATTGTATTTTTGCCGCACTGGCTACTTACGGCCGCTGAGGCTGAGGTTTCAGCTGTCTCTGGGGCTGGAGCACTCATTTCTATACCGGTGCTGCAGACACCCTGCGACCTGTAGTGCTGGTGTTCTGGCTTCTCTCAGGTTCCTATTTGAATTTTCGCGCTCCTGCGCTAAGCCCCGCCCCCTCCGCTCCTGATGCAGACGCGATGACGTCATCGCGCTGGACACATGACGCGGCGCCCCGCCCCCTGCCGTCAAAGGGCTTCCTGGAGCACCGCGCTGTAATTTCTGCCGGAGGGCGAGGGGGACTGAGGCTCCCGCTTTGTACCCCCCATGGGCCGCCGCGGGAGGAACCTGGCCCGGGGGTTACCACCCCATGTGGCGTCCCGGGAGTCGTCTGGCTGAGAAGGGAGGACAGGGTGAGCCACTGCCTTCCGATCCGCCTGTATGTAGAATTTCGCTGGCTTCTCCACCAGCTCCTCTCAGCGATCCTGCCTCCTGGCAGGACAGGAAGACACTGAGGAAAGTGGGGAAGGGGGGGAGCTTTTAACCTCTCAGTATGTTCCTGTCCTACCAGGAGGAGGCGATCTCAATTGGTGCTGTCGTGGAGACGACTGGGGGAAAGACAGTTTCTTACCTCTCTGGATCCAGCGCAGGTCTCATCTGAGCCGGCCGGATCTTCTTTCTTCAGCATGGCGGTAAAAAAAAAAATCACATCTGCATGCTTTTACTTGCCGTGTGGATGCTAGTGCATCCCTATGGGTGGCAAGAGGAGTGAATCTACCGCACAGGAGACACACGCAGATTTTATAATTAAAATCCGCTTGTGGACATTAGGCTTAAAACCGTATTGTGGAAGCGACTTTATGGCATGACTATTTGGACAGCATACAGTATGATGCTTATACTATGCACTGTTTGATAGGGTTATTTGTGCGCTGCTGAGTAATTAAAGTGCTAACAACCACTTGTCTGTTTTTCTGTGTGTGACATGTGAGTTAAATGCCGAGCCTGATGGCACCAGTGAATGTCAGTTATCGACTCTTAGCTCCATCCCCTGATCACATGATGATGTCATCACAGGTCCTTTATCCTTGTGCAATGAATGATGGATTATAAACAGACTACATCCCCCACAAACCCCTGCAGCCTCAGTTGCTATAGATACAGCAGTACTTAGTCTGGCTGTGTGGAGAGTCCAATAAATGACACATCACAAATGTCCATATGCATAGCTGGCAGTGCATACTTACCAAAAACATTGAATCATAGTCCTTCACCCCTATCTTCACATCTCCTGAACGTGACATCATGTCATCTTAAGTGTTAATGCCGCCAACACCAGTCCAGCCTTAATCTAATCGTGAACCGTTGTCCAGTGTTGTAACTAACCATTGCTGTCATGCAAACATGTCACCACAGAGAGTTCAACACCGCCGTGAAGCTGCTTACATGACACAGCGACAAGCTACAATGTCACCTCAGCCACCAGCTGCAGTTTGTACATCACGTGCAGCAGATATTTGAAAGCTAAACGCAAACATGTCTCCTCAGCGAGCAGCTGAAGTTCGTAAATTACGTACAGCTAATATGCAAAAGCAACGTAGCAGAGCTGTGTGTGTGTGACGTGCATTTAGCAGAGCTGTGTGTGTGACGTGCATGTAGCAGAGCTGTGTGGCACATTGCACCACCAGAAACACTGGTACTATAATTTTCTAATAATTACTAGTACTCCATATGTGGGCACCAACAGAAGGCTCTGCATAATGCACCATCAAGTGCAAGACCGGCCTTATCCATGATGATAAAGCTCAGAATAACAGGTCTAAAGGGTAAGTTGATTCATGAGGCCACATATATTTGTGGTTTTAGCGCATTAGAGACACGTGAAAAGATCGCGTCTAATAGAACCAATGGTTTTCTATAGAACCGTTCAGATGAAGGAATTTTAGATACGCAAAAAACTCGCATCTAACAAAGATAGAACATGCGACTACAAAGCTTGCATCTAAGGTCTGTGCTGCAAGAAAAGATAGAACCTGACCTATCTTTGGTGCGCAATGTGCAAGAGTTTCCATAGGCTCTGATTAAGGACGCCTACCCACTTGCGTTGCCGATTTTTGCGAGTGAAAAATGTGGCGTTTTTGCGCGTTTTTCACGGCGTTTTTTGCGCATTTTTTGCAGCCCTCCATTGACAATCATGGGTGCATTAAGAGAAAAATAAGGAGACATATGCAACTGACAGTTCCTATGTGAAAAAACCCCACGAAACGGAAAAAAAAACCCCAGATGGACAAGAACACATTCTATACTAATTGCTCTTGAGAAAAAACGCAAAACATCACAGGAAAAAAAAATCGCAAGTGGGTAGGCACCCTAAGGCCTTAGTCAGACGGGCGTTTTTAGCCGCGATTTGCGCATGCGTCCGACGATTTTATAAAACCATTGCTTTGCAATGGTATCGGACACATGAGCGCTTTTTATGCGCTCGTCCGATAAATTATAGAACAAAAAATCGAAGATCGCACCTATCTGCAATCTGCGACTCCTGTTCTCTTCTGTATATGCGCCGGCCCCATTGAGAACATATAGAAGACAAATCATTCTTCTCTGCCACAGCTGTAACAGCTGTAGCAGAGAAGAACGATGTTTGCCCATTGAATTCAATGGAGCGGCAATACAGCCGCTCCATTGAAAGCAATGGGCTGCCGGCGTGCGCGGGGTGAATTGTCGGGAAGGGGTTAAATATATAAGCCCTTCCCTGCAATTCATCCTAAAATGTGTTAAAATAAAAAAAAAATTGTATACTCACCTTTCCGCTGCAGCCGGAGTCCAGCCGCAGCCGCTGTCAGTTCTCCTGAACTGCTTCTCGGCACTATTCAGCCGGCGGGGCTTTAAAATCCCCGCCTGCTGAATGATCTGCCTCTGATTGGTCACAGCCCTGACCAATCAGAGGCCGGTTTCACTCACACACCCATTCATGAATGGGTGAGTGACTGCTGCCTCTCAGCGCTGAGCCAATCAGGGGCAGGTCTGACTCACATCCATTCAAGAATTCATGAATGGGTGTGAGTGAGGCATGCCTCTGATTGGCTCAGCGCTGAGCCAATCAGGGGGCAGGTCTGACTCACACCCCCTTCACACCCACTGCAGGACGGCCGCGCGGAGCTCCGGCTGCCGGGAGAAGGTGAGTATACAATTTTTTTTTATTTTAACACATTTTAGGATGAATTGCAGGGAAGGGCTTATATATTTAAGCCCTTACCGACAATTCATCCTGGGCTCACCCGCAGCGCATTGCTTTAAATGGAGGCGGCTCTATTGCCGTCTCCATTGAATGCAATGCGATGGACAGCTCAGGCCCGCTTCTAATGAAACGCGGCTAGGAGCAGATTTTCGGGCGATTTGCGGGCGACTTGCGCGCACCGGTCACGCGATTTGCGGATGCGCATCCGTCATGCGATCCGCAAATCGCGCGAAAAAACGCCCGTCTGACTAAGGCCTAAGGGTGCGTTCACACGAGCGCATAAACGGCGCGTTTTTGCGCCCAGTCGTATATACGTGACCATCTGAGGCGTTGGTTTTGAATGTATTCGTTCGCACAGGCGATTTTACGGCGCGTAAAAACGGCAACCTGAAAAAAAACGGAACATACGCGACCGAAATACGCGCCAACGAATATTCGATGGCCGAGAAGATAGTTTGCAAAGTAGGAACAAACGATAATACGCTTTCTAGCTCTGGTCATGATCGCCGAAAAACGTTCTTTCTGATGATTATACGCTGCGCACGTGCGAACGTAAATACACCTACGCTCGTGTGAATGCACCCTAAGGCTGGATAACACACACCTCCCAATCGTGTGAACGGGCAATTTCACTGCTAATTAAGCTTGAGACCTAATAGCTGGAAATCACCCATTCACGCTATTTTTTTGTGCAGTATATCAGCGATCCTTTCACAAATCTATAATGTGCTAAAACCACGCTCGTGTGAATGAGGCCTAAATGCTATTAACTGCCACTTGGAAAAAATGGTTGCCCAATAACCTACAATCAGAAAAAGGGATTAGAAAAATTAAAAATGTTTCATTATCAGGTTTTAAATAAAGGTGATGCACTCTGTTTAATGATTCAGCAAACTTTTCTAATATGTATAGGTTCTCTATTAATGATATCACAAATAGCCCCACAATATAATACGTGATCCACAGGAGTGCTTTATCTACCATTATTTCCTAAGTAAATATTTTTGTAATAATTAAGGAGAAAAAAATACATCTCCAATTCATTCTTGGTCGTCTAATGAGGCTTTCAGATGATTACGGTGTATTTTCTTGTTCCTCACTCAAGGGATGGTTGAATGGAACTATCTGGTTCGGAAGATGAGGCTGACTGATTACTGTAATTCATAGACCTTAATTAGCTGCACAAACCATTAGCTACAATTAGACTATTATAAAACACTTGATGCTCTGTGTCAACCATAGGGGATTGTTTTGTTTTGTGGTAGGAATTGAAGCAGAGGTGAATCTTACAGAATTACCTCTATAGACTCTATACTGTTATTTAAGATTTTTTTACCAATAGTTCCTCTGTATTAATCTCAATAGATGTCTAATTTATGCCAGGAAATGGTATATTTATTGTCCTTTGCCAACACGGCTAAATGTGTTACCTGAGGCAATGGTGTTAATGTCAGAGCCTGGAGATACCGCTCCATATGTTATATCACTGTAAGAGATGAGATAAAATATCTCCTTCGGGACGCTTCATCTTTCTGTGCAAAGGGCTGCAAATCTCAGGAACGCTTTATGATCCTTTAATAATAATTACAAAGATGTGAAAAACAATAGTTTGATTGCTCAGAAAGGTTACATTTTTTAGGGCAGCAAATTGGGAAATATTTATGACAATTAAGGAAGATTAAAGAGAATGTATTAAAGTTCTGAATTTCGTTATGAAATCCAGAGAGCTTTGATAGAACCATTTTCTAGGAGGACATCAATTACCGGTCCTGGCATGTCTTATTTTTTAAGAAATTTAGTAATTCGGGGAGTTAAAGAATTTTTCATTAAATATAAATATTAGTTTTTGCTTAAATAAGAAATATAATAACAATTATTATTTTTCTACATTAATAATGTATGTAAAAGAATAAGGACTCTCTCACACGAGTGTTTTTTACCAAGTATTACGCACACAGGTTTTACAGACACAATACGTGGCAACTAACTTTACATGACTTTCGACTGTGGCTCACAGACACAGCATGCAAAATGCGCGTGAAAAAAAGAATGTGACATACACTATCTTGGCGCATATTATAACAACATACACACTGCAACACGCCAGACCGTGGTAGGGTGGGCAGCGATGATGGTGGTCATGGTGGCTCTGCTGCTTTCCCACACTAGTGGAAGGCGATGTGCAGTTGAAAAATAATAACTTCGTTTTTGATAGAGTAAGATGGTAATCTCTAAAGTTTGTGATGCCAGTCGGTATACAGGCTGAGACGCATGCCGGAATGTAGTGTGGTACCTCAGTGCAGATGTTACAGTGGTGGTAAGAGACTCCAGGAGTCGGGATGAACAGTTAAAACATTAACTTTTTTTTTTTTTTTAAGAGAAGGATCTTCCATACTTCATACACATAGCATTACTTTAGAGCCTAAAGTAGACTTTATTTATGAAATACACATCTGTACATATGCAGGCATTAAGTGCAGAAACCATATATGTACATTGTGGGCTCTATAATAGTGAGAAAGCACGGGACTCCTCTCTGTCCATTATGCTTTGCCCTCCTGCTTTTTTCTCTCTCTTAGTTTTCTATTTCTTTAGGTACAAAGCTTTTCCTTTGGTTAGCTATTGCTACTATAGGCCGTTCCTTCCTTTTCTTTATTTGTACCTCTTTCTCTATCCTTCTCATCTTTATAAAGTTCTCCTTTCTATAACTTTCTTCATTATACTAAATATTTTCTTCTCTCCTTCTCAAACATTATGCAACTTTTGTACTCATACTTTTCTCCTCCCCATCGTACTGGCTTCCTCCTGATGTTGCTTCTACTCCCTGCATTCTCCACTCTACAACTCCTCCCCTCTACTTTTATCTGCTTCTCCTAAGTGAACCCATGTGGAGGGCCTATTTGCCAATTACAGGCTGCCTTTTTTTTCTGGCTATCATAACCATACACAAAACTTAGGTTGTGGGACTTGTTGTGGGATACATAGTGTGATTGACAAACACGGAAACAATAAACTCACATACATAAAGGCAATGCACACAATGCTTTATGGAGTGTACTAGTAATTATTAGGACATTATAGTAGCAGTGTTTCTGGTGGTACATCACACTCACAGTAGCTTGATTACCACACAAGACAAACACAGCTTGGCTCCTCCCACAGCAGTGAAATCAACATAGGTCCTTCAGCCCACTGGATCTCTATGGTAGTGGTAGGTCAGTGTGTTCTGTCAGAACTTCTGAGTTGTAGGAAATTATAGTACCAGTGTACACAGCTCTGCTACATGGTGCATGCATTATACTTCCCATACATCTCACACACACAGCTTGCATACATCACCACAGGCTAAAGGACCGGTGGGGATGTCCCACAGCAGTGACATCACCACAGGTCAATGTGTTCTGTCAGGACTGCTGAGTTGTGTCTGACATAATAGCAGTTGAGTTGTATTTTCATTTTGTTATTTTTGCCCTCCCCTTCCAAGAGCCCTAACTGTGTTGTTCTTCTGTCGGTCAGACTCTGTGTTTTATATATGTTGAAGGACCTTCGATGGAGTCACCAGTGGGCGGAGCAATGATGTTACCAGGGGTGGAGCATGAGAAGCACACACACACATACATACAGACAAGTGGTCATTAGTAGTTTAACAACTCCGGTACACTACAACACAAGGATAGTATATTGGAATTTGTCGGCACAAAGTAGTATGCAGTGTTTACCTGCTACTGCGCGCTACCCACATGGGAGCTAAGTGCGTGGTAAATACTGGTAAACAATCGTGTGAGAAAGCCCTAAATTTATGAATTAAAACAACTCAATTGTAATAACAGTAATTGTAATTAATAATTAATGAATACATTATAATATTTTGTGAATAATAATAATAATTAATACTCACTATGATGTGAAAGGGAATGTGTCATCAGAAAAGACTTGCATTGTATAAATCTGGTTTTTAAGCATTTTTGGTAACTTTTTACATTCTTGATATTACAATCTATACTGAAATACAAAATCCTAAAATTCTGCACTTCTCACACTGACCACTAAGCTTACAGTAGTCTGATGCTTTCCTGTTCTGTAAAAGAAAAAAAAAAAAACATTTTAGCAGTCACCTCATTATTATTACAGGTAGGATGACAATAAAAAGTAACACATGTATAAGTAAGATGAGATCTACCATTTGCAATGTGTTGGTGTCACAGCTTATCTCCTCCTCTCCTGGCACAATGACCTCTGAACAGATTACAGAGCATGCCCAGAACACTATCATAGAAGTTAATGGGTCAGGTCACCTTTATGGTATGAATTGCCCATGAGGCATTTTTTAAACACAGTTTTCTAAGGTATGCTGCCATTACTTGTACAATAAGTAGATTTGGAAAAAGTTAAACTTCACCGTCATTTTGGTACGAATGGTTTAACATGCTGGGAGCTGCTGACAGGTTCCCTTTAAAATTCTGTTCTGATTAATTCCTTCATAAAACTTTAAAACAGTTAGAAAAGTCTGATATATAGCTAAACACAGACCTAAAATGCAAAGACATAAAGTAGAAAAGGGATTACTCGTATGTAACCATTACTAATCCCTTAAAACAAGATAAATGTTCAATTTTTTTATTTTTTTTACTGATTTTAGATTTTTTATTTTTTTGTCTATACGGGGCAATGAAGGTTGACATTTTTCCTGAGCTACATTTAATAGCATTTAGAGATATGCTTTACAGCAGTCTCATGGGCCAATCACACAATGGACAGGAGCTGACCCATTCGGCGCGAGACAACCCCGATGCAGGGACTTAAAAAAAAAAACAGCACAGCGCTTACCTGAATCCCCGCGCTCCGGTGACTTCTATACTTACCGGTTGAAGATGGCCGCCGGGATCTTCTTCCTCCGTGGACCGCAGCTCTTCTGTGCGGTCCATTGCCGAATCCAGCCTCCTGATTGGCTGGAATCGGCACGTGACGGGGCGGAGCTACACGGAGCTACACGGAGCCCCATTGAGAAGAGCAGAAGACCCGGACTGTGCAAGTGCATCTAATTAGACGGCGAAAATTAGACGCCAACCATGGAGACGAGGACGCCAGCAACGGAGCAGGTAAGTGAAAAACTTTTTATAACTTCTGTATGGCTCATAATTAAAGGAGATGTCCCGAGGCAGCAAGTGGGTCTATACACTTCTGTATGGCCATAATAATGCACTTTGTAATGTACATTGTGCATTAATTATGAGCCATACAGAAGTTATAAAAAGTTTTTTACTTACCTGCTCCGTTGCTAGCGTCCTCGTCTCCATGGTGCCGACTAATTTTTGGCCTCCGATGGCCAAATTAGCCGCGCTTGCGCAGTCCGGGTCTTCAGCAGTCTTCTATGGAGCCGCTCGTGCCAGAGAGCGGCTCCGTGTAGCTCCGCCCCGTCACGTGCCGATTCCAGCCAATCAGGAGGCTGGAATCGGCAGTGGACCGCACAGAAGAGCTGCGGTCCACGAAGACGGAGGATCCCGGCGGCCATCTTCAGCAGGTGAGTATGAAGACGCCGGACCGCCGGGATTCAGGTAAGCGCTGTGCGGGTGGTTTTTTTAACCCCTGCATCGGGGTTGTCTCGCGCCGAACGGGGGGGGGGGGTTAAAAAAAAAAAACCCGTTTCGGCGCGGGACATCTCCTTTAATGCACAATGTTCATTACAAAGTGCATTATTATGGCCATACAGAAGTGTATAGACCCACTTGCTGCCGTGGGACAACCCCTTTAAATATAGATTGTGACCAAAAGATTTTTTGTACATACATTACCGTATATACCGGCGTATAAGACGACTTTTGAACCCCGAAAAATCTGCTCTGCAGTCGGGGGTCGTCTTATGCGCCGGTAATACAAAAAAAAAAAAGTGTAAAAAAAAAAAATTTATTACTCACCTCCCACGGCGTTCTGTCGCGCTCCGGCAGGATGTCGCTCGCTCCGGCAGGCTGTCGCTCGCTCCTCGTCCCCGGCGCAGCATAGCTTTCTGAATGCGGGGCTTGAAATCCCCGCTTCCAGAAAGCTAATACACACGCCGGCAGCCATGACAGCATTGAATGGCTGTGATTGGCTAAAGCACACGTGGCTTCAGCCAATCACACTATTCAATGACATCATTGAATGGGTGTGATTGGCTGAAGGCGCACGTGTTAGCAATCACACCCATTCAATGATGTCATTGAATAGTGTGATTGGCTGAAGCCACGTGTGCTTTAGCCAATCACAGCCATTCAATGCTGTCATGGCTGCCGGCGTGTGTATTAGCTTTCTGGAAGCGGGGATTTCAAGCCCCGCATTCAGAAAGCAATGCTGCGTCGGGGACGAGGAGCGAGCGACATCCTACCGGAGCGTGACAGAACGCCGTGGGAGGTGAGTAATGAATTTATTTTTTTTTCTCCACTGTATACCGGCGTATAAGGTGACAGTTGGGGGGTCGTCTTATACGCCCCGTCGCCTTATACGCCGGTATATACGGTAACCTAAATAATAAAACAGTATGCTATTAGATTTTAAGTCCCCTCTAGTTGTTGCTGAAGGCAACCAGAATGTTCTCTTTCAAATCAATAAACGCAGGAGATTTGGAGCTCTTTATCAGAAAATCACAATAAATATATATAAATATACTAGCTTACCCGTCGCGCGTTGCTGCGAAGACAGACAGACATACATTCGTTTTTATATATCTAGATAACAACCAATCACAGCGCAGCTTTTTTAGGTTACCTCAGTGGTATAATATATAACAACCAATCACAGCGCATCTTTCATGTTACCTCAGCTTTATAATATATAACACCCAATCACAGGACAGCTTATGTTACCTCAGCAGTATAAAATATAACAACCAATCACAGTGCAGCTTTCATGTTACGTCAGCGGTATAATATATAACAACCAATCACAGCGCAGCTTTCATGTTACGTCAGCAGTAAGAGAAATAACAACCAATCACAACGCAACTTTTATTCTGCCTCAGCAATATAAAAAATAGCAACGAATCACAGCGCAGCATTCATTTTACCTCAGCGGTATAATATATAGCAACCAATCACAGCGCAGCTTTTATTTTACCTCAGCATTCTCAATATCCAGGAATTGTCTTGTGATACGTTCGGCGGATGCATCATTTTGTAGTTGAACACGCCTCCCGTTGCTCGTAATGCCTTTTGCTTTTGTGCTCGAGATGGAAATCAAACGATCTTTGTCTGGGGGGGCATAACTGTCGACGACGCTCGCACACGCGCCACCTATCGTAGGACAGATGTACTATGCCAGTAATCTTCCCAGGAGTGTACTCAACAACTTCCCATTAACTTTTCCTATTTATGACATAATCAATGCTCGAGCCAAATTTCAAGTTTCTATTACATCGGGAAGCGAGAAAATTCGATTCCGTACGTAAAATTCGGACGCCAATTGCTTTGCGCTTCAAATTGAATAATCGAGTTGGGACCCATTAACTTTTCCTATTTATGACATAATCAATGCTCGTGTCAAATTTCGAGTTTCTATTACATTGGGAAGCGAGAGAATTCGATTCCGTACGTAAAATTTGGACGCTAATTCTTTTGCGCATAGAATTGAATAATCGAGTTGGGACTGATTAGCTTTTCCTATTTATGACATTCAATGCTCGTGCCAAATTTCGAGTTTCTATGACATTGGGAAGCGAGAAAATTAGATTCCGTACGTAAAATTTGGACGCTAATTCTTTGGCGCATAGAATTGAATAATCGAGTTGGGACCCATTAGCGTTTCCAATTTGTGACATATTCAATGCTCGTGCCAAATTTCAAGTTTCTATGTGAGAAAATTACATTCCGTACGTAAAATTTGGACGCTAATTCTTTGGCGCATAGAATTGAATAATCGAGTTAGGACCCCTTAGCTTTTCCTATTTATGACATAATCAATGCTCCTGCCAAATTTCACGTTTCTATTACATTGGGAAGCGAGAGAATTCGATTCCGTACGTTAAATTTGGACACTAATTCTTTGGCGCATAAAATTGAATAATCGAGTTGGGACCGATTAGCGTTTCCTATTTATGACATATTCAATGCCCGTGCCAAATTTCACGTTTCTATGACATTGGGAAGCGAGAAAATTAGATTCCGTACCTAAAATTTGGACGCTAATTCTTTGGCGCTTACAATTGAATAATCGAGTTGGGACCCATTAGCTTTTCCTATTTATGACATAATCAATGCTCGGGCCAAATTTCATGTTTCTACGACATTGGGAAGTGAGAGAATTAGTGGCAGTGATGGAAATCGAACGATCTACGTGGACGTAACTGTCGACGACGCACGCACGCGCGCCATTTATCGTAGGATAGTTGTACTATGCCTATAATCTTCCCAGGAGTGTACTCAACAACTTCCCAAAGTTTCATGGCGATCGGATGAATGGTGTAGTAGCGCATAAAGGACAAACACACACACAGACAGAGACAGACATACACGCATACATTCAATTTTATATATATAGATGAATCAGCACACTGTGAAGACTTAAAATGACAATGTAAAATTCCATGCAAAAGTATAAATTGACAAAATAGATCATTGAAATATATACCCAACCTGAGAATAAGCCCTAGCTCTACTACATGAAAAGAAAAGCAATACATTACCTAGCAGGCGCTGTACAGGTCCCTCCCGCTGGTCTATGCAGTTCCAACAGGCTTCCTTGCAGTTCTCATCACTGACAGAAGATCGCTTGCTCGTAATGGGGTTTGTAAACCCCGCCTCGAGCAAGCAATTGCTCTGATTGGTTCTCAAGTGCTGCAGCTAAGTGAATCACTGCAGTGCTCGATGAACCAATCACAGAGAATTAATGCGATGGCTGTAATTGGTTCATTGAGCGTAGCAGTGATTGGCTACACTGCAGCGCTCGAGAACCAATCAGAGCAATCTCTTGCTGGAGGCAGGGTTTGCAAACTCTGTTACCAGCAAGAGATCTTCTTTCACCGCTGAGAACTGAAAGGAAGCCTGCCAGAACTGCGGAAACCAGTGGGAGGGAACTGGAGGAGCCTGCTAGGTAAGCATGATAAGACATCATCTGAAAATAAGACCCTGTGCCTCTTTTGGGGCAAAAATAATATAAGATAGGGTCTTATTTTGGGGGAAATATGGTAGAAACATATAGCATAAACATCCCCCAACAGAGTATTGTTAAAAACATTTTTTTTTCCCAGAATAGGTCATCCCAGGATATGTTGAGCCAAGAGGAAAAATAAGGTAGTATACGTTATATGTTTGCAATATTAGCAGGGTAGAAGTCTTATTGTAACTAGTGCATATGGTGATAACTTAGTATTTCTATGGTGAGCTGCAAAACTTAAGGTAACAAGCCACGTGAAGCACCTAAGCCATGAATTGCGTACAACTGCTCTATGGTATTTACTGTAGGCACAGACCCCACAAATATGAAAATATTCCAGGCTTAATAGAGATAAATTGACTCTTCTCAATGTATTCTGAACTGAGCAGGAGCTGTACAAATCCTTAAGTAGTGAACTTTTCCTAGTAGCATCTGATAGCAGTGTGAATTTCATTCAGAGTTGACTCTCAAACAGTGAGCAAGCAGACTATAACAACATTGTCTAGATACGAAACCGGAAACTTGGCTTCACCTTTGGCATTCACGTTTCCTGGTTACTGATAGTATCTCCCAGTACTCAGATATCCCCAGGTCTTACAGTAGAGCTCAATAGTGTAACAACCGGACCTCTCAGGAAATACTGATATGAAATATATAGGAACACAGTGAAAACACAAATGCAATTGGAAGAAAAGAAGGAGGAGCCTGAAACAGGTTTTAGGGAATCAAAATAACGGCTAGAAAAATGCTGATCCTAAAGCTGGCTCTTATTAAATCTTTTCCTAATCTCTCCCTGATACCTTCTCTCAAAGCCACTGCCCAAAAACAGTCCTAAGTTTTCCCTTTTAATGCCCTGTCTAAAACACAATCCCTGAGAACATGAGAAAACTAGGAGTCAGATCAGAGGCTAAAGAAGCAAATGATGGAATGATCTAAGTCAGATAGAAGAAAACAGGGAACAATTAGACAAACCACTAACTTCAAGTACAGACTGCAATAGAAAATCAAGGAGAAAGATACCACAACTGAACAGACTAGACAGGTTTGAACTACGGTAGTACTAGGTACTTAGAATTATAACAGGGAATAGTAGATAGAACATATGTTGTCACAGCTATCAACTGCACCACACTGCAAAAAACAAAAGTATTTATAGAGAGGGAAACAAATCAGATATTGCTCTGTGTAATAAGGTCGAACAGTTTGGTCCATTGATCCTCTCTAATAGGGCATAGCAACTGCACTAACAACAACTTAGAAAGCAGGAGATAACCATGCAGCAGGATTTTTTCTGTAGATTGTAACAAAGACATTATTCATGTTGGTAGTGCTTTCTGGTAGCCCCTTGTACATATTTGTGTGCGGGTTGTTAAACTAATTTTGAGTAATACTAATAAATTTTTAATAGTTCTTAGCTTCAGGCGACATCATTTTTTTTATCACCATCAATCATGTGTTGCATATTGACCTTTTGTGATTAATATAATAATGATACATGCTTTAAAATGAGATTCAAAACTATTGATTTTTGACTTTATAAACTCCTTAGTGTACTACTTAGAAAAATAATAAATTATTTCTAATGTACAGTGCAATAAAAAGGGAGAGTTTTAATATTTGATGACACGTAAATACATATTTGTTATTTATATATGATTTTTTTCTTATTTTTTAATGTCAAAGTATTTTGTTAGTTTTGCACTGCATTCTTGCCCATGAAAGCTGCAAGCGGATCACCAGCTACAATGAAGGCAGTGTGGATATTAGTTAGAGAGCTTGCCAGGAGGACTATTAAGGCTGCATCATATGTCTTTGAAGTCCTCAGTCTCAGTTTCATATTAGTCAACCTGTCAGTGTGAGCTATCTTTTCCTTCAGGGAAGAATTTATGATGCATATATATGACATGCCAGTGAACGGATATTAGATGAATCTCGGTAGGATAAATGAAGAAATAGCATCATCAAGCCACAGCACTGGCCTGATACTACAAATTACATGGCCCAAGAAAAGGAGGCACAGATTTTTTTTATCAGCTGCAATATTGTTTTTTAACAATGACTTGCAGCAGAAGTTAAAGTTACTGTTTAATGAATGCTATATGGAAAATGTAACGGGTGAAAAAATGGAAACATACGTAATAGAAAAGGGATTTTATTTTTAGGGTTTGATAGGGTTCAGTGTTTATTATAATTTAAGTGTTAAATATTCCAACACCTTCGAACACCATTCTACAGCTTATATAGAATCACTCTACATAAAAATTGTAGTCACTTTGCAAATATATTACAATACTTATTCTGTACTAATCATGTGTTACATGGTGTATTATATCCTGTATTATAATCCAGAGCTGCACTCATTATTCTGCTGGTGGAGTCACTGTGTACATACATTCTTTATCTTGTACTGATCCTGAGTTACATCTTGTATTATACTCCAGAGCTGCACTCACTATTCTGCTGGTGGAGTCACTGTGTGCATACATTACTTATCCTGTACTGATCCTGAGTTACATCCTGTATTATACTCCAGAGCTGCACTCACTATTCTGCTGGTGGAGTCACTGTTCACATACATTACTTATCCTATACTGATCCTGACTTACATCCTGCATTATACTCCAGAGCTGTATGCACTATTTTATTGGTAGAGTCAGTGTGTACATGCATTGTATTCTTTATCTTCTATCAATCCTAAATTACATTCTGTATTACACTTCAGAGTTGCATTTACTTTTCTGCCTGCAGAGTTACTGTGTACACATTTTGCTTTACTTATTCTGTACAGATTCTGAGTTACAGCCTGTATTATACCCCAGAGCTGCATTCATAATTCTGCTGGTATAGTAATTCTGTACATACATTATACCACTTATTCTCTACTGATACTGAGTTACAGTCTGTATTATACTCCAGAGCTTCCCTCGCTATTCTGCTGGTTTACAAATACATTACATTACTTATCCTGTAATGATCCTAAATTAAATCCTAAATTATACCCAAAAGTTAGTCCTAAGAACATGGGTAGTGTTTAAAACAAGTAAGCACTTTAAAAGCATGTTTAAGCCCTATGCATGTAGGGCTTAAAACACATAAGATGAGACTACTTCATGGAATTTTTTAAAATAATTCCTGGATTATAATTTTATTGCTATCAGAATTTAATCAAGTTGCACTAATTTTCATCTTATGTGCAGGACCACAGGATGTACAGCACAATTTTTGGCATGATAGGTTTGTGAAGAGGTATGTTTTGGGGAGCAAAAAGTCAAATATGCCTGTTTGGTAAACCATGTAGTAGCAAGTTGTAGTTAGAAGAAGTCATCATGGCAGTCTGGGCCAAATGGAGAAGATAAGGAAATAAAATGTTCAAATCAGACAGGATGTTACCTGTGATCAATGTGTGTAAATGTTTATTCCAATATGACTGCCTCTGATTACTAAATTATTAATATGTCCAGTCTGGAGTGTGGTGATACTCTGAAGACCACCTATATGGTATCTAATTGCTACATAATTGTTGTATTCAGTCTCAGTATGGTTGTAATATGCATTAATATTATGGTTGAAATCTTGGTGTAACTGTAGTGCTTTTTAAGGCATGCTTGGAGCCTCGGATGCAGATCTGGCACAAAATCATGATGAAATAGTGAAGCATACTAGAAGCCTGATGGACTCCATTATAGTCAAAGGGATCCATCAGGCACTGTTCGTGTCCAACATGTGTCGGATCCAGTGCTTTCCATAATTGCATTGTTTAGCTCCTATAATGGAGACAAATGACAGGAGTAATGGGGAAGAATCCTTAGGCTTCATTCAGACAACCATTTTTTTTTGCGCACCTATGTGTGTGAAAAAAATGCACGCCTCACTTATGTGGAAAACGCATGAATGGGCAAAGTTTGCGCATAAAACTTTGCCCGTTCACTGCAGCAGCTGCTCTGTGAAGTTCCCCTCATCACTGAACACTGTGACAGCACTGTCACAGTGTTCAGTAATGAGGGGACACCCACCCCGTGGGAATAAAAGTATCTCCTGCCACAGCTCTGGCAGAGGACTGCAATGCTATCCCATTGCTTTTAATAGTGCTGGCGCTGCTGCCGTCCCATTGGAACAATTGGGATGAAGGCAACCCCCACAGGGATTTTTGGGGAAGGGCTTGAATTATAAGCCTTTCCCTGAAAATAACCCATAGCTGCTGAAAATATATATATATCTTAACTCACCTAACAGCACTGTCGGGGCTCCAATGTGTCTTCTCCCCGGCTCCCCGGCACTGTTCTGCATCATTTACTTCTGCCTGGGGATTTAAGAATCCCTGCCTCCTGGAAGTGCTGCCTCTGATTGGCTAAGTTCAGGAACCAATCACAGCCATTTAATCATTGAATGGCTGTAACTGGTCCCTGTGCTCAGCCAATCAGAGGCAGCGCTCAGCTATTTATTGAATTCAATGAATGGCTGAGTGCTGCCTCTGATTGGCTGAGCACTGCGACCAATCGGAGGCAGCTCTCAGCTGCCATTCAATAAATGGCTGAACATTGCCTTTGATTGGTCACAGCACTCCGCCAATCAGAGCCAGCGCGTTCAGGAGGCAGGAATTTTTCAATCCCTGGCCACCAGAAAGAAGAAGACTTCCGGGGACAGGGAGAAGAACCGGACAGCGCTTGTAGGCGAGTTAAGTTTTTTTTTTTATTCTGCAGCTAGGAATGATTTTTGGGGTAGGACTTATATTTCAAGCACCCCCCAAAAAAATCACCACTGCAGGGATTGCCTTCATCCCATTGCTTTTAATTGGGTGGCAGCAGCGCCGGCCCCATTGAAAGCAATGGGATAGCATAGCGCCCCTCTGCCCCAGCTGTGGCAGGAAATTCTTTCTTCCCCACGGGGAGTCCCATCATCACTGAACACTGTGACAGTGCTGTCACAGTGTTTAGTGATGAGGGGTCTCACTGCAGGGATTAATGGAGTTTCCATTAACTTCTACTTCCATAGGTGTCAATGGAAACACCGGCAAAATGCGCACCTATGTCCTATCTTTTTTTTTTAGGTGTGCACTGTTTTGCGCTTCAAATTCTGTGCATATAAATGCTATTATAGGAACCCATTGGTTCTTTTAGAAACGTACATTATACACGCGCAAAACACACGCAACTGTGAATGATGCCTTATTTAGCCACAATATGGTGGAATTCAGTCACAGCATGGTGATACTTAACCACAGTATGGTGACAGTGTTTAGCCATGTATGGCGGTAAAATGTAGTCACTGTATGTATTATTATTTGGAAGTGGGGATAATCTCTATATATAGACTTCAGATTCTGGTACAGCAAGGCATGCCCTGTATTTCCCAATAGAGCACAAGTCAACACCATTAAACACCAGACCCTGGTTGTTCATTCAAGCATAAATGTCATTGAACAGCATTTACATTTATCAATTGTGCCACCTATGCCAATTATTTTTCTGGAATCTCAGTTGCTGATCAATGATAAACAATTATTTTATTATTGATCCTCTCCTTGGTTAAAACTGACAAAATGTCATTACGATTGCTCAGAAACTAATGACAAGAATTATTATTGATGAGTGTTAATGGGCCTTTAATGGGGGAATATTCAGGCTTAGTGTCTAGGGCAGCATGAGCTTTAAATACAGCCCTGACTGATTTTGAGTTACATCCTGTCTTATACTCAAGAGCTGCACTCGCCTTACTGCTGGTGAAGTCACTGTGTACATAAATTACATTACCTATCCTGTACTAACCCTCAGTTACATCCTATATTATACTCCAGAGCTGCATTCACTATTCTGCTGGGGAATTACTGCAAATATACATTACATTACTTCTACTTATTGTGAGTTACATCCTGTATTATACTCCAGGGCTGCATTCACAATTCTGTACGTTGAGTCATATATTTTTCCTATACTGATCCTCAGTTATATCCTGTATTATAATCCAGAACTGTACTCACTATTCTGCTGGTGGGGTCACTGTCTACATACATTACTTATCCTGTACTGATCCTGAGTTACATCCTGTATTATACTCCAGAGCTTCATTCACAATTCTGCAGGTCAAGTCACCATATACATACATTTATCCTGTACTGATCCTGAATTACATCCTTTATTATACTCTAGAGCTAAGCTCACCATTCTGCTGAAGCAATCACTGAATTTCCACATACATTACATTGCTTAGCCTGTGCTGCGTTAAAACTTGTATTATATGTATACTTGAGTTGCAGTCACAATGCTGCTGGTTGTCAATGGAATTAGTCAGCAAGCATAGTTAGCTTTCCTCAAATACTCTGCAGTGTCTACCACAAATATGACACTTCAGTAACCAGAGCAAGCTTTGAACAGACATTGAACCAATAAATGCTTACAGATTTCAGCTCTGCAGCCTGCAGAATCATGAGTTGTGCTTGGACTATAATAAAGAGTATAACTCTGGCTCAATAGAAAATATATCATTCAATGTAGTTACGAAGTGTGTGAAATTCTGTGTGGATTGATTTTACATATAAGCTACTACATAGAATAATGCCCAAAGGTAGACATACAGATACAGTAAAGTTTAACTTGACACTTAGGCCGCCTGCACACGGCAGGGCCGGATCCTGCATGCAGAATCTGGCCCTGGCATCAGCGGCATCCGCGCATACCTGTTACTTTCATTTTTCATCTGTACTGCGGATGGTCTGCACAGCAAGCCATCGGACATGCGCAGTACAGATTTTTTGGGGGGGCATGCTGCAATTTTTCCTTCGCTCGCGGAAAACGCAATTCGTTACCGCATGTGTGCAGGAAGTTTCGATTTCCCCTAGCATGCTTTGGGTATTACTTGCTGTGGATCGACAGTGAGGATGCCAAACACGGATTCTGCAGCAAGTATCCGTCCGAGGGCAGGAGCCCTGAATGTGTTAAATAAACGGTGGCATAGAAATTTTTCTTGCATTTCCAATAGTTTTTCAATAGCTTTTACTATTGGTTAACTACATACTTTAATCACTTCCCATTGCAGTAGTTTTTATTTTTTTATTTTTCATCTTAGTTTTCCTCTCCGTTTTCAAAAATATTATAATAATATTAAAATATAAACAGTTTTGTTTTTCCAACAACATAACCTCATGAGGGCTTGTTTTTAGTGGGACAGGTTGTATTTTTCTTGGTGCCATCTACCATACCGCGTAATGTACTGAAAAACTTCTAAGTTGGATGAAATAGAAAAAAAAATACATATCTGCCATTTTTTTTAGTGGAGCGGTTATTTTTTTTATGGCCTTTAAAACATGGTAAAAATGTCATGTTATCCTTATTCTGACCCTCTTCCACCTTTAATACTGCGGTATCCAATACTTTCTTTAAAAAGGCTTTGTTACTTCTGATGACTATTGATGACCTATCCTCAGGATAAGTTATTAATAGTTGATCCGCAGAGTCCACCTCTTAGGACCCTCGATGATTAGCTGTTTGCCGGGCTGCTGTCAGTATGTATGGAGCCGGAAACTGACTTGTCTGTGCACTTTTTTTTTCTCCAAAAAACATTGCATAAGAATGCAATGAAAAAGAGACATAGGGTGGTACAATAAAAAAAACAAAACAATGGTGCCCTGGATTCC
Source organism: Eleutherodactylus coqui (assembly GCF_035609145.1). Lineage (NCBI taxonomy): Eukaryota > Metazoa > Chordata > Amphibia > Anura > Eleutherodactylidae > Eleutherodactylus > Eleutherodactylus coqui. The sequence goes on along the minus strand of NC_089841.1, from coordinate 64,256,819 downwards.
CTAGCATCCAGACTAGCAACTTGTTGGGCATTTAAAAAATGGGTGGGCCTGGCCCTAAGGGAGAGCCTACATGCAACTGACGTAGATTATAGCAAAAATCTACTCCAGCTTGAAGCTGGTATAGCTTTTCATCAGGAGCATGGAAGCGCTGCCAGATGAGGCACATGTATTAAGAGACTTGCACCTCCGGTTTACTTAGACCGGTGTATAAAATGCCTGTCTAAGTAAATAGGGCCCAATGATTATCATGAAAAAAAGTATATATCCATTGCTTTAATAATATCAGTGTGTTACAAGTAACTGCGAGTAGGGGAAAAGGGATTGCGACAGGTGGAAATTATACCTTGCAATTAAGAAACAATATATAGTACCAGAAGGCTATGCAATGATTTCTGAAGAAAAACACGTAAGAAAAGAGATAAAAAGAAGTGCATTTGCAGTGAGATGTATCAGTCTGATAAAACAATATCTTGCAAATGTGAGAGAAGGCTTTACATCTTTCTCCTAAACATGGAAAAGACAATACCAACTCTAAGTTACCGCTATTCTTTAAGAGTCTTGTCCTCATCTATACACCTTATCAAAGAAGAGTGCCCATGATTTCCATGTGTTCATGAAGAGTATGCGCCTATGCTCAACCTAGCTAGATATTTCTTCTATTCAATATAACTTCTGTTGTGTAGAAGATGGCTCCTTTAGAGGTGAGTTACATGTGAAGAATCAACCAAGGCACTTTAGCTGGCCAATACTGGTATGAAGTAGTTGACAAGACTCATTGAGAGAGATAGTATTACTATGCAACTGAACCAGTAGAACCATGTTTCGGGTGGAACTTTGCTAAAACTTCAGTTCAACACAAATTCGAACCAAGCTTTTAGAAAAGTTCTACCCGAAACAGGCTTCCACTGGTTTGGTTCACTCAACACTAGTCCTGAAAGCTGGTGTACAACACAGTCTAAGAGCTATAAAAGACCTGTAAAACACTCTTAGAGTGTTATACAGGGCTTTATGGTTCAAGACAATGTTAAACTTTTTTTTAGGAGTTTCAGTGAACTTAACTGAAACTTTTCATAAATACTCTCATATCACATACTTCTCAACATATTATAACTGAACTCCTAATAATTGCCTTACAATTTGGGCAACATACCAAGGCAACATACAAAACAGAAAAAGAGGTAGTTTTAATCCTTTGTATAATGTTCCAGCTTTTAACCTGCGTCGTAAAACGTTCTACCACTGCTGGCTTCATACAGAGCTATAATATGCATGTTCTCTTTGATACAGCTGCCATTTTGACAAGATTGCTAGTCCCTTTGCATCCTACAAAATATATTACGGATTCTAGAAACTTGACAAAAAAGGTCCATATGACAGACGTCTGGAAGCAACTTGAAAAATGTAACAAACAAGTGGAAACAAATATGCAGCTTGCATCTTTTACTTTGCCTTTGATAAAGTCTGACTTTGGCAGATCAACATTATGACAGTCAATATCAACACGAAGCCTAAAAACATCCGAAATCATAAAATCTTATAGAAAGAACAATATGAAGTGAAGTGAACAGGAGACATATAGTGAAGAAACAATAAAGATTATATTAGAGATTCGCATAACAAGCAATTTCCTAATATATTGTTAGTAACAGAATTGCTCCCTTTGGGGAATTCAGTGGAAGGGGAGGATTTAAAGGATTAACTCCTATGTTCTTCAGCATCTGCAATGTAAAATCCTGATGCCCTTTATTCTTTGTGCCCCAATCATTTGCAACTTCAATGGAATGTGAAGTCCTGCCTCATACAGCTAATACCCCACTGCACCCCCCTTACTTGTTAGAAGAGTCCCTTAATAATATGCAGATCACAAAATATCTACCGACTCAGACCCCAACTAACAGCTGTAATCTGTGAGGAAACCTGTCAGTAAGTGTTCAGTGGTATTATTGTATCTTGGCGCCACCGGAAGCTAGGGGTTTGACAGAGCTTCCATGGAGTAATGCCTCTTTCACACCCCTGGCTCCCAATTGGTGCAATAATTTAAGGTCCTGGAAGGTTCTAGGATACATTTTTGTCAGCCACCGGTGACTGTCACTGACTGTCCCCCGTCTCTGTGGCTTCCCTGCGGCACTGAGTGACTGTCCTCCCACACTGTATGGGCTCCCTGCTGTCCTCCTCCTGCAGTGGTATGCATCTGGGGAGCCTGCCACTGTGACGGCAGCAGCGAGGACCTTGAATCAGGGCTGGGAGCTAGGATGTGAGAATGAAAGTTGCCTGGCAGGACCTGCAGGGGAACCTTCTCTACAGCCAATCAGGCAGAGGGGGCGTTACCCAGCTGTCACTCTTGACTCCACCAGGACTTCCTGGTGGCGTCAAGATACAATAATACCGTGTTCAGTTTCCCTACAGTGCCCCCACAGGTGAGATTAAGAATTGCAAAATTCATTAGGGAGTGGCAAACTGGGCAATCTTCTATAGCCTCTGTTTATTCATCTTGACATGCCTAGCTTACATCCCCTTGCATCAACCTACCCGATTGCAAAATAACAATAAATTCCCCTCTACTGACAGCTTTCATTTTCACTAAGCACTTTGCCTGTCTACAGAAAGCACTGTGGGGCTACCAATTTATATCCACAATGTTGTCTCTGTGTAATCTGTAGGATTACTAGGGTCATTATCCACATTATGCAGATTAGTTGCAGAAAGTTCTGCAAATAAAATTAGTTCTTTTCTTTAAATAGGGCTTTTTAGATGGCAAACCCATGGATTTCTGCAAGCCAAATTCAGACTAATAGAACAGGAACTAGAGTCTGGAGAAGTGAGTGAAAACTGAACACAAGTTATTTAGCCCACAGGGATAGGAATGTCAACTCCAATCACACATTGACACCTTTAGGAATTCTAAGATCAACCACATCACCCCAAAACCCCTTTCCCTTCCCTAAGCAATTAGGGCTATCAACCCTAGATTACCAGCGACATTGCCGTCAACTCCTTCCCAGCCAAGACTACCAGACAAGTCACCATTAATGGGATTGTCTGGAATGTTTCTATTGAAAACTAGTGTTAAGAGAACCAAACCAGTAGAACCCTGTTTCATGTCAAACTTTGCAAAAATTTGGTTTGGCACAAAACCAAACTGAGATTTTAGCAAAGTTCTATCCAAAACAGGGTTCTACTGGTTTGGTTTGCTCAGCACTTCTCCTGAACATTGGTGTATAACAAAGTCTAACAGCCATAAAACCCCTGTATAACACTCTCAGGGAGTGTTATTCACCAGTTTTAAGCGTCTTGGTGAGTGTCCGGTTTGGTTCAAACTAATTCTGACCAAATCAAACTTTTTGCAAATTTCTGAGAACCAGCCAAACGCTACTTTTCAAAAGTTCAGTCATTACCACCTCAGCATAAGTCATCAATAGTTGATCTACGGGAAATGCCACTTGGCATCCACACTAATCAATTGTTCACGAGACCCACTGTCATTGAGGGAAGAGCTGGAAGCTGACAGTTCTGTCTGTAGTGTAATTCCCGTAGGGAGCTGTGCCTGCATTTCCAAACCAGCAAACGGCACTCAGGGCAGAGCCGACAATTCTAGTTGTGTCCGCAATGACAGAGAGCCTGATATCAGCTGATTGGCGGGAATCTTGAGTGAAGGATCTCCACCAATTAACTATTGATGATTGATCCTGAGAATAGGTCATCAATACTAAAGTGCCAGACAAACCTTTTAACCTTTCCTGACTTAGACCTCCAGGGCTGTTACCATTAACCCTTTTATTACCCTAAACATTTTTTACTCTAGTAATATTCTGGTATTCTAGTACATGTGAGCTTATGTAGAGTTACTGCAATGATAAGTATCAGTGTATAAGGGCTTATTCCAACGTGCTTATATCGGCCAGGTTTGCAAGCCTGGCCGATATACGCTGTCCCTCTCTGCAGGGGAGGAGACGGTCGGGGCCGGGAGCAGTGCACTGAGCTCCCACCCTCTCGCATTGCAAATAATGGCGAGGGGCGGAGAGAGGGCAGAGAGGGTGCTCAGTGCACTAGCTCCCAACCCCCCCTCCTACCCCTGCAGAGAGAGACAGTGTATATCGGCTGGGTGTGAAGACCCGGCCGATATACGCACGTTGGAATAAGCCCTAAAAATGAGAAACAAGTCACTGGAAATATCATTGAAAAAGGCCATACTTAAAGTGGTTCCACAAAGCTTTTAAAGCAAACAAACAAGAGGTTTTAAAGTGGTATTTTTTAAGACCTTTTGCTGTGTTTTCTTGCCACAAAGAAAACATTGGGGCTAGATGTTAGCTGTAAGGTTATTTGCTTGAAGCAAGCTACAATGAGTTTTTTTAAGGTGTTATTTTTCACGTGTTTTTCTCTTTTAGGTTAGTAACCTTTTTTAACTATTGCAGCAGTGTTTGTTTTGGTAAGTTTGGCTTTTTTTTTTTTTGCAAAGGCTTTTTTATAAAGGGAAAATACTAAAATATGTGCAAAAAACTAATAACATGCCTAAAAAGCCATATATACCACTGTACAAATTACGTACTTTTTTTGTGCATGTATTTTTTATGGTAAAACCATCACAGAAAAAGTATGTGTGAAAAAAGCCAGAGTGTCTAAAAATGGCATACATTGCTTTTTGTATTTATTCTAAAACTGGAATGCTCACACGGTGAAATGCGGCCGATCCTCCTTTTTTCAGTGCGTTCAGACGGCAGTATGCACAACTACCCTCGCACTACAGAGTGTAGCTGCGCATGAATTAGGTTTTTCACCCGCCATTCAAACTCTGTGTCATAGCGGAGGAGTTTGAAAAAAAAATTGCAGGAAGATAAGTGCTGCCCTATCTTTTCCTCAAATAGTTAATATTATGTGCGGAAATATAGGACAAGAATCCCGATAGCGAAAACGAAACCATGGAAATCTATTGAAACCAGTGGTTTCGTTTTTTCACATTATGTGGCCGTGATTATGATGGCCACATAACAGGAGTAAATCACCTTCATGCAAGTCCTCAATGGAGCTAACGTGTTTGGACTTACCATTTCAAGAAGTGGCAATAGAACATGTAATACGCAAGTGTGTTCGTGTGAATAAGCCCTAAGACTACATCCCCTCCAACAAGTCTCTAGAAAAGACTTCTTTTTTTTTTTTGCACATGGATTTCAATAAGGGCTAATGTCCACAACCATGTTGTCATAGCGTATAACATATGCATGATACGCAATGCATGGAGTCAATGAAAGTCAATGAAGTAACATTGATCCTTGTACACCGGCATGTGGAGACTGCATGTCGATACATGAAAAAAATAGCTTGCAGCATGTGGTGTTTCTCTGCATACGTACGCAGCATGAGCCCTATACACTTGTATGAGCTGCTTCATATGCAATACATTGCGCACAGGCAGCATTTTCCTACGCATCCCTGAGTACGGCATTTAGAAAGAAAAAATCATACTGTGCATGTCCATATATATGTGATACGTGAGAATACGCAGTGCCACAAACAACCGTATGCAGGCCGGCAGAGTGTATGGCTGCAAAATGTGTAAAATACTGCCAGGGGACCTGCAGCGTTTTACGCATGTGGCCATGGCCATGTGCCCTTGTGTGGAAAATATCTGTGCCATAGAAAATATGTGACTGTTCTCAGTAAGAGAAACCACATAATCCTGTAGATAAGATACCTTTTATTGGCTAACAAAAATACATGATGTTATAGCGAGCTTTCAAACCTTTCAGGATCCTTCCTCAGGCATAATGAAATAGATCCGAAGAGGCATGCGTATATATACACACATACTTATGACAAAGCACAGCCATGAAGAATATGACGCAGATTCCAATTACAATGAAGATCATATTCATTTGAATATTATATTCATCTCAGTATAAGGGCTCCTGCACACTTGCGTTTTTCTTGCAGTTCTTCGCTGCAGTTTTTTCACGCGATTGTCAATGGGACTTTCTAATGTTAAAAACGCATCGCACAAAAATTGCAAAGCACCAACTTGCTATGCGTTTTTAACATTAGAAGGTCAAATTGACAATCGCGTGAAAAAACTGCTGCGATATCGCGTTTAAAAAAAGGCGCAAGATTAGCGAAAGTGTGCAGGAGCCCTAAATAGGACACTTATTTGTATCAGTTTGCTGCAAATTTGGTGCAGAATCTGCATGGAGTCAGCACGAATTTTGTGTCAAATCTGTGGCAAAATCTGCAATGTCAACAGGGCTAAATAGAACATGTAAGATAACCATCTGCCTGAGGGCTCTTTCACACGAGCGTATATCATCCGCCATTTTCCTAGCCAGACGATATACAATACGATCTGATACGATTCCAATGCATCAGATCACATGGCCATATTCCCACAGCATAAAAGTGGCCGGCCGGGCTAATATAGCACCGGGCGCTTTCACACCGGGCCGAAAAGATAGTCCTGGAATACGTCGGCCACTGCATAGACTCTTATGGGAGCCAATGACAGTGACTGGGGAAGGTAGGTGGGAGGGAGTTTAGCAGTGTGACTCTTCTCTCCTCCCCTCTGGCTGTTTGCAATGGGAGGGGGCAGGGCGGAGCTAAGCTCTGCCCAGCTCTGACCTCTCCCATTGCTGGCTGTGGACAAGGGGCAGGGAGGGGGCGGGTGCTTAGATTCACCCCCTTTACTCCCACTCCCATTGCAAAATGCAAGAGGGAAGGAGAGAGGAAGTGAGTCGGCAAGGGGGAGGCAACGGCACTGTGGCCTCGGCATACATGCGTTGAATGGGCGTACAAACGTTATATTTGTGCCCCCGTTCATGCGTTGTTACGGCAGTGGCGGGCACACGTAAAAACGCCTACGGCCGTGTGAAAGTGTCCTGGCACGTATGATGCCCCTTATCTCAGGAGCCGCAATATAATCAGACCTCAGATTCAACTTATGTTACTTTCCACAAATAGTGAGACTGCTGTAGTAAAGTCTGTGGTCCGTTTATGACAGTATCACAGTATACTTTGCTCACCGTCATGAACGCCTAATGACTAGCTTCAAATCAAAAAGTGAAGATACACTTTAGCACCAGGAAGTAAAGCAATTACATGTAAGAAAACATAAAAAATTCAACACCGATCATAAGTTGATTACTTCTTCAGTTATTACTTATTCAAATCACTTCTGATTCTATCTAATTATAAAGTATTAAAAATTATTATAATTTACTTTTTGATGCCGCCGCAGCACAGATTGTACCACACAAACACATGGCACAAGTAGAGCCCCTCAACCCCTGAGACGTGCGCAGCAGAGGCAATCATTTCAGTAGAAACAAACTAATCTCACGGGAAAATTAAGCCATTACTACTCATCTTTCTGATGGAATTTCAATTCTCATACTCTATATCATTCCAGGTGCAGCCTATGTGCATGTACTACAATACTAAAGTGGGAATGTACTTTCCAGGAGGCAGTCGTGGACGTACAGATGAAGCTTGAAGATAAAAAAAAACTGAATTTGTTAAACATAGTAGAGCTGAGTTTGTCATTTATCATGTGATATGTTGGTTTTCTGTAGGGCTGAAGATGCAGTAATTTGGCTTCATTATCTTAAAGGAACACTTAACCTAGAAATGAATGAAAACATAATTAGTAGATAATCTTCCACAACACTATTTTTAAGTCTGCAGCATTTTTATGCTCTCCTATGTTCTTGTGCAAATTGAGTCGCTTGGCCTTGTTTCTACATCAAAGGTATAGCCTTTTTGGTCGCAGTTCTTCCATGAAGAGCATTTCTGGCCAGACGCCTCCGAACATTAGATGAGTGTACCTGAGTCCCACTGGTTTCTGCCAGTTCTCAGTTGTTGGCATTGCTGGACAACTTTCGATTTTGAAGGGAAGTAAGCATGATGTGTCTCTCATACGCTGCAATAAGTTGCCTTGGCCAAACGCTGCATCTACATTCCTCAACATTGCCCATTTCCTTGTGCTTTTTTCAAAAGTGCTGAAACAGCACATCTGGAAACCCAAATCTGCTTTGAAATCTTTGCCTGCGAGAGACCTTGCTGATGCAGTATAACTGCCTCGTGTCATATTGCTATACTCAGTCTTGCAATAGTGTATGGTCTGTAGGGTTGTCACCTTTGTCACAAAAAAATACCAGCCATAGTAAAAAGGGGTGTGTTGGGGGCGTGGCTTGTCACAGCTTTTTTCCCTCCTTTATCTCCTGGATGTCGTCCAGCGTGTTTTTGCAAGTAGATGACGTTTAGTGTGATTCACACATCATCTACTCGCGAGAACACGCTGCAGATGCTTGCATCGCATACAATCTACACATATATAATTATATACATAAGATACCCATGTTGGTCCATATCATTATAAACAGGAGATATACCTCCCCTGTATATAGTGATGCTGATGTAACCTGGATATGTCCTGTACATAATTATATGTACAGCTGGTATAACGTATACCACCTAAACATACAAGATTGCATGCAGTACCTCTTGCCGCATATACTGCTCCTCCGCTCTCCTTCTCGGGTCCTGATCCTGTCACTGCAGCGCCGCCTGGACATCCATCCTGACCCCCACACATCACACACACCTCCACAACATCCATCCTGATCCCCAGACATCACACACAGCTTTGTTACATCCATTCTGACCCCCACACACATCACACACACAGCTCTGCTACATCCATCCAGACACATCACACACACCACACACACACACACACCTGCAGAGTACTACATTTACTTAGCCCCGTGGTCATGTGATCCTTGACCCCTCCCACACAGGGTATCACATGACATGACATCATCGGAGGCCCTGGAAGCTGCCGGCTCTGCAGGTCTGTGTTTCCCCTGCTGGAGGAGAGCTAACTGGTGCTAGGGGTCAATGCAGGCTCTTAAAATACAGGCCTGTAATAAGGCCAGTAAAAAAATACCGGCACTGGCCTGACAGAAAAATTACCGGCCAGGCCGGTAGTTTACTAATGGTCTGTGAAGCTGTCTTCCACAACCTCACCTTTGTTGCAAAGTTTGGCTGTTCCTCACCAACTTTTACACCTCCTGCAGAGCTGTTTATGTTACCCTTAATGACTGTGTTTCAACTTACATATGAAAATAATGATCATTATCACCTGTTTGGTATAATTGGGTAATCCTCTACTTTGTGCAAGTGTGAAGAATTGATGCTGTTTTGAAGGATAAGGGAGGTCACGCTAAAAATTGATTTGATTTAGATTTTGCATTTGTTCATTCGCTTTGCTTTTTGTTAAATGACAAAAATAAACTATTAACACTTTTATTTTTTGAAGCATTTTTACATGTATTTATCAGTTTCCCTTATGATGTCAGGTAAAATAAGATCAAAGGAATTGAAGAGATGAAGGGAAAAGTGCTGAGATATTTTTATTTTGTGTGTATTTTTAGGTTTGCTGTCCCTTTGCAAGGTATGCACAGTTTTGAATCTACAGTTGTAGCAGCATGAATGTCACTCACATTAGCGTGCTACTTAGAAATGGAAGCGTGGCTTGCTATGACTTCCTTCACAAGTAGTGTAGCGGCGCCGGGCAGTCTACACTAGAAATGTAGCCCTCCATCCTTCAAGGCTGGTGCTACTACATATATATATTTTTTTGTTACACAAATTCATCTAAAATAACAAAAAAAGTTGTGCATAGAGTTACTCTGCATGTAGTAAGTAAGTGCCTAGCGACATAACAAAAAAAAAATATGTGCACTATGATCCTGAAGTAATGTGTTACTCAATTTTTTTGTTCCCTTCTTTATTTCTGAAGATTATCAAGCAAGATCAGAGTACTGGATAGAAGATTTGTTTGCAGCCGTAGCTGAGTACATTTAGGCTGGGTTCACACGGGGCGGATTTTCGTCGGAAATCTCGCGGTTTGGCCGCAGCAAAAACCTCGAGATTTCCGCCGGGAGAACCGCCGCGTTTTAAGCCGCGGCGGCCTTGAAGCGGCCCGGCCGCGCTGCGGCCGGTGCTCCCATAGAGGAGAGCGCAGCCGCAGCGAAGAATGGACATGCTGCTTCTTTTGAAACCGCGGCTGCGGCCGCCGCAGCCGCGGTTTCAACCGGATTTACCGCAGCGGATTAGCCGTCCCGTGTGGACGAGATTTCTGAGAAATCTCATCCACATGGCTGGCTAATCCCGGGATTAGCGGCCGCGGGCGGTTTTGCCGCGGGCGGATCTGCTGCGGCAAAACCGCGGCAAATCCACCCTGTGTGACCCTAGCCTTAATGTACTGTGTGTATCTATCTGACAGGACCCTCAGAGAGAGGAGAGTGACTCTGCAGTTTTACAAATTGCAGAGAGGAGAGTGACTCAGCAGTTTTAGAAAGTGCAGAGAGAAGAGTGAATCAGCAATCTTTAGAGGGGCTGCTACAGCAGCTTAAGAAGCAGAACAATTGGGTGCTGCCAGGACCACTAGGGCCAACGACCCTGTAGAAAACTGGAAGAGAGGGTGTCTCCATTGGCGCCATTGCAATGAAGGCAGAGATGTAGCATGAGCATCTAAGTTTACTGAGCAAATGAAGATGGATGGAAAGTGCTGTGGAATACGTAGCATGGGAACTGCTGCAAAAGGCTGAATGCCCTGAAGAGTTCTGCATCCAGTAACATGGATGCTGGCATCAGTTGTGAGTGTACACTCCCTGGTTCTATCATGTACTAAATACCCGGGCAAGTTTGGGGTGTTGGACCTTATGGGACTACCCGAAAGGGTCCATGTTATTGAGCAGTGTTAGTCATGGCTCCATAGTTAGTGGAAGGCCCTGAATCTTATAGGATAATGTAATGTTACATGTTTATTACATTTATTAGGGTGCAGCATGCCAGCTGTTATAAAGACTAATAGCAAGTAATATTGTGCCCCAGCCGTAAATAGCAATGTACCGGAATAGGCTTCTGTGCACTACTAATTCAGGTGGGATGCCCATGTTACCCTATGGGTGGCTTGTAGAGATGAGCGAGCACCAAAATGCTCGGGTGCTCGTTACTCGGGATGAAATTATCGCGATGCTCGAGGGTTCATTTCGAGTAATGAACCCCATTGAAGTCAATGGGCGACCCGAGCATTTTTGTATATCGCCGATGCTCACTAAGGTTTTCATTTGTGAAAATCTGGGCAATTCAAGAAAGTGATAGGAACAACACAGCAACGGATAGGGCAGGCGAGGGGCTACATGTTGGGCTGCATCTCAAGTTCCCAGGTCCCACTATTAAGCCACAATAGCGGCAAGAGTGCCCCCCCCCCCTCCCAACAACTTTTACTTCTGAAAAGCCCTCATTAGCAATGCATACCTTAGCTAAGCACCACACTACCTCCAACAAAGCACAATCACTGCCTGCATGACACTCCGCTGCCACTTCTCCTGGGTTACATGCTGCCCAACCCCCCCGCACGACCCAGTGTCCACAGCGCACACCGAAGTGTCCCTGCGCAGCCTTCAGCTGCACTCATGCCACACCACCCTCATGTCTATATATAAGTGCGTCTGCCTTGAGGAGGAACCGCAGGCACACACTGCAGAGGGTTGGCACAGCTAGGCAGCGACCCTCTTTAAAAGGGGCGGGGCGATAGCCCACAATGCTGTACAGAAGCAATGAGAAATATTATCCTGTGCCACCGCCATCAGGAGCTGCACACGTGGGCATAGCAATGGGGAACCTATGTGCCACACACTATTCATTCTGTCAAGGTGTCTGCATGCCCCAGTCAGACCGCGGTTTTTTATAAATAGTCACAGGCAGGTACAACTCCGCAATGGGAATTCCGTGTGCACCCACAGCATGGGTGGCTCCCTGGAACCCACCGGCTGTACATAAATGTATCCCATTGCAGTGCCCATCACAGCTGAGGTAACGTCCGATTAAATGCAGGTGGGCTTCGGCCCACACTGCATGCCCCAGTCACACTGGGGTTCTTTAGAAGTGGACACATGTAGTTACAACTCCCTGTGGACCCACAGCATGGGTGGGTGCCAGGAAGCCACCGGCGGTACATAAATATATCCCATTGCATTGCCCATCACAGCTGAGGTAATGTCATGTTTAATGCAGGTGGGCTTCGGCCCACACTGCATGCCCCAGTCAGACTGGGGTTCTTTAGAAGTGGACACATGCAGTTACAACTCCCTGTGGACCCACAGCATGGGTGGGTGCCAGGAAGCCACTGGCGGTACATAAATATATCCCATTGCATTGCCCATCACAGCTGAGGTAATGTCATGTTAAATGCAGGTGGGCTTCGGCCCACACTGCATGCCCCAGTCAGACTTTGGTTATTTAGAAGTAGGCACATGCAGTTACAACTCCCTGTGGACCCACAGCATGGGTGGCTCCCTGGAACCCACCGGCGGTACATAAATATATCCCATTGCAGTGCCCAGCACAGCTAATGAAACGTCAGCTTTAATGCAGGTGGGCAAAAAATTAATTGGATTACACTGTAGGCGAGGGCCCCAAAAAATTGGTGTACCAACAGTACTAATGTACCTCAGAAAAATTACCCATGCCCAACCAAGAGGGCAGGTGAAACCCATTAATCGCTTTGGTTAATGTGGCTTAATTGGTAACTAGGCCTGGAGGCAGCCCAGTTAAAATAAAAATTGGTTCAGGTGAAAGTTTCAACGCTTTAATGAGCATTGAAACGTATAAAAATTGTTTACAAAAATTATATGACTGAGCCTTGTGGGCCTAAGAAAAATTGCCCGTTCGGCGTGATTACGTGAGGTTTCAGGAGGAGGAGCAGGAGGAGGAGGATGAATAGAATACACAGATTGATGAAGCAAAAAGGTCCCCGTTTTTGATGGTGATAGAGAACGATGCTTCCATCCGCGGGTGCAGCCTACGTATTGCTTAGGTATCGCTGCTGTCCGCTGGTGGAGAAGAGAAGTCTGGGGAAATCCAGGCTTTGTTCATCTTGATGAGTGTAAGCCTGTCGGCACTGTCGGTTGACAGGCGGGTACACGTATCTGTGATGATTCCCCCAGCCACACTAAACACCCTCTCTGACAAGACGCTAGCCGCAGGACAAGCAAGCACCTCCAGGGCATACAGAAAATACAAAGATAGTTGCAGCACACCAGAAAAGATAGGAGATATACTCACTAGAGCCAAAATATAGATTTGTTGATGCAGCGCTGAAAATGGACGCACACCCTTCGTCCAAATGGTATCCGAATCCTCAGTCAATGTGTCAGCAGCATCAGGGGTTTTTCAGAGAGATGAGTCAAATGATGAGCTTAAAACTACACCTTTATTTCGTCTCGCATAAAACAGCAGCAACGTTTCGGCTGTACTCCTGACAGCCTTTGTCAAGCCAATGCATTGGCTTGACAAAGGCTGTCAGGAGTACAGCCGAAACGTTGCTGTTGTTTTATGCGAGACGAAATAAAGGTGAAGTTTTAAGCTCATCATTTGACTCACCTCCAGGGCATACAGCGCGAGTTCAGGCCACGTGTCCAGCTTCGACACCCAGTAGTTGTAGGCGGCAGAGGCGTCACCGAGGACGGTCGTGCGATCGGCTACGTACTCCCTCACCATCTTTTTACAGTGCTCCCGCCGACTCAGCCTTGACTGGGGAGCGGTGACACAGTCTTGCTGGGGAGCCATAAACCTGGCAAAGGCCTTAGAGAATGTTCTCCTGCCTGCGCTGTACATGCTGCCTGATCTCTGCGCCTCCCCTGCTACCTGGCCCTCGGAACTGCACCTTCTGCCACTAGCGCTGTCGGATGGGAATGTTACCATCAGTTTGTCCACCAGGGTCCTGTGGTATAGCATCACTCTCGAACACCTTTCCTCTTCGGGTATGAAAGTGAAAAGGTTCTCCTTATACCGTGGGTCGAGCAGTGTGTACACCCAGTAATCCGTAGTGGCCAGAATGCGTGTAACGCGAGGGTCTCGAGAAAGGCATCCTAACATGAAGTCAGCCATGTGTGCCAGGGTACCTGTACGCAACACATGGCTGTCCTCACTAGGAAGATCACTTTCAGGATCCTCCTCCTCCGGCCATACACGCTGAAAGGATGACAGGCAAGCAGCATGGCTACCCTCAGCAGTGGGCCAAGCTGTCTCTTCCTCCTCCTCCTCATGCTCCTCCCCTCCTCCTCAACGTGCTGAGATACAGACGTGAGGGTGCTCTGACTATCCAGCGACATACTGTCTTCCCCCGCCTCCATTTCCAAGCGCAAAGCATCTGCCTTTATGCTTTGCAGGGAACTTCTCAAGAGGCATAGCAGAGGAATGGTGACGCTAATGATTGCAGCATCCCCGCTCACCATCTGGGTAGACTCCTCAAAGTTTCCAAGGACCTGGCAGATGGCTGCCAACCAGGCCCACTCCTCTGTAAAGAATTGAGGAGGCTGACTCCCACTACGCCGCCCATGTTGGAGTTGGTATTCCACTATAGCTCTACGCTGCTCATAGAGTCTGGCCAACATGTACAGCGTAGAGTTCCACCGTGTGGGCACGTCGCACAGCAGTCGGTGCACTGGCAGATTAAACCGATGTTGCAGGGTGCCAGCGTCCGTCTTGGACTTGCGGAAATGTGCGCTGACCCGGCGCACCTTTCCGAGCAGGTATGACAAGTGTGGGTAGCTTTTCAGAAAGCGCTGAACCACCAAATTAAAGACATGGGCCAGGCATGGCACGTGCGTGAGGCTGCCGAGCTGCAGAGCCGCCACCAGGTTACGGCCGTTGTCACACACGACCATGCCCGGTTGGAGGCTCAGCGGCGAAAGCCAGCGGTCGGTCTGCTCTGTCAGACCTTGCAGCAGTTCGTGGGCCGTGTGCCTCTTCTCTCCTATGCTGAGTAGTTTCAGCACGGCCTGCTGACGCTTGCCCACCGCTGTGCTGCCACGCCGCGCGACACCGACTGCTGGCGACCTGCTGCTGCTGCTGACACATCTTGATTGCGAGACAGAGGTTGCATTGGAGGAGGAGGAGGGTGATTTAGTGGAGGAAGCATACACCGCCGCAGATACCAGCACCGAGCTGGGGCCCGCAATTCTGGGGGTGGGTAGGACGTGAGCGATCCCAGGCTCTGACTCTGTCCCAGCCTCCACTAAATACACCCAATGTGCCGTCAGGGAGATATAGTGGCCCTGCCCGCCTGTGCTTGTCCACGTGTCCTTGGCAGTAACCGCGTTGGTGAGGGTGCGTACAATGTTGCGGGAGACGTGGTCGTGCAGGGCTGGGACGGCACATCGGGAAAAGTAGTGGCGACTGGGAACCGAATAGCGCGGGGCCGCCGCCGCCATCATGCTTTTGAAAGCCTCCGTTTCCCCAAGCCTATACGGCAGCATCTCCAGGCTGATCAATTTTGCAATGTGCACGTTTAAGGCTTGAGCGTGCGGGTGCGTGGCGGCGTACTTACGCTTGCGCTCAAACAGTTGCGCTAGCGACGTCTGGACGCTGCGCTGAGAGACATTGCTGGATGGGGCCGAGGACAGCGGAGGTGAGGGTGTGGGTGCAGGCCGGGTTGGCACTCGTGCCTGTGTCCTCAGAGGGGGGTTGGATCTCAGTGGCAGGTTGGGGCACAGGGGGAGAGGCAGTGGTGCAAACCGGAGGCGGTGAACGGCCTTCGTCCCACCTTGTGGGGTGCTTGGCCATCATATGCCTGCGCATGCTGGTGGTGGTGCCTTCCCAGCTGATCTTGGCGCGACAAAGGTTGCACACCACTGTTCGTCGGTCGTCAGGCGTCTCTGTGAAAAACTGCCACACTGTAGAGCACCTTGGCCTCTGCAGGATGGCTTGGCGCGAGGGGGAGCTTTGGGAAACAGTTGGTGGAGTATTCGGTCTGGCCCTGCCTCTAGCCCTGGCCACCGCACTGGCTCGGCCTGTGCCCACACCCTGACTTGGGCCTCCGTGTCCTTGTCTGCGTCCACGTCCTCTAGACCTACCCCCACCCCTCAGCATGCTGTATTACCAGTAGTGCAGAAACAGAATGCTGTAAATAAATGTGCCACTTATTGGCCTGTGGTTGGAGGCTGACTTCGCTTACGGAACGCACAGCAGAGGCAGGAAAGAATTTTGCGCAAGCCTGCTGTAACACTTAGCTGGCTGCGTATGAATTAGGACAACTACCCCCAGCAGAGACCCAGTACACTTGTGGACAGGAATACAGCGGTGATGTAAGAGGCAACACAGAGGCAGGAAAGAATTTTGCGCAAGCCTGCTGTAACACTTAGCTGGCTGCGTATGAATTAGGACAACTACCCCCAGCAGAGACCCAGTACACTTGTGGACAGGAATACAGCGGTGATGTAAGAGGCAACACAGAGGCAGGAAAGAATTTTGCGCAAGCCTGCTGTAACACTTAGCTGGCTGCGTATGAATTAGGACAACTACCCCCAGCAGAGACCCAGTACACTTGTGGACAGGAATACAGCGGTGATGTAAGAGGCAACACAGAGGCAGGAAAGAATTTTGCGCAAGCCTGCTGTAACACTTAGCTGGCTGCATATGAATTAGGACAACTACCCCCAGCAGAGACCCAGTACACTGAGGACGGTCACAGGCAGCCCAAATAGATTTTTTTTCCCAAATGTTTTTGGAAAGGCCCACTGCCTATATACACTAAATATGTCTTCTGTGGTGAGCCGCGGGAGGGGCCGATTTATATACTCGGGTGACACCTGATCTCGCCAGCCACTCACTGCAAGGGGGTGTTATAGGGCTTGAACGTCGCAGGGGGAAGTTGTAATGCCTTCCCTGTCTTTCTATTGGCCAGAAAAGCTCACTAACGTCTCAGAGATGAAAGTGAAAGTAACTCGAACATCGCGTGGTACTCGTCTCGAGTAACGAGCATCTCGAACACGCTAATACTCGAACGAGTATCAAGCTCGGACGAGTACGTTCGCTCATCTCTAGTGGCTTGAACTGCGGATCGTCCGTGCAATTGCCCTGCGCAGATTCCGCAATTCGAATTCGCCTGTGGACATTGTACCTTAAAGATTCTTTTGTTCCAAAAACCTCCTAAATGTTGCAGGAAAGTTGGTAAGTATGACCCAAACAGCCCAGATCAGAGTTACCGTATCTCTGATCCCAGATGTTGCAATAAGATGTCAGCTGTATATTACAGCTGATAGTCTATTTGGATGATACAGTCACAGGTTTGGTGCCCTATGTCATACCACCATTGTGTATTTACAGCATTGTATGGAGGAGAGAATTCCAATGCAGATATAGTTATGAGGTATGATTTCTATTGCAGCCAGTTTTCTACTGTTATGTCCATTGGCTGCAGCCGGTGGTGCCTCAACTCACCTTACTCTATCCCTGGTGCTGTTTGCAGAATCCTCGAGGTCTCCTGTTTAGCAGACACCACATTAACTCTCTAGTTGTTTCCAGCTTTCCCAGGACATTATTTAAGACATCTTCCCCACCGGTAGGTGCCTGAGCAGTAGGCTCCTAGTGATCCAATGTAGATATTTCAGAATCCGCTTATTTCCCTGTTTGACCCTCTTCCTTATTTTTTTCCTTTGGAACTGTGCAGCGTATTGCGCAACTGCAAGGGTATCGGGTGCACATTTCCACTTCCTCCAATTGCTCCTGTGAGGCCTTTGGAACCCAAATTCACACTAAGATAGCGCATGCTGCGTTTTCTTCGCGTGCACATAATGCTCACACAAAAATAAAAAGTGAAGATGAACCTATTGAAATCAATGAGTTCTATTCTCTCCATATTGCTTATGTAAATTTTATAATCACAAATACGCATTTAAGCACGCTTGTGGGAATCTGCCCTTATCCATGTAAAATTTGTTTTCAATGGGTTTGTTTACATGAGCGTATTTTGCGCACACATTTCGTTATATTGATTACGCATTGCCTGCTCCAACATTCAGGCTGTTTAATTGTATTGCTTGAACTCCGCCTGTCCCTACCTCGGCCTGTTAAACTGATTACGTCCTTTAGCGATGAGCAAACTTTTGAAATGTTTTGTGCAGTTGGTCCAACAAACTTTTGCAAGAAGATTAGTTCATCCAAAATTAGTTTGAACTGAACCAGAAGTTCACTAAAACCCTAAAATTAAGAGCCATAAAAGCCTTGTATAACACTCTGAGAATGTTATACAGGGCTTTTATCATTTTAGACAGTCTTATACATCAATATGCAGGACTGCTATTGAGCAAACTAAAACAGTTGTACACTGTTTCAGGTACAACTTTGCTAAAAGCTTCATTGGGGTCCATGCAGTACCAATGTTTTAGCAAAGTTTGACCCAAAACATGGTTCTACGGGTTCAGGTCACTCAACACTTATGGCCTTGCTTGTTCTATTTGCAGCATATTGTGGTGCTGTTTGACCTGTCTGGATCAGTTGTCACTGCACTGAGACTACTCCAAGGTAAATGTCTTGGGTTTTCCCTGCAGTGAAGACCAGATCCATCAAAAAGGGGTTAAAGGCCCATCAATGCAGCCCTCAGCAGTGGCCCAAAGCAAAATCTTGCAAAGCTTGAAAGAGGCCAGGGAAGGCCGAAACATAGCTTTTTTTTCTTAAAAATATGGAGGAATAAAGGTCTTTTTTAAAATTTGATCTTCACCATTTATGCTGTCACATCTTTTACGCTCTCTATGGACTATTTAAGGGATCTATAGTTCAAGTTCCCATAGTGGCTCTGCCTTATATTCACCTCTCCTAACTGGAATCTGTCTGTGTGCTGTTAGACCCTTTCTACCCATACTAAAGCAAAATCAGTCAGTAAGGCTGGGCTCACATGAGTGGGTCAGATTCCACATGCGGATATCCGCAGCAGAAGACTGCAATCCGTCACGAAATGTAATTGCGAATGGTCGCAGAAGATTGTGTATGCGGTCATTTTCCCACACAGATAAAAGCATATGCACAGCGTACCATCCGTACAGAAAAAAGATCGCAGGCAGGTAAACCAAGTAGTAGATCATCGCTCAGTTCTCTCTTCCTATTCACCTGCCAACATTATCTGTTTTTTTCACTATGAACTTGCGAGTGTTTTCGCCACTCATACACAATGTTAATTGTATATGGGCTGTGGGAAACTCGCATCCATTAACTTCAATGGAAGCCATCCATGTAGAAACTACGCTAAAATTGAGTTTCTTCCGCTTGTGGAATACTCAATTCTTACCCATGAGTGTGAAGGAAAATACAAAAATACATGCCTTTCAATGCTCAAAATTTACCGCGGATCTTCAACACGGACGGTGATCGCAGAATCCAGACCTACATTATGTCCATGCCGCTGCTTTACAGGTACCAATCGGGTGGCTTTTTTTTGGTCTTATATGAAGGCTGTGAAAAGGAGAGGGGCAAAATGAACATTTCCTGGTCCATAAATAGTTTTTTTTCTATTTCTTTTCAGTAAACCAGCATAATTGTGGTATGGAATGCAACAATCAGAATAAAAGAAGAGTAAATTGCTCATTGCTTTTTTCCTGCATCTTCTACTATTCTTATTTTGCATACATTCAGCTTTGCTATATCACTGCATCTTTATACTCAGATGAACTATTTTGTAAAAACATCAAAAAAGGTAGCAATGGGTTAACTTCTAGCCCGGAGAACATCTTCTAGCACTGAACATATCAGCCTGGCATCATTAAGTAAGCAATGAGCAGCCAACAGGCCAGTGCTTCCTAACAGCTAGACACACAAAGGTGACTATGCGCTTAACCTGAGCCCTCTTCCACAGTGTACCCACGGACGTGACATAGCAATGTAAAATGCAGATCTTATACTTGTACCAATTCTTTATAGCTATTGCATTATTCGGGACACATGAGGGGAGAAGTAACTGTTGGCATTGCAGAAGGGACAGCAACATGCACATATAGAGTGCAATACGCAGAATTAGCCGAACTTCACATGAGTGTAAGCGTATCTGTGCATGTTTTTGCAGGATAGGGGATAACTTACAGATTGGTGGGGGTCTCACCATTGAGATCCCTTATAATCTCAAAAATGTGGGTTCTGTCCCACCCCATCCTCCTCACTGCAGCGTTACTGTACCCTCCGCAGTAAGGAGGTGACTGAATTCACTTTCAATGGGACTGTGGAGCTACCCAAGAGACTCTCGCTCGGGTATTTCCATCAGCCCCATTGAAATGAATGGAGTGCTAACCGCGCATGTGCTCCCTTCATACTGATATCACTGCGTGAGGAGACCCCCGCAGGGACAGGAGAATGAGACCCAGGAGTCCTGTTCTCGAAGGTTGGTGGGGGTCTCAGCAGTGAAACCCCCACTAATCAGTGAGTTATCCTCTATTCTGTGGATAGACTGTGGATAGGGAATAACTTCAAATTCTAGTACAGGCCCATTAAAGGGGTTGTCCAGTTACCGGGCCACTTTCCTTTAACCCTTTAGTGATCAGCTGATTTTGCGCCTTAAGGCTTGAGCTCCTGCCCCCTCTCTGCTTCCTTTCCACCCCCTCTCCGCCCCTCTGCACTATTTGCAATGAGAGGAGGTGGAACAGGGGTGGGGCTAAGTTTTGAGTAATTAGCTCCGCCCTGTCCCACCTCTTCTCATTGAAAATAGTGCAGGGGGTTGGAGAGGGGGCGGGAGCTCAGAGCACTGCTCCGGGCTCTTCCAGCCTCCTCCCCCTGCAGAGAGAGATGCTGTATATCGGCCAGCGTGAATACGGTCATTTGAATGCACCCTAAAGACCAGGCAATTTTTTTTTTCATTATGCTAGACTGTAACCCATTCTAAGAACCATTTTTTTTTCCTCCCTCATAGCCATATGGTTTTTGAGAGGTAGATGAATGAAAAAATAGCAACTCTTTTTTTCTTACAGTACTCACCATGCAGTATATATATATATATATATATATATATATATATATGTATATAGTTTTATTTCTTACTATTTTTCTTACTATTTCGCACAATAAAAACCCTGCTCATTAAGAAAAGAGTATTTGCATCAACACAGCAGTAACATTTTTATTTTTCTATTAAATAAACTTTGGGATGTTTTGTTTATTGCATAATGAGGGATTAACCCATAGCCCCGCTCTGTTTCTCCCTGCTATGCGTTAATCCCCCATAGCTCTGCTCTCTCTCCCTGCTATGGGGAAATCCCAAAACCCTGCAGGGCTTCTTCTCTCTCTCCTCCTGGGGCAACTGCACTTTTTAAAGCACAGCTGCTCCAGTGAATGAGCGATTTTCATGCGCCTGAAGCTCGGGTCTTCTGCGCATTAAACATTTCCCATTCAAAGAATTTTTTTTGTGTAGGTGCATTTTCTTTTTGCACCTATACTTCACAAAGCAGTGCTTGTCTGAATGAGCACTTAGTATAATTATGTCAATACAAATTAATATAGGTTTTTTTTGCAACTTTTTAACAATTTTTTTTTATGTATTCATGTTCATCCGTGCATTCAAATACCCCTAACACTTTTCTTTTTTGTCAGCAGTGCTGTGGATGAGGGATGAGTTGTACTTTGTAATGGTGCCATCTGTTGATCCATGCAATGTTTTGATCACTTTCTATTCTGTTTTTTTGTAAGGCGAGATAGGCAAAATTATCTATTTCCGCCATGTTTTTTGTATTTTCTTTTCATAACCTGCACTGGGCAGGTGAAATAATGTACTAATTTTTTAATGGGTCATTATGAATGCAGCGATACCACATGTGTGATTAAAAAAAAAAATGTTTACATAGTAAAGGGAGGACAGGTAGGGTTTTGCCATTTTTACTTATTTTTTGCTATTTTTTTATACTTTTTAAAAAAAATTTATTTTTGTCCCACTAGAGAACTTGAATATCACCATATTTTATCATTCTTTTAGTATAATACTATACTACAGTATATCACTTAATTAGAAGGCCTTTGAAGCTCAGCCAGAGGCTGAGCCTAATAGACCACCATAGCTGGCACACCCACAGGTCATATTCAAGACTCCAGATGCCATAGCAACCCATTGGGACTCAGCAATCACATTGTGGAGGTCTAATGGGTGACAGAGGGAGACCCCTCCCTCTGTCGGCATTTTACATGCCAAGATCACACTGACCGTGGCATGCAAAGAGTTAAACAGCAGAGATCCATGGTTTCTTTAATCTCCACTGTTAGAGCAGGTGTCAAGATGGCATCTGGTAGCTGAGCACCCACTCCACTGAGGCCTGGATTCTGATGCGGGACTGTCTAAAGACGGCAGGCACATCAGAATAAAGCCTCTTAATTGTTGCTGTTAAAAGGTGTATGGGTGGTCATTAAGAGGTTAAACATATGACAGCTTAATGGTCTATCCAAACAATTAGAGATAAGTGAACTGAACTCTTAAAAATGCAAATTTATGTTAAACTTTACTAAAAGTTTGGTTCTCAATGAACCTGAACCTCATTTAATCTTGACTGGAAGTTCATAAAAAACTAGTATTGAATGCTGTCTAAGGGCCCTGAAACAGTGGTGGTGGTGGCTCAGTGGTCAACACTGTTGCTTGCAGCACTGAGGTCTTAGGTTAAATTATGATCAAGAAAAACAGACATCTACATGGACTGTGTAAAAGTCAATGCAGATGCAATTCTTGGCCAGATTAGAACGTAGGGTTCCAGCACTGCAGGGCGACAGTGCTAACCATTGAACTACATAATTGAAGGACCACCATTGTCGTTTCAGGGCTCTTAGACAGTGATCAATACTAGTTTTAGAGTTTTCTATAAATATCCATTTCTGTTCGTACCAAACCAAACCTTTTAATGAAATTCAGTGAACCAGCCTTACTGAACTTTTCAAACGTTTGCTCATCTTCACAAGGAAAAGAGCACCAAACTATATATTAACTTTCAAAAACAGATATGAACAGAAAGGAATAATCAGGTACTAATGGTGGTCAGGTAGAAGCCAGTTGGACTAATGCAAGATGAAGAAGTAATTAAAGCTAATGCAGGCTATGATAAAATTTGATACAAATCATCTAAATCCCAAAGCTCACAACTGATTATAGATTCTACAATACATTTATATGCAGCTAATATATTTTCATAGGACTGGTGAACCACAAGCAAATATCTTATATAGTACATATGCAAATAAGCATACACTTATACGTCTTTATTGTGCACATGCTATCAAAGCAGAAAATGATGAAGCTTCAAGTCATTGTGAGCTCAAGCAGATAACATATGACAAATCCTCACAATGAGTTTGTAACGTCTCTGATATTCATTTTTGGAAACTTTTTCTAAACATACAAACTTACAGTACTTTGTGAAGAAACAGCTTCAGCAACAGTGACATCTTCAGTCAATAACTATGTATTAACAAAAGCAAAGTGATATCATCTAGATGTAGCAGAGTTGAATAGATCCCTTGGAGCTTTACTTTTTTTAAAAATTCATAACAATTCATTGACTTAAAGAACAACTCTTATGACCTCATGTGAGTGGGGCAGTTGCATTATTTTTCAGCAGCGGCCATGCTGACTTAAAGTGCCTCTCGTTATCCCCTTCTACCCTCTCTTGTTCCCCCATAAAGGCTCTTCTTTGTTTCAATTCCCAGAGCTGTGAACATGTCAAGTGGGTGGTCCTGAGCCCTTACTGTCACTGGTTGATATGAAACTTGTCAACAGTAGTGACCACCTACCTGACACATACACAGCAAAACTAAGAAGAGTCCATATAGGTTAATGGGAGCAAAGGCGTAACTTGAAGCTCCTGGGCCCCAATGTAAAACCTGGAATGGGGCCCCCAACTATAATGCTTTATTCATAGTACTAGGCTCCCTATAAGGAGAAGAGAGGCCTTATGGGCCCCCCAAGGCTCCTGGGGCCGGGTGCAACCGCATCCCCTGCATCCTCTATAGTTACGCCCCTGAATGGGAGGGAATAGAGGAAAGAGAGAGACAGTTAGAGGCAGCAGGGACATGAGGACATGACAAGTCATGTTAAACATGACTCAGTTGGCATCCTACCTGGCATTTTATGGAAAGGAACAAAGGAAGTGGGTCCCAATAGTAAATTACAGTCTCAGCTGTTCAGGACTGTCAAGCTGAACTCTGCTGCACCTGTATATATTGTTCCTTTTTCTTATAAAACTTGTCTATATAATAATGAAATCAGTGCAATGATTGCTGCACACTGAATGGTCACTTTCTTAAAGAAACTGGCCTTTTCACAATTGATGCTTCCATGTATAGAAATTAGACTCCTGACACCAGAGTGCCCCACAAAATTACATGAGTAGGTTGCCCATGGATGAGTTTTAGCGTGAATCCACATTCAAACTGGGAAATCAGTAATCTGACCACTTCCAATGAGGTCTAGTCATCGGTGCTAGACTAGCCAGGGCTGGGATTTCATACACTGGCAACCTTGTTGGGTTTTCTCATGTAGCAGTGCAGAGAGTATACCGAGAACAGTGTGATTAAGGAAAACCATCCAGCAAAAGGTGATCCTGTGGATGAAAACAACTCTGCACCCAAAGGGGTCAGAAGGAGATGTCAAGAATCATTCTGACGAGCAGGTGCTGTACAGTTAAGTAAAGAGCAGGCAAATACAATGCTAGTGCTCCAACTAACATGTCCAAATACACAACATATCATTCCTTATCATGGATGGGTAGTAACAGCAGACGACCAGTTCCAGCGTCATTCCGGTTTAAGAGAAACAGAATGGCGAGACTACGGGGAGCAAAAGAGTGGAAAAAATTGTATCCTTTAGCAGTGGAAAAACATTACCTGGTCAGATGAGTCCAAATTTCTGTTGCAGCGGGATGATAGGAGGTTCATAATTTGGCGCAGGCAGAATGAATCAATGAACCCTTCAGAGCAGGAGTGTAGCTAAAGGCTCATGGGCCCGGGTGCAAAAGTTTACCTTGCTGCCCTCCAACGTCTATTAACCCCTTAACGCAGAGGTGTAACTTGAAGCTCATGGGCCTCAATGCAAAACCTGTAACAGGGCCCCCAACTATAATGCTTTATTTATAGCACTGGGCTCCCTATACTGAGAAAAGAAGCATTATGGGCCACCTAAGGCTCCTGGGCCCGGGTGCAACCGTATCCCCTATAGTTACGCCAGTGCTTCAGAGCATGTCAGTACTCCCATCTAATGTATGGCAACTACAGAAGTTTCCAGACTGTCTGAGCCAGTATTGATGCAGGACAATTTCAACACTTAGTGCAGTCTATGCCATGACGAATTATTACAATTCTGATGGTCAAAGGAGGTCCAATAAGATACTAGATGGGTGTCTCAAATCAAGAAGCCATTCAGTGTACATAATACTGTTGCCCCTTAAAACTAAATGTGTCCTTGGGGTATCTACACACACATATAATATCAGTCTTGCTGTAACTTATCCTTAAATAAAATGTAATATATATATATATATATATATATATATATATATATATATATATATATATAAGTTTAAAGGTGGTTGATGTGGATTTTTGCCCTAAATCACTTTTTCTGCAATAATCTTCTATCCCAGGTGGAAGAAATAAAAAAAATAAATCAATTAATGTATATATAATATTATATATGGAGAAATATATATACTATATAACACCTGTGTGTTGTCATCTGTCCCCAATGTAGAGGAATTGGAGGGAATATGATATATAGTTATTTAACCTTTCTCCATTCATACATAATCTAATATGGTAACGGAAGAAAAAAAAAAAGCCTTAGAGAAAGCATTCTTATCCCAGCGTGAGCAAGATGACATTCATGGTTGAATCAGCCCCTCTCAGCAAGATGTGTAATTGAAAAAGCCAAGGGAAGCGACCCTAATCCCAGTGCCCTGCTGGTGTCAAAATGCATTATTCTCACATGGACAAATGACCGGCTTGTGAGGTTCACCCCATGTCACACTTTCAAGATCCCAATGTGCTGCATATGTATATATACAATTTACAGCCATGGTCAGTCTTGTTCGATGGGGAAATTCTGTTTTTATGGAAATAAAACTTAAAGGTGTTTCCTTGGACAACAATACAAGCTTGAATAGGTTTAAAACATAAAATTTTAAAAAAAGCTGTTTACCTAATTAATTCTACTTTGTTCCCATCGCAGCGCCAGTCCCCGGGGTTCTGTAGTCTTAAAAGTAATGTGTCATCATAAAATAACCATTATGTATTTGCAGGAGTTATTTTTCACACTTTTGCTTCAGTTATGTGATTTTGAATAGTAAATAAGATTATAACGCACTTTTTGTGACGTTTTTACCGCACTTTTTGTGATGTTGTTATATTGCAGTTGAACCTCATTGTTCCTCTTTTATCTATTCTATTGGAAACATTATTTAGTTTGTGTTTGCATTGTGATAATGCACAACTAGACTAGTATAGTAATAAGCTACAGATGTGTAAGCAAGACTAAATCTGAACAGATTTAAAGGGAAACGGCCACGTTCCCACAGCACCATAAACTAAGTTGTGGTGCTGTTAAAGAATGTGACAGGAAGCCAGGTGAGGTATTTTTTTTTTTATACACGCGCAATCCAACGGTGTCCCCTATTTGTAGTTGAAACAGTATGATAATCTGACTCTTTTCTGAATCATGTGCATGCTCTCTCCCATAGGCCACAAGGATGACAATACTCTTGATCTGGTCTTCCTCCATCTCTGCTCTGCTTCACACTTCACTAACTCCCCTCTCCCGCTCTCGGACAATAACCTCCTCTCTTTCTCTGTTAAGCTCCCTAGCATCTGCCCAGACCCATCTATCTATCATACATACAGGAACCTTCAGGCCATTCAGACCCCAAACATTGCTGAGTTCTTACAGTCTTCTCTGTCCCCCATCTCTCTCCTTCTGTCCCAATCTGGCTGCCGCACATTACAACACCACTCTCAAACATGCCCTGGATGAAGCAGCACCACCTGTGACCTCAGCTATCTGATGCAGACCTCGGCAACCCTGGCTCACGCCCCAAACGTGCTTCATCTAGCGGTGCTCTAGGTGTGCTGAACAGCTGTGGAGAAAGTCACAAATGTCCACAGACTTTCTCCACTTCAAATTCATGCTCACAATCTACAAATTCATGCCCTACAATCTAGCCCTCCACCATGCCAAGCAAGTCTACTTTACCTCTCTTGTATCCTCACTAACTCACAACCCTAAACAACTCTTTGACACTTTTCACTCTATTTTCAGGAGAATGCAAGGGACTCTGAAAAGAGTCAGATCTTCATGCCGTACACCTATTTCACTGGTGGTAGCACTGAATCGTGGGAGTGTGAGTATAAAAAAGACCTCACCCGGCTCCCTGTCGTGGTCCCTAATAGTTCCATAACTTAGTTTATGGAGAAGTGGGGATGGGACAGGTTCCCTTTAAGGTCTGTTGATATAACTAAGGCTACATTCACATCTTGTTTGAGCCCCTATTCATGCCTCACATCTGAGGGTTTTGTGTGACATGCCGAAAATGGCATTAAATGGAATGTCAGCATTTTTAAGGCAGTAAACGAAGCCTAGCAGTAGGATAATCACTTGCCCCATTTAGAACACTTATTGTGCCATGTCTATTTGCAAAGACATGCCTGTGTAATCACTGTTTAAAAAGTCCTTGGGGGGCATGTAAATTAAGAATATCTGTCCGGTGGACATGCTGGACTGTCTCTTCTCAACAAATTTTGCCCACAAGCCTGCCCCTCTCTTCTAAGGTTACACTGCAAATTCTCATGAAGGGCAGAATTGCCATGCTCATCTGTGGACATCGGTGACATTAGAGCATCGCAAAACTTTGCAGCACTGCCTTAGAAAAGAGGGGTGAGTTTATGGGTACGCCCACTGGACCGTTCTGCCTAATTTACATGCTGTGCAGAAACATTATAAACAGCAATTACACAGGTATGGCTTTGCAAATAGACATGGAATCATAAGTTTTCTAAATGAAGGCAAATGAAAGCATTCTGCAGCTAGTTATGCTCCTTATTGAAATTTGATTATGCTCTTGCTTATGGGGCTATATGGTAATAAAGATTTGTTATGCATTACAGAGTCCGGTTCGGCATCCTCATTTCCCGTGAGCTCATTGCCTTGTTCCTTTAATGGATCATGCGGGTCACACTCTGGTTTAATGTCTAAGTAGTTTGATCATTGGCTCACTGGTGCTTTTATTTCATTTTATATGAGGGGCCAGTATGCACTGAGGCTTGTCTAGCTGCATACAGCGACAGCTTGAGCCTTCTCTGGTGGACTTGGACATCTCGGAGCCCCTGTTACTTAGGTCACTGGAGATACTAAAGCCGGTGTTTCCGGCGCATGCGCTCTGATTGTAGTGGGCATAACAGGCCCTGGAGTGTTCTGGGATGGGAGTGCCTGCTGTACTGTGGCCCTTAATGATGACATCACTCGAGGAGCATAGACTGATGGTATCTATCCACCAGCTGGTAATTAACTTTTTAATTGTTATTGGTATTTAAGCTTGTATTGTGAGTAGTAGCAAATAGGCTTGAGAAGGGTCCGACATGGATTGAAACGTTGCCGCTGCTATATTGTTGTGAATTCCATTTTTGTATGCTGTGGGAACCATAATGGAATAAAGTTCCCTTTTATTAAAAAAATTGCCTTTGATGCTGCCTCCTACTACATGGACTATTTGGTAAGTGGATTAGGCCTGGATCCGGTCTTCTGAGGCGTGACATCACCGTGGCTTGTATTGTCATATGACGTGTGCCACCTCACTGACTGCCGCTGTGAATTGATGCTTTGAACTATTTTCGGTAGATTAGACAATACACTTGGACTGGAAGCCTAAATGGGGATCTGAATATGCTGTGACTGTAGCCTAACAATGTTCCTGTTCTCTCATTATTTATGGCAGCATGAAAAAGGGTTTGGTACCATGTTAGCCAGTTGACCAAAATGTCATTGCTTTCAGTAAGAGAAATCACATAATCGTGTAGATATGATATGTTTTATTGGCTAACAAAAATACATGACGTTATAGTGAGCTTTCGGACCTCTCAGGGTCCATCCTCAGACATAATGGCACAAAGATGTATTTACTATAACACATGATGACATGTGAAGGCATGGAACTTAATTTGCACTAGAAAATACCAGAAACTGAGGGTAAGAGGGCACAGACATGTTGGGATTAAAAGCATTTAGATAAATATCAGGGAGGGATGACCATAACTGTAAATAATTAGTCCAGTGACAAGGAATGTGAAAGGAATGTGACATCTCTCCTTCAGACCTGCAAACAAGGAAGATGGAACAATACATCTGCAGTGCCAACTATTGGACGACAGCATTCCTTCAAATCAATGTAAGAGTTTTTACCAAGTCTGTAAAACAATGATTGGGAATAGCACCCCTTCCAGGTGTTCTCCTTGAGAAGAGACGATGCCATTCCCCGTCCCACTCACCCCCCAGGTGAGGTGGCCATAAATGTGTACGCCCAAATTCTTCTGTGATGCTGTGACTTGAAGTTGCCCTTCCGTATGATAACTCCCATCTGTTCTATGTTGTGTCCGTGACCACAGAAATGTTTTGCCACAGGTAATTCAGTCTTTCCCTCTCTGATTATGTGGTGATGCGATCTCATCCTCGCTCTCAGTTTTTGTCCTGTTTCCCCAACATAAAGACCCCCAACAGGACATTCCCAGGATCAGGTACACAACATTGGATATGAAACATGTGAATGTAGTCCTGTAGTGTGTTGGGGCTATGTATCCTGTTCATTATCAGTACATGTGAGCAGGACCTGTAGGGATACGTTCCTTTTCCATGTATCAGAGGGCAATGCACTCCTGATTATAAAGTACCTCAAATTGGAGGTTGCCTGTAGCATAGGAGGGGAGGATTCAGAAATATCTTTTTTAGATACCAGATGAGGGCAGCTGCATTTTAATTTTCTGGTGTGCTGTCTACTATACAGGGACCTGAAGAAGCTCCTGTCCTCACCATAGAAAGCAATTTCCAGCTGTTAGATGTAAGGATTTGCTTTATCTATATTAGTTATCTGATTAATTTTCTTTATATGTCCTTTTGTATAATTTATGGTTGACATTTTAGAGGTTTTTAGAAGAAAAGTTTTCCATAAAGTTCTGGTTTCAGAATACAATATTTTCAACATATACTGATCGGCTTGGAATCAATTAATAACGACTTTAAAATTGCACAGGCATACCTAACACCCTCATTTGCTAACATTAGTTGTAATCTATCCTCTGGTAGGGTTTTTATTCAGGTTAAAGTAATTAAAGCTCTTAATTGCATATGCTATTGACATTTCAAGCCCTTCTACAGCTATTTCTGCTTATATCGAGTCAGACTAGAAGGCATAATTTGTTAGCATACAGGATATAGTGTGTTGCTACAGCTGAACCATATCAATAGTACTTAATAGCATTAGTCACCAAAGTACAGATGTGTACTTCCGTACTCGTCCTATTGGCTGAATGTGATAACTGGCACACAATAACCAGCTTTTCAAAACAACATAGTTTTGTAGTACTCTGTCAAGAGATGTATATCCTACATATGTCTACTTCGGCCATCCAGTGGTTGTGTTTTGACTTTCAGCTGGTCAAGTGATTTTTCTAGCATGTTGCCATATTGTTTGAATTGATCTTGTAATTAATTAAGTATCCACAAATTTGAGCTAAGGCAAGGGTGGGAAAATCTTTATGTTAAGGGGAAACAAATGAACAGGGCTAAAGCCTACAATAGCTTTAAAGTTATTTTTATGGACCTTGGGTTTCCACTTCTTTCCAGAATTTGATGATATATTGCATATGTCAATGAAATGAAATCGCTCACAGTACAGATCTTCTCCTATTGTAGTCATTAGTTTTCTCTGCCTTCTCTATCTACTTATTTACACTATTACACAACTATACAGATTTTGCTGCCCTTCAGCTTCTTACTTTTACATCACATACACCTCATGATGTCACCTATAGATTTTTTTAGTTAATAGTTTTATCATTACCAAGAAAACTTCCAAGCAGCTGGGCTGGCGTAAAATAAAAAAATAGAGCCCCTCTCCCCGGACCCCTGGGAAGCAGCTGAGCGGCTCCCATGACCCTGATGCTAGCTTCTGGGTGTTCAGCCAGCGAAAGTCAGATGACCTCTGTGGCTAATCAGAGGCCGCACAGTCACACTTGCAAACTCCTGGCATCATGATGCCTAGAATGTAGGCAATGATGCCAGAAGTTCAGCCGGGGATGCTGTGGCCTCTATTCGGTCGCAGGGGTCATATGACTTCTCCTGGCTGCACACCAGGAAACTGCCATTGGGATCGTAGGGAGCCACTCAGCTATGTTCCTGGGGGGCTGCAGAGAAGTGAGTATATTCTATTTTTTTTTTTTTTTTTTACACTGGGCCCAGCTGCTTGGAAATTCTTTTTTGTAATAAAACCCCTGTCTGCCATAAAACAATGTCTCCCATGTCAGTCACAATGCCCCAGCCAACAATGCCCCTTATACCAGTCACAATGCCTCTATCCAAGCTTCAATGCCACCACTCCAAAACTAGGCTGGCCTTCTTCTTATCTGACATGTGCTGTTTACCACTGGCCCTAATTTGTCACCAACCAGTTATTAGTATACTGTTGTTTGTATTATATTTTTGTAAGTGTGTTATACATATTGCAGTGATTTTTTAAAATTCATTTGGCTTGGGTGAAAGGAAAATGGTCTTTAGTGAAATTCTAAATGTTCTTACATGTCCATTTTTGCATTGTGAAAGTATATACTGTATAATGTGAAGCCTACATACATGTCCTGCATTGTATCTTGTTGGTATGCTTAGTTGTTTTTATAGAATATATCAAAGCCCAGAGGAATGACTGCAATTAAGAAATGAAACTGTAAAATTCATTTGTATTTGACAAAGGCATTTGCCATTAACTTCAAACTTGTAATGATCTTCATTTTAGAGAAGATATTGATAGATCAAGTGACTGCAATTTATAAAAGAATATTGTCTGTCCTTTTGGATTAGATTTCCTTTCAAATGCTGGGAATGGTTGCTCGACACATTATTTGGGGTCGGCAGTCACATTGTCTGACTCCTGTCACTGTTCAAGGATCTTTATGCTCACTTGAGAAAGAAAAGCTAAAGGGAAAAAGAAGAATAGGCAAGAAATGATTTAAAGATGGTGAAGAGCAAAGCTGGGTCAAGGTTGTTGAACCTCCTCTCCCTCAAAAAAACCCATATATTGAAGTACAGGGCTACCTCAATCCAGGACAGGATAAGCTGGAGTAGAAACCAGTGCTACCACCAAGGCTGAACAATAACTCTATACAATATAGTAGCAAATTTGAGTATCGATGCCATAAAATTATGGAAGGGGAAAGATAAAAAATAATAATAATAATGATACATATAATAAAAACAAAACACTAAAGATAATGACAGAAATAAAAATGAATTAGTGTATACATTTTGTATTATACTGCACATTAATCATAGATGTCCTCTAGTACCTCATTGAGGCCAAGGGGAATTAGTGTGTTCATCTTATAAATCCACTACAGTTCCCAGCGCTTTAAAATGTATTAGTTGCTCTTCATTTATCTGGTCAATGGGAGTCACCCTGAACCCAGTAAAATTAAAATCATGGACTAATTCCACATGCCGGGAAACACTGTGCTTTAAATATCTTCTACTAACATTGGATTTTTGCTTGCTAAGATGTTCTTGTAGGGTCATACTATAGTAGTTCTTCCTCTATATAGAAAAAATCACAATGTGAGCAAGACAGCGCCTTGATAATGCTATTGTATATTGATGACAATAAAGGCTCCTTATTAGGAGAAAAAGGAACTTACCTGATACTATGCGGAGGGTCCCTGGATATAGGGAACCAACCCACAAGCACCAGGGATCCTAGCAAGCTCAGACAGTTATCAATCGTCTTACTATCCCACAAGGCCCCCACAGATATGGAGAGCAGCACGAGGAGGAACCCAAATTTTAACAAAGAAAAATGGGTGAAGACAATGTAAGATTATATCAGGAGAAAAGTCCCTCTGCGCTCATATGGAATAGGTTTGAGTAGAACATCAAGCATCTTGAGGAAGGTGCTTTCCATGCGCTGAAACGCATTGCATAATCCTTCTATCCAAAAATAAAGAATTTAGATTCCATTGGACTCCAAGTGGATCTTTTGGCCTTAAGGAGGGTTTTTTTTCTCAAATTTATTTGAGAAGGCCACCCCTCCTCCCTTCCCAAATAAGTAAAGAACTACTCAAACCCGTTCTGTATGAGCACAGAGGATCTTTTCTCCTGACACATTCTTTATCTTCTGCATAGAAGGCCACTAGGACATTCCAATAGATAAATAAATGATATATAAAAAGGCACAATAAAAATTTGAAGTAACTAATTTATAGACATGTTTTGCTTTTATTGGTGTTTAGTGATAAGCAGACCTTTGAAATGTTCGGTGAGACAAACTTTACAGTTTATTTTGGTCTGAATTAGTTTGAACTGAATTTAAAGTTTACCAAAACCACTAAGACTGGCGTATAACACTATTTAAGAGCCATACAAACCAATTTTAACACACCTGGCTTTTATGGCTCTCAGATAGTACTATACAACAGTGTTCAGGACCATTGTTGAGAAAACCGAGCCAGTACAACCCTATTTTGAGTAGAACTTGGCTAAAAGCTTGGTTCACGTTCATGCCAAACTGAACAGTTAACAAAGTTGGCCGTAAAACTGTCGCTTTCTGGTTTGGTATACTCAATAGTATTGGTGATGTTTTCATAATAATTACATTTTGCACATTCATCAAAAAAACAAGATTCAACAGTCTATATGGAAGCAGCTTGAGTGATCCTAATATCTGTTGGGGAAAGCAAGGATTAAGCATGGTAAATGGTAACATGTCCATTCATTATTCCTCCTAGAGACCTGTCAGAACCAGTGGTGTCTACCATGGGCTTTTCGCCCCTTTCCCTGGAGCAATAAACCTGCAGAACTAGCCTTTGAATTTCAGCAATTCAGAGTACAAGGAGAATGTATTATTTGATATCCAAACAAGGAAAAAGGAACTCTAACCAATAGTAATATACACAAATTGGCCACTTTACTATAATTCCTTTCACTAATGAAGCATCCCTGTATAGAAACTAGAGCTGTGATCCCAAACTGTACCTTAAAATCAAATGAACTAGTTTTCTGTGGATCAGTTTTAGCGTGAATCCACACTCAAATGGTAAAATTGAGCTATCTGAGCGACTTCGAACAAGGCATGATAATTGGTGCTAGACTAGGCAGGGCCAGAATTTCAGAGCTTTATGAAGTTTTTTTCAAGCGATGATATAAAGAGTTTACTGAGAATGGTGTAATCGAGTAAGGGGAATCCTGTGGATGTAAACACAAAAGATGTCAGAAGACGATGTCAACATTGCATAGTCAATAGAGATGAGCGAGCACCAAAATGCTCGAGTGCTCGTTACTCGAGTCGAACTTTCAGTGATGTTCGAGAGTTCGTTTCGAGTAACGAACCCCATTGAAGTCAATGGGCGACTCAAGCATTTTTGTATATGACTGGTGCTCCGCTAAGGTTTTCATTTGTGAAAATCTTAGCAAATCACCAAAGTCATGTAAAAAACACAGAAATAGATAGGGCAGGCGAGGAGCAACATGCAGGGCTGCATTTCGGGCTCTGAGGTCTCACTATTGTGGCAAGAGTGACCCCCCCCCCCCCCGCACTGTCAGCATAAAGATCGTTCTCCTCTGCCACAGCTGTAAAAGCTGTGGCAGAGAAGAACGATGTTAGCCCATTGAATTCAATGGAGCCGGCAATACAGCCGGCTCTATTGAAACCAATGGGCTGCCGGCGAGCGCGGGATGAATTTTTGGGAAGGGCTTAAAAATATAAGCCCTTACCTGAAAATCATCCTAAAATGTGTAAAAAAAATAAATAAAATTATGTCAGCATTAAGATAGTTCTCCTCTGCCACAGCTGTAACAGCTGTGGCAGAGAAGAACGATGTTAGCCCATTGAATTCAATGGAGCTGGCAATACAGCAGGTTCCACTGAAAGCAATGGGCTGCCGGCGAGCACGGGATGAATTTTCGGGAAGGGCTTAAAAATAAAAGCCCTTACCTGAAAATCATCCTAAAATGTGTAAAAAAAATAAATAAAATTATGTCAGCATTAAGATAGTTCTCCTCTGCCACAGCTGTAACAGCTGTGGCAGAGAAGAACGATGTTAGCCCATTGAATTCAATGGAGCTGGCAATACAGCAGGTTCCACTGAAAGCAATGGGCTGCCGGCGAGCACGGGATGAATTTTCGGGAAGGGCTTAAAAATAAAAGCCCTTACCTGAAAATCATCCTAAAATGTGTAAAAAAAATAAATAAAATTATGTCAGCATTAAGATAGTTCTCCTCTGCCACAGCTGTAACAGCTGTGGCAGAGAAGAACGATGTTAGCCCATTGAATTCAATGGAGCTGGCAATACAGCAGGTTCCACTGAAAGCAATGGGCTGCCGGCGAGCACGGGATGAATTTTCGGGAAGGGCTTAAAAATAAAAGCCCTTACCTGAAAATCATCCTAAAATGTGTAAAAAAAATAAATAAAATTATGTCAGCATTAAGATAGTTCTCCTCTGCCACAGCTGTGGCAGAGAAGAATGATGTTAGCCCATTGAATTCAATGGAGCCGGCAATACAGCCGGCTCCATTGAAAGCAATGGGCTGCCGGCGAGCGCGGGATGAATTTTCGGGAAGGGCTTAAAAACATAAGCCCTTACCTGAAAATCATCTTAAAATGTGTAAAAATAAAAAAAAATGTATACTCACCTTTCCGCTGCAGCCGGAGTTCAGCCGCGTCTGGCCGGCAGTTCTCCTGAACTGCTCTGTGTAGTATTCATGAATGGGTGAGTGAGTGCTGCCTCTGATTGACTCAGCGCAGGGACCAATCAGAGACAGCACTCACCCATTCATGAATTCATGAATGGGTGTGAGTGAGAGCTGCCTCTAATTGGTGAGGCTGTGACCAATCAGAGGCAGCTCATTCAGCGGGCGGGGATTTTAAATCCCTGGCTGGTGATAGATCAGCAGTTCAGCACCAAAGTGCAGGGGACAGCAGGAGAAGACGCAGCTGTGCCCTGGCAGCTGAAGGGAGCTGAGTATCTATTTTTTTTGTTTTTTAAATCACTTTTAATTCATTTCCAGGGAATGGCTTATATGTAAAGCCCTTCCCTGAAAAAGAATTCAGGTGTGCCAGCAGACCATTGTCTTCAATGGAGTCGCTGGCAGCAGCAGCGGCTCCATTAAAGAGAATGCCTGCATTTTTCTTCTTTTTTAGGGCGCCTACCCACTGGCATTGCCAATTTTCGTGCGTTTTCCGCGCGTTTTTCGCAGCTTTTTCGTCAATTTCCATTGACAATCATGGGTGCATTAAGAGAAAAATAAGGAGACATATGCAACTGACAGTTCCTATGTTAAAAATTGCAACGGACCGGAAAAAAACCCCCAATGGACAAGAACACATTCTATACTAATTGCTCTTCAGAAAAAACGCTAAACGCAATTTAGCATCGCAGGAGAAAAACGCCAGTGGGTAGGCGCCCTTACACTTAAATCTTTCTTTTTCAGGGAAGGACTTATATGTAAAGTCCTTCGCTGAAAAGGAATGCAGGGAGCCAGCAGGCCATTGTTTTCAGCGGAGCCGCCGGCAGCAGCCGCGGCTCCATTGAAAACAATGCGTGCATTCCCTATGGTGCACGCATGTCCTATCTTTGCAGGCACGCATCGGCAAAGTACGGACATGTGCACACACCATAGGGAATGCAGTGTTGTAAATACAAGAGTGTTTTTGTACGTGCGTATGCATGCACCAAAACACGCTCGTCTGAACGCACCCTAAGGCCTTAGTCAGACGGGCGTTTTTTCGCGCGATTTGCGGATCGCATGACGGATGCGCATCCGCAAATCGCGTGACCGGGGCCCGAAAATCGCCCGAAAATACTGCTCCTAGCCGCGTTTCAATAGAAACGGGCCGGAGCTGTCCAGCGCATTGCATTCAATGGAGCCGGCAATACAGCCGGCTCCATTGAAAGCAATGCGTTGCGGGTGAGTGTGGGATGAATTGTCGGGAAGGGCTTAAATATATAAGCCCTTCCCTGCAATTCATCCAGAAATGTGTTAAAATAAAAAATATATATATACTCACCTTGTCCCGGCAGCCGGAGCTCAGCGCTGAGCCAATCAGAGGCAAGTCTGACTCACACCCCCTTCACACCCACTGCAGGCTGGCCGCGCTGAGCTCCAGCTGCCGGGACAAGGTGAGTATATATATATTTTTTATTTTAACACATTTCTGGATGAATTGCAGGGAAGGGCTTATATATTTAAGCCCTTCCCGACAATTCATCCCGCGCACGCTGGCAGCCCATTGCTTTCAATGGAGCCGGCTGTATTGCCGGCTCCATTGAATTCAACGGGCAAACATCGTTCTTCTCTGTTACAGCTGTGGAAGAGAAGAATGATTTCTCTTCTATATGTTATCAATGGGGTCGGCGCTGCTGCCGCCGACCCCATTGAGCGCATATAGAGAAGAGAACAGAAATCGAAGATCGCAGATAGGTGCGATCTGCGATTTCTGTTCTATAATTTATCGGACGAGCGCATAAAAAGCGCTCATGTGTCCGATACCATTGCAAAGCAATGGTTTTAAAAAATCGCCGGACGCATGCGCATGCGCAAATTGGGCGAAAAAACGCCCGTCTGACTAAGGGCGCCTACCCACTTGCGTTGCCGATTTTCGCGCATGAAAAACGCGGTGTTTTCGCGCGTTTTCCGCTGCGTTTTTTGCAGCCCTCCATTGACAATAATGGGTGCATTAAGAGAAAAATAAGGAGACATATGCAACTGACAGTTCCTATGTGAAAAAACCCCACGAAACGGAAAAAAAAACCCAGATGGACAACAACACATTTCCCGAAAATAAGATGCGTCTTACATTAATTTTGCTCCCAAATATGCACTACGTCTTATTTTCAGTGGGTGTCTTATTTCACCGCAGCAAACCCGTCTGTGGCCGCTAGTCCCTCAATTGGCCAGCTTTGTGGACGAAATTTCTCAGAAATCTCGTCCACATGGGACAGCAAATCTGTCACGGCAAAGCTGGGAGAAGCCGGTGTTGTGGTGCGGATTCACCGGCCACAGAAACAGAAAAGTGTGCAGCCAGGTCGCTTCAAAACAAGCGGCTGAGTGCCGTGGGTTTTGAAGCAGCGCTTTCCCGGCGGAAATCTCACTGTTTATCGCTGTGGCCAAACTGCGAGATTTCCGCTGGAAATACGCTCTGTGAGAACCCAGCCTTAAGAATCACACACAGGTTGCCAGAGTCACACACAGAGCCATATAAAAATAAGGGCTGTAAAGTAACGTACCTGTCTGCAGACAGAAGTTCCTGTACCACTTGTAAGCAGGGATGGTATTGCAGCTTCCGGCCACCAGGGGGAGCTCATCAAAGCAGACATGTACAGCAGGAACAGAACGTACAGTATGGACTTTTCCAGCCAGCAAGGGGAGCTCACAACAGCACACTCGTACAGCACAGCAGGGACAGGATAACAGCAGACTGTCTGCAGATCTACCTATACATCTGGAGGTAGGAGACAACGGGGATGGCAGCAGGGAACAGGCCTCTTGACTTGTCTGCACACTTTACTATGCCTTACTATCGGGGGGTGCCTTATATTTGGGACTTCTGCAAATTTTAGGGGGTGTCTTATTTTCAGGGGGTGTCTTATTTTCGGGGAAACACGGTAATTGCTCTTGAGAAAAAACGCAAAACATCACAGGAAAAAAAATCGCAAGTGGGTAGGCACCCTAAGGCCTTAAGGATGATTTTTACGTAAGGGCTTATATTTTTTGCCCTTCCCGAAAATTCACCCCGCGCTCGCCGGCAGCCCATTGCTTTCAATGGGCTAACATCGTTCTTCTCTGCCACAGCTGTTACAGCTGTGGCAGAGGAGAACGATCTTTATGCTGACATAATTTTTTTAATTTTATTTTTACACATCTTAGGATGATTTTCAGGTAAGGGCTTATATTTTTAAGCCCTTCCCGAAAATTCACCCCGCGCTCGCCGGCAGCCAATTGCTTTCAATGGAGCCGGCTGTATTGCCGGCTCCATTGAATTCAATGGGCTAACATCGTTTTTCTCTGCCACAGCTGTTACAGCTGTGGCAGAGGAGAACGATCTTTATGCTGACATAATTTTTTTATTTTATTTTTACACATTTCTGGATGAATTGCAGGGAAGGGCTTATATTTTTAAGCCCTTCCCGACAATTCATCCCGCGCTCACCGGCAGCCCATTGCTTTCAATGGAGCCGGCTGTATTGCCGGCTCCATTGAATTCAATGGTCAGTGCTCGTTTAATCGAGACGAGTACCGCGTGGTGCTCGTCTCGAGTAACGAGCATCTTGAGCACCCTAATACTCGAACGAGCATCAAACTCAGACAAGTATGCTCGCTCATCTCTAATAGTCAACCAATTTTCTAATTTCCAATGCCACTGTTCAGCACTATTATCTTGCCTGGATCTAACAGCAACTTTGCTGGTCTTTGAAAACTTCCTGATGCCGTTATATCCTTGAATACCAATATTTTTTGCTGAGTACAAAACAGTGGCATTATTGTAATTGATTTCTTAAAGAGGTTGCTCATAAATATTTTTTTTTTTCCAGAAACAGTGCTACTATTGTCTATGGGACATTCAAACTCCTCCTCACTGGAGTATAGCAATTGCAAGTTTTAATTATGCTCTATTCAAAAACAAAGGTGCAGAGCTTAGTTCTTTAAGTTGTGCAAAAGATTTTTTTTATTGTATATCACAAAGCCCTGACAATTGAATACCCTTTAGGCTTTCCATATGCGCAAGTTGCCCCTCAGATGCTCGGGCATAACTCACGTTGGACAACATATGGACACTTGTTCATGTGCTGTCTGGTTTACATGGACATAGCCATAGACATGCATTAGCATGTCCTATTTTGCATCTGTGATATGGGAAGGAATAGGACATGCATAGAGTTTTTCATGTGGACCATCGGTGCGCATGTATAACTGTCAATCTGAATAACACCATAGGCTATAATGCGCTGTATGCTGTCCATGAATTAGCACAGACAGCACATGGCTTCAAATATGCTAATCTGCCGGAGATCTTAGAGAAACTGCAATTAGAAGTGAGGCGCAACACTTCGCCAATGCAGCTCAACTTCTGTAATGTGAATGAACACAAATCCCTATATATTCCAAGATCCAGTAAACCATTTAACTAAACAATGGAAGTTTTTATGGTATAAAAGTGCTGGCAATATATATATAAATATTTCATTGTTAATGCCAAGAACATATATTTCCCAATAGTTCTTTTGGCCAATTAGCGGAGTTTGGTGTCACAAATACTACATGCATGTCACATTGCCCAGGAGGTAACGTGTGGTGGGTTTAAACATGTAGATGCACCATGATACGACTCGTCTCAGTTGAGATGGTGATATATATGATTTTTATAAGAAGTATTTCACCTTTTTCATGAAGAGATGTTAAAAAGTTAAGTAGAGCGAGGAACGTCTTCTTGATGTTTACGGGATAAAATGTTCTAACATACTTTTGGCCACTAAATACAGTATATTTCTTCCACACACTTTAAAACATACCTAACTTTTCAGATGACTTTTCAGAATAAGCTTTAGTGTTTGTACATGAGGGTTAACAATATTTCTGTCCAATATATAATTTCAATCCTGTATTTTCCCCATTTTTTTCCCTCTCAAAGATGTCAATCTGATTTTCTCAGGACTTATGGTAGGACCTCAGCTGTTGTGCTGTGTTTTGTAGATTGTGCAGAGAAATTCAGATTCTGTTCTCTAACTGTTTGTAACACATATAGAGAGACATAGCATTATCATGGAGGTCATTACGGGAGTTCAGAGCAGTGAAGATGTGAATTCAGTAGCTAAATCACTATTAGCTGCAGGCATGGTCTGTGTGAGTCTCTCCTTCTCTCATCCTATTCCTGCCTTTCCTGCTTTACACACTTTAATAAGCACATTGATTTATCTTCCTCCTCTTGCTGCTTTGCTGTCATCCCATCTCCAGTGACACACTTGACAATTTTTTTGATTGCAGAAGTAAAATTTCAATATTTTGTTCTGTTCCCTCCTCTGCCTAAATTAGCTATTTCTCAGAAAAATTAACCTTGATGGACATGTATATTTCCAACAGTTGAAACAAATACAAAAGCTAAAAAAGCAAAAAAACATTTTTATAATATTATTGATGTTTTACTTTTTCACGATGATAAAACCAAAAGAAATATCCCCAATAGGTACTCAATTCTATAAGAAATTGATTTATGATTAAAAAGTTTTAGTCTCCCACTTTTTAAAGAACAACTAAGATGGTTGTTTAGAGACCAAAAGAGCAATTTTGAGCCTGATGGTGATTGGTTACATTCAAAGTGTTTAAGACAGGAATCTTTCATTTTGTGATTTTATTACTTTCAATGAAAAATGAAAATCTATCAGATTGCATCCAGTAGTTCCATTGCCTAAAGACACGGATGGCATTGCTTAACTTCAGGTTTCCTCATTTATGATGGCTAGACCGTCATTAGACACATTTATCTCACACATCACATCCTCAGATGAAATACAATTAATAGGACAGCAGTGAAATATATATTGAGCCTTAACCATCTTCTAAACTTCAGAGCGGATACATTGCAATGCACCACCAGGCATGTCTAGACTTCTGAATTTCATTTCACAATGGCAAATTTTATGTTCTTGCGATGACTTTGGTAGATGCCTTTAAAAAGGTTAGAAATTGATCATAATTAGTCTAAAAAGCACTAGCGTTTAATTCCACTTGTTGTACTCATTTGTTTTAATTTTAAAATATCCTTGGCGCATTATAAAGATGACAGTCATAAATATTTACACAAAAGTAACTGGATTTTCTATTATGTGACCTTTTTATGTGGACTTTGAAACTTTTTGATAAGAAACACGATGTCCTGTTATTTAACTCAAATTTGCTTTGTGCTGTTTTAGATAGAGGAAAGCAAAAGAGGAACTAACGTCCTTACATAAACTTACATGGATGAAAGCCATATAGTATCACAAGGGTGACAGAGCTTGACAGATGTAGCTACAGCACATAGTGCTTAAGCTCATTATCCTTCCCCAATGACATAATATGTACCTGTGGCTTCATGCATGTTTATACGAGAGTTAGGGTGGCCGGCCATACACATTTGGCCTAGATCAGACAAACTTGCACATTTTGTGAGGTACAGCCAATCATCTAATGTGTGCTAGGGAGCAGGCAGTTGGATTTCAATTGCCAATCAGTTTTTATTAAGAGATAAGCTAGTGTCAGAGGCGTCAGGCAGTGGATTTTTTCCTCCTTACATTCCTAACACACAGACTATCAGCCAAGCTAAGTATCTATGTGTATGGGGGTGTCCAGCAAGAGAGCAGTTGGCTGAACAAGTGTTTGACCAACAGCTGTCCAGAACGCATGGACAGCTTTAGGCCAGAAGCAGTTTGATTGACAACTTTATATGACCATCTCAACTTTATTATCACTGACCTGAGGGATGTTTCCAGGCAAATCTCTGGTCTTGACTGCCTCTTGGAGATTTAGATTTAATTACAGTCTGATTCCCAGGTAATAATTTCAGAATACCTTCTAACTAGTGACATCTGCAAACACTGAATGCAAAACCAGGAATTAAGGCATAGTGATGACCGAAGTTTTGAGATTAGTTCTGCCAATTCATCAGTTGATTGGTTCAGTCTAAATAAATTCGAACCAAACCGGAAATTCACAAAAAAGCCTAAAGCTGATGTATTACACTGAGAACCATAATAACTTTGTATTACACTCTAAGGCCTCAGTCACAAGGGGGCATCGGCACCCGTACACCGGCGCCGATGCGCCCGTGTGACTGCAGGAAGGAGACGGCCGTACCTAAAGACGGCCGTCTCTCTGCAGTGCCGGAGGAAAGAACATGTGACCGGCAATGAAGCCCGTCACATGTTCTTTCCTCCGGCGCTGCAGAGAGACGGCCGTCTTCAGGCACGGCCGTCTGCTGGTGTCAGTCACACGGGCGCATCGGTGCTGGTGTACGGGTGCCGAAGCGCCCGTGTGACTGAGGCCTAAGAGTGTATACCAAACTTTTAATGGCTTTAGGGCTCCTGCACACTTGCAGTTTTCTTGCGCGTTTTTTTGTCACGTGATATCGTTGCATTTTTTCATGCGTTTATTAATGTGACTCTCCAATGTTAAAAACGCATCACACAAAAATTGCAAAGCACCAACTTGCGATGCGTTTTTAACATTAGAAAGTCCCATTGACAATCGCTTGAAAAAAGTGCAAGAAAAATGCAAGTGTGCAGGAGCCCTTAGAGAGTGCTTTACACCAGTGTTCAGGACTAATGTTGAGCAAACTGAAACAGTGAAACCCTTTTTTGGGTAGAACCTTGCTAAAAGCTTGGCTTGGGTTTGTGCCATACCAAACTTTTGCAAAGTTTGATCAGAAACAGGGTTCCACTGGTTTGTTTCACTCAACAGCCCAAGGAAATATTGTTTAAAGTGACCCTCCAAATTTAGGACTAAATTCTGTTCCTGGACCAGAGGGAGGAGGAGGTATATTATCTGTAGATGATCTTCTTGGCCGTTTCTTTGTTCCCGTGTTCTAGATGCTACTTTTAGATGGCCAAGAATGTCTGATCAATGATACTGTGCTCAGCTACATTAAATCGTATGAACCTACTCTCTGTCATCTGCCATTATGTTCTAGATGCTCATTAGGAAAGGTCTGGACTCTGTATAGGGAGTACCCATACAGCTTGTCTCTAACAGCAACAGCTGAATACTTGCAGATGATAACTAAAGAATAATATGGAGGCAGAAGTGTGGTTGAACAAATCAGAAGTCAAGGCCGCTAGAGTTCACATATGGGCAACGGCTGGTGGATCAGACAGCAAATTCAGAAAAACATTATGGATAGGATCAGACTAGAAACACTTGACTTGGGTGGACAACTGAACAAAAAATACCTAGTAAAAAAACAAGACCATGAAATGATGCAGAGGCTTTTGGGATATTTTAAAGATGAAAGGATGGAGAACCAGATCGAAAGCTAGGGGGAAAAGGGAGGCAGAAATAGAGGGGGTCGAAGCTTGAGACAAGCAATACTAACATCAGGGAGAGAGCAATGCTATTGCA
Source organism: Eleutherodactylus coqui (assembly GCF_035609145.1). Classification (NCBI taxonomy): domain Eukaryota; kingdom Metazoa; phylum Chordata; class Amphibia; order Anura; family Eleutherodactylidae; genus Eleutherodactylus; species Eleutherodactylus coqui. The sequence continues at coordinate 64,212,647 of NC_089841.1, read as the reverse complement.
TATGGATCGTGATCATGTATTAGGTGGGTCTGCTTACATGGTCACCTCTGTGTCCTAGACATCCATGATTTGGGTAAGAATAAAGACAAATTGGTGACCAACAGACCAAGCAAAGAAAATCAGAGTTATTTACATAATGTGTTACTCATCACTGGCTTGGCAGCTGGGCATCTCCACACAGTCCAGTCAGATGTGAAAAACACCATAACTTTTACATTTCCAGTTGATTCAACTGCAAATTAGACAGTAAATTTAGAAAGTCAATTTTCCCATCAGACCTTGCAGAAAGGTTAAACTGTACAGAAACTAGTAGCATGACTGTGTGACTACCAAATTTCACTGCAAGCTACATGTTAGTCAGGTGAAATGTATAAATTTCAAAAATAAAGGAATCAGATCAGTGGTTTTCTTTTGAGTATTATTTTTTACATGCCATAAGTGTGAGATTCTTTGCTACAGTATATTGCACCCCAAAAATATATCCACATGTAAGTAATGAGTCCATGCTGTCTTTAGGCAATGCTGAACAGTAGTTACCCTAAAAAAGGCCTAGAAGAAGAAAGAAGTTGTGCAAGATTATGAAATTATTTACTTTATTTTCAGAAACAGTGCCACTCTTGTCCATGACTGTATCTGGTATTGCAGCTAAGTCCAATTCACTTTATTACTACACACATTGTATGGTCACATAGGGTGCAGTTTCTAGGGAGAAAAAAATTGTCTACTGTATTCTTTTATAGTATTCCACAGTTTAAAAGGAGTCTGCCAGCTCAAACATGTGGCCCAAACTCCAGACATCATGATACAACGCGGGAGGAGCTGAGGGGATTTATATATTGTTTTATGGGAAAAACATTCAGTATAACTTAGTATTCAGTATGCTTTTTCTAAGCTGAACAATCTGATGGGTGGGCGGTCCTATCAGTGATCGACAGTCTTCCCTGTATGTACAGTCATACACAGATAACTGTCAATGATGTTAGGTATGACCACTGGACTGCTCATCTCAGAATGAGCAGAGATATAAGTGAATAATATATAGATTATTTCCCCATAAACTATATACCAATCTGCTCAGCTCCCCTTGCTCTATAACACGCCACCTGCATGTTATCAAAACCATATAGGGGTTCTCTATAGACCACCAAAAATAACAGAAGGCACTAAAATTTATTATTGCCCAAACCGAGCAAAAGACAGTGAGGTAATTAATAGTAATTATTAGGAAAGTATAATACCAGTGTTTCTGGTAGTGCAATGTGCCAAACAGCTGTGATACATGTTACATCCATTATGATCCTCACACATCACACACACAGCTTTACTACATCTATCCTGACCCCACACATCACACAGCTCTACTACATCCATTCTGATTCCCACACATCACACACAGCTCTACTACATCCATCCTGATTCACACACATTACACACACAGCGCTACTACATCCATCCTGACCCCCCCCCCCCCACATCACACACAGCTCTACTCCATCCATCCTAACCCCACACATTACACACACAGCACATTACACACATAGCTCCGCTACATGGTACATCCATTATGATCCCCACCCATCACACACAGCTCTACTACATCAATCCTGACCCCACACATCACACACACAGCACATAACACACACAGCTCTGCTACATCCTGATTCACACACACAGCTCTGCTACATCTATTTTGATCCCCACACAAGACCAACACAGCTTGGCTTCTCCCACAGCAGTGACATCACCGCAGGTCCTTTAGCTCACCGGATCTCTGTGGTAGTGGTAGGTCAGTGTCCTCTGTTAGGACCGCTGAGTTGTGTCTGAGATAATAATTACTTAGTTGTATTCTCATTTTGTTATTTTTGTCCTCCCCTTTTCAAGAGCCCTAACTGTATTGTTCTTCTGTTAGTCAGGCACTGTGTTTTATATATAGTATAGGAACTGCGATGACGTCACCAGGGGGTGGAGCATGAGAAGAACCCATACAATACTTTCTACCAAACTGCAGAATGGTTCCGCCCACAGCAGTGATGTCACCACAGGTCCTACGGCCCATCGGATCTCTGTGGTGGAGGTAGGTTAGTGTCTTCTGTCAGGACTGCTGTGCTGTGTCTGAGATAATAACGGCTTAGTTGTATTCTCATTTTGTTATTTTTGTCCTTCTCTTTTCAAGAACCCTAACTGTCTTGTTCTTCTGTCGGTCAGGCTCTGTGTTTTATATATGTTGTAGGACCTGCGATGACATCACCATGGGGTGGAGCGATGATGTCACCAGGGGTGGAGCATAAGAAACACTCACATACTAACTGACAAGTGGTCGTAAGTTGTTTGATTATGGGAGACTTTGACTACCCGGAAATAAACTGGGAAGCAAAAACCTGTGGATCTCATAGAGGTAGCAAGTTTCTGTCAATTACTAGAGTTAATTATCTTACCCAATTTGTACAGGAAATAACTAGAGTGATGGCCATTTTGGACTTAATAGTAACAAACAGACCTGACATAATAACAGGGGTGCAGGTTGGGGACACCTGGGAAAAAACTTTAGGAAGACCAAGTTTGAACAGCTCAGAGATGCCCTTAATCTTATTGACTGAAATAATGTGCTCAAAAATAAGAGTACAGACAATAAATTGGAAATGTTTAAAAATATCCTAAATACTTACTGAGAGAGGTTCATACCTTACAGGAATAAAAGGGTTAGGAATAGGAGAAACCCAATGTGGCTCAATAAAGATGCAAAGGGGGCAAAAAGAAAGCATTTAAAGGGGTTGTCCCGCGAAAGCAAGTGGGGTTATACACTTCTGTATGGCCATATTAATGCACTTTGTAATATACATCGTGCATTAAATATGAGCCATACAGAAGTTATTCACTTATCCACTCCGTTGCTGGTGTCCCCGTCTCCATGGCTCCGTCTAATTTCAGCGTCTAATCGCCCGATTAGATGCGCTTGCGCAGAAGGGTCTTCTCCCTTCTTGACGGTCCGGGCACGAGCGGCGTTCTGGCTCCGCCCCTTCTGTGCGTCATCGCGTAGCTCCGCCCCGTCACGTGTGCCGATTCCAGCCAATCAGGAGGCTGGAATCAGCAATAGATCGCACAGAGCCCACGGTGCACCATGGGAGAAGACCCACGGTGCATCGTGGGTGAAGATCCCGGCGGCCATCTTGGAGAAAAAGAAAGAAGAAGATGCAGAGAGGGGATTCGGGTAAGTAAAATTTTTTTTTATTTCACCACATCCCTTGGGTTTGTCCTACGCTGAACGGGGGGCCTATGCAAAAAAAACCCCTGTTTCGGCGCGGGACAACCCCTTTAAGCTACTAAAACAAGAAGATAGTGGAGAAGCACTAAAAACCTATAGGGAAATAATAAATTATGTAAAAATCCAAAGCGTTTAATACTGTGCTGCATAAAAGGTTGGTATATAAAATGAGAATGCTAGGTCTGTGCCAGAATGTGTGTAAATGGGTAAGTAACTGGCTCAATGATAGAAAACAGAGAGGGGTTATAAGTGGTTCATGCTCTGATTGGATCACTGTTATAGTGGGGTACCACAGCGGTTTGGGTCCAATTCCTTTGAATAGATTTATTAATGACCTAGCAGAAGGATTGCACAGTAAAATATTAATATTTGCAGATGACACAAAACTATGTAAAGAAATTGACAAAAAAAGGACACAAGGTGGTTGCAAGAGGATCTGGATAAGTTGGGGGCTTGGGCAGAAAAGTGGCAAATGAGGTTTAATACTGATAAATGTAAGGTTATGCACATGGGCAGTGAAATACATGTCACCATTACACACTAAATGGGAAACCACTGGGTAACACTGACATGGAAAAGGACTTGGGGATTTTGGTTAACTGTAAGCTTTACTGGAGCAAAGGCAAATATGATCATGGGGTGCATGAAAATAGGTCATGGGTAAAATTACGAGAACATTGTTCTTCCTCTTTACAAGTCACTGGCCGGACCACACATGGAATATTGTGGACAGTTTTGGGCTCCGGTACTCCAGAAGGACATATCAGAGCTTGAGCGGGTACAAAGGTGGGCATCTAAAGTAATAAACGGAATGAGTGAACTACAATACCCAGAAAGATTATCAAAATTGAGAAAAAGACGGCTGAAGGGTGAACTAATGATTATGTATGAATATATCAGGGGACAATACAGAAATCTCTCCTCTACATCTAGAAGAAAAAAGATTTCTACACCAACATAGAAGGGGCTCTTTACAATAAGAGCAGTAAGACAATGATACTCTCTGCCTGAGGACAATGGAAAATTCAATAAAAGAAAAACAAAAAAATATTGTTAAAAATTTTTTGTGCCACCATCTGTTGACCCCCCATAACCTTTTTTACTTTTCCATTAACACAGTTGTGTGAGAGCTCATTTTTTGCTAGGTGACCTGTAGCTTTTCTTGGTACCAATTTTGTGCATATACAACTTTTGATTCAATTTTGGGGGGACCAAAAAAAGCATAATTCTGGCATTACATTTTTTTCTGATGGCATTCACCATGCGGGATATATATTGTTGGACATTTACTGATGTAGCAATACAAATTAGCATTTTCTTTTATGGGATGACTGCGAAAGGGATGAGGGATGTTACTTTTAATATTTATTTTTTGTAATAATTAAAATACCTTTATTTTACTTATTTTCACTTTTCTTTTGTCCCCATAGAGGATTTGAACTTTTTGCTTGTTTGTTCACTCATACAGTAAACTGTAACACAATTGGAATGCATAACACTGTATTCTGACAGGTGTTATATTAAGACGTTCACAGGCACATCTTAAGGGCTCAGTCACATGGGGGCATCCGGGCGCCGATGCGCCCGTGTTCCGGAACACACAAGACGGCCGCACTCCAGGTGCGGACGACTCTTCGCACCGCTGGAAGAAAGAACACATGACCGGCAATGGAGCCAGTCATGTGTTCTTTCTTACGGCGGTGCGGAGAGTCATCCGCACCTGCAGTGCGGCCGTCTTATACTGCAGGAACACAGGCGCATCGGCGCCTGGATGCACCCGTGTGACTGAGCCCTAATGGGCAAATATTAATGACAGCCACGACACCTTAGCGGCACAGGCGATCTCATTGCAGGGAGCTGTTTGGGACATTTCAATCCCAATCAGGACATTTAAATGCCACTTTCAGAATTGACAAAGGTATTTTAAAGCTAACAGGTGTGATCAGTGTTATCTCCAATTGCAGTTTTTAGAAGTGCGGGTACACTCTATATAATGACACCCGACGTGTTGTATATGTACAGCGCATGTGAGGAAGGTGTTAACCTGCTTAGAACTGGTGACAGGTTCCTTTTTAAAGGGAATCTGTCACCTTGGTCGACCCCCATTACCTAAAGTAATGACTTTATAGTAAAAATGATGTTGCGTTAAAATGTGTAATTTGTATAATTACACTCTCCCCTGTTTTTCCACCTTGCATATGTAAAACGGCTGTCCAGTCCACAGCAGTATGCAAACTACCGAATGCATGCACATAATGAAGAGGATCGGTCGTCTCTATTATATGTTTACACCGAGTAGTGTGTAGAGTAGTTCACAGTGTGTCTTTAGCTCCATAGGACAGAGCTCGGTGCCTTTTTCCAGCTCAGCCTACACAGGTCACCTAAGAACAAGATTTCGCAGACTTATTTTATTTTTTGGTTTTATGGTAAGGAAGAGTTAATGAAGTAGAACGATTAGTCCTTTTTTTGGAACAAGCATGAGATGCACACTGAATACCTAGGGCTACTTTTATGAAGATCAGCATTAATACACAATATTATTATCTGCAGATTCCGGCAAAACATATGCCTTGTAGAAATAAGCAGATGCTGCTTCTTAATCCTACAGGTTATCCTTAGAATTGTAGAGATGCAAACTCGTTTTTATTAAAAATATACTTATGCTACGGTACAAAAGTGGGGAGGGGAGGGCAAGAGCGCAAACGTCTTCTCACAATAGTAGTTAATGCAGAAGACTTATGGATAAAATCATGTGGAGCTGGGAATTAGTCAACAGAGACCTCACAAAGTGCTTCCTACACATGCTGTTCTGTCAGGCTGCACAGCGTCTTCTGCTTCAGAGGTAATTACATAGATTTTCTGTCTTGTACTTTCGAATACACAGCGCAGCATAGCACTTCACCAGTGCTCGTAGCTCAGGGCTCCAGATGTATGGTGCTGGTGGATGTTTACATATTGCATCTCAAGATTTTCAAGCTACCATAAAACATGAATCTGCAACTTACCTTCCTTTCAAGCGACTATAAAGAATATTGCTTTATTCCAGGGAATGGATCCTTTATCCATACTTTGTGTTTAAACACTCATTTGTTTAGGATGCCGACTCCTCGCCATGGATCAGTCCCGAAATGAATGCACATGTTTAATATGGGAGTCTCTAGACAGGTGTTTCATTATTCATGTTCTGCTAGTAACAAAGCACTTTGGTTTTCTTAAAATAAAACATGTTAGGTTTACAAACATTTTGCAAAACAGTTACATAATGTCACAAAAAATTAACAAAGGAGTTCAGATACATTTTGGCATCAGTGAATGATACTGAATTATTACAGAATATAGTATATTTTATGATCTCGCCAGGGACTTGTATTTGGAAGCTACAGTTTGTTTTCTGGGTTCTTATAGGGTCACCGTGATGAAAATGCATTTTCCCATCCCTGCTCCCCTCATCTGATTGTCAGTCACACTCTGGAGGTATCCTATGTATTATACAGTCACTTAAATACAGTGCAGCCTCCTGTCTGATGCTTATTAGGCACCATTTTCATGCTGAGATTTCTTCATTCTCACTTTCTCTATGCTATACTAACACTCCCATGATGCAACAGCACAGCATCACATGACCAGCTAGAGATTGCACCATCTCTGCCTGCTGGAAGGACACTGTTATTACCTTCTGTATTTACCTAAAGTGTCGGTGTCCCCCTCTAACGGGCTTGTGTGGTATAGGGTCCACCATAGGAATTATGCTGAGTGCAAAACTGACTAATTAGAGAATACATGAGCCCACGTGAATCTGAGCTAGTCAGAATTGAGATCACATGATCCCCCTGAGGAGAAGGCGGCCAGGGGTTTCAGATAGAAAGGAATAACTAAACAAGGTTGACTTACTGACTTTTATATACTGGGCGCTAAGTACATAATGAATGAAAAAAAATCACTGTAGTGGCTCTTTAACCCCTTAACACTACAGGATGTAAATTTATGTCCTGGAGGTTCAGGGTTTGTATGGAGGGGGAACCAGGGGTCAATCCAACTCAATACTATGTGGATGCTGGCTGTTTCTTACAGCTAACACCTACGCGCAAATAGCTGAGTGCAGCTTTATCCCTTTAAATGCTGCTATCAATTCTGAAAGTGGAATTTAGATGCTCTCGCCCGTCATTCATTCAGGAAGAGCTGCCTGTGATTGGCTGAGCACCTCAGCCAATCACATTCAGCTCTTTCAGCAGGCGGTGATTTTAAATCCCTGCCTGCTGATAGATCAGCACCACAGAGCAGGAGACAGCAGGAGAAGACGTGGCTGAGCCCCAGCAGCTGAAGGAAGGTGAGTATTTTTTTGTTTTGTTTTTTTTACAGCACTTTTACTAGATTTTCAGGGAAGGGCTTATATTTAAAACCCTTCCCTGAAATCCATTGACAGGGTGCAATCATCAGAATCCTCTACCGCAGCTGTCATGTGTGACAGCTGCGGTAGAGAATTGAAGAATTCCTCTGCTGTATCTGTCACAGATGTAGCAGCAGAAAATAAAAGTCAAGGAGAACGCCAGACAACTTTAGAGGCAATCAATAATAAAATCAAACGACTCACCTGGTGCCAGACATGTCACCCTAAGGTGATCATGTCAGCACCCAGTGTCCCGGTAGGCGTATAGCATTTACTTTACAAATGAATCCAAAGTCCACTGAATTAATATCACTGGAGAGCTGCAGATTTCACCAAAACTCCGTTCCTCATAAGAGGTCGGATAGTACAAAGATAAAGTAAGAAATAAACGGTAATCCTGCGCTGCTTCTCATTAAAGAGGACCGATTTAAAAAAAAATTTCAACGGTTAACTTCGGATTAGAGACAAAACATGTATTTGTATATGAGGCTGTGACCTCTTATTGTACTAATAAATGTTTTGTCTCTAATCCGAAGTTGACCGTTGAATTTTTTTTAAAAATCGGTCCTCTTTAATGAGAAGCAGCGCAGGATTACCGTTTTTTTCTTACTTTATCAGATGTAGCAGCAGGGAATTCTTTCAACCAGCGGGGATGAAGGAAACATCTGCCGCATGCGGCAGATGTGTTCTTCATCCCCACAGGGGACACAGCAGCAGGTAAGTTTATTTATTTATTTTTTTTACACTAAAATTTTAGTTTTTCAGGGAAGGGCTTACATGTAAAGCCCTTCCCTGAAAAACAATGCAGGGGTGCCGGCAGACCATTATTTTCAATGTAGCCACTGGCAGCAGCTGCGGCTCCATTGAAAACAATGCACGGACCTGCATTCACACGTATTTTTGCACGTACACGGGTGCACACTTATGTACGGACCTATGTACGCACAAAAACACGCTCGTGTGAAGCCACCCTAATCGTACTGACCCATAGAATAAAGTTATCATGTCATTTTTGTTGTAGTGTGTACGCCGTAGAAACAAGCCCCCTTCCCGCCAATATGGCAGCATTTTTTTTTTTTTCCATTTCACTCCACTTAAAATTTTTTACAAGTTTTTTAGTACATTATATGGCTCATTACATAGTACCATTGAAAACACAACTTCTCCCACAAAAAATAAGCCCTCATACATCTATCTGGATGGACAAATAAAAGAGTTATCATTTTTTAAAATTGGGGAGTAAAAAACTAACAAAAAAAGGGCCCCTTAAGGGGTTTAGGCAGTCTGAGTGCTTAGTATTGCATGTATGTTGCATTGGGATCCTAGTATTTAATCCAACAAAATGCTCAATATCTGCATGGAGATTGGTTTTCTCCCTCATTAATTAAAGGGGTTTCTCAGCTTTTAAAAATTGGTGACCTATTCACAAGATAAGTTCTCAATAGATCATTTATAGGGGCTCACTCCCTTAGATCCTAGCCAATCAGGTATTCACTGAGCTGCTGTCACTGGGTATGGAGAAGGAAGTAGATAGTTCCATATAATTGCAAGCACAGCTCCTGCAGTTCCCTGCAATACAATACATTCACCTATAACTGATTGCTGTCATGTTATGCACATCAAGAGTTAAGAGGTGTTGTGGTATTATACTCCATAGAGACATAGTTTCCATTATTTGCACTATTGATGACTCACAAGCCAGAGCATTTTAAGGGGTAATCTCAAAACCTATCCCTTATTCACAGGATGCACCACCATGCTTATTGTCACCGTTCCCTTATTTGTAACCCATCACAACATTCTATTTCTCAATTTAATATTGTACCACCCATTCATGCATAGTTTATTCCCAGCAAAGTATTGAGCAAGTGCTGCCACAGCCCTGAAACATGTTTGTGTAATCTAGTCTAAGATAAAAATGGAGGAACTAAATATAATATCTTGACCGTTTTTGGGTCAGCTGCACCATTTTTTTTTTAAGTTTACACCACCAAAATTAGCATTTTTGCTCCTACAAAAAAGAAGAAGATGTATTATGAACACCTGTTTATAGACTTTAGCATCCTGGGTAGTGTTCCTCCACCCCCTGTTTTTACCATCATTATTAGGACTTTAGGTACCATGCCATCCAATCTGACCCAGCATTAGAACACAAAGGCCAAGTGGGCTCCCTCTGTCAGCCTCTTAGATGGTGTGGTCCCACTGACTGTGGGATCTGAAGGGTTAGCTATCTTGGCAGTTAATGTATGAGCCCAGCTGACTTCTGACAGTTGAGCTCTTGTTATACCTAATAGGAAGAAGCCGTGCTAGGCTTCTGATCCAGCACCATGCATTGGAAAAAGCCTGCCAGTGACTGCCATTAAAAGGAATAGGGACAATCAGTAAATGTCCACACAGCAATGTTGCATAAATAATGAATGAAGTGAGGGGACAACCTTGCACACATTAAAGTGACCGTACAGATTATTTTGAAGTTGGTTGATGCTTGAACAGCCAAGGAATGATTGATCATCTGGTGAACAGACAAAGCCATGCACATTTTAGCCATTATTGGCTGTCAAAGTTGTTGAAACTTGAATGAAAGATTCTTCTTGGGACATTCTTTCAGAAATAGATCTTTCGTGGGTGAAAGATCCGTCTTTCAATGAAGGAGCTTTAGTGGATTAAAGCCTAGTCTAGATTCTCCATCCACACAAAATATTTTTAGTCTATACTATCAGTCAAAAATTCAAATGTGGCTGATTACTTTCCAGATAATAAAGGTCTGTTACTGGTCAACTGAAATGGCCATTTATTGTTTAGTTCAATCCTATGATTGATATCTTCTATTTTTATTTAGTCAAACATTCATGGGCATCTTTACAGGCCAAGGTCCCTCTACAGTAGCCTTATTATGGCACCATTTTGTAAATGTGCATGTGTTCTAAGAAAGATGCCAAAGAAACATGAAGACCCTTGGCCCCAAAGAAAAATGTGTAGTGGCCCCTGCATACTGCATGCCCTTTACAATACTGGTGTCTTCTTTTGTTGCAAAAAAGGGCATTTGGCTCACTTCAGCTACCAGGACTCAGGAGCATCTGCTACTCTACAAACTCCTGTAGTTTGCCCTCTAAAACATGCATTTTTAGACCTCACTTTCATGGGGAAAACTGCTGCATTGACTATTATGAGAATAAAGTCTAAAAAGATTTTTTTTCTTAAATTAAATTATCATTCTTGTAAAACTCTAGCTAAAAGCAATTAATCTGAACTTTTAATGGTAATATTCCTTACCCCCCTGCAGTACAGTATTTCATTCATCCTGCTATGCTAATTGGAATTAAATGATGATACCTACTACTGTATATTCCCAGTTGACGATAACAATTGAGTTTAATTTTCCAAAAGTTGCAACAGAAGAGTTTGTAATAATAGATTAAAAGTTGGGTTCTACAAAAATAGAAGTCAACCTACAAACTAAGATCTGTAGCATCTCTACCATATAATGTACACCTAAGAGAAATCATCCAATCATCTTAATTCAAAAGCAATTGCATACACACAAAGAATATGTAGTAGAGTTGCATAGCGGTGCTATCAGGGCTTGAACCCAGGAGCTCCTGTGCTACAAGTGGCAACTCTCCCTGCTGAGCTATCCAGCCATCTGCATAGCTCCCCTGCTGGACCTTAGCCTTGTTTCTGGACTACTAATCTGGTCCCCTGTCTTGGCTTTGTCCTGCTCTTAATTAGACATACTATAAAAGCCCAGGCTTTCCACTGCATCATTGTCTGATTATTGTGTCTCCCAGCCCATAGTCAAGCTCCACCTGTCTGCTCCTTTGAGACAAACTGCTACAACCGTGCACCAACCTCTGGCTTTCTCTGAATATGCTACGTGCCTGCTCCTTTGTACTGCAAACTGATAATGTGTTACTGATCTCTGGCTTTCTCTGAATTTGCTACGTGCCTGCTCCTTTGTACTGCAAACTGATACATGTGTTACTGACCTCTGGCTTCCTCTGACTATTCTATGTGCCTGAGCCTTTGTACTGCAAACCAATACTTTCATTACTGACCTCTGGCTTCCTCTGACTACGCTATCTGTCTGCTCAGGTTACAACACTGAGACTTCAAACCAGAACCAGATCATGACAAGTACATATAAAATTGTAACCTAATGGATCCTAATGACATTGACATCCATGAAGTAGAGCCAGAAAGTAATACTTACAAAAATGCATTATCTATGATCTATCGGCGTACCTCTTGGTGAGTTGTCCTATGATGTAATTTTGATGTCAACAAAAAAATAATACAAAGGTACAAAGGTCTTTCTGACATCTGTCTTCAGCATAAGATTGGCAGCACACAATTCTATGGTTTGCTATAAAACTACAATGGCAATACCTATTTTTCTTTAATATTTTGGTTTAATGTAGTATTTAAAGTATGTTATTGAACATCATAGTAGAAATATTTGCTAGTGAAACCCAAAACTATACTATATACGATTTGAAAACTGAAACATACCATCCGAATTATGGGGCAGAGTGGACAAGTGGAGCTACACAGCAGTTCTGTTAAGCTCTCACCATGTCTTCCACCCACAGTCCTGGCAACGTTTCGATTTATAATCCCAGAAATGGAACTTCTGGGCAGGAGCTTAACAGAACTTATCTTAGCCATTAATAAAAACTGTTGAAACAGGCACCAGTAGGTCTCCCTTTTGCCAAGTTTCCATTAATTTTCTGTGTTTTGTGCTGAAAAGAATCAAGCAATGCATGACTTATCTCAAAGTTTTTCGTTGATATAAGTGACTCTTTAAGAGCATTCATTCTTCAAATCAAAGTCACCTTTGTTTGCATTTTTTGATATATAATTTCTGCATTACTTTTGCTTTTATTAAACTAACTAGTATTGGATGACAACTACTAATGTCTGCAAATTACAATTCCAATACATTTCTTTTCCAACAGTTCTTCTTTTCTTATCCTCATCTTATCTTCTTACTCCTTGTCGTGGATAGAACATTGGAATTCTGGTCACAGGCTGCTCAAAACTAGGCAAGGTCTCATTCACATCAGTGTTGGAAGTTCCTTTCAGAACCTCTGCTGCTAAATTCACTTACAAAATTGAAAAAGCATAGCATGCTGCACTTCTTCAACCTGTAAAATGCCAGAAGCCCAGTTGGGCACTGAATGAACTCCATTATAGTCAATGGAGTCCAATATTACAAACAAATGAAAGTCAATGCAGTCATGTTGCAGCTCCCAATTTGTTATGACTGAGGCCTGTTGATGGTAAAAACTCCAAACTCTCTGGACTCCATGCAATCATAGGATCTCGGCAACTTGCTAGTGGCAGCACAAATGTATCGACTTCATTAATTTACAATGTTGCAGGGCTACATGGTGATCTTTGGTCATTCAGCATGTGTTGCGGCCAAAGGTGTCATATAGTCTAGCCTAAAAGTTACATAGTTCAAAATAAATATAAGAATCCACACTCATTGAATAACTGGACTAGCACTTTAGTTTTTTTCTCTCCCCTGCTGTTCATTGATGGTATCGGCATTACACGCAGGTCATTGTGTGTGGCAGGAGGGTTAACATAACAATTTTTAGCTGGATTTTAGTCCATACAATAGTAAGACCTTTCGAACCCTTCAAAAACATTAATTCAAAAAGAAATTGAAATAAATATAATCCTAAAATTTTATTATCAATGCACATATAATTTTTCATTAACTTTTTTCCTGTTTCTTTAAAAATAACATTTTCTGTAAAATTTTGAACTAAACTGTTATAGCTATTAGCAAAGGCAGCTGGTCATCCTTCAATGGAGGGTTATCAAATTTAACACCCCCCCCCCCCAAAAAAAAATAAACTTCCACCACTGATTGCCGTAACACATTGCTGTTATAAAAATGGACATTCTCCATCTGTACTGCAAAGTGTAATGTCATATGCCAAGGTGGAAAGTCCAAGTGTTCATTAGCAGACCAATTCTGCCACAAAATTGACAGAAAATATATTTCGGACATGAAATGAGAGTGAACGAGCTGTGGAATGAGTTAAGGTTGAAAATGGAACAAATTAAAATAAAACTATTTTAAAATTCTCCAAAAAGAGGATATTTCATTGTAGTATTGTTATTTAGTCTTCTGCATAGATGAAGCGGCAAGTGATAATAATGACTTGGATCAATGTATCAGTTTTGCTTTACCAGTAAATTTAAAAATAGCGATGGAAAAACAAAATCCGAGGCACAAGACGGTTGTTGCTGACAAGATACTGCAGGGCATGAATTTAAAGTGTAAACACTATGACAGGCTTGTTGAAAGGCTTGTTAGAAAATGACATGTTTGAACTTAGCTGGACGTTCAAAAAAGTGAACATTCAATTGCTGAGGCGCTGAGGCGCCTTTGTTGATTGCTGGTTACATTGTGTTTGGAGTGCTGTGATCAGATATGGAAACCTCATTATCAAGAGGACTGGAAAGGTCTTAGGAATGGTAGTAGTAGCAATGAAGAAGGAAAGCTGAGTGTAACAGTAATCTTCCCCCTATCTCTGTTTTAGTTTGAATGACTGTTTAACCCATTAGGATGCATATTTTTTGCCCTTTCTTAATGTATCTATTTTTTTCCTTAGTCTGACGAAGCTGTAGAAGGTCCTCTTATTTCACTAGACACTTTAGTACATACTCTACACCAATCAGACATAACATTAAAAGCCAATTGCAGCATTGTATTTTGAGCTACAGGATATGTTGGATATATACAGTAAATAATGCATGTACTGTGCAAAGGTTTTAGGCAGGTGTGGAAAAAAATGCTGCAAAGTATGAATACTTCCAAAAATGGAAGTGTTAATAGTTTTTTGGTCAATTAGGACAATGCAAAGTGAATGAAGAACAGAGAAATCTAAGTCACATTAATATTGTTGGTGAGACCACCCTTTACCTTCAAAACAGCATCAGTTCATCTAGGTACACTTGCACATGGATTTTGAAGGAACTCAACAGGGATGTTGTTTCAAACATCCTGGAAAACTAACTACAGATGTTCTGTGGATGTAGCTTGTTCAAATACTTCTGTCTCCTCATGTAGTCCCAGACGGACTTAAAGGGGTTGTCCCGCGAAAGCAAGTGGGTCTATACACTTCTGTATGGCCATATTAATGCACTTTGTAATGTACATTGTGCATTAATTATGAGCCATACAGAAGTTATAAGAAGTTATTCACTTACCTGTTCCGTTGCTAGCGTCCTCGTCTCCATGGTGCCGTCTAATTTTCAGCGTCTAATCGCCGGATTAGACGCGCTTGCGCAGTCCGGGTCTTCTTCTTTTCTGAATGGGGCCGCTCGTGCCGGAGAGTGGCTCCTGGTGGCTCTGCCCCGTCACGTGCCGATTCCAGCCAATCAGGAGGCTGGAATCGGCAATGGACCGCACAGAAGACCTGCGGTCCACCGAGGGAGAAGATCTCGGCGGCCATCTTTAACCGGTAAGTAAGAAGTCACCGGAGCGCGGGGATTCAGGTAAGCACTGTCCAGTTCTCTGTTTTAACCCCTGCATCGGGGTTGTCTCGCGCCGAACGGGGGGGCTATTGAAAAAAAAAAAAACCCGTTTCGGCGCGGGACAACCCCTTTAAGGATGTTGAGATCAGGGCTTTGTAAGGTGCTATATCATCACTTCTAGAACTCCTTGTTTTTCTTTAGGGCTTAGTCACACGGCCGCCGATGCGCCCGTGTGACTGAGCCCTTACTTCAGGAAGAAGACAGCCGCACTTCAGGATGGACGACTCCCCGCAGCGCCGAAGAAAGAACACATGACTGGCAATGAAGCCGGTTACATATTCTTTCTTCCGGAGCTGCAGAGAGACGTCCATTCTGAAGTGCGGCCCTCTTCCTCCTGCAGTAACACAGGCGCCGATGCGCCCGTGTGACTAAGCCCTTATGCTGAAGATAGTCCTTAATGACATCGGCTATATGTTTTGGGTCATTGTTCTGCTGCAGAATAAATTTGGAGCCAATCAGATGCCCTCTACTTTTGAAAGAATTCGCACTTTGCACCACTTTTTATGTATCTATTTATTTTTAGGCAAATTGTGCTACATTAGCTCTTTTTTTGGACTAGACCAGACGGAGTAGTTTTTGATATCGACATGCATCAGTGAACCTTGAGCACCCATGGTCCTGTTGCTGTTTTACTTGTTGCCCTTCCTTTGACCACTTTTGATAGTTGATAACCCCTGCATACTAGGAACACCCTACACGACCTGTCATTTTGGACATGCTTTGACGCTCTCACTCATATTCCTACACTTGGATATTTTTCTGCTTATAACACATCAACTTTAAACACTGACAGGTCATTTGCTGCTTAATATGATTCCATGACAGTGTGCCATTGTTACAACATAATCTATGTTGTTCATTTCATCTACAATTAAATTTATATTAGAAGGGTTGTACCAAGATTGCAAGTTATTTTACCACTGAGACCGCCGCCAATCCTGATAATGGGGGTCCTGTGTCCCCCTCTGCCTGTCACTGTGGGAGTCACTTCTTTCGCAGCAGTGATGTCAGAATAAATGATGCAGTAGCCAAGCATGCACAGTCAGTGTTCCATTTATTTTAATGGGGCTGACAGAAAAGCCTGAGTGGGTGCTGCTATAGTCAGGAGGCTGGGGGACAAAGGTAGATGACTCAGAAGTGAGACCCCCCACCAATCAGCAAGTTTTTTTTTCCCATTAACTTGTAATTTTAGTACAACCCATTTAATTAGTATAGTATGCAAAGAACAAAAACTACACTAGACACCAACTACCATAAGCACAGTATTTTGTTAATGCATCAGGATAATTTTGTGCATAGTTAGAGTTTATTAACGTATAACAGGGACTCTGTATATTTCATTAGGGTCTTCAGGGACAAGGCAAGGGGCAGAATCATTGCTCTTGTCAATTTTATTTTCTGAACATGTCTGGTATTCCTGCCCTTTGCACTGCTTAGCAGAATTCCTTTATTATATCTTTCATGATATATTTGTACCAAGGACTGTGATTGTAAAAAAGGGGCATCTACTTCTAGAGGAAAGAAGGTTTCTACACCAACATAGATGGGAGTTCTTTACTGTTAGAGCATTTATACTATGAAACTCTCAGCCTGAGGATGTGATCATGGGGAACTCACTAAAAGAGTTCAAAAGAGGCCTGGATGCCTTTCTTTAGTGTAACAATATTACATGTTATAGCCATTGATAACTTCAGGAGGGTTGACGATCCAAGGATGTATTCTGATTACCAGATTTGGAGTTGGAAATGAATCTTTTCCCTAAAATAAGGAAAATTGGCTTCTACCTCTTGGATGGATATGTGTCTTTTTTAGCATTACATATTATGTGACCATGTATCCCTTACAGTATGGTCGAGGATGGGCTGAGCTAGAAGAGGGGTGGGAGTGGGGGGTGGGAAGGAGCCTCCTGGACCTACAGCAAGTATTTGGAACCACTAGTTCTAAAAATCTGGCTGCCTGCAGGACTTAAGCAGCCTACTATCATTTGTCCCTTGTTGCTATACAGTCTAATGACATGGCCCATGAATGTACCTTGTGCAATGCATCCATGGGTATTTAAATATTACTAAGTATACAACAGGTGCAAAATCAAGTGACTTGGCACAGATCCTACTGTACGTCATTTTGCACTGAGGGTCATATGACATGAAGCTCATTGATAATCTTAAGTTTAATCTTTTTCAAATAGTTTATAACTGCATAGACCACACATAGATATGAGTGTCTACTGCTCTGGTATAAAAATGGTTTGCGAAATATAGAGCAGATTTACTCTTTTAGTTGCACTAGAATTCAATTTGAGTAGTGAAATGCCACAGATTTAGTACTTGTGTGTGCCAGTTTTTAAGCACAAAAAAGCTGGTCTAAAGCATCACACCCAAGAGGGGGTATAAAATAGGAAACCAATTGTAATGTGCACCAAAGATGTGCCAAATATATCAAACAGCATGCACAACTCTCATAGATTTAGTGAATCTTCACACTGCTCTACTAACCTATATATTAGACAACCTTAGTGAGAAATCCATAAAAACTGAAATATCATTTCAGCAAAAAAAAAGGGAAAATAAAATAATTTACTTAAAGGCCCACACCCATATGAGCTATTGTTCAATATAAATCAAGTTTTAATGATATACATATTTTTCAAAATAATATTAGTGTTTTTTCTATTTTCAATATAACAATTTATATTTTAAAAAATCCTAAAATTATACAGTTTTTACACTGAATACTACGCCTAATAATATTCTGACACTTCCTGTTCTGTAGAGAAAACTTTTCAGCAGCCATCTCATTATCATCCCAGTATGGATTACAATGAAAAGTAACACTAATATATAGACAACCCAGGGTCCACTATTCATAGGTAATGATCACAGTTCCCCTTCTCCCCTCGAGCATGCCTAATACAGTCTCTCATAGCAGTCTATGGGTCAGGTCTTGAGTATTTTGTGAATTTGCCCATGAGGCTGCAATAAAGCTTATCTTTAAATACTTTTAAAGGGGCTGTCTGGGTTTGAAAAACATGACTGCTTTCTTGAAAAAACAGTGCCGCCCTTATCTATGTTCAGTACTGCAACTCGGCTCCCATTCACTTCAAAAGAACTGGGCTGCAACACCAGACGCAACCTATGAACAGGAGTGATAATGTTTTGGGAGAGAGCAGCCATTATTTTCTAGTCCTCAACTACCCCTTTAACTGTAGATAAGGCAAAATGGCAGCCCCCATAGTTATGTGCAGAAAATAGAATAAAACAATTTAAAATCTAAAAATAAAATTATAGGAAATAGGAAAAGGAAAATCAAATGTGCTCAATTATCTGGTTTTAATTAGTAAAAAAAAAATATGATATATCACCTTTAAAAGAAATATTAAAGGACTTTTTAGGTTTCTAAGGCAAGCCAATTCTGTTGACTTACAGGATATCCTATAGTTAATAGAGTAAGAAATAACTGCACAATCACAGAACTTTAAGACTAAAATTATAATGTAAAATATTCCCAGTTGCAAAAACCACAGGATTCTAATGAGACCTATTTACTTTTTCAATACTCCAATGCATTGCTTAATCCCCGCAGGGTGCCAAAGTCATTTGACTAGAGACCTAAAATCTACATCTCACCTTATTCCACCTCGGAGTCGTATGTGATGTTGATTGAAATAAAACCTTCCTATTTATGACCCCATTTTATCCCTACTTATATTCTATACTGATATACAATGTAATTTGCTCCATATTTAGAGACTCTGACCAAATTAAAGATCACACATGACCATTGGTAAAAACGTCCCATTGTGTATTTAAGCCAAAGTATCTCTTTCATTGATATGATAGATTTCAAATAGCTAAACTACAGGGACACTTCTACTTTTCAGTAAAGAATAAATCTTTTATAACCACTTTGATTCATACTATTTCAGTCTTAAAATGCTTCCATTCTTTCCCAGCAAGACACACCATGTAAATCTTTAATGATCACAGTGGGGAAACTGAATTTATCTTAAGGTAGAAGGTAAAATGCTCCGGAGTCAAATTGCTTGAACATATTTGGCATTTTGATTTCACAGTTGAAAGTGTTTATTAATACAGCCTGACTGTAGTTGCTTTGTTTCATTTTTAACTCGATGGTGGGTCTTGTACGATGTTCCCTAAAACATATTAGATCTTAGATTTATTTGTATTAACCGGAGGAGGTTTGGAACACTTTAGGATAAGTATCTTTTTTTTTCAACTCTTCTAAATAAAGATTATGTTGGTCCTCTGAACCTTTCTTTTAGACAGCTTTAAAAATGTAATAGGTTTTTCTCCTCTGAAAAGGAATATTCCTTATTTTTTAAAACTTTATTGAATCTGTGATGTTGAAAGCCAAAATCAATGTAACCGCCTTCTTCTTACAGACATTTATTTTATCACTTGCTGTGATAAATTAAGAAGATAAGACACTGTGATAAGCCCCAACTACAAATCTTCTTAAATGTGAGAAGTCACAATATGGGTGTTTCATAAAAGTTTTTAAAGGAGATGTCTAAATGAACATTTAAGATAGATAAGTATAATAAAATAACCAAAAGTTTCCTTAGGTTAGATTGACATCACCAGTTTTTCCTTCTGTGAAAAAAGCAAATTGCAATAATGGAATGCCACCGTATGCTGACTATTTTTTTTTACTGATTCATCAAAAAAGGTGTTACATTTTGCATCCATTAAACATGTCTTAAAGTGGAAGTGTGATGATTGATATGAACTAGAGCTTAGTGGGGTATTCCAGGACTTTTCTATTTATGACCTATTCTTAAGATAAGTCATCAATTTGACATTGAAGTGGGGATGCGGCGTCTGGCATCGGGCACCGCTGCCGAACGCCTGTTTTTTGTAGTCACTGTGTAACAGAATTGGGAAAGCTTCATAGGTTGTGCAGTGTCAATAAAGAAGTATTATGGTGGAAGTGTAATGGTTACCATGAACAACATCTTACAAGGTAAGGGCTTAGTCACACGGGTGCATTGGCACCCGTATACGGGAGCCGATGCGCCCGTGTGACTGTGCTCTTACTGTAGGAAGAAGACGGACGTTCTTCAGGACGGACGACTCCCCGCAGTGCAGAAGAAAGAACACATGACCGGCAATGAAGCCGGTTACATGTTCTTTCCCCCGGGCTGCAAAGAAACGTCCGTCCTGAAGTGCATCCGTCTCCCTTCTGCAGTAACACGGGCACTGATGCGCCCGTGTGACTAAGCCCTTACTCCAGGACTTTTAATATTTATGACCTATCCTTAGGATAGGTAATCAATTTCAGATCAGTGGTGGCCTGTCATCAAGCACCCCTGCTGATCACTTGTTTTTCAGAGTCACCGTGTATTAGAACTACCGTAGCATAACTCTGTAGGTGTGCAGTGGCCCAGAATGGTACCACAAGCTTAGTCTCGTCTCATCTCCATAAATTGTTCAGTGGTTTGAAATGGTTTTGCAAGTTCAGTTTGATTCAAGTGAAGCATACAAATTTAAATAAAGAATAGGTCAAACATAATTTTAGAAAGTTTTGGAACACACCTTTATATTAAAGTCTAGGTTCAAAGAATAGTGCTCTCTAAATAATATGAATTACATGTGGACATGTAGGAAGATGATGACTTTCTTCAGGAACCTGAGGAAATTAATGGTAATCGGGATGAACAGCATATGAAAAACATATCACAATTTGGTAGAAATTTATCAAAATACATAAAACAACCCCTCCCCTGCTATGTGATACCCTGCAACAGGCTTTGGAAAAACAAATCTCTTCCCTCCTCCTTTTATGCCACTATTATAGTACTACCAAAACTGGCCAAGGACCCTCTAGATTGCGACTCATACAGCTCAATATCTCTAGCCAATGTAGACTACATAATACTAACAGGAAATATGATGTGCCATACTAGCCTCACTGGATATCAAGAAAGCATTTGACTCCAAGGAATGGAGGTTTCTAGAAGCTTGCCTTCATCGCTTTGGATTCGTCCCACAGTTCCAAAAATGGATCAAACTTATATATAAATCCCCGAAAGCTAATATTCAAGTAAATGGCATCTGCTCCAACAATTTTCCTCTCTCAAGAGGTACTAGACAAGGATGCCCATTATCCCCTGCCTTGTTTTCACTGGCTATTGAAGCCTTTGCTATTCGACTAAGGGAAACATCTGCTGTCACGGGTAATGGATAGGGGTAGTCAGACTATATGCAGATGATATTATTCTCTTTCTTCAGAACCAAGAAAAATCACTTCCTCATGGTATGAAAATTATTAACACATTCTCCCAATACTCTAGCCTGTACATCAACTGGCAAAAATCCACAATATTGTTTACAGCCCAAGGCCCGATAATAGACCCTGGTATTACCAAATACAAATTGCCAGTGGTATTTAAATTTAAATATCTAGGTACAATGATGGTACGTGATCACAAACATGTCTTGGCTGAAACCATTGAACCACTACAAGATCTAACTAAAACTAAACTTAAACTCTGGTCTAGATTACCCCTCTCTGTGTTGGGGAGAATAAATCTCATAAAAATGGTAATACAGCCCAAGTGCTTATACATCATGCTATGCCAGTCAAGATCCTGCTACATTTTTTCCAATTTATAAACTCTATACTCACCACCTTTATTTGGGGCTCATCCCATGCAAAGGTGAAACTATCTACCTTGCAGAGATCCAAGGGCCAGGCAGTCATGGCCCTCCCAGATCTCAAACTATATTACATTGCAGGACAGTTGAGGAACCTGAGGTCATGATTCTTAAGTGAAGAACTTTCCATAACCGATTACTACCTAGCTGAAATGGTAAATGGAAAAAATTTAATAAGCTACCTAGAAAGACCAGAACACTAATCTACTCCCATTGCATAAACCAACCCTAAGACTAGGGTTAACAACATTGGTAGACATGGATACGGCTAATATCCCTTACATGCAATTACTAGATGAATTGCAAACACCTCACTTGCAGTTGTTTAGGTACTTCCAATTGTGACATGCAGCAAACACCCAATTTCCTGCCACTATGATCCTGGTCTCTAAATGAAAGGATTGATACCCTGTTTCCCTGAAAATAAGACATACCCTGAAAATAAGACATAGCATGATTTTCCAGAATTTTTGAGAATGCAAAATGATTTTTCAGGCCTTTTGAGGATGCTTGAAATATAAACCCTACTCCAAAATTTAGCCCTGCTAACAGTTAATTAAAAAAGTCAATTTAAATAGTGTCCAGGCAGCTATACATGTAAAAAAGTTAAACCTTTTTGAACAAAAATGAATATAAGACAGTGTCTTATTTTCAGGGAAACACGGTATCTGTGCCATATACACATTTGCTATCAAGTAAAATTGGCCATAATTCACTACCAATTCTAAATAAATGGCAAGCTCTCATTCCAGAGCTAACACCAGAGAATTGGCAAGATATAGGGGAATCACATCTATTAGTATCCCTGGCAGTGAACAACAGACTGATATAACTGTATATAATACACCAATCTTACCTTACACCTATACGACTACATAAAAAATGGGCAGAACCCTGACATCAGATTGTCATAAATGTCATCACCCTAATGCTGACTTTTGGCACATGATATGGGACTGCACGTATATTAGAGATTTTTGGCCCGAGGTGGCAACATTTGTGTCTATGCTCTTACCGTCCCCATACACACTCACTCTAGATTCTAAAACAGCATTATTTGGCTTATTAGATGAAGAAAAATGGCCTCACCGCTTATGAATCTTTGTGAGAGGTGTCATTTTTAGCTCGGAAGGCGATTGCTGTAAAATGGATGGATACTGAATCACCTTCCATTACGGGATGGAAAAAATGAGTCAATACTACCTTATGAAATGGTAATCTACCAAAAAAGAGGATGCCCTACTAAATTTAACAAAATATGTGGTCCATGGTTGGAGGCCTGTACCATTTTGCAACAAAACTAATTATATATGTTAACTATGCAACGTAAATAAACACCAATGCAGACAGGTTTATTGTTTGGAAAGAGTTTTGTTGATGTCTTAAAGATGTTTAACCCCTTAGTGACGGCCCCATCGGGATTCTACGTCCTGGCCTGCTGGGCTTTATTCCTAGAGGACGTAGAAATCTGCATCCTCTAGGAATAAAGGCCCTGCAGGCTCAGGACGTGATAGCTCCATGCTGCTGGTTACCAGAGGTAGCCGACAGCATGGAGCTGTCATCCCGGGCCGCGGAACCCCAATCCCGGTAACGCGATCGCCGGTATTCACCGAATACCGGCGATCGCGTTAAAGGCTATGGAAAGTAAAAAACAATTAAGATTTATCTCCCCTTATGGATTGGATCCGTAAGGGGAGCTGAGAGTACTCACCCTCGTTCCTCCGTGCCATCCGGCATCTTCACTCTTCTCCCCGGCCCTGCTGCCGGTGTCTGCGCATGCGCGCCAGACGCATTACGTCACGCGCATGCACATAGAGCCGGTAGGCCCGGGAAATTTAAAAACTCCCTGCTCCCGGCTAGAATGAGTAGCTGAGAGCAGGGAGCTGTCACCGGGAGCCGCTGTATGCGGTTCCCAGTCACATGATTGCTGCTATCCAATAGATAGCAGCGATCATGTAAAAGTAAAAAAAAAGTTTAAAAAGTGTAAAAAAAAAAAAAGATAAAAAGTTTATTTCATCTCCCCGCATGGATCATATCCATGAGAGGAGATGAAATTAGGTACCTTAAGCCCCCAGATTTTTCCGCAGACCTTGCCCAGCTTCTGCGCACGCATCCGTCGCCAAAATGGCGGATGCAGGCGCAAAAGCTGCAGATTGGTGGGGTAATTTAAAATCTCCCTGCACCTGGCTACTAAATGTAGCCAAGAGCCTGGAGATTTCATGGGGTGCCATGGTACGCTTTTCCCAGTCAGGTGATCACGTAAAAGTAAAAAAAAGCTCAATTTTCACCTCCCGTCACGGATCGGATCCGTGAGGGGAGGTGAAATTACGTAACTAAGGCCACCGGCAAGGTCCCCTGGTGGGATCCTTATCCGCGGACCTTCCCCCAGTTTTGGCGCATGCGCCTGTCGCCAAAATGGCAGAGGCAAGCTCAGAAACTGGGGAGGGCAAGAGGAAATTTAAAATCTCCTTGCTCCTGGCTACTAAAGGTAGCCAAGAGCTTAGAGATGTCACAGGGGGCCGCAGTGAGCGTCTTCGGTCACGTGATCGCCATTGTCCAATGGATAATGGCGATCACGTAAAAGTCAAAAGACAGTTAAAGTTTGACGCTCCATTCAGTTTGGGCCCCGTTGTGCATCCAGACAGAAGATTAAGGCCACAATGGGTATGTTTCTTAACACGGGACAAATTGGGGTATACATTTTAAGGTGAACATCTTCATTCCTATGTATGCTGTACAAAAAAAACTATTTTTAAAATGACATAATTGCCAAAAAAACAAAAATCGTAATTTTTTCCTTCTGCTTTGCTTCGATTCATTTAAAAACGATGGGGTCAAAGTACACAGTACACCCCTAGATGAATGCGTTAAGTGGTGTAGTTTTTAAAATGGGGTCATTTGTGGGAGTCCTCTGTCGTTTTGGTCGCTCACGGGTTCTACAAGTGGGCAATGGGGCCTGAAACACCTTCAACCAAAATGTCTGTTCTGAAAACCACCCGCTGCTCCTTCCAGTTAGGGTCGTGTTGTGCATACGGACAGAAGATTAGGGCCACAATGGGTATGTTTCTGAACACGGGACAAACAGGGGTATCCATTTTTGGGTGAAAGCCTCCATTCATATGTCTGCTGTCCAAAAAAACCTGTTTTTAAAATTATATAATTGATTAAAAAAAACAAAAATCGTAATTTTTTACTTCTGCTTTGTTTTGATTCATTCAAAAACTGTTGGTCAAAATATGCAGTACACGCCTAGATTAATGCGCTAAGAGGTCTAGTTTCCAAAATGAGGTCATTTGTGGGGGTCCTGCGCGTTTTTGCCGCTCGAGGGGTCTACAAGTGAGCAATGGGGCCTAAAACGCCTTCAAGCAAAATGTCTGATCTGAAAGCCACCGGCTGCTCCTTTCGGTTTTGGCCCCGTTGTACATACAGACAGAAGATTAGGGCGACAATGGGTATGTTTCTGAACACAGGACAAACGGGGGTATGCATTTTGAGGTGTAAATCCTCATTTTCATGTGCACTATAGAAAACAATCCTGTGTTAAAAATTA
Organism: Eleutherodactylus coqui; assembly: GCF_035609145.1. Taxonomy (NCBI): domain Eukaryota; kingdom Metazoa; phylum Chordata; class Amphibia; order Anura; family Eleutherodactylidae; genus Eleutherodactylus; species Eleutherodactylus coqui. Next base: position 64,187,217 of record NC_089841.1, on the reverse strand, counting down.
CCTATTTGCAAAAATATGAAATTTTATTTTTTCTACTCTAAATTGCATTAATTCCTGAAAAGAAACTGTGGGGTCAAAATACTCCTGACCCCCTCCGTGAATACACTAAGGGGTGTAGTTTTTAAAATGGGGTCATTTGTGGGGTTATCTATAATCCTGACACCTATGAGCCTTTGCAATCTTGGCTTGGTGCCGGAAAATAAAGTGTTCCTCAAAATGTTGATAATTAATGTTAAATTTGTACGTCTCCTGAATAGTTTAAAAAAAGCGAAAGTTTTTCAAACGTGCATCCAGAATAAAGTGAACAGATGGAAATATATATATGAGCAAAAATCTATACAGTATGTTTGCACATATTTGAGATATTACAGTTGAAAATGTGAAAAAATGACAATTTTTTCAAAATTTTCCCATTTTTGGCGTTTTTAGTATTACCACCTAAATGAAGTACAATATGTGACGAAAAAACAATGTCAGAATCACTTGGATATGCAAAGCCTTTACAGAGTTATGATATGTTAAGTGACACATGTCAGATTTCCAAAATTTGGCTCCGTCACTAAGGCGCAAACAGGCTTCGTCACTAAAGGGTTAAAGATTGCAAACAATAAGAGCTGTAAACGGAGTTATGAGATGAGTTTGGATCCTTAAACATATATATGCCTATATATGCCTATGTACCAACTATATAATGTATTCAATAAAACAACGTTTTAAAAAAAGCATATCACCATTATTCCCATGGCTCTCAGGGCAAGAAAAAACAACTAATGCTGTGTTTGTAAGATAATTTGTGCAGAATAATAAAAAGGGTGGTGTGCCCTCAAGAGTAACAGTAGGAACATGCTAATTTAATGGACAATAGTAGATGTAGAGATGTCGAAAACCTTAACTTGACATATAACACTTTATGACAACTTAACTACAATGTACAACAAGGCTGTAAATTTAGTTATCACGATGTGCTAGGAATGTTAATTATCTGTAATTTAAAGATAACACCTTAAATTACAAAAAACAGGGGAGTAATATGAAGTGAAGTAAAAGGGAGGAAAGCAGTAATGTGTGGCACAAACTTCTGAATATGAAAAAGAAGCTCAAGACTGGAATAAACCTGGGGGGTTAGTTATGCACCTCTACTGTGTAAAGAGAAGAGGGTCCTTCTGCTTAAACATTACTGGTGCATACACAAGCATATAAAAGGAGATTTAGTAGTACACCCGCTAGAATTACTAAAGAAGTGGTTTATGCCCTGAAACCTGTTTTTAAATAAAAATAGAAGGGAGGGTTATTCCTGACTTGAGCCTGTTTTCCATACTTAAAAAGTGGAGCTGTACACCAATATTGTCTTCCTTTTTTGGCAAGACAATATCCATGGAGAATAATCGTGCAACAGTGTGCATGTACCATGAGTTCAGCTCGTGCAAATACCAGACCAGTTGGGATTGTGTGTATTTGGAGCAACATAGGTGTGCCCATATAATTAATGCCATCTAGCCCCGCCTTCATTTTCAACAACAACCATCCAGTTCTGGTTCCCCGGTTAGTTTTGTACTTCTTTATCATCATCATACCATATTGGAGGTGATGAGTCAGCAGTGGAGATGGCACTCTTCTCCTTTTCTTCTTCCTACTCCCGCTAGATGCCACCTGCCATCTCCGCATGAATTTTGGCTCATACATAATAGTATTCGATTTAACTATACTGTATGCCTAACAAGCTACATTGTTGTTCATGTATTATGAACTGATTCTTTGTCCAGTCTTACATTTTGTCTACAAATGAGTTACCACACAATGAGAACAAAATGCAATGTAGCGGACATTCGGAGGAAACTAATATGCTTCCATGGTCTATACTGGAATTGTAAAGTAAGAAGAAAGGCATTTCCTTAACAATCTGATTTCCCAAGGTAACAGCTAATTCCACATTCTTCAATTCTACAAAAGAGATATATTAGTTTCTAGCTGACATATTTAAAACCCAGGAGAAACAAAGAAAACTTTTAGCAGAAATGTGTTGCACTGTGATAATATGGGTGTCAATATTTGATATTGTGACACCTTTAATGAACCACATATGTGCCGTGTTATCACTAAATACAGCTATACCCAGCTGACTTGAATGGAAACTTTTAAACAAACTCAGCATTCTTTTGCTCATTACACCAGCCTGTCAGAGATGACAGCTTAGCTGAGTTTTGTTATTTCGTACTGACAAGGAACTGTATATTCACGGCTTTTTAGAATAATGTCAGCTTTTAGAGGTGCAATGTGCTGCACTAGACCTAAGAAATCTCATTTCTCTTTTACTTGGCCCAAATAAACACTTTCACTGACAGCTTCAAAAAGGAGGCTTTTCTCTCGCCTTTGACAATTATTAAGAGTAGAGAAAAAAAAGTAAATATAAATTATATACTAAAAAATATGTAGATATGTATACGGGGACTCCAATTTCTCATGAGACAAAAATCATCTATTCTTGCACCATCCAGCGGAAAAAAAAAAGTAACGTTAAACATATGTTTTCTTTTTTACCATCTGAGCCTATGGGTAATGATTGCGTGACAATTGAAAGTCATTCTTTGGATGTTATATACACATTTTTTTTTACTGGATGGAATGCATTGTTTATGTGTCATATTTTTCAGATGACAAGATACATCTGGCCACGAATGCAGCAAGGAGTAGAAGGGGGAAAGAGACAAAAAGGTATTTCAAACTAAGTTTACACTAAGGGCTCAGTCACACGGGCGTTTATTGCCGCGATTTGCGCATGCGCATGCGTCCGGCGATTTTTTTTAAAACCATTGCTTTGCAATGGTATCGGACACATGAGCGCTTTTTATGCGCTCGTCCGATAAATTAGAGAACAGAAATCGCAGATCGCACCTATCTGCGATCTGCGATTCCTGTTCTCTTCTCTATATGCGCTCAATGGGGCCGGCGGCAGCAGCGCCGACCCCAATGAGAACATATAGAAGACAAATCATTCTTCTCTGCCACAGCTGGAACAGCTGTGGCAGAGAAGAACGATGTTTGCCCATTGAATTCAATGGAGCGGCAATACAGCCGCTCCATTGAAAGCAATGGGCTGCCGGCGTGCGCGGGGTTAATTGTCGGGAAGGGGTTAAATATATAACCCCTTTCCTGCAATGCATCCTGAAAAGTGAAAAAATAAAAAAAATGTATGTACTTACCTGCTCCCGGCAGCTGGAGATCCCGGCGGCCGGCCTGCAGTGGGTGTGAAGGGGGTGTGACTCAGGCTTGCCCCTGATTGGCTCAGCCTGAGCCAATCAGAGGCTGATCTCAGTCACACCCATTCATGAATTCATGAATGGGTGTGACTGAGACTTGCTTCTGATTGGCTCAGCGCTGAGCCAATCAGGGGCAAGCCTGAGTCACACCCACTGCAGGCCGGCCGCCGGGATCTCCAGCTGCCGGGAGCAGGTAAGTACATACATTTTTTTTATTTTTTCACTTTTCAGGATGCATTGCAGGAAAGGGGTTATATATTTAACCCCTTCCCGACAATTCATCCCACACTCGCCCGCAGCGCTTGCATTCAATGGAGCCGCTGTATTGCCGTCTCCATTGAATGCAATGCGCTGGACAGCTCCGGCCCGTTTCTAATGAAACGCGGCTAGGAGCAGATTTTCGGGCGATTTTTGGGCCGATTTTTGTGCGCCGGTCACGCGATTTGCGCATGCGCATCCGTCATGCGATGCGCAAATCGCGTGAAAAAACGCCCGTGTGACTAAGGCCTAAATGAGCATGTAGCAGAATAATTATGGAATGCAAATTTTTTTACTTATATATACTGTATTTTCGTTTTATAAGACGCACTTTTCACCCCCCCCCCCCCCCCCCCCCCAAAGTAGGGGAAAAAAGTCAGTGCATCTTGTGGAGTGAACGTGCTGTTTGTTTGCGTGATTGTAAGTTTCTTTGCGCGATGGTGCGAACAATCAGGCAAAGAAACTGTCGATCAGTTAGAAGAGCAGTTCTCTCTCCCTTGTACTGCCGCCTGATCCAACCACTGATTGGTGGTGAGTTCAAAATATTTTTTCCCTATTTTATGCCTCTAAAAAGGGGGTGCATCTTATTGTCCGGTGCGTCTTAGGCCTTAGTCAGACGGGCGTTTTTAGCCGCGATTTGCGCATGCGCATGCGTCCGGCGATTTTATAAAACCATTGCTTTGCAATGGTATCGGACACATGAGCGCTTTTTATGCGCTCGTCCGATAAATTATAAAACAGAAATCGCAGATCGCACCTATCTGCGATCTGCGATTCCTGTTCTCTCCTCTATATGCGCTCAATGGGGCTGGCGGCAGCAGCGCCGACCCCATTGAGAACATATAGAAGACAAATCATTTTTCTCTGCCACAGCTGTAACAGCTGTGACAGAGAAGAACGATGTTTGCCCATTGAATTCAATGGAGCCGGCAATACAGCCGGCTCCATTGAAAGCAATAGGCTGCCGGCGTGCGCGGGGTGAATTGTCGGGAAGGGCTTAAATATATAAGCCCTTCCCTGCAATTCATCCTAAAATGTGTTAAAATTAAAAAAAATTGTATACTCACCTTTCCGCTGCAGCCGGAGTCCAGCCGCGGCCGCTGTCAGTTCTCCTGAACTGCTTCTCGGCACTATTCAGCAGGCGGGGCTTTAAAATTTCCCGCCTGCTGAATGATCTGCCTCTGATTGGTCACAGCCCTGACCAATCAGAGGCAGGTTTCACTCACACACCTATTCATGAATTCATGAATGGGTGAGTGACTGCTGCCTCTCAGCACTGAGCCAATCAGGGGCAGGTCTGACTCACATCCATTCATGAATTCATGAATGGGTGTGAGTGAGACATGCCTCTGATTGGCTCAGCGCTGAGCCAATCAGGGGGCAGGTCTGACTCACACCCCCTTCACACCCACTGCAGGACGGCCGCGCGGAGCTCCGGCTGCCGGGAGAAGGTGAGTATATATATATATATTTTTTATTTTTACACATTTTAGGATGAATTGCAGGGAAGGGCTTATATATTTAAGCCCTTCCCGACAATTCATCCCGGGCTCGCCCGCAGCGCATTGCTTTAAATCAGTGTTTCTCAACTCCAGTCCTCAGGACCCCCCAACAGGTCATGTTTTCAGGATCTCCTATAGTAAGAACGCCTGTGGCAATGTCTGAGGCGCTGACAATAATTACATCACCTGTGCAATACTGAGGAAATCCTGAAAACCTGACCTGTTGGGGGGTCCCGAGGACTGGAGTTTAGAAACACTGCTTTAAATGGAGCCGGCTCTATTGCCGTCTCCATTGAATGCAATGAGCTGGACAGCTCCGGTCCGTTTCTAATGAAACGCGGCTAGGAGCAGATTTTCGGGCGATTTGCGGGCGACTTGCGCGCACCGGTCACGCGATTTGCGGATGCGCATCCGTCATGCGATCTGCAAATCGCGTGAAAAAACGCCCGTGTGACTAAGGCCTTATAGAGTGTAAAATACGGTAAGGGCTTGGTCAGACAAGCGTGTGTTTTGTGCGCGTATATTGCATGCTTCTAAAAGCACCAATGGGTTCTCATAGAAGTGTTCACATGTGTGGAATTAGCAGCGTAAAACAGCACACAAAAAGATAGGACGTAGGTGCATGCTTTGTCAGAGGTTCCATTGACTACCAGGAGAGCAGGAGTTAAAGGGGTTGTCCCGTGAGAGCAAGTGGTGTTAAGCACTTCTGTATGGCCATATTAATGCACTTTGTAATATACATCGTGCATTAAATATTGGCCATACAGAAGTTATACACTTACCCCTCCAGTGCTGGCGTCCCCGTCTCCATGGCGCCGGATAAAACTAAAGCTGTGTTCTGCTGGGATTAGACGCGCTTGCGCTGTCTGCTCTCTTCTGTCCGGCTCTGGCGCGCTCGCGCTGCAGAGAGCAGACAGCGCAAGCGCGTCTAATCCCGGCAGAAGGCAGCTTTAGTCGGCGCCATGGAGACGGGGACGCCAGCACCGGAGGGGTAAGTGTATAACTTCTGTATGGCCAATATTTAATGCACGATGTATATTACAAAGTGCATTAATATGGCCATACAGAAGTGTATGACCCCACTTGCTGCCGCGAGACAACTGCTTTAATGGAAACTCCTGCGCACGGAATAGTTTTTCCACTGCTTACAGCAGGGCATTTAAAAGGTGCTTCTGGCCAAAAGCACATTTTAAATGTCCCGTTGTTAACCCCTTAGTCTCTGCGGGGTTGAGGGAAATCTCTGAGGTTTCTGTTAATCCCCATGGAGGAGTATCATTGAATGCAATGGGATAAAGGCAACGCCCTGATGTATTTTCGGGGAAGAGCCTAAAATATAAGCCCTTACCTAAAAATAATCCCTAGCTGCTGGCAAAAAAAAAATTATGCATCACCTAGCCGCGCTGTTGGAGCTCCGGCGCGTCTCCTCCCAGCTCCCTGGCACTCTTCTGAATCATTTCTTCTGGCTGGGGATTTAAATATCCCTACCTCCTGGAAGCTCTGCCTCTGATTGGCTGAGCGCAGGGACCAATCACAGCCATTCACGCAAAAGAAAAAAAATAATCTTGTTATTGGTATAGTGCAAACTTATTCCGGAGCGCTTACAAGTAATTTATTTATTACCCCCCATCAAGCTGGATACTCATTTTACCAACCTCGAAAGAATGGAAGGCTGAGTCAACCTTGAGCTGGCTAATTGAACCATACAGTGATTGAACTCACAACCATTTTAACCAGGGCTTAATGTCTGGTGTTGACTGTTATACAGGGTTTTAATATGAACATTCTTTTTTGAATGCATAGTCATTCACCTAGTGTAATTTGTCATGTTTTGCACATCCATTTTATCATTTGTGTGCTTTGTGTGGATGAGCAATTTTACATCAAGATGGCGCATCACCACAGTACCACCAAGCCATGAGAGCCTATGTCGATGACATCCTGGCAGAATGTTGATTAGAATAAAAAGATTCTGTTGATGAGCTATAGTGGTTGCACTAGGGAAGAAATTGAAATGTCATGCAGAACAATCCCTGTGGACACTGTAACAAATGTTGTTTGCTAAAATCAGAAGTATCTGGATGTTAATTGTGGTCACTTAGAGCAAATAATGTGAATGCAGAACTCAATCATGACTTACAGCTCTCTTTTGGTTTCAGGACATTTTGTCTATTTTTTTTCATCCAATCCAAATGTTGTCCAAATCATAGATTTTGTCCATTGCTTTCCTCCTCCACTAGGACATTTCGTTCCAATTTCTTTCATCCAATCTACATTTTATCCAATTGTTTTCCTCATCCAGTAAGACATTTTGTCCAAGTTTTTTCGTCCAATCTAGATTCCGTCCAATTGCTTTTCTTTTCTCATCCAGTAGGACAGTTCGCCATTGAAGCACGTGTTCTCCTCTCAAACATATAGTCTATATGAAATCACTGTCTGAAGGGCGACTTTGGATGTCACCACCTCTTGACCTAATACTGTAGTAAAAAAGTTGTAACTTCAAAAATTTTTAACTGATCATAAGACGATAACATCATCACAGGCCTGTTTGAAAAAGTTAAAGAAGTGTACAATTCCATCTCCCCTCACTGAAAGGAATGGTGATGAGAGATGGAATGTTCCATGATGTCCCCCCTGACTACTCCTACTGACGTGTGTCCCCCAGACCCTTCACTGACCTCCCCCAGGCAGGATGGTAGGCAAATGGGGACCAGGGGATACGGTTTGCAGTCCCTGGCCAGGAGATTGCTATTATCAGTGATAATGGCGATCTCATGCAAAGTGTAAAAAAAGTTTCATCTCCCCTCACCGATTGGAACGGTGAGGAGAGATGAAACGCGTAAGTGGATCCCTCCCCGATGTCCCCTACAGTTGATGGCTCAGAATCACTTTTGCATTTCCAATGCGAAGTGGATAAAATCTAGGTTGGACATAGTAATATATAGGACAAATTGAGATCGGACGTATTGTCCGCCTGGATAAGTTTTTTCTTGCACAAACTTATGAAAGGACAAGATATCTTGGACCAATTGCCCTCAAACCCTCCTTTTGTATCTATATAAATCTAGTAATAAAGCTTTTATGCAGATATTTTTCAAGCTGCAGTATTTATATGCTTTTTGGGCCACCCTGAGAAGGAGGACGAAACTACCCCCATGATTTAAGCTCCCCTCTTCAATGGTCTGCAAGCCAAAATGGAAGATGTTAGAAAGAAATTAGCATCTGTTCATTTGAGGATTTCCACAAGACTGTTACTTCAGGAACATGGAGAGAACTGTGCTAAGTTCGTCTGTTGTTTAATTTCAGCATTGATTTTTAGATTTAGGGTTGTTTTTTGTTCACAATAAATAGCTCAGGAATATATTATAATGCCATAGGGTGACTGGGTGACATTAGTAATCTACCTGTTACTAGAATATACAGTACCCTTCACTATGCTAAGAGAATAGTAGTCTATCACTGCTAAGAATTTACTGGCTCGAACCATGTTCCCAACATTTCCGTTAATAGAAGGACAAGATTAAAAAGTCTGAATTGTGATGATTCAGCAAATGGGCCTAACAATGACAGTAGATGAGTTGAAGCAGAGAAGTTAAAATTGAACAATAAAGAATAAGGCCCAAGGGCAAAAGTTCAGGTTGGCAGATGCTTGACATGATGAAAATGGGGAATGTGACAAAAACTACCATGCGAAAAAGAGAACAAGAACATGATATTTTGTGTAAAAGTGCAATTGGCAATGTAGGTATCAAGTACATGTCCTTAATATTCATTTTGTTATTGCTAATTATATCTCCCTATCGTATTTTACTTAAATATGTCCTAGAGGGTAATGTAAACATATAGAAATTCTACATTTATAGCAACTAATCAGTTCCTTTAAAAATTCACTTGTGTTTTACATAAATTAGACTTTCACTTTCTATATAACTCTACTAAACTTTTCTTTTCCAAATACTGCCCCTAGTGGCCACGTATTGAATTTTTATATTTTGTACAAGACCCCATAGAGTTTAATATCTATTACACACACACTGGGTCCAATTACACAGATAGTCAATTAAAAATATATTAAACTATATATTTGCCCCCTGCTATGATGTTGACAATGTTGCATCTGTCCTAGAGTCAACTGCAAGACTTGTTTACATAAGCTGTAAATGATCCATGAATATTTTGTGGCTGCACAATATGTCTTTATTAGAAGTAGATGACATACTGAGATGCCATGAGATCTGAAGTGTGGACATTTACAACTTGGTGGAATGTGCTATGTACGTCCTCTGTGGACCAAAAACAATGCTCTCTGCGTTCTCCTACTATCTAAAGATCTCCGCTCATACTTCTTGCAAATTTATGTTCATATTCTCCTATGAACTGTAGTGAGCTCTACAAAGAACTATGCAACATTAGTGAAAGTGTAATGTTCAACAGCCACCTGTGCACCCTTTATAGCTATGCTTCTAAGAAACGGTGCCACAGACTTCCAGATTAGAGTGCAATCACACAGCACATTGAAGGTATTCGTCGGGAGGGTAGGGATACAGTGGCATATGCTGCCCATAGGTTAGCATGTTGAAAAAAGTATACAGCCTTTTACTGGACACTTGCGCATAGAATTGCATAGTCAAGTGCAAAATTCTACATAGTTAAAAAAGATCATTTAACCCCTTAGGGCTCAGTCGCTCTGTACAGAAAAATGCCTGCACCTCAGGTGCAGACGAAAATCCGCACCTGCAGGAAAAACAACATATGTCTGGCAATGGAGCTGGTCATGCAGATTTGGCTCTGTACGCGGTGCGGGCTTTCTTCTCCGCACGGAAATGCGCGCGGACCGCCACCCGTGTGACTGAACTCTAAGGACCAGGCTATTTTGTACCTTAAGGACCAGACACTTTTTAGAGATTTTACTAGAGATGAGCGAGCATACTCATCCGAGCTTGATACTCGTTCGAGTATTAGGGTGTTCGAGATGCTCGTTACTCGTAACGAGTACCACGCGATGTTCGAGTTACTTTCATTTTCTTCCCTGAGAAATTTGCGCACTTTTCTAGCCAATAGAAAGACAGGAAAGGCACTACAACTTCCCCCTGCGACGTTCAAGCCCTATACCACCCCCCTGCAGTGAGTGGCTGGCGAGATTAGGTGTCACCCGAGTATTAAAATCTGCTGGTCCGCGGCTCGCCACAGATGCGTTCTCACTTAGCTGAGGGAAAGTGCTGTTGATGCCGGGGCTGCTATAGGGAGAGTGTTAGGAGTGATTTTAGGCTTCAAGAACCCCAACGGTCCTTCTTCTCTATATGCGCTCAATGGGGCCGGCGGCAGCAGCGCCTACCCCATTGAGAACATATAGAAGACAAATCAATGGGCTGCCGACGATCGCGGGATGAATTGTCGGGAAGGGCTTAAATATATAAGCCCTTCCCTGCAATTCATCCAGAAAAGTGTTAAGCTAAAAAATATATATATACTGACCTGCTACCGGCAGCCGGAGTTCCGCGCGGCCGTCCTGCAGTGGGTGTGAAGGGGGTGTGAGTCAGACCTGCCCCCTGATTGGCTCAGCGCTGAGCCAATCAGAGGCAGGTCTCACTCACACCCATTCAGTGGGTGTGAAGGGGGTGTGAGTCAGACCTGCCCCCTGATTGGCTCAGCGCTGAGCCAATCAGGGGGCAGGTCTGACTCACACCCCCTTCACACCCACTGCAGGACGGCCGCGCGGAACTCCGGCTGCCGGGAGCAGGTCAGTATATAAGGGATTTAAAGCCCTTCGTAGAGAAAGCAATGCTCTGCCGGGGACCAGGAGGGAGCGACAGCCTGCAGGAGCACCGCAGAACCCCAGGAGAAGTGAGTAATGATTTTTATTGTAACACATTTCTGGATGAATTGCAGGGAAGGGCTTATATATTTAAGCCCTTCCCGACAATTCATCCCGCGATCGTCGGCAGCCCATTGCTTTCAATGGAGTCGGCTGTATTGCTGGCTCCATTGAATTCAATGGGCTAACATTGTTCTTCTCTGCCACTGCTGTTACTGCTGCGGCAGAGAAGAACGATCTTTATGCTGACAGTGCGGGGGGGGGGGGGGCACTCTTGCCGCTATTGTGGCTTAATAGTGGGACCTGTGAAGTTGAGATGCAGCCCAACATGTAGCCCCCCGCCTGCCCTATCCGTTGCTGTGTCGTTCCCATCACTTTCTTGAATTGCCCCGATTTTCACAAATGAAAACCTTAGCGAGCATCGGCGATATACAAAAATGCTTGGGTCGCCCATTGACTTCAATGGGGTTCGTTACTCGAAAGGAACCCTCAAGCATCGTGGAAATTTCGTCCCGAGTAACGAGCACCCGAGCATTTTGGTGCTCGCTCATCTCTAGATTTTACCAATGTGGTAGTTTTACGGCCCTATTTTTTTCCCTTTAGCTACCAAATAATTTTTGCTGCGTTTTTTTTCCCCCGTGACTAATAGGCCAATTTTTTAAATATCTTTTTCATTGACTTTTTTTTTCTTCAGTTTTTTAGTTTTATTGGGGGTAAAAAGCTAAAAAAATTATAAGATTTAACATTTATAGTTATTTTTTTTTTAATTAGTATATTTACGCTAAAGTATTGGACCGGGTTCCTCATTTTGTTTTGGATGTTTCGATATATAATATGTATGGTTTTGGATTACAGGGCGCTTATAGCGACGGTTTTGATTGGTGTCGGCTTTGGGTTATTTTCTTTCTTAGGTATATATTGTTGTTTTATTCTGTAGTTTTGTTTCACTTATGTATGTATGTAATTATTCTTTTTACTATCGATATCCCTCATGATGTCATATAAGACCTCTGGGGGACATTCACATGTTTTTTGTTTTTTTTCATTTGACATTTTTGCACTGTAGCTGAGGCATCCAAAGGAGCCCCAGTTACAGGGAAAACAACCCCTGTAGTGACATTAGTCACTGGCAGAGCTGATCAAGGTCTTCTGGGACCCTGCAGCTCTGCTGTGACAGAGGTCACAGCACTTTAACTTTTTTAGTACATTGCGCTCATTGAGCGATGTGTACTAAATAAAGAAGGAGGCAGAAAGGGTTAAAACCCACTTCTCCCTCCTCCGCAGGGTTATCAGCTGTGACTAACAGCTGACAACCTGTCCTGCTTTTGAATGATTGCAGAAGCAGAAGGCTTTAATCCCTGCTGTAATTTTACATATGGCTGGGCTTTAAGCCCAGAATCAAGCACCATGTATTTACAGTGCTTGGTGCTTAATGGGTTAATGTATACCACTCGAGTTGAGGAAGAACACTGTTTTGGCCTCTGCCGGGTGAACGAGGCCCATGGATTTTTTTGACGTATTTACCAGCATTTCTCCGAAAATACACTAAAAATGTACTGTAAATGCACTCTTATATTGACAACTTGATGACTTTCTGTTGTCTGGTCTATGTACAACCTTGAAATCAATTACTTCCGCTTGTATCTTTGATTGTAGACTAGTTACTGATCAGTGAATAATTCTTACACGTCTAAGTACATTTGAAAACCAAGGTAACACCAACTGATCTAAACTGCCTGATTTATTATAGTAACTTATAAGGACAACTGTTGATAAAATAACCTCACAAGGGGCATTTACAGTACCAATATTAATTAATTTATTTTAACATTCTGTACATGGAGTGCATGTATATGCACAAGCCATAAACCATTTTGTTTTTTGTGCCAAATTGATTGTGCCATGTGTGCCGCTTTCACAAATTTTTATTCAACTCATATTCAACTTCAGTAAATATGCATCTTTTTTTAACCTTATAAGTTATTACTAGAGATGAGCGAACGTACTCGTCCGAGCTTGATATTCGTGCGAATATTAGGGTGTTCGGGATGCTCGTTACTCTTAACGAGCACCACGCGGTGTTCGGGTTACTTTCACTTTCCTCTCTGAGACGTTAGCGCGCTTTTTTGGCCAATTGAAAGACAGGGAAGGCATTACAACTTCCCCCTGTGACATTCAAGCCCTATACCACCCCCCTGCTGTGAGTGGCTGGGGAGATCAGATGTCACCCGAGTATAAAAGTCGGCCCCTCCCGCGGCTCGCCTCAGATGCCTTGTGAGTTAGCTGAGGGAAAGTGCTGCTGCTGGTGCTGCTGTAGGGAGAGTGTTAGGAGTGAGTGTAGGCTTCAAGAACCCCAACGGTCCTTCTCAGGGCCACATCTATCCGTGTGCAGTACTGTGGAGGGTGCTGTTAGCAGTGTTGCACAATTTTTTTTTTTTCAAAATGGGCTGTCTGCAGAGCATTGCGCCCTGCAGTAATAGTCCAGGGACAGAAGTGGTGGTTAGGCAGGGAGAGTGTTAGGAGTGAGTGTAGGCTTCAAGAACCCCAACGGTCCTTCTTAGGGCCACATTTAACCGTGTGCAGTACTGTGCAGGCTGCTGTTAGCAGTGTTGCATTTTTTTTTTTTCAAAATCGGCTGTGCAGAGCATTGCGCCCTGCAGTAATACTACAGGGACAGAAGTGGTGGTTAGGCAGGGAGAGTGTTAGGAGTGAGTGTAGGCTTCAAGAACCCCAATGGTCCTTCTTAGGGCCACATTTAACCGTGTGCAGTACTGTGCAGGCTGCTGTTAGCAGTGTTGCATTTTTTTTTTTTTTTCAAAATCGGCTGTGCAGAGCATTGCGCCCTGCAGTAATACTACAGGGACAGAATTGTGTAGGCAGGGCCAGAAGACATATATTATTGATTGAATATAGTCAGTGGGCCTTTTCTTTAAAAAAAAAGGGAAACATTCTATTTGGCCTGCCTCTGACAGTCCTCAGCGTTCTGGGTACGTGTGTGGTGGGTGGAGAACGTAAAGAAATCATACGCAGCCAGCTACATTTAACAGCAGGCTGGCGCCAATTTATTTCCGGCCTGGGAAAAATCACTGCTCTGCTGCACTTCATATAACACTGCAGTTCTGTGGAACACAGTTCTTATCTGATTGAATATAGTCAGTGGGCCTTCCCTTTAAAAAAAAAAGGGAAACATTCTATTTGGCCTGCCTCTGACAGTCCTCAGCATTCTGGGTACGTGTGTGGTGGGTGGAGAACGTAAAGAAATCATACGCAGCCAGCTACGTTTAACAGCAGGCTTGCGCCAATCTATTTCCGGCCTGGGAAAAATTACTGCTCTGCTGCACTTCATATAACACTGCAGTTCTGTGGAACACAGTTCTTATCTGATTGAATATAGTCAGTGGGCCTTCCCTTTAAAAAAAAAAGGGAAACATTCTATTTGGCCTGCCTCTGACAGTCCTCAGCGTTCTGGGTACGTGTGTGGTGGGTGGAGAACGTAAAGAAATCATACGCAGCCAGCTACGTTTAACAGCAGGCTTGCGCCAATTTATTTCCGGCCTGGGAAAAATTACTGCTCTGCTGCACTTCATATAACACTGCAGTTCTGTGGAACACAGTTCTTATCTGATTGAATATAGTCAGTGGGCCTTCCCTTTAAAAAAAAAAGGGAAACATTCTATTTGGCCTGCCTCTGACAGTCCTCAGCGTTCTGGGTACGTGTGTGGTGGGTGGAGAACGCAAAGAAATCATACGCAGCCAGCTACGTTTAACAGCAGGCTTGCGCCAATTTATTTCCTGCCTGGGAAAAATTACTGCTCTGCTGCACTTCATATAACACTGCAGTTCTGTGGAACACAGTTCTTATCTGATTGAATATAGTCAGTGGGCCTTCCCTTTAAAAAAAAAAAAGGGAAACATTCTATTTGGCCTGCCTCTGACAGTCCTCAGCGTTCTGGGTACGTGTGTGGTGGGTGGAGAACGTAAAGAAATCATACGCAGCCAGCTACGTTTAACAGCAGGCTTGCGCCAATTTATTTCCTGCCTGGGAAAAATCAACGCTCTGCTGCACTTCATATAACACTGCAGTTCTGTGGAACACATCTAATCTTATCTGATTGAATATAGTCACTGGGCCTTCCCTTTAAAAAAAAAGGGAAACATTCTATTTAGCCTGCAGGCTTGCGCCAATTTATTTCCTGCCTGGGAAATCACTGGTAATACAGCATGCTGAGGGGTAGGGGTAGGCCTAGAGGACGTGGCCGAGGACGCGTAGGCCCAAGTGAGGGTGTGGGCACAGGCCGAGCTCCTGATAAAGGTGTATCGCAGCCGACTGCTGCGCGATTAGGAGAGAGGCACGTTTCTGGCGTCCCCACATTCATCGCCCAATTAATGGGTCCACGCGGGAGACCTTTATTAGAAAATGAGCAGTGTGAGCAGGTCCTGTCGTGGATGGCAGAAAGTGCTTCGAGCAAGCTATCATCCACCCACAGTTCTGCGCCGTCCAGTGCTGCAAATCCGAATCCTCTGGCTGCTGCTCCTCCTTCCTCCCAGCCTCCTCACTCCACTACAATGACACATGCTCAGGAGCGGGAAGACTCCCAGGAACTGTTCTCGGGCCCCTGCTCAGATTGGGTAGCAGTGGTTCCTCTCCCACCAGAGGAGTTTATCGTCACTGATGCCCAACCATTGGAAAGTTCCCGGGGTCCGGGGGATGAGGCTGGGGACTTCCGGCAACTGTCTCAAGACCTTTCAGTGGGTGAGGAGGACGATGACGATGAGACACAGTTGTTTTTCAGTGAGGTAGTAGTAAGGGCAGTAAGTGCGAGGGAGGAGCGCACAGAGGATTCGGAGGAAGAGCAGCAGGACGATGAGATGACTGACCCCACCTGGTGTGCAACGCCTACTCAGGACAGGTCTTCAGAGGGGGAGGCAAGGGCATCAGCAGGGCAGGTTGCAAGAGGCAGTGCGGTGTCCAGGGGTAGAGGCAGGGCCAGACCGAATAATCCACCAACTGTTTCCCAAAGCGCACCCTCGCGCCATGCCACCCCGCAGAGGCCGAGGTGCTCTAAGGTCTGGCAGTTTTTCACAGAGACGCCTAACGATCGACGAACAGTGGTGTGCAACCTTTGTCGCGCCAAGATCAGCCGGGGAGCCACCACCAACAGCCTCACCACCACCAGCATGCGCAGACATATGATGGCCAAGCACCCCACAAGGTGGGACGAAGGCCGTTCACCGCCTCCGGTTTGCACCGCTGCCTCTCCCCCTGTGCCCCAACCTGCCACTGAGATCCAACCCCCCTCTGAGGACACAGGCACTACCGTCTCCTGGCCTGCACCCACACCCTCACCTCCTGTGTCCTCGGCCCCATCCAGCAATGTCTCGCACCGCACCGTCCAGCCGTCGCTAGCGCAAGTCTTTGAGTGGAAGCGCAAGTACGCCGCCACGCACCTGCACGCTCAAGCGTTAACCGTCCACATAGCGAAATTTATCAGCCTTGAGATGCTGCCGTATAGGGTTGTGGAAACGGAGTCCTTCAAAAGTATGATGGCGGCGGCGGCCTCGCGCTACTCAGTTCCCAGTCGCCACTACTTTTCCCGATGTGCCATCCCAGCCCTGCACGACCACGTCTCCCGCAACATTGTACGCGCCCTCACCAATGCGGTTAGTGGCAAGGTCCACTTAACAACGGACACGTGGACAAGCACAGGCGGGCAGGGCCACTACATCTCCCTGACGGCACATTGGGTGAATTTAGTGGAGGCTGGGACAGAGTCAGAGCCTGGGACCGCTCACGTCCTACCCACCCCCAGAATTGCGGGCCCCAGCTCGGTGGTGGTATGTTCGGCGGTGTATGCTTCCTCCACTAAAGCACCCTCCTCCTCCTCCTCAACCTCTGTCTCGCAATCTAGATGTGTCAGCAGCAGCAGGACGTCGCCAGCAGTCGGTGTCGCGCGGCGTGGCAGCACAGCGGTGGGCAAGCGTCAGCAGGCCTTCCTGAAACTACTCAGCTTAGGAGAGAAGAGGCACACGGCCCACGAACTGCTGCGGGGTCTAACAGAGCAGACCGACCGTTGGCTTTCGCCGTTCAGCCTCCAACCGGGCATGGTCGTGTGTGACAGCGGCCGTAACCTGGTGGCGGCTCTGCAGCTCGGCAGCCTCACGCACGTGCCATGCCTGGCCCACGTCTTTAATTTGGTGGTTCAGCGCTTTCTGAAAAGCTACCCACGCTTGTCAGACCTGCTCGTAAAGGTGCGCCGGCTCTGCGCTCATTTCCGCAAGTCCCACACGGACGCTGCCACCCTGCGGACACTGCAACATCGGTTTAATCTGCCAGTGCACCGACTGCTGTGCGACGTGCCCACACGGTGGAACTCTACGCTCCACATGTTGGCCAGGCTCTATGAGCAGCGTAGAGCTATAGTGGAATACCAACTCCAACATGGGCGGCGCAGTGGGAGTCAGCCTCCTCAATTATTTTCAGAAGAGTGGGCCTGGTTGGCAGACATCTGCCAGGTCCTTGGAAAGTTTGAGGAGTCTACCCAGGTGGTGAGCGGCGATGCTGCAATCATTAGCGTCACCATTCCTCTGCTATGCCTCTTGAGAAGTTCCCTGCAAAGCATAAAGGCAAAGGCTTTGCGCTCGGAAACGGAGGCGGGGGAAGACAGTATGTCGCTGGATAGTCAGAGCACCCTCCTGTCTATATCTCAGCGCGTTGAGGAAGAGGAGGAGGAGCATGAGGAGGAGGGGGAAGAGACAGTTTGGCCCACTGCTGATGGTACCCATGCTGCTTGCCTGTCATCCTTTCAGCGTGTATGGCCTGAGGAGGAGGAGGCGGAGGAGGAGGAGGAGGAGGATCCTGAAAGTGATCTTCCTAGTGAAGACAGCCATGTGTTGCGTACAGGTACCCTGGCACACATGGCTGACTTCATGTTAGGATGCCTTTCTCGTGACCCTCGTGTAGCACGCATTCTGGCCACTACGGATTACTGGGTGTACACACTGCTCGACCCACGGTATAAGGAGAACCTTTCCACTCTCATTCCCGAAGAGGAAAGGGGTTCGAGAGTGTTGCTATACCACAGGACCCTGGCGGACAAGCTGATGGTAAAATTCCCCTCCGACAGCGCTAGTGGCAGAAGGCGCAGTTCCGAGGGCCAGGTAGCAGGGGAGGTGCGGAGATCGAGCAGCATGTTCAGCACAGGCAGTGCAACACTCTTTAAGGCCCTGGACAGCTTTATGGCTCCCCACCAAGACTGTGTCACCGCTCCCCAGTCAAGGCTGAGTCGGCGGGAGCACTGTAAAAGGATGGTGAGGGAGTACATAGCCGATCGCACGACCGTCCTCCGTGACCCCTCTGCCACCTACAACTACTGGGTGTCGAAGCTGGACACGTGGCCTGAACTCGCGCTGTATGCCCTGGAGGTGCTTGCTTGTCCTGCGGCTAGCGTCTTGTCAGAGAGGGTGTTTAGTGCGGCTGGGGGAATGATCACAGATAAGCGTACACGCCTGTCAACCGACAGTGCCGACAGGCTTACACTCATCAAGATGAACAAAGCCCCAGACTTCTCTTCTCCACCAGCAGACAGCAGCGATACCTAAGCAATACGTAGGCTGCACCCGCGGATGGAAGCTACGTTCTCTCTCACCATCCAAAACGGGGACATTTCTGCTTCATCAATCTGTGTCTAATATTCCTCCTCCTCCTCCTGCTCCTCCTCCTGAAACCTCACGTAATCACGCCGAACGGGCAATTTTTCTTTGGGCCACGAGGCTCACTCATATAATTTTTCCAAACAATTTTTATACGTTTCAATGCTCTTACAAGCGATGAAACTTTAACTTGAACCAATTTTTCGTTAAACTGGGCTGCCTCCAGGCCTAGTTACCACTTAAGCCACATTAACCAAAGCGATTAATGGGTTTCACCTGCCCTCTTGGTTGGGCATGGCCAATTTTTTCTGAGGTACATTAGTACTGTTGCTACACCAATTTTTTTGGGCCCTCACCTACAGTGTAATCATAGTAATTTCTATGTTCTTCGCCTGCACTCTTGGTACAGAAAGGTGTGTGGGGTTGGCCTACACTTTTGCTACATAAATGTAACTGGGGCCTTGTCTATACTGCAGCTACTGAAATGTGAAAGAGACTGTTATCTCCCTAAACTGCTGCAATGGGAATTGTTACTGGGGCTTGTCTTGAGTGCTACTATTACTGAAATGGAACTAAGACTGCGCTCCTCCTATACTGCTGCTTCGGAATTGTTACTGGGGCTTGTCTTGAGTGCTACTATTACTGAAATGGAACTAAGACTGCGCTCCTCCTATACTGCTGCTTCGGAATTGTTACTGGTGCTTGTCTTGAGTGCTACTATTACTGAAATGGAACTAAGACTGCGCTCCTCCTATACTGCTGCTTCGGAATTGTTACTGGGGCCTGTCTTGAGTGCTACTATTACTGAAATGGAACTAAGACTGCGCTCCCCCTATACTGCTGCTAGTGATATGTTAGTGGGGCCTGTCCCTAATACTACCACTGAAATGTGAATAATTCTGGGCTCTGCCTATACCGCAGCTAATGGTATGTCACTGGGGTGTGGAAACAGAGGCTTCACAAAGACATGATGGCGGCGAGGCCATTTCCCACCAACGCTGTTACTGTTAATGTGCATATAACCACGGACACGTGTAGAGGACACATAGTGCCTCCAAAACATCCCCCTCCTCCTCCAACAATGAAAACATTCTTGGCAAATACCTTTGCATTGGTCCGTCTGGTGGCAGTCCAAGAATTTCACCTTTAACGACACTACAAGAGAGCACCACCACCATCCCCCCGCCACGGCCCACTTAATCATGGCCACATTCCGAAAACTAACTACATAAAACCGCGCTACTAGGTCCGCAGTCACCACCACATTACCACCAACGAGGTTACTGTTAAGGTACATATTACCAGTCTGACTGGGGCATGCAGTGTGGGCCAAAGCCCACCTGTATTGTATCTGACGTTAGCTCTGCTGAGTAGAGCACTGCAATGGGATATATTTATGTACCACCGGTGGGTTCCAGGGAGCCACCCATGCTGTAGGTGCACACGGAGTTTAACCTACATCTGTCCACTTCTAAAGAACTCCAGTCTGACTGGGGCATGCAGTGTGGGCCGAAGCCCACCTGCATTAAGCACGACATTACTACCTCAGCTGTGTTGGGCAATGCAATGGGATATTTTTATGTACCGCCGGTGGCTTCCTGGCACCCACCCATGCTGTGGGTCCACAGGGAGTTGTAAATGCATCTGTGTCCACTTCTAAAGAACCCCAGTCTGACTGGGGCATGCAGTGTGGGCCAAAGCCCACCTGCATTAAGCACGACATTACTACCTCAGCTGTGTTGGGCAATGCAATGGGATATTTTTATGTACCGCCGGTGGGTTCCAGGGAGCCACCCATGCTGTGGGTGCACACGGAATTCCCATTGCGGAGTTGTACCTGCCTGTGACTATTTATAAAAAAACGCGGTCTGACTGGGGCGTGCAGACACCTTGACAGAATGAATAGTGTGTGGCACATAGGTTCCCCATTGCTATGCCCACGTGTGCAGCTCCAGATAGAGGTGGCACAGGATTGGATTTCTCATTGCTTCTGTACAGCATTGTGGACTATCGGCCCGCCCCTTTTATGGGGGGGTCGCTGCCTAGCCATGCCAACCCTCTGCAGTGTGTGCCTGCTTTTCCTGTGGCAGACGCACTTATAAATAGACATGAGGGTGGCGTGGCATGAGGGCAGCTGAAGGCTGGGCAGGGACAGTTTGGTGTGCGCTGTGGACACTGGGTCGTGGGGGGGGGGTTTGGGCAGCATGTAACACAGGAGAAGTGGCAGCGGAGTGTCATGCAGGCAGTGATTGTGCTTTGTTGGAGCAAATGTTCGTCTCGAGTAACGAGCACCCGAGCATTTTGGTGCTCGCTCATCTCTAGTTATTACCCCTTTTTTCGCTATGTGGGATAAAAAAAATGGAATATTTTAAGAATTTGGAAATTTACAAACACTGTTGAATTTTTACATATTTTTATATTTTCAAATATTTTATTAAACTTTTTTCTATGTTTTTAACCTTAATAGGGGACTTGAACTTGCATTATACTTTGGTACTCCTATATATATAGTAATTTTGAATGTTCGCTATTAAGCCCTTCAGGCTGCCATGCTGACTCATCGGCATCCTGCCATTGGCTTTTGGGGGGTTACAGGGTGCCAGAGGAGAACCCCCTCTCGCTGGCTCTTTAGATGAGTGGTCAATTTTGACCACAGCAATTAAATAGTTACCTGACATAATCGATGCTAAATGATCATGACAGTTGCCAGCAATTGTCAGCTGGCAAAAACAGCTGTTAGCTGATAGGGATGGAGCACACTCAGGAAGTTATTGAAGGTGTTGTACCAGAATTAATTTTTATCACCTGTCCTATTGAGCTTTATCTATTGGGGTCTCAACACTGAGACCTCCCACTGATCCTTTGAACAAGGGTCCCATGTTCAGCCTTCTCCCCACTGTTGGCTTGCTGCAACTTCCCATAGTGATGAAGAGATTGAATGGAGTTATGGCTACACACATGGTGCCGATCCATTCATTTTCAATAGGACTACTGGACATAGCCTAGTACAATTGCTTGGCTATTTCATCGACCCCATAGGAATGAATGTAGCAGCGAATGTGCCCAATTTAGGGCTCCTGCACATGTGCGTTTTTTATATGCCTTCTGGGATTAGTGGTGCCTGGGTCTGGGCACCCCTTTGAAGTAAGTTCCCCACTTATTTGTTTTCCCTTATATATCTCTACACCGCTGGAGTGCTGAGTTTTTTCTCCTTTGTATTCTAGCGTTAAATAAACGCAAGTGGGTGTGAGCCCTTAATTTGACATGATTGCAGGTGGGAGAAACAGTAATGAGTGGATAGTGCTAAAAGTTTCAGGGAGAGGAATTAAAATGTAGCCCAACAGTCAACAGCAGACAATGCACTACACACACATTCTGTAATTTAAAGGGGTTGTCCCGCGGCAGCAAGTGGGTCTATACACTTCTGTATGGCCATATTAATGCACTTTGTAATGTACATTGTGCATTAATTATGAGCCATTCAGAAGTTATAAGAAGTTTTTCACTTACCTGCTCCGTTGCTAGCGTCCTCGTTTCCATGGAGCCGACTAATTTTCGCCGTCTAATGGCCAAATTAGCCGCGCTTGCGCAGTCCGGGTCTTCTTCTTTCCTCAATGGAGCCGCTCGTGCTGGATGCCGGCTCCTTGTAGCTCCGCCCCGTCACGTGCCGATTCCAGCCAATCAGGAGGCTGGAATCGGCAATGGACCGCACAGAAGCCCTGCGGTCCACCGAGGGTGAAGATCCCGGCGGCCATCTTCAGCAGGTAAGTAAGAAGTCACCGGAGCGCGGGGATTCAGGTAAGCACTCTCCGGTGTTCTTTTTTAACCCCTGCATCGGGGTTGTCTCGCGCCGAATGGGGCTGGGGGGTTGAAAAAAAAAAAAAAAACCCGTTTCAGCGCGGGACAACCCCTTTAAATAAATATATGTGGCTTGCCAAACATTAACTTGATACTTGCCCCATCTGTATTAGCCTGTGTACTAGTTGTACAGGGGCAGCTGTTAGAGCATACTTAAGTGTCCCCTAACAATAAGTCATATGGTCAGAGAATGCTAGGGTTTTTCCAGTGGTGTGCATAGAAGAGATGGGGTACCATAATGACAACTTAAATGAGCCCCCATTATGGGGTCTGGTTTAGTCACCAAGGTCAGATGGGTCCAATATTTGTTTTCATCTCACGCCCTTTAAAATGATCCTGACACCAATTTTTCAGCTCCTTTTTGATAAAAATGCAATTCCTTTATGCAGGAAGATCTGTGGAACACAGTTCTTATCTGATTGAATATAGTCAGTGGGCCTTCCCTTTAAAAAAAAAAGGGAAACATTCTATTTGGCCTGCCTCTGACAGTCCTCAGCGTTCTGGGTACGTGTGTGGTGGGTGGAGAACGCAAAGAAATCATACGCAGCCAGCTACGTTTAACAGCAGGCTTGCGCCAATTTATTTCCTGCCTGGGAAAAATTACTGCTCTGCTGCACTTCATATAACACTGCAGTTCTGTGGAACACAGTTCTTATCTGATTGAATATAGTCAGTGGGCCTTCCCTTTAAAAAAAAAAAGGGAAACATTCTATTTGGCCTGCCTCTGACAGTCCTCAGCGTTCTGGGTACGTGTGTGGTGGGTGGAGAACGTAAAGAAATCATACGCAGCCAGCTACGTTTAACAGCAGGCTTGCGCCAATTTATTTCCTGCCTGGGAAAAATCAACGCTCTGCTGCACTTCATATAACACTGCAGTTCTGTGGAACACATCTAATCTTATCTGATTGAATATAGTCACTGGGCCTTCCCTTTAAAAAAAAAGGGAAACATTCTATTTAGCCTGCAGGCTTGCGCCAATTTATTTCCTGCCTGGGAAATCACTGGTAATACAGCATGCTGAGGGGTAGGGGTAGGCCTAGAGGACGTGGCCGAGGACGCGTAGGCCCAAGTGAGGGTGTGGGCACAGGCCGAGCTCCTGATAAAGGTGTATCGCAGCCGACTGCTGCGCGATTAGGAGAGAGGCACGTTTCTGGCGTCCCCACATTCATCGCCCAATTAATGGGTCCACGCGGGAGACCTTTATTAGAAAATGAGCAGTGTGAGCAGGTCCTGTCGTGGATGGCAGAAAGTGCTTCGAGCAAGCTATCATCCACCCACAGTTCTGCGCCGTCCAGTGCTGCAAATCCGAATCCTCTGGCTGCTGCTCCTCCTTCCTCCCAGCCTCCTCACTCCACTACAATGACACATGCTCAGGAGCGGGAAGACTCCCAGGAACTGTTCTCGGGCCCCTGCTCAGATTGGGTAGCAGTGGTTCCTCTCCCACCAGAGGAGTTTATCGTCACTGATGCCCAACCATTGGAAAGTTCCCGGGGTCCGGGGGATGAGGCTGGGGACTTCCGGCAACTGTCTCAAGACCTTTCAGTGGGTGAGGAGGACGATGACGATGAGACACAGTTGTTTTTCAGTGAGGTAGTAGTAAGGGCAGTAAGTGCGAGGGAGGAGCGCACAGAGGATTCGGAGGAAGAGCAGCAGGACGATGAGATGACTGACCCCACCTGGTGTGCAACGCCTACTCAGGACAGGTCTTCAGAGGGGGAGGCAAGGGCATCAGCAGGGCAGGTTGCAAGAGGCAGTGCGGTGTCCAGGGGTAGAGGCAGGGCCAGACCGAATAATCCACCAACTGTTTCCCAAAGCGCACCCTCGCGCCATGCCACCCCGCAGAGGCCGAGGTGCTCTAAGGTCTGGCAGTTTTTCACAGAGACGCCTAACGATCGACGAACAGTGGTGTGCAACCTTTGTCGCGCCAAGATCAGCCGGGGAGCCACCACCAACAGCCTCACCACCACCAGCATGCGCAGACATATGATGGCCAAGCACCCCACAAGGTGGGACGAAGGCCGTTCACCGCCTCCGGTTTGCACCGCTGCCTCTCCCCCTGTGCCCCAACCTGCCACTGAGATCCAACCCCCCTCTGAGGACACAGGCACTACCGTCTCCTGGCCTGCACCCACACCCTCACCTCCTGTGTCCTCGGCCCCATCCAGCAATGTCTCGCACCGAACCGTCCAGCCGTCGCTAGCGCAAGTCTTTGAGTGGAAGCGCAAGTACGCCGCCACGCACCTGCACGCTCAAGCGTTAACCGTCCACATAGCGAAATTTATCAGCCTTGAGATGCTGCCGTATAGGGTTGTGGAAACGGAGTCCTTCAAAAGTATGATGGCGGCGGCGGCCTCGCGCTACTCAGTTCCCAGTCGCCACTACTTTTCCCGATGTGCCATCCCAGCCCTGCACGACCACGTCTCCCGCAACATTGTACGCGCCCTCACCAATGCGGTTAGTGGCAAGGTCCACTTAACAACGGACACGTGGACAAGCACAGGCGGGCAGGGCCACTACATCTCCCTGACGGCACATTGGGTGAATTTAGTGGAGGCTGGGACAGAGTCAGAGCCTGGGACCGCTCACGTCCTACCCACCCCCAGAATTGCGGGCCCCAGCTCGGTGGTGGTATGTTCGGCGGTGTATGCTTCCTCCACTAAAGCACCCTCCTCCTCCTCCTCAACCTCTGTCTCGCAATCTAGATGTGTCAGCAGCAGCAGGACGTCGCCAGCAGTCGGTGTCGCGCGGCGTGGCAGCACAGCGGTGGGCAAGCGTCAGCAGGCCTTCCTGAAACTACTCAGCTTAGGAGAGAAGAGGCACACGGCCCACGAACTGCTGCGGGGTCTAACAGAGCAGACCGACCGTTGGCTTTCGCCGTTCAGCCTCCAACCGGGCATGGTCGTGTGTGACAGCGGCCGTAACCTGGTGGCGGCTCTGCAGCTCGGCAGCCTCACGCACGTGCCATGCCTGGCCCACGTCTTTAATTTGGTGGTTCAGCGCTTTCTGAAAAGCTACCCACGCTTGTCAGACCTGCTCGTAAAGGTGCGCCGGCTCTGCGCTCATTTCCGCAAGTCCCACACGGACGCTGCCACCCTGCGGACACTGCAACATCGGTTTAATCTGCCAGTGCACCGACTGCTGTGCGACGTGCCCACACGGTGGAACTCTACGCTCCACATGTTGGCCAGGCTCTATGAGCAGCGTAGAGCTATAGTGGAATACCAACTCCAACATGGGCGGCGCAGTGGGAGTCAGCCTCCTCAATTATTTTCAGAAGAGTGGGCCTGGTTGGCAGACATCTGCCAGGTCCTTGGCAAGTTTGAGGAGTCTACCCAGGTGGTGAGCGGCGATGCTGCAATCATTAGCGTCACCATTCCTCTGCTATGCCTCTTGAGAAGTTCCCTGCAAAGCATAAAGGCAAAGGCTTTGCGCTCGGAAACGGAGGCGGGGGAAGACAGTATGTCGCTGGATAGTCAGAGCACCCTCCTGTCTAT
Source organism: Eleutherodactylus coqui (assembly GCF_035609145.1). Taxonomy (NCBI): domain Eukaryota; kingdom Metazoa; phylum Chordata; class Amphibia; order Anura; family Eleutherodactylidae; genus Eleutherodactylus; species Eleutherodactylus coqui. The sequence goes on along the minus strand of NC_089841.1, from coordinate 64,161,386 downwards.
ATCTCAGCGCGTTGAGGAAGAGGAGGAGGAGCATGAGGAGGAGGGGGAAGAGACAGTTTGGCCCACTGCTGATGGTACCCATGCTGCTTGCCTGTCATCCTTTCAGCGTGTATGGCCTGAGGAGGAGGAGGCGGAGGAGGAGGAGGAGGAGGATCCTGAAAGTGATCTTCCTAGTGAAGACAGCCATGTGTTGCGTACAGGTACCCTGGCACACATGGCTGACTTCATGTTAGGATGCCTTTCTCGTGACCCTCGTGTAGCACGCATTCTGGCCACTACGGATTACTGGGTGTACACACTGCTCGACCCACGGTATAAGGAGAACCTTTCCACTCTCATTCCCGAAGAGGAAAGGGGTTCGAGAGTGTTGCTATACCACAGGACCCTGGCGGACAAGCTGATGGTAAAATTCCCCTCCGACAGCGCTAGTGGCAGAAGGCGCAGTTCCGAGGGCCAGGTAGCAGGGGAGGTGCGGAGATCGAGCAGCATGTTCAGCACAGGCAGTGCAACACTCTTTAAGGCCCTGGACAGCTTTATGGCTCCCCACCAAGACTGTGTCACCGCTCCCCAGTCAAGGCTGAGTCGGCGGGAGCACTGTAAAAGGATGGTGAGGGAGTACATAGCCGATCGCACGACCGTCCTCCGTGACCCCTCTGCCACCTACAACTACTGGGTGTCGAAGCTGGACACGTGGCCTGAACTCGCGCTGTATGCCCTGGAGGTGCTTGCTTGTCCTGCGGCTAGCGTCTTGTCAGAGAGGGTGTTTAGTGCGGCTGGGGGAATGATCACAGATAAGCGTACACGCCTGTCAACCGACAGTGCCGACAGGCTTACACTCATCAAGATGAACAAAGCCCCAGACTTCTCTTCTCCACCAGCAGACAGCAGCGATACCTAAGCAATACGTAGGCTGCACCCGCGGATGGAAGCTACGTTCTCTCTCACCATCCAAAACGGGGACATTTCTGCTTCATCAATCTGTGTCTAATATTCCTCCTCCTCCTCCTGCTCCTCCTCCTGAAACCTCACGTAATCACGCCGAACGGGCAATTTTTCTTTGGGCCACGAGGCTCACTCATATAATTTTTCCAAACAATTTTTATACGTTTCAATGCTCTTACAAGCGATGAAACTTTAACTTGAACCAATTTTTCGTTAAACTGGGCTGCCTCCAGGCCTAGTTACCACTTAAGCCACATTAACCAAAGCGATTAATGGGTTTCACCTGCCCTCTTGGTTGGGCATGGCCAATTTTTTCTGAGGTACATTAGTACTGTTGCTACACCAATTTTTTTGGGCCCTCACCTACAGTGTAATCATAGTAATTTCTATGTTCTTCGCCTGCACTCTTGGTACAGAAAGGTGTGTGGGGTTGGCCTACACTTTTGCTACATAAATGTAACTGGGGCCTTGTCTATACTGCAGCTACTGAAATGTGAAAGAGACTGTTATCTCCCTAAACTGCTGCAATGGGAATTGTTACTGGGGCTTGTCTTGAGTGCTACTATTACTGAAATGGAACTAAGACTGCGCTCCTCCTATACTGCTGCTTCGGAATTGTTACTGGGGCTTGTCTTGAGTGCTACTATTACTGAAATGGAACTAAGACTGCGCTCCTCCTATACTGCTGCTTCGGAATTGTTACTGGTGCTTGTCTTGAGTGCTACTATTACTGAAATGGAACTAAGACTGCGCTCCTCCTATACTGCTGCTTCGGAATTGTTACTGGGGCCTGTCTTGAGTGCTACTATTACTGAAATGGAACTAAGACTGCGCTCCCCCTATACTGCTGCTAGTGATATGTTAGTGGGGCCTGTCCCTAATACTACCACTGAAATGTGAATAATTCTGGGCTCTGCCTATACCGCAGCTAATGGTATGTCACTGGGGTGTGGAAACAGAGGCTTCACAAAGACATGATGGCGGCGAGGCCATTTCCCACCAACGCTGTTACTGTTAATGTGCATATAACCACGGACACGTGTAGAGGACACATAGTGCCTCCAAAACATCCCCCTCCTCCTCCAACAATGAAAACATTCTTGGCAAATACCTTTGCATTGGTCCGTCTGGTGGCAGTCCAAGAATTTCACCTTTAACGACACTACAAGAGAGCACCACCACCATCCCCCCGCCACGGCCCACTTAATCATGGCCACATTCCGAAAACTAACTACATAAAACCGCGCTACTAGGTCCGCAGTCACCACCACATTACCACCAACGAGGTTACTGTTAAGGTACATATTACCAGTCTGACTGGGGCATGCAGTGTGGGCCAAAGCCCACCTGTATTGTATCTGACGTTAGCTCTGCTGAGTAGAGCACTGCAATGGGATATATTTATGTACCACCGGTGGGTTCCAGGGAGCCACCCATGCTGTAGGTGCACACGGAGTTTAACCTACATCTGTCCACTTCTAAAGAACTCCAGTCTGACTGGGGCATGCAGTGTGGGCCGAAGCCCACCTGCATTAAGCACGACATTACTACCTCAGCTGTGTTGGGCAATGCAATGGGATATTTTTATGTACCGCCGGTGGCTTCCTGGCACCCACCCATGCTGTGGGTCCACAGGGAGTTGTAAATGCATCTGTGTCCACTTCTAAAGAACCCCAGTCTGACTGGGGCATGCAGTGTGGGCCGAAGCCCACCTGCATTAAGCACGACATTACTACCTCAGCTGTGTTGGGCAATGCAATGGGATATTTTTATGTACCGCCGGTGGGTTCCAGGGAGCCACCCATGCTGTGGGTGCACACGGAATTCCCATTGCGGAGTTGTACCTGCCTGTGACTATTTATAAAAAAACGCGGTCTGACTGGGGCGTGCAGACACCTTGACAGAATGAATAGTGTGTGGCACATAGGTTCCCCATTGCTATGCCCACGTGTGCAGCTCCAGATAGAGGTGGCACAGGATTGGATTTCTCATTGCTTCTGTACAGCATTGTGGACTATCGGCCCGCCCCTTTTATGGGGGGGTCGCTGCCTAGCCATGCCAACCCTCTGCAGTGTGTGCCTGCTTTTCCTGTGGCAGACGCACTTATAAATAGACATGAGGGTGGCGTGGCATGAGGGCAGCTGAAGGCTGGGCAGGGACAGTTTGGTGTGCGCTGTGGACACTGGGTCGTGGGGGGGGGGTTTGGGCAGCATGTAACACAGGAGAAGTGGCAGCGGAGTGTCATGCAGGCAGTGATTGTGCTTTGTTGGAGCAAATGTTCGTCTCGAGTAACGAGCACCCGAGCATTTTGGTGCTCGCTCATCTCTAGTTATTACCCCTTTTTTCGCTATGTGGGATAAAAAAAATGGAATATTTTAAGAATTTGGAAATTTACAAACACTGTTGAATTTTTACATATTTTTATATTTTCAAATATTTTATTAAACTTTTTTCTATGTTTTTAACCTTAATAGGGGACTTGAACTTGCATTATACTTTGGTACTCCTATATATATAGTAATTTTGAATGTTCGCTATTAAGCCCTTCAGGCTGCCATGCTGACTCATCGGCATCCTGCCATTGGCTTTTGGGGGGTTACAGGGTGCCAGAGGAGAACCCCCTCTCGCTGGCTCTTTAGATGAGTGGTCAATTTTGACCACAGCAATTAAATAGTTACCTGACATAATCGATGCTAAATGATCATGACAGTTGCCAGCAATTGTCAGCTGGCAAAAACAGCTGTTAGCTGATAGGGATGGAGCACACTCAGGAAGTTATTGAAGGTGTTGTACCAGAATTAATTTTTATCACCTGTCCTATTGAGCTTTATCTATTGGGGTCTCAACACTGAGACCTCCCACTGATCCTTTGAACAAGGGTCCCATGTTCAGCCTTCTCCCCACTGTTGGCTTGCTGCAACTTCCCATAGTGATGAAGAGATTGAATGGAGTTATGGCTACACACATGGTGCCGATCCATTCATTTTCAATAGGACTACTGGACATAGCCTAGTACAATTGCTTGGCTATTTCATCGACCCCATAGGAATGAATGTAGCAGCGAATGTGCCCAATTTAGGGCTCCTGCACATGTGCGTTTTTTATATGCCTTCTGGGATTAGTGGTGCCTGGGTCTGGGCACCCCTTTGAAGTAAGTTCCCCACTTATTTGTTTTCCCTTATATATCTCTACACCGCTGGAGTGCTGAGTTTTTTCTCCTTTGTATTCTAGCGTTAAATAAACGCAAGTGGGTGTGAGCCCTTAATTTGACATGATTGCAGGTGGGAGAAACAGTAATGAGTGGATAGTGCTAAAAGTTTCAGGGAGAGGAATTAAAATGTAGCCCAACAGTCAACAGCAGACAATGCACTACACACACATTCTGTAATTTAAAGGGGTTGTCCCGCGGCAGCAAGTGGGTCTATACACTTCTGTATGGCCATATTAATGCACTTTGTAATGTACATTGTGCATTAATTATGAGCCATTCAGAAGTTATAAGAAGTTTTTCACTTACCTGCTTACTAATTTTCGCCGTCTAATGGCCAAATTAGCCGCGCTTGCGCAGTCCGGGTCTTCTTCTTTCCTCAATGGAGCCGCTCGTGCTGGATGCCGGCTCCTTGTAGCTCCGCCCCGTCACGTGCCGATTCCAGCCAATCAGGAGGCTGGAATCGGCAATGGACCGCACAGAAGCCCTGCGGTCCACCGAGGGTGAAGATCCCGGCGGCCATCTTCAGCAGGTAAGTAAGAAGTCACCGGAGCGCGGGGATTCAGGTAAGCACTCTCCGGTGTTCTTTTTTAACCCCTGCATCGGGGTTGTCTCGCGCCGAATGGGGCTGGGGGGTTGAAAAAAAAAAAAAAAACCCGTTTCAGCGCGGGACAACCCCTTTAAATAAATATATGTGGCTTGCCAAACATTAACTTGATACTTGCCCCATCTGTATTAGCCTGTGTACTAGTTGTACAGGGGCAGCTGTTAGAGCATACTTAAGTGTCCCCTAACAATAAGTCATATGGTCAGAGAATGCTAGGGTTTTTCCAGTGGTGTGCATAGAAGAGATGGGGTACCATAATGACAACTTAAATGAGCCCCCATTATGGGGTCTGGTTTAGTCACCAAGGTCAGATGGGTCCAATATTTGTTTTCATCTCACGCCCTTTAAAATGATCCTGACACCAATTTTTCAGCTCCTTTTTGATAAAAATGCAATTCCTTTATGCAGGAAGATCCTACATTTCTTCTCACTGCCAAGTAGCAAAAGGCATGGTGTAATCAGAGCTGGGGTTCCCTCTTTCCAAGAGCGTCATAGCAGTCATGGTCTGTAAGTGACCAGACAACCCAAATTAAGGTGGCAGAGTCCCACTTTGGGACCCTGAGTCCCGCTGTCCCCAGGGTCCCTAAACAGGAAAGCCTTTTGTCCCACTTTTGGGACTTCTGGTCACCATGAATGTGATTACCAGCAGGGGTGCTGACAGCGGTATGTGCACCTGAGGTCCTCCTCCCCTGACCTGTCTTCCTTAGTTCTGCAGGACGAGGAGAAGGGAGGAGTCCGGACGCAAACACTTCTGCCCGCAGCAGCACTGAGCAGAGGAGCAGCGGTACTTTGAAGACTAGAGGAGGGTGAGTATATCTATAGCTATTTATACTGGGCCACCAATAGGGAGAACACTACTACTAAGGCCAATATTGGGGGCACTAATGTAGGGATAATATTACTACTGGGGACACCAATAAGGGAGACACTACTACTGGGGCCAATATAGGGGATGCTATTACAACTGGGGCCACCAATATGGGGGACACTATTACTACTGTGGCCAACATAGGGGACACTATTACTACTGGGGCCAACAATATAGGGACAGTATTACTACTGGGGCCACCAATATGGAGGACACTACTACTGGGGCAAATAGATATCAGTACTAATTGGACCACCAGTATAGGGACACTATTATTACATGGAGTGGATTTGCCACAGAATTTATTATAGCTGCAAAGTGGATGAGATTTTGTCCACACGCTGCAGAAAAATTCAGCACAATACACAGGCAGAAATTGACAAGCAGTATGGAATTTAATTACACAGCATGTCAATTTTATTGCCTTTTCTGCTGCGGAGTTCACCTCCTCTTAATGAGGGGGTAAATTCCACACAGAAATATGTGATAAAACCTGTGTCAAAACCCACACCAAATGTTGTAGGTATTGAGGCAGAAGTTTTGCTGCTGATCTGCTACAGAATTTCCGCAGTTAGGAATCAACCACAAGCATTCCTCCCTGTATTTGTTTAAACAACCTTGTCTTTTTTATCACACTGGAGGTAAAATCATACTTTGTGATAAGTCCCGCCCTCTGACCACAACTCTCTGTCCTGCTTTGACCCTGGGAAAATCTAGTGACCTTATGGTCTGCCTTTATGGTATGTACCCCTTGGGTACTTCACTGGTATAGACAACAATATGAGTGTCCTGCTCTTGATGATATTAGTACAGCAGCAGTGCTCACACAATCACACTCTGTATGCTCGATATCTTGTGGCTGCTGTCTTCTACTCATGGTTTGTATGCTGTATTTATCATGTTTCATCAACCAGTTAAAGTGACCTTCATAACATCTGTAGTGGCCCAGAATGTATATTCCTGGCCCCTCCATAAATATCATACATGTCATGCCTTTAGTGTGGATGCATTGTGCAAACTGTCTTGTCTCCTGTTATGTGTATTGCACAGCTGCAGCAAGTGAGAGGATAATGTTTGCATGAGACTGGGAGATGTCTGCAAATGTATCAATTCATGTCCTGTCACGCGGTATGTGAGAGATTATAAGTATGAGTGATTTGGGTGTGGTAGTGTTACTAGAGTCAGATTCCATCTTCTTCTGGGTTCCTGAGTGAGAGTGCCAGCCACATGGGGATACCTTCAACCCTCATGTGGTGAAGTGATGGAAGAAGAGGAGCAGTTTCTGAGGGTCCATGTACCAGGAACCGTGGAGGAGAGAGAGAGCAAGAGAAGTAGGAGAGAGTTTAAGAGTGAGCGTGAAAAGAAAAGGCCAAGATCACCATGCAGAGGTACTGTGCTATGAGTGTCTGTGGAGTGACCCTACCCCTATCCTCCTCCGGAGGGTTTCCCTGCCAGGAGCAGTTCCTGTCAGATAATTTGGACTGCAGGACCTGTGTCATCCTATATGTCCTCCCTAACCTCAAATCTGCTGTTTTGCCTGCACCGCCATCTTTTGCATTTGTGCCTTGTATCAAGTTTCTTCAAGTAAAGTTTTGCCAGGCCCTGACCGTTCCTAGGGTCTGAGGTACTTTAACACTGTCTGAAGCATCTTTATTACCGCCGAGGGTTATACCGGTGGGTAAAGAAACAGTGGCGTCACCCGTGACAACCTTATCTCCTGTTCCTATGTTTATTGGCCATCCATCTTCAAAGAGTGTCTGAAAGAGGCCCAGTGCTGCTCTTGCCGAGGCTACGTGTGTCCCTCTGAGAGGGAGCCTGGTAAGTGCCACCGAGACAAGTGACCACTCTACCCTCCCAGCTCCTCAACATATGCCCTATGTCTGGAGTTACCCTCTGGGACGCTGCACATCCACTGCTTGGGAACTGCACAGAAGAAGCTAGCAATGTGAAGACCCATGGATCTCCAAAATGACAGGGACTAAAGACGTATAGGTTAGGGAGTGGGAACCTTCTTTTCAGGATAAAAAAACAACTTACTTTCACTCTTTTTCACTTTAATTCCACCTTATTCCTTAATAATATGTTCTTGTGAGTGTCTCATTCCAATAACTGTCATGCTAGTATAGTTCAGTAATGGTGCAGGTGCAAGAGCTGTACTTGCAAAATCTCTTGGGGGTGCCAGATGTATTACACCAGATGCTATGGTCAACATTGCGTTAACCTGTATAAGCTTATCAGCATCTCACAATGAGGTTGCAGGTTGGTGACGGTTTTCTACGGCAGCCGTTAGCCTAACAATGACCACGTAACAACGCCATCTGCCAAATACCTAAGTCTATTTTGCCTTGCCAGTGGCAATATCTAATAGGCTATTTTTCAGTCATCTATTAAGGCTAAAAAAGTTTAAAACGTTATAATATATTTTAGAGAAATAAGAAAAAAAATACTTCCTTTACAAAGTACTTTATTACGACAAATAAAAGAAACTATACATAATTGGTATGGCTGACCCATATTATTAATTGAATTTGTTATTTATCTTCCACAGTAAAAAAACAAAAACTAAAAAAAATACTAGAATCTTTTTTGTTCATCCTCTTTCATCCATATTGAATGCAGTGATAAAGAGACCTGCAAAAAGGAAAGACAAGGACTATGTCCTTGAAGGGGTTGTTCCATGATGGTATACCTTGTTCATATGTTATTTTAATGCACATGAACAGTATAGAGTGGGAACCCCCTGCTTAGAACCCCATTTATATCCCATTACAGATAGCTGCTGAGTATAAGCAGCGCCCGTCCAGGTGGACTTTCAACTGTCCTGTTATTACAGAATAGCCATTCATGTGAACGGCTGTCCTATAATACTGGGGGAAAATGTCAGGCTCGTCACTGCTTCCTCCGGTAAAATCAGCTGTTTGCTGGGTAGTGCCTAGAGAGGTACTTGAATTCTTTAAGCAATTGTACTTCTTTAAAAAGGGTCTGTCACAGTATTTTTTTTTTCAATTACAACCAATGGTGTTAGATGGGGGTCCTGATAAAGATTATAAAGCTACTCATTATTATTTCAAAGTGATGCTCCCCTCTGCAAATACGATACTTAAAGTACTTTCTATTCTGTATGCACATACAAGTAGACCACCCAATGGACGCTCCTTTTTAAGCTCTGGTCTGCCTTCTAGCTATGATGTTTAAACACGCCCTCCTGTGGCATTGATGGATGTCTTTAGCACTGACTCTTGAAGATGTCTTGCATTGCTAGTCTTTTGTGTGTTTATGTCTAAGACCTCTTTTAGATGAACGTAGTTGTCGCTCTGCTAGCAGCGGAAAAAGATCGCAGCTATAGGAGCTGTTAAGATCACGTGAACGGGCTGCTTCCAGCTACTTGAAGTAGCCTGTTCACACAATCTTAGGCCTTAGTCAGACGGGCGTTTTTAGCCGCGATTTGCGCATGCGTCCGGCGATTTTATAAAACCATTGCTTTGCAATGGTATCGGACACATGTGCGCTTTTTATGCACTCGTCCGATAAATTATAGAACAAAAAATCGCAGATCGCACCTATCTGCGATCTGCGATTCCTGTTCTCTTCTGTATATGCGCTCAATGGGGCCGGCGGCAGCAGCGCCGACCCCATTGAGAACATATAGAAGACAAATCATTCTTCTCTGCCACAGCTATAACAGCTGTGGCAGAGAAGAACGATGTTTGCCCATTGAATTCAATGGAGCGGCAATACAGCTCCGTTGAAAGCAATGGCTGCCGGCGTGCGCGGGGTGAATTGTCGGGAAGGGGTTAAATATATAAGCCCTTTCCTGCAATTCATCCTAAAATGTGTTAAAATAAAAAAAAATTGTATACTCACCTTTCCGCTGCAGCCGGAGTCCAGCCGCGGCCGCTGTCAGTTCTCCTGAACTGCTTCTCGGCACTATTCAGCTGGCGGGGCTTTAAAATCCCCCCCTGCTGAATGATCTGCCTCTGATTGGTCACAGCCCTGACCAATCAGAGGCCGGTTTCACTCACACACCCATTCATGAATTCATGAATGGGTGAGTGACTGCTGCCTCTCAGCGCTGAGCCAATCAGGGGCAGGTCTGACTCACATCCATTCATGAATTCATGAATGGGTGTGAGTGAGGCATGCCTCTGATTGGCTCAGCGCTGAGCCAATCAGGGGGCAGGTCTGACTCACACCCCCTTCACACCCACTGCAGGACGGCCGCACGGAGCTCCGGCTGCCGGGAGAAGGTGAGTATACAATTTTTTTTTATTTTAACACATTTTAGGATGAATTGCAGGTAAGGGCTTATATATTTAAGCCCTTACCGACAATTCATCCTGGGCTCGCCCGCAGCGCATTGCTTTAAATGGAGGCGGCTCTATTGCCGTCTCCATTGAATGCAATGCGCTGGACAGCTCCGGCCCGTTTCTAATGAAACGCGACTAGGAGCAGATTTTTTGGCGATTTGCGGGCGACTTGCGCGCACCGGTCACGCGATTTGCGGATGCGCATCCGTCATGCGATCCGCAAATCGCGCGAAAAAACACCCGTCTGACTAAGGCCTTAGGCGTGAGCTGTGTGCTTTCAAGTCTCCCATAGGAGCCTATGGAAAGCACGCAGCAAAGATAGGACAGGTTTGCACTTGCATGTCCTATCTTTGCTAGGTGCGTGCAGTTTCACGCACCTAACAATCATCCATGTGAATGCTTCTATAGGAACCTTTTGGTTCCTTATAGAAGCGCGTTTTGTGTGCTACTAGCATTACGAAAACTACGTTCGTCTGAACGAGCCCTGAGGAAGAACCCTGCGTAGGTTCGAAAGCTTGCTATAACATCATGAGTTTTTGTTAGCCATTAAAAGGTATTATATTTACAAAATTACTTAGTTTCTACTAGTGAAAACAATCCCATTGTGCTGAGAGAGATACAGCATATATGCAGTGCATTTTTGTCCATTGGACATGTCATGAATGACATCATGCGCATGCACCGTCTTCCTGTGGGACATGCATGAAAGCCTTGAAATGCAAGACGCCTGCAGCAGACATTGCTGGTGATATCAATCAAGTCCTCAGTGTTTGAACATCAGAGCTAGAAGAGATCGCAGACCAGAGTATGAGATAAACCACCCATTGGATGGTCCACTTTGCATTTGCATACAGTACAGGACACACTTTAACCCTTTCCAATCCAATTTTGCATTCAATGTTTAATAAAAGGCTTTCTTTTTGCTGTTATACAATGGTACCATCTGCTGGCTAAAGTCAGTTTGTGTGCACCAGGAAAGCTCCGACAGCCGAGTGGCTGGCAATAGATGGTAAGAACACCCTGTCGGACATCTTCTGACATTGTTCAAGCTTCAATCAGAATGTAGGAAGACGTCAAACAGTGAATTGGAAAGGGTTAAGATTCATATTTGTGGAGTGAAACATCACTTCAAAATAATAAACGTAGCTTTATATTCTTCCTTAAGACTCCCATCTAATATTACCATTGGTTGCCATTGACAAAAAGTGGTGACAGACCCCTTTAAGACCCAATCTAGGTTGTGTCCTTAGCGGGTTACAAAAAAGTCAATGAAATGAATTAATTATAAGGAAAAATATAGGTTGAAAACTGCAGTTATTAAAATACAAAGTTCTGCTTATTGGATTCCATTAAACATGATCTCATCTGCATAATCTGGGCCTCCAAAGTACCTCTCTGGTAGCACTTGAGACAAACAATTCATGTTCCCAGCTTATTATTATTATAAGAAAGGAAATCATCAAAACCAACTACAAAATCCCACAGCCTAATGGGAATACAAAACTTACATCAATATGCTAAACTAAAGTACTGCAATAGTCAAAAGTTGTAATAGTTTCATTGGGTGACATAGAAAATTAACTGTGCTGAACTACAGAATATAACTCTGGCACCATAATATATTGATATCATAAAGCACAAAGCCACAGATGGAGATTATCTCCAGACCTTCCAATGCCATTCTGTGTATATAATCATAATCACAGAACTGTTGGGAAAATGTTTAATTATTCACAAGACTAAAAAAGCTTTTTTTTTTAAATACTTGAAGCTTGAAATCTCGAGATTTTATTCTCGCCATGTAATTTTATTTTTAAACAATGAAATTCAGCAAAGTTACATCTAATGTAAATCTATTTAACGGTAATGGGTTTGTGTCTCAAATCTCACAAATACCCACAAATGTAATTATATTTATATAATGACTACACTTTCATTGGTAAGAAATGAGATAGCGGCAATAGCGATAAATTAAATTCTTTTCTATTAAATTATTTCTGATTTTTCCGCATGGTGTTTTATGGTATTGTTGCTATAACTTAATTATTTTGCTGGAGCATGCGGTGTTTGTGTGATATTGCCTTAAATAATTGTAGCATGCTTACCACCGGTGCTTGTAGATCCTATGAATCTAACAACTACAAAAGTCTAAATTGCCCTCTGCATGGGATAGCGAGTCTTTAAAGGGAAACACTAGTAATAAATATTTCAGTTTCATGAAAAAAAATCTTTCTCTCTTTAGATTTTTCTATTTCTAGTGAACAATAGCTAGAATAATAATACAGATAAACCAATTGTTTCTTTTTATTTATAAATATCAATATGATTTTCAGTGCTTTGGATCAAAGGGGTTGTCCCATGATGACACTTTTTATTGCTCTGTTAGATCACACAAAGACATAACGATATTCAGTTTGAACAATTTGAAGAAAAGGTGTCCTGATATTGCTATTACATATTTGTTAAGGAGTCCCAAGTGTTCTTTTAATTCCTGCTCAGAATGTCAACTAAGAGTAGCTTTGTGAAATATATACATAATAATAATTTGTTCGCTAGTTGCTAGTCTTTTTGTTTCATGTCAACTAAAAATAGTCGCTGGTTGATTAATTATGGTCTGATGTAAATTGCTAATGTCTTTCAATGATTTACTTGATAACCTTGCAGGGAGGTGTGCGCGATTGCGAACATGAACAACATGAATTACAATTGCTCTGTGTAAAAACACACAAACAACAATCATGCTGTCATGCTGTGCTCCTGGGGCTTCAAGTACTATGTACTTCTAGGAGTACACTGCTGGAGGTGTGCTTAATATGGCTGGCTGATTGTGTGGATTGCTCCAGCCAGCCAGTCACCACCGGCCTGCTGCACATAAATACCAGCCCCTCTTGTTAGAGGGTGCTGGTTATTTTATACCATTACATCTCCTAACTAGACCCAGGTGTTAGGATGCATGCTGTGCAGATCTTTGTTTTGTTTCGTGTCTTGTTTTGTCCGTTTGTGGTCTGCATGCATGCAGTTTTGTTTGTCTTTTGTGTGATGTCCCATCGTCTGTAGGTTTGCAGATGCCTGGTGTGAACAATATTATTTTTGATGTACCTCTTACGTCCTTAGGTTAGAGGACACCTGACTACTCCTCTGTTTGGAGGTGTGCGAATGCCGTGTCTGATTTATGTTCTTTCTGTATCCCCCTCCATCTGTAGGTGTGCGGATGCCCATGTCTGAACTAAGTTGTATGCCTAAAACACCTGTCTGATTGGGAGTTGGAAGCCTGGTCCATGTTTGTCTGTCCTACCCATCCGTTGGTGGGTTGATGCCCAAACCATTCCCCTTTGTTCGTTGGTAAATGGGTGCCAGGCTCTTGTCTTGTCTGTCCGTCTGTGTTAAGGGTTTTGTGGATCCACTGTGTCTCCCTGCCAAATGGAATCACCCAACAGGGGAGACAGCTGACACCTAAGTGAAGACAGGACAAATGTGAGGACTTGGTGCAAGAATGGAAAATGTGTCTTACCCTGATCTCAGATGGAGGAAGTGTCCCTGTCCTGGAGGTACTCCTGATGGTGGAGAAGTCCAGGCTACCTTTCCTGACCCTGGTCCCTAGATGTCCCTGCCTGCCTGATGGCAATGGGAATCTAGGTTCATATGCACCCAGCCACGTGGATATGCAGGAGTGAATGTAACGTGGGAACCAGAAACAGTCTAGAACATAAAATACACACAGAGAAAGGACAAATGAAACAACAGACAGCAGAAAGAACACACAAGAAGCAGGGGACACACTAAGATAAAGAATAAGCTGGTTTAGAACACACAATAAACATAACACAGACAGGAAGACCAAACCAGTGAGCCAGCAGCTTGCATTCAATCATAAAGGAAATTACATCAAAAGCAGGCATCATTGGAACAGACTGGATTGTTTAAATAGGAAGCTTGATTACAAATCCTCCCAAGCTGAATGGAGGAGCCAGCCACACTAACCCTGTGACTGCTGGAAGAAACAGAATCAGGATACCAGATGATGCCCTTGTCTCCTGAACCTAACAGTCTGTAGATGTGCAAATGCCTAGTGTGAACTATGTCCTCTTTGAATTTGCTATGTTTGAGTGGAAGTAGACCCCACAAGTCTACTTCCACTCGAGACCCTCTAGTAAACCAATGTGTCCTGAACCTGGTCATGAAGCACTGCTGGTGCCACCTCCTATTTATACTAGGAAAACTATGGTGACTTTGTGTCAAGCTCCAAATCCCAGAGGTGACCCAGGACACACAGCCAGTAAGATGCTCTTCACCACCAGGTAGGGGAGAATCCCAGTCTGTATCCACTGACTATTTACAGTGGCAGCCTGTATTTGGGGGCATGTAGGACTGTGTTGGGGTGTGATACATGCTCCATATTTCAACCAGTGTAAGATTGAAGGTGTGGAAATAGATTAACACCTTGCAGTCATACCCACATCACAAGCTGGGAAGGTGTGGTACATGACAAATTGGTGGCAGTAGTTGAATCTGTTGCTGTTAGTACATATTACCTTATAATACAGTGCTACATATATCAACATAGTATTGACTGCATAGTATAGACTGACAGGTCATGAGCATGGGCCCTTACTAGAATGCTACAACCTTAAAATCATGTTACTCCTCTTCTTTGTTAAAGGGGTTGTCTCGCGAAATCAAGTGGGGTTATACACTTCTGTATGGCCATATTAATGCACTTTGTAATATACATCGTGCATTAAATATGAGCCATACAGACGTTATTCACTTACCTGCTCCGTTGCTAGCGTCCTCGTCTCCATGGTTCCGTCTAATTTCGCTGGCGGCTTGCTTTTTTAGACGCGCTTGCGCAGTCCGGTCTTCTGCTCTGAGCACGAGCCGCTTCAGCTCTTCTGCGCATGCGCAGACGAGCTGTAAGTTCTCGGGAGCGCGCTGGAGCGGCCATTCTGCTACCATCCTCTGTTAGAGGAAGGTGCAGAAACTTGAGCCGAGAAGCCGCCCAGCAGCCCAGCCGAGAAGCCGCCCAGCCGTGCCGAGAAGCCGCCCAGCCGCCCAGGCAAGTGATGAGTGACGGACTGACGGGGGTGACGAGTGACGGACTGCCGCTGTGGCCCCGGAGCCTACCGCTGGGCCCCGGAGCCTACCGCTGGGCCCCGGGGCCTAGAGCTGGGGAGCCGGGGCCTAGCGCTGGGGGGGCCGGGGCCTAGCGCGGGGGGGGCCGGGGCCTAGCGCGGGGGGGGCCGGGGCCTAGCGCGGGGGGGCCGGGGCCTAGCGTCGGTTACCTGCTGCCTGGCGGTGGGTGACTGTGGCCCAAGAGCGTGTGCCGTGGTCGGCGGCCGCAGTGGGTCCGGTCGGCGGCTGCGGGGCGTCTGGTTGTCAGGGAGACACAGCTGGTAGTGTCTCGGGAGCGCGCACGTCGGGCTACAGCAAGCGACGGGAAAAGAGCCGGCGGCCGTCTTGGGGAAACTTTTTATAAGTTGCTGAAACGCTGGAACTGTAAGTAGAAACTGGCTAGAAAAGTCATTTACAGGGGGGCTTAGTAATGTATGCTTAATAAGGGGGACTGGGCAAAAAAAAAATTTCACTGCTTCCTCGAGACAACCCCTTTAAGGTTAAAGTTGCAGTAGTGCACACTCTTTCTACTATGTTTACAAAGTTAGAAGTTTCCTATGTGACTATTTTCTCTATCCATTTATCCTTACCAATTTGCTCCCAGAACATCCAATTGGATGGTAACAGAGAGGATTAAAGCTATGGCATGAAATGTGGATACGTGTTTAGCCTTGATGTGTATCTAATCAGGATGAGGTATCCCTCTATGAAGAACATTGCTTAGTTTAGTTAATATATAGCGTATTCTTTAAGTGCACAAATTGTAATATTTTCCGCTCGTAAGTCCCGCTTGAAGGTCAGACACGCACTTTAAATTTGTTCTTTCCGGTGAACTACTAATGAGTGTCTGTGTTGATAAAGATGGGATGTCTTCATGTACAGCAAGGTCACAAATATATCTTTGGTTTATGAGATTTGTAAAACTCCACTAAGCCAAGCCCGGTACAGCTTCTTATTTATGAGAACCTTTTAACCCAAGAAATATCTCATTTGTATATATATCTCTGCAGATCCAGTATATTTAAGAGCCCTATAAAGTATAGGCCGGGTGAGTCGAGCCTAGGAGATAACAGAAAATAGCTGTTGGAATATGTGCTGTAAATATTAGTTGAATACAATGAAGCATTTTCAAGAAGTCAGGATATTGCAAGCGTTTAAGAGAAACGACTTTTGCTTTAAATTTACTGTAATATAATAAGCCGAAGCGTCCGTCCTCGCCATCTCATAAGTCCAATGCTTACAGATAGATTTTATATGTTGGAAAGAATCTTCTCAGCACATCACTAAATTATAAATGAACTGTACATTGTTTAACTCCGGTGCCTGGGATGGTGCGGTGTACCACAAACACACAAGATACTTATTTTTGGTTTCAGTCCTTCAGAAATTGCTTTCTGTTGGTCCGTGGAGAGACGCAATATGTTGCACTGAAGCTAGGTTTATCCATCTGTAAAAATGCATTACGAAAATATTGACAAAGTACCACTATCAACCAAACTCAGAATGTTTTAACTGAAAAGTAGAAAAAAAAATTCTTCATGGTCATAGTTTGAGATTGCTAGGCTGTAAATAATGTTGATTCTTTCTCTATTCTTGCATTCACTCTTCTTTTTTGGAATTTTCAGAAGAAATGGATCTAAAGTTAAAGTGACCCTCTAGTTTCTGAATGAAAATCTGTCCCAGGACTAGTAGGGGAGAGAGGTATATTACCTGCAGTTGTTCTTCTCTGCTGTCCCTCTGATCCGTTAGTTTCAGGTCCTTAGGCAGTCCAGGATGGCCAATGCAATCTTCAGACTACCTAATTCCTACAGTGCATTAGTAGTGTTAGACTATTAATGCATTTTACCTGTTCTCTGATTGGCCAGAGCTGCTCATGTGAGCAGCACTGGACAATCAGAGGAATGCAAAGTGTGCATTAGATGGATAGAAAATTTCACCAGCCATGTTGAATTGTCAAAAATAGGGTCCAAAACTGGTGGATTGAATAAGGGCAGGAAATATACCCTCCTACCCCTCCTGTACTGGTAAATGTTGTTCCAAAGCAGAGGGGGGCTGGTTTGCATTAAAGAAACACTCCAGAAATAATGGACCCCAGTGAAAAATCTATAACCAGGTCTCCTATATATCTTATGTCATTTACACTAATATGGCATGGCATTAAACCACCAATAGGTAACTTAAATAACATTGATTATCTTGTGACAATGATTGCTGTCAAGGGGTGGGATATATTGGGCAGTAAGTCACTTATTGAAGCTGATGTGTTTGAAGCAAGAAAAATTGGCAAGCATAAGAGTACTTTTACATGGGACAACTGTCGGGCGCTTCAGCGTTCGACAGTCATTCCAACAACTATTATTCCTATGCTTTCACACAAGAACGATAGTTGTTCAATGAAGGGAGGTAGAGATTGCTGGGATCTCTTCTGGCCATATGTCTTTGTTCATTGTGAACAGGCAGTCATTCAAAGATGAACAACTGCCATCAGGGTTATGGATCCAGCACATCCAATTTGGATGTAACACGGTTTAGACTGAGCAGGAAGTCGCTCACTAGTCCTTTAATTTCAGTGATCTGAAACAAAGTAACTACTAACTAATAAGTGATTTGTCACTCAGTACCCTATGAGGTCCAATGTTTACACGGGACAACTGTTGCGTAAAATGGCTCATTTGAGGATCTGAATATATTTGATAATGGTCAAGTTGTAATGACTAGACAACTCGGTCAGAGCAACTCCAAAATGGCAAGTCTTGTGGGGTGGTCCTGGTATGAAGTAGTTAGTAGCTGCCAAAAGTGTTCCAAGGAAGAACAACTGGTCAACCAGCTAAAGGGTTATGGGCACTTGATGTATGTGAGAAGTGAAGGCTATCCTGTCTGGTCCAATCCCACAGAAGAGTTACCATAGCTCAAATTGATGAAAAAGTTACTATTGGCTATTATAGGAAGGCATCAGAATATACAGCATCACAGCTTGCTACATATGGACCTATGTAGCTGCACAGTACTTAATATGAAAAAAAGTTTTAATATTTGCACATAAAGATACAAAAAATGAGTTACATCCACAATAAAAGAGTTCTCTTACGTGTTTTAAACCATAGCTAAGACTAAGAACTGCAATGGTTTAACACGTGCAAGAAACCTCTTTTCTTGAGGATGTACAACCTATTTTTTTATCTTCATGCACTAATAAAGTTTTGAATTTTAATTTCAGCTGACACTGGAGGACTTCCTGTTTCACATATCTCACGCTTTCACCTAAGGTCTGGCTCGTTGTCTATCTCTGCTCTGAGCACTAACTGTCCATGGTCCCGTACTTCATAATTTTCTGGTAGTTATGTGATTTTATTTCTTTTGTTCTGTTTGATCTTAAAGGGCTTGTCCGGAATTAGAAAAAAAAGGTATTTCTTTTTCAAAATAGCACCACTTTTGTCAATGGGCTGTACCTGGTATTGCATCTCAGTTACATTTACATGAAGGAGACCATTTTTTCTATTCCTGGACAACATCTTTAAGGCCACCATGGATTTATGATTATAGATTTACTTTGTTCTGGCCAATTTCCTCTCAATAACATCTACATCAATTTCCATACATTAGAAAGCCTGCTCCTCTGTTACTTCCCCAAACCACTGAATATTTTATTCACCGTCAATTTCTAGATGACTAATTACACAATAACTATGTGACCAACAATTATCTCACAATATGAGGTGTGCATTACTGCGGCCCAAAATTGTGCTTTCATTATTCTGAACTGCTGTAAAACTAATGTTTCATAACACATTACATTCATCATTAAAATGATTCCATACAGGGAAATATCTAACACTGGAGCCAGAGTCTTACTGTAACTTTCAGCGCCTGGTTTAATTTACCATTTTATCTACTATGGGGTTTCTTGGCATGTCCTGAAATTAAAGATCCTTGAACCAATATTTAGGTAAAATAGCATACAGAAAGATTGGGAGTAATGGGAGTAATTGCCCTTCTGTTTTGTTGCACATTTAGTAATTGGTCTAAATTTACTCTTAAGCTTCTCAGATAAATTTTACCTTCATGACCATCTAGTTTAGAGTTTTGACTGCAGGTCAAAAAGATTTATTTGGATTGAATAGTTTTGTACTCGGAATTAGTAGTAGTAATGGTCCAATAGTCCAATACTTGTCCATGAAGGTTTCCCATAATCCAATGGTTTCACATCCATCCTTGTGGTTTCATTTATTAGTTTCCATCCTTGGTGATCCACTGTAGATCTTCCAGTAGTAAAGTAGAAATCTATCTTGATTCAGTTGTCATCTCTAGTTATACAGCAGTGATCAGTCATGATGCATTAATTGATATAGTTGTTACTCCTGGGGAATCAGTAGCTCAGTGGCTTTTTTGCCATAGCAGAAAATGTAAAGGCAGATAGTTATTTTTTAATCTGCCTTTGAATATGCCATAGAATGCAAACCAAGTCTCTACCTTATCCCTGTTTCACCATAGGTGATCACCTGCTCCTGCTTACTCCTCATCTTATCTATAGTGTTGGATCCAGTAATAAAAGTAAGAATGGAGGACAGCCTCCAGATAGCGGTTATAAAGTCACAAAAGTTTTTAACCCAGGGTTGTGTTGTTTCGTCAGAAAATAGCCCTCTTCAAGCTTGAAAAGGCCATCTTCAGCCAAGATGTTGTATCTCTGAATTAAACATTTTTGTGCTGTTGTAACCACTACCTGAGTGCTGCCATTTATTCTTTCCTTTTATTTTGGGTGTTTAGATGAGTTAGTTGGACTATACCCATTAGAAGGGCATTGAACCATACTAGTCTTATATGCATTGGAATGCTGTCCACTTTTCTGTTTTTGAGATTCAACAATGTTATATGAACTCCTCAAGTTCTGTGCCTGGACCTATTTGGAACAACACAGCTCAAAATTGTAGACATCAGATGTCTGGAGGCTGCAACTGCCAAGGGATAAGGAAAAACCTCTGATTGTATGAACCTGTGTGGTCAACGAACCACACACTACTCAATGCACCCACCCAAGAATGCAAGGAGGGGAGAGTCAACAGGTGTCCAGACCATCCTCAGGGAAGGTGAGAGAGACACTTCAAACAAGCATGCATAACACCACCCCTGAGTGCGTTTACAACAGAGTAACACAGTTAAACACTATAATAACCAGCATCTACTACCAAGAGATGCTGGAATTTATGTGCAGCAGATGAGAGGGGATTGGCTGGAGAAACACCACATCCAGCCAGCTCAATTAACCCTCACCTGTGAAGTTGTGCTCATGGAAACCTGTAGAACCACTGGTCCCAGACGCACAACCTAACACTGAACCCATAGAACCAAAATTTGAATCAAACTTTACTAAAAGTTTGGTTGGGCGACAACCCAAACCTCATGCAGTTCACTTCTGCAGATCCGGAAGTTCATAAAATTTCCTAAAACTAGTATTTAGCACTGTTCAAGAGCCCAGGGTGGTGCTTAAGTGCATGTGCTTAATGTGACTAAGGACAATATGTGTATGGACTTTGAAAAACTCCATGCAGATGTTGTCTTTGGTCAGATTTGAACCAAGAATTCCAGTGTTACAGGGAAACAGTGCTAACCACTAAGCTACCATACTTCTTTTTCCTTCTCTGGATAGGAAGAACAGGAAAAGTAAACACAAAAAGAACATACAAACTCCATACAGATGTTGTCATCAGTCAGATAGTGGTTAGCACTGTTTCCTTGAAGTGCTAAGATCCTAGGTTCAAATCTGACCTAAAACTACTTCTGCATGGAGCTTATACACTCTTCTTGTTTCTTCTTCTCTTCTTCCTACTGCAGAGGAAACATGGTGGTTTAAATCTAACCAATGGAAACATCTGTATAGAGTTTGGCAAGGCAACAGTGTTAACTTCTAAGTCACATCCATTAAAGAGCCACTACCATTGCTTCAGGGCTCTTAGTCAGCCTTCAATCCTAGTTCTAGGAGGTTTCATGAACTTCCAGTTTGATTCAAACTAATTAGAACCAAACTTTTTGACAAAATTCGCTGAACCGAACTTTTCAAAGGCTTGCTCATCTCTATCTATATTTAACGGTATCAACTTTCACCCTTTACTGAAATGAGTTGCCTTATTGACTATTGCCCCGCCACACAAGCTTATCTGACTTGAGAAAGAGCGATTTTGTCTCAAATCACCTCCTTTTCTATTTTGACATTACTGGGGTTTGAATAAAGTCACCCCACACTTATTGCATCAACATAAATGTGTGTTTCACTGCTTTTACAATTCTGGAATCTGCCTATAAGCATAAATACACCCTCAGAGATTAAGGGCTCATGCAGACCTACTTCATCTGGTCATTACTTTGACCATTTTTCCCATTTTAATATATGGTTTGACACCATCTGTCATAATTGAAAGTGGCTCACAAACTAAAAAAAGGTATCTTATGTAAAGCCTTATAGCCTCCGTGTGATACCATGCAGTATGTATGGAGGTATCTTTCCCTAGGTGCAATACTACTAAAAGAGACTACTGTCATGCATATGAAGTGCTGTTTTAATAGTCAAGTGGACCCAGTGCACTGGTATTTGAAAGGAGCTCTCCTATCCCCTGTTGCACTGCCCCAATCCCCATACCTTTTGCGGCAAAAAAACCAAAACACTCATGCTCACCTAACTCATGCTCAGCAGGTTGCAGGCTTTTCTGTGGTCTCCTGTCACCTCTAGGTTTAACAGTCAAGTGCCCTTATAAGCACCCGACTGCTTTGGCTAATCTACGACTGCTACAAGTGCCAAGACTGGTGATTGGCCACATTAGTCACCCTTATACTCATATGTAGGCACCAGTGTCAGGAGGTTTTTATGACTGGGTTCTGGCCAGACCGGTTCAGAAATAGGTTTGGATGAGTAATAATTAGAAATAGACATTACTGCTGAAATAACATTAATAACCAGGGAATGGTAGCAGTTGGCTGCATCCAGGCTGCCATAATTGAAGAAACTTCTCGGGGAATCGGGTATTTTAAGGTAACAGTTTCAAGCAAACACAGTCCCCTTTCACTGTGGGAAACTAGAAGTTCTTTAGCAGTTCTTTCTAACCAGTTGAGCAGGTAGCCTGGGTTCTGTGTCTTATTCACAGCCTGTACAAATGCTTACCAGTCCCAGATGTTCATTGGATGACATTCTCTCCAGAGCATACTCAATGCAGGATTATCTGAAGACACAACTGACTCTGGCCTGGTGCAGAAGCGGGAAGTAGAAAGACAGTAATAACACCTGTAGACCTAAACAAGTGTTGTTTCCTTTTATCATATGCCTGTAGAGCACTGACTGAGGATCGTGGTTCTTCTGCTTCAGTGAAGGTTCTCTGCGCGTATCCAGACAACTCACAGACTTGGCACACTCTGACCACCTTCCGGTTTCCAGTCGGCAATAGCACGCCAAATTCTGCTGCTCCTCGACTCCTCCACCCTTAAAGAAACAAGCATCAGCACACTAAAGCATAATAACATCATAAAACAAAGAACAGGAATAGACATGTACCCTCCACACTTTCCATGTGTAGTTCTACAGGGAAAAAAAACTCTGTATATCTCATTAAGAACTTGCTGGCATATGAAAGTACAATGCAGACTTTCTGCTCCTCTATGGCAAGTAGAGTCATAATAAGAAAGATCGCCAAGTGTTAAAATCAGCAAAGCCTCAAAATATAGGACACCCTTGACGGTCACTTTATAAGCGTGCAATCCACCTCGACCAAAGACTAGATAGCAACATGCAAAAGAGACGGGTGGGAGCTAATCAGTGATTGGATAATATGGATTATAAGACCTCAGTGTCATTTGCACAATGTTACTAATTAAGTATTCCAGTGTGTGGATGAGATAAATGGATATTTTACTACAGCCATCTGAGCCTACTTTAAATGTTAATCACTTTATTTATCACCTGCACCTAATTTGCTAGCATTTTGGAAAGTGCACAGCCATTTGAATAGTCAGTATTTTTGTAAGACTTTGTGATGTTATTGCTGCTCATTTACAGCTCAGGCTTTGTTCGGTGTCATGTAAAGGGAACACCATGTGGACAAACACATTTAGTGGAGTCTTCATCTGCACTCCATCAACTTGCCCTTTAGCGTCCTATGATCGATTTTCACATTTTCTCTCTTCCTCACTAATTATGTATTTTTTTTTAGAGGGTGACCAAATTATTATTATTAGACTAGGAGAATGGTTTAGTTCATGGCCATTTTTTTTCAACCGTCTCTTTGTCTTATGCACATGCAAATTATCTCTCTGTATAAATCACCGGAAAGTACATTAAAAGTACCTTGGCCATTGATGGCTGTGATCACCGCTAATGAATTGCAAGTATGAATTGTGACTTATCTCCTTGATGTGGTCAAGTGTTCAATTACAAATTGCTCGGAAAGGACATTTGGATAATAAATCACTTAACGAAAAAAATGAGTCAGACTATATAATACCAGCATGGAGATATTACTAATATTCTGGGTTTACATGTAATGGAAGTTCATTTTCTCGAAAATTTCTCTTCTACATTTGAGCCGTGTAATTATCTCATGCAAATCTGGGTTTTAAGAAGAGTAAGTGGAAAAATCAAGAAACATCAGAAAGTGAAAATATTACTTTTTGAACTTGTTTCTTAAAGAAATGTTTCAGTAAAGCAGAAACTATGTAAGCAATATATTTTATACTTTCTTCTATACTGAATATATTATTCAGGTCAGTGGGATTAAGCAGTGGTGCTAGACTTACACATACATTGAATGGTCACTGTGTTAGAGACCCTCATCTTGTAGCATGTTGGACATCCTTTGGCCTTCAGAACTACAGTAATTTGTCGTGACAAAGGTTCCACTAGGTGATGAGATACGTAGTTCTGCATAAATATTGGTCCATGTGGACAAGAAGCTTCTTGTTGCCACAAATTATTTGGAGTTGCTGACATGTTCTGACCTGCTGACAGAAAGGATTAATCAATTCATGCTACTTGCTCCAAATTGTGACCTTCAACCAACACGGTGCAACAGAAATCTGGATTCATCTGACCAGGCGATGTTTTTCCACTGCTCAGTTATCCACTTTTTAAGCTCGTTTGCCCACAGGAGTTTTGCTGTTCTGATTCTCTCAGATAGCAATGGCGCTGGAGCTGGTCATCTGCTGCTATAGTCCATCGATGGAAAAGAACCATGAGTTGTGCATTTGGACATGTTGGATAAAGCATCAACATTTTATTTGGATGGAATTTACTGGACCATGCACCACCTGTTCATCAGAATGATTCTTGACATCCTCCTCTGACACCATTTGCTGAAAATATGTTTCCGTCTATAGGATCTTCTTTTGCTGCTTGTTTTTTTTTTTTGATCACACCATTCTTGGTATACTTTTCACACTGCTGCATGAGAAAACCCCACATGGCTGTCAGGGCAATCCTGGCTCCAGCTAGTCTAGTACCGATGACCAAGCTTCATTGGAGTCACTCAGATTGCTGGATTTTCAAATTCTAATGAGGATTCACACTGAAACCATGTTTGGGTGGATTCACCCCAGAGACTCCACTTCTCTTCTGAGTTGATACTTATCAACAGGTTTCTTTAGAGCCCTAGCTTTTTAGACTACTCTTCATAACATTATCCTGCTATAGAGTATAAAAAGCCCATAGAGTGTAGTGACCAAACAAATGTGCTTTTAGACACCTTCAGACATTTTTTATGACTTATATAACAAAGGGGTGTGGCTTTGTGAAAGTGGTGTGTCCAAAATGTCACCTTGTATGCCAAAAATTGTGCCAAATTTGGGTGTAATTTTTGGCATAAACTAAGTCAACTAATAAGTGGTATAAAGTTAGACTAGACAGTTAAAGTATTTGACAGATTTATCATTTAATACACAGTATATAACAGGACTACCATCAAGGGATGGACACATTATTAATATCAATACTCATACGTCATTATCAATAAACTATAAATTGTTAGTTATTGCCTAAGTTTATATGCAAAACCAAGAAAGGAGTGCAACACTATCTAAAAGTCATACGTAAATGTAATTGACCAGATGAAATCACACAAATATATACAAAAATGACAAAGAGAAGGTCCACAGAATGGACAAGCAACCCACTATAAGGTATTCCATAAAAAGGTCATATCTAATGGACTTTATACTAATATATACTGTATATTCACAGGTAAAGTGAGTAAACAGTTGCAAGTGAGTCTATGGAAAGCACACACCAAAGATAGGTCAGGTCCTATCTTTTCTAGCAGCACAGCCCTTAGATGTAAGTTGCACTCAGATGACTAATCTTTGGCAGGTGCGAGTATTTTGCACATCTACAAATTATTCATGTGAACACTTCTATAGGAAAGCATTGGTTCTTTTAGAAGCGCCCTTTTCGCGCGCCTATTCGTGTGCTAAAGAAACGCTCATGTGAATGAGGCCTAAGGGTGAATTTACACGGAATGACCTGTTGGGCAAAGGTGCCTGACAGGTCATCACAGCAATGATTGTTCTTACTGTTTTTACACAGAAACGATCCTCCCTAGTCAATGCACGCGGAGCGGGTTGGGGATCGTTCCATCTCGCCCTCTTCCATTCACAATAAACAGGCAGTTGTTCATAGATGAATGTCTGCCTGTTTACACGGGCCGATCAGTTTTTCAGTTTTTAGGCACGCATAACCTGAACAATGAGCCAATTTATTTTTAAATTGAATTTGCACTGAAAGATAATCATTCAGATTCTCACTGATCACGGCAATCTGAACGATTTCTCGGCCCATGTAAAAAGGTCCTAGGTTTTGCACGGTCTAATTATTAGATAGTATTAGTAAATACACCCACTGAAAGAAAATCTGAGTACATTTTTTAGAAGCAAGGAGAACAAAATAATTCTCAAAAGAAAATTTCAGCAGGATTACATTTAATAAAAATCAGCTAGTCAGTAGAGATGAGCGAACGTACTCGGTAAGGGCGATTTCGCAATCGAGCACCGCGATTTTCGAGTACTTCACTACTCGGGTGAAAAGTACTCGGGTGCGCTGTGGGGCGGGGTGTGGCGTGGTGGAGCGGGGGGTAGCAGCGGGGAACAGGGGGGAGCCCTCTCTCTCTCCCTCCCCCCCCCCCACTCCCCTCTGCAACCCCCCGCCCCACAGCGCACCCGAGTACTTTTCAACCGAGTAGTGAAGTACTCGAAAATCGCGGTGCTCGATTGCGAAATCGCCCTTCCCGAGTACGTTCGCTCATCTCTACTAGTCATCCTTTTTACAATTGGCACGCTGTAATCTACCCATCTATGCTTTACCATGAGAAGATAAGAATAATCATTGCATAAAATTAGGAATTGTTACCCTCCCCACTTGTACATTACAGATTAAATATCATAAATTGAATGACTGACCTGCTTTCATGTTATACTTTATTCTATATGACGCTCTTACATATAAATCATTCTTCAGTGTGGTGGGACGGCTAAATCAATCAGGTTTACTTTACATCATTAACTGTGTAGACATCTCGTAAACTTTAGTTTATGCAGTGCTGATGGAAGCAAGTAAAGGTATTGATTACAAGACAAGCATAATGCATATTGACAGCAGTGAAATGCGCTGTCAATTTCTGTTGGTTTTGAGTAGCTGAAGGGTGTCAATTTAAAGGTTTTTACCGTTACATGTGATGGGATGTAGGCATCACTGCCTGTTCAATGAGGTCCAACTACCGATTCCTAGAGTGAAGAAGCAACCCAGCTAGTTTTTGCCTGCGCAATGGTGATCTTGTCCATCCGCTCAGCAGGTAACTGTAACACAGCCCTCTCTTTTGTCTTATACACAATTGCCTTTCCAATTTAAAGATTCTACAAATTCATAAAATGTTGCACAATATTGAAAAATGTGTTGTACTTTTAACCGCATAATGTAAATTTCTGTCCCGATTTCCCTGGTGTCGCAACTAAAGAAGGAGAGAGCCCGCACCCAATCTGATCTAGAATACAAAATCCAAAAACTAGAACTAGCCTACACCCAACATCCTTCATTCTATTTGTGGAAGTCTATTCAGGAGGCTAGGCTAGAACTCAATGCTATCCTAATCCATCGTATGGAAAAAGCGCTGGCTTAGACACAAGCTAAGTATTTTGAATATGCAAATAAACCTGACCGACTTTTAGCTAGGAAGATTAGAGAAAAACAATCTGTCAGCACGATTTGAAAAATCCAACTTAAACCGGACTGCCTTACTTCTGTTACGTCTGCAAGGGACATGCTGGCCAGCACTTGCAGACATGCACAATAATTGCTCACAGTGCGGCGGCCAAAACAAACCAACAAATAATAAATAGGAAGTCTTTTCCTAAATGCGAAATGAATGAGGGAGAGAGCCCTGCCTGACACGGCAGACGGATCGCATCAATGCGGGCCTGTACTCGATCGTGGGACCTAAGTAACCCTTCTTGGCCAAATTGATAAAGGGCAAAACAAATAAAACACAGCACTTAGCTTTAGTAGAATAGGCTGCAGCACATAGAACCGTCCAAAGTAAGGAACAGTGCACACCACACGGTCCGTGGGAGCAACTAACTGCCAGCTCAGACAGTGAGCAAATGACAATTTACAGCACCTTGGCTTCCTTTTCATCCCAGCTAAATAGCTAGCTAATAATCCACAGATGTGAGCACATTGCTTCACACCTACTAATACTAAGCTAGAAGGTGAGAACCATGTCTAAAACCTGTACCGGACTCCATCAACCCAGCAGCAATCCCAGCACTGCTGCAACAATTTCCAATGCAGACAAAATTTATAACTCGTTTCACCAACATTATCATAAATTATATAAGGCACCAACCCCCCCCCCCCCCCCCCCGAAACGCATTCTATAAGCTTTCTGTCCCAACGTAAATTGCCCTGTTTGACAGAGACGGCTTTAACTAATCTCAATTCCAATATAACTTAAACAGGGCAAAGCCCCAGGATCTGATGGCTTTTCAGCATTGTACTATAAAAAGTTCACTTCCACATTGAAACCTCACCTAGTCGAATTTTTTACTTCACAAATATACACAGCTGTCAGTCGCACTCATTAGCCTTCCAAACGTGGATGGAGTGGAAAAGAAAGATGCCTGCTTATCTGGGATAGGATCCAAATCCCACGCAAAGCCCACAAATTTCAAATCAAAAAAGCAGCATCAGTGGTGTATATATATAGATTCAAAAGCTCACCATATGCTTATCACCATAGCAATCTCGTCTTTATTCATATCCTTCCAAGCTGACAAAGACCCATATGACGTGTCGAAACAGCTGTTGCTGGTATGACCATGGAAGGATATGAATAAAGACGAGATTGCTATGATGATAAGCATATGGTGAGCCTTTGAATCTATATATATACACCACTGATGCTGCTTCTTTGATTTGAAATTTGTAGTCACATTTTTTAATCATGTCCTCCTCCAAGGCCACACCCATCCTGATCCCACTCGATCGAGTAGCAGCCTTAAACGAGCGTGCTCGCTCATCTCTAATCACGAATCTTCATTATTATGTGAGAATCTAAAAAACAGAGTGGGTTGGAAAAGTTCCTTGGGAGTAATGATGATACAAAAGACGATTGTGACCTGCACCCTTAGGGCTCATGCACACAGCCGGGTCGGTTTCCCCACAGAGACGCCATACTCACCTCTCCAGGTCCACCGTGAGTATCTCGGCTAGCGAGCCGGCACGCATGTGCAGTGCTGGGCATGACGCACCAGTGCTGGGATGTGGATTCTTGCGGTATTCCACAGTGCCCACTGCACAGAATATCGAAGGACCGACAGCAATGGAAGCCATGCGTGCAATTTTCCACATAGGATAGAACATGCTGCGATTCTCCCCTGCGAGCGGAAAATCGCTGTTGATTTTCACTCATGGGCAGGGGAGAATCTTTTAACCTAGCATGCCTATGGATGGTTATTTCTATGAAATTCGTAGCTGGCATCTGGCTATGAATTCCTCAGTGATAATCCGCCCGTGGGCATTAGGCCTTACACTTTTAGTTGCAGATCCAACAGAAACAGACCATCAAACTCTACCTCATACAATATATTAGATTAATTCTAGTATTAAAGGAAACTCTGTACTTACATAAAGTGCCTATATACCCCTGCATGGGGTCACTGCGGCTGAGTGTTGCTATTTCTTCATTTAAAATACAATAAATATGCTTGAAACATAATGTAAATTTGCATCATAACCATACAGCTTCTAGTAAATGCCACAATCAGAGTTAGCTCTGATCGCAGCAGTTAACTGTTTAGATGTCACAGTTCTCCCATCCCAATTATGTACCCAAAGAGTCTGCTTTCTCCGCAACACGATCAGGGGGTGCAGATGGGTCTCCATGATATACTGGAATCCTGAAATATTGCAGTATACTAAATAAAGGTATAAAAATGTAATAAAGTTTTTCAACAGTAAAAAATAAAAAAATGTTGAAATAAAAGAAAACCTTCTCCCATAAAAAAATCTAAGCAAATAAAAATGATCACATATTTGGTATCGCCGTGTACATAAAAGTCCAAACTAGTAAAATACCAGAATATTTATCCTGCATAGTAAAGTGCACAAAAAAGGATGGAATACCAGAATTGTGATTTTTTTTTTTATGTTTTATCCTGGCTCCCAAAAATTGGAATAAAAAGTGATCAAAAAGATGTGTGCTCCCAAAATGGTACTAATGAAAACTACAGCTCACCCTACAAAAAAACAAGCGCTCATAAAATATAAAAGTCGCTTGCTGGCAACTGTGGTCCCCTCTGCATACCATTTCATAGGACTTTTTTGACTGTCTGACCCACTTATGGATGTTAGCTCTATCCAGGCTGAATTTTTTAAAATCAATAACCTTTAATACTTTAACTTTAATATGTCCTTCTGCATATGCTTGATAAAGGGCATTGAGCCCAAAACGTTGCACAAATTGTGTACCTAATGTGAACATCTGGACTGTCCAAATAAACTTCATGAGCCTTTAAAAGCTACAGTGTGTGCTGTCCAAACTGTTCATTTCTGCTTCCACCACTGTTACTCACTGCTTCTCTAGGTGCTGGTCCTCACTTTACAATACTGTCACTAGAGATGAGCGAGCACCAAAATGCTCGGGTGCTCGTTGCTCGAGTCGAGCTTTCCGCAATGCTCGAGGGTTCGTTTCGAGTAACGAACCCCATTGAAGTCAATGGGCGACTCGAGTGTATATATCGGTGTATATGACCGATGCTCGGTAAGGTTTTCATTTGTGCAAATCTGCAAAACCCACGAAAGTGATGGAAACTCCACAGAAACGGATAGGGCAGGCGAGGGGCAACATGCGGGGCTGCATCTCAGGTTCCCAGGTCCCATTATTAAGCCACAATAGCGGCAAGAGTGCCCCCCCCCCCCTAACAATTTTTACTTTGGACAAACCCTCATTAGCAAGGCACACCTTAGCTAAGCACCACACTACCTCTAACCAAGCACAATCCCTGCCTGCGGGACACAACGCTGCCTCTTCTCCTGGGTTACATGCTGCCCAAACCCCCTGCACAACCCTGCGTCCGCAGCGCACACAAAAGTGCCCCTGCGCTGCCCTCATGCCACATGCTGGCCTCGTAGCCACACCACCCTCATGTCTATTTATAAGTGCGTCTGCCATGAGAAGAAACCGGAGGCACACACTGCAGAGGGTTGGCAGGGCAAGGCAGCAACCCTCTTTGAAAGTGTGAGTGATAGCCCACAATGCTGTTGAGAATTGATAATAGATTGACGTTCCATCTTCATTCCAATCCTTTGCCACCTCCATCAGGAGCTGCAAACGTGGGCATAAAGGGGATACCGCTGCCAGCCCAGCACTTCTACACATCTCCACAATGCAGCAATACTCGGTGTGGGAAGTATGTGAGCGGGCCCTGGGTCTGCCTCTGTCCCAGCAAACACCTTGTGTGGCCCAAGGGGCTGCGAGTGACATAGCAGTGGGGACTCCATGTGTCCACACACTACTCATTCTGTTTGGGTGTTGGATACCTCATTAACAACGCAAGGGGTAAACCATCTGCACTCTGCACCCTACCCAAGTGTTTTGGGTACAGACAGGTACAACTCCGCTATGGCAAGTCTGTGTGCACCCGCAGCATGGGTGGCTAGCAGGTACACACAGAAAGAAATCCCATTGCAGTGCCCCGGATAGCTGAAGTTATGTGAGAGGAAATACATGTTGGCTGCGGCCCACACGCCATGCCCTAGACATTCTGGTTTTTTTTAAGAGTGCCAGGCAGGTACAACTCCGCTATGGCAAGTCTGTGTGCACCCGCAGCATGGGTGGCTAGCAGGAACACACAGACGGTACAGAAAGAAATCCCATTGCAGTGCTCCGGATAGCTGCAGTTACGGGAGAGGAAATACATGTTGGCTGCGGCCCACAAGCCATGCCCTAGACATTCTTTTTTTTTTTTTTTTTTAAAGTACCAGGCAGGTACAACTCCGCTCTGGCAAGTCTGTGTGCACCCGCAGCATGGGTGGCTAGCAGGAACACACAGATGGTACAGGAAGAAATCCCATTGCAGTGCTCCGGATAGCTGAGGTTACGTGAGAGGGAATACATGTTGGCTGCGGCCCACACGCCATGCCCTAGACATTCTGGGTTATTTTTAAAAGTGCCAGGCAGGTACAACTCCGCTATGGCAAGTCTGTGTGCACCCACAGCATGGGTGGCTAGCAGGAACACACAGACGGTACAGAAAGAAATCCCATTGCAGTGCCCCAGATAGCTGAGGTTACGTGAGAGGGAACGCAAGTTGGCTGCGGCCCACATGCCCTAGTCAGTCTGGGTTTTTTGGGGGCCAGAAAGGTAGAACACCGCGATGGGAAGACTTAGTGCACCCATAGTATACGCAGACCCCTGTAACATTTCTGTAGTAACACTATATCAGATCCCAGTAACATTTCTGTAGCAGAAGTATAGGCAGACCCCAGTAACATCCTTGTGGCAGCAGTATGGGCAAACCCCTGTAAAATTTAAGTGGCAGAAGTATACGCAGACCGAAGCAACATCCTTGTGGCAGCAGTATAGGCAGACCCCAGTACCATTTCTGTAGAAGTAAAGGCAGACCCCAGTAACATGTCTGTCGCCGCAGTATAAGCAAACCCCTGTAACATTTCTGTAGCAGAAGCATAGGCAGACCCCAGTACCATTTTTGTAGCAGAAGTATACGCAGACCCCCTGTAACATTCACGTGGCAGAGGTATAGGCAGACCCCAGTAACATTATTGTAGCAGAAGTATAGGCAGACTCCTGTAACATTTAAGTGGCAGCAGTATAGGCAGACCCCTGTAACATTTATGTGGCAGATGTATAGGGAGACCCCAGTAACAGTTATGTAGCAGCAGTATAGGCAGACCCCAGTATCATTTCTGTAGCAGCAGTATAGGCAGACCCCACCACCATTTCTGTTGTTAAAGTATAGGCAGACCCCAGCTACATTTTTGTAGCAGAAGTATACGCAGACCCCTGTATCATTTCTGTAGTAACACTATAGACAGATCCCAGTAACATTTCTGTAGCAGAAGTATAGGCTGACCCCTGTAACATTTAAGTGGCAGCAGTATAGGCAGACCCCTGTAACATGTAAGTGGCAGCAGTATAGGCAGACCCCTGTAACTTTCTCGTAGCAGAAGTATAGGCAGGCAGGCAGACCGCAGTAACATTTCTGTAGTAATAGTATAGGCCAACCTCTGAAACATTGAGATACCATGAGCGTAGGCAAAGGCCGGAAAAATAAGTTGGATAAAAGTGTAGGCGTGGGCCCGAAAAATTAGTGTACCAAGAGTACAAGTGTACCTCTGAAAAATTTATCAACTGAGAGGGCAGGTGAAACCCATAAACATTTTTTTAAAGATACAGCTCACTGTTGCTTAATTTGTAACAGAGCCTGGAGGCAGCCCTGTTGAAAAAATTGGTTCATATAACAGTCTCAATACTTTTGAAACTTACTTTTGAAACATTGGTAGAAGTAGATGAGCCTTTTGGGCCGCAGAAAAATTGGCACTTCAGCGCGATGATATGTTGTTTCTGGAGGAGGAGTAGCAGGAGGAGGACTAATGTCAGAGACAGATTGACAAAGATAAATGCGACGTTTTCCCAGTGATACAGAAGAGTGCTTTTATCTGCGGTTGCAGCAAAAATAATCTTTAGGTTCCGCTGCTCTCCGCTGGTGGAGAAGAGAAGTCTGGGGAAATCCAGGCTTTGTTCATCTTTATGAGTGTAAGCATGTCGGCACTGGCAGTTGACAGGCGGGTACGCTTGTTCGTGATGATTCCCCCAGCTGCACTAAACACCCTCTTTGACAAGACGCTAGCGGCAGGGCAAGCAAGCACCTCCAGGGCATACACCGCATGTTCGTGCCACGTGTCCAGCTTTGACACCCAGAAGTTGTATGGAGCTGAGGCATCATGGAGGACGGTGGTATGATCGGCTACATACTCCCTCACCATCTTTTTACAGTGCTCCCTCCGACTCAGCCTTGACTGGGGAGTGGTGACGGAGTCTTGCTGGGGATCCATAAAGCTGGCAAAGGCCTTGGAGAGTGTTCCCCTGCCTGCGCTGAACATGCTGCCTGATCTCCGTGCCTCCCCTGCTTCTTGGCCATCGGAACTGCTCCTTCTGCCGCTAGCACTGTCAGATGGAAATTTTACCATCAGTTTGTCCTCCAGGGCCCTGTGGTATTGTTTCACTCTCGAACCCCTTTCCTCTTCGGGAATGAGAGTGGAAAGGTTCTCCTTATATCGGGGGTCGAGAAGGGTGTACAGCCAGTAATCCGTAGTGGCCAGAATGCTTCTAACGCGAGGGTCACGAGAAAGGCAGCCTAACATGAAGTCAGCCATGTGTGCCAGGGTGCCAGTACGCAAGATATGGCTGTCCTCACTAGGAAGATCACTTTCAGGATCCTCCTCCTCCTCGTCCACAGGCCATACACGCTGAACAGATGGGAGGCAAGCAGCATGGGTACCCTCTGCAGTGGGCCCAGCTGTCTCTTCCCCCTCCTCCTCCTGCTCCTCCCCCTCCTCCTCCTCCTTCTCCAAAACACGCTGAGATATAGACATGAGGGTGCTCTGACTATCAAGCGACATACTCTCTTCCCCCGTCTCCTGTTCCAACCGCAAAGCGTCAGCCTTTATGCTTTGCAGCAAACTTCTCACCAGGCATAGCAGAGGAATGGTGACGCTAATGATTGCAGCATCGCCGCTCACCATCTGGGCAGACTCCTCAAAGTTTCCGAGGACCTGGCAGATGTCTGCCATCCAGGCCCACTCCTCGGTAAAGAATTGGGGAGGCTGACTCCCACTACGCCGCCCATATTGGAGTTGGTATTCCACTATTGCTGTACGCTGCTCATACAGCCTGGCCAACATGTGGAGCGTAGAATTCCACCGTGTGGGCACGTCGCACAGCAGCTGGGGCTCTGGCAGATTAAACCGATGTTGCAGGGTCCGCAGGGTCGCAGCGTCCGTGGTGGCCTTGCAGAAATGTGCGCAGACGCGGTGCACCTTGCTGAGCAGGTCTGACAAGTGCGGGTAGTTTTTCAGAAACCGCTGAACCACCAGATTGAAGATGTGGGCCAGGCATGGCACATGTGTGAGGCTGTCGAGCTGCAGAGCCGCTACCAGGTTACGGCCGTTGTCACACGCGACCATGCCCGGTTGGAGGCTCAGTGGTGAAAGCCAGATGTCGGTCTGTTCAGTCAGACCCTGCAACAGCTCGGGGGCTGTGTGCCTCTTGTCACCTAGACTGAGTAGTTTCAGCAAGGCCTGCTGATGCTTGCCCACCGTTGTGCTGCCGCACCACACCGACTGCTGGCGACGTGCTGCTCACATTTCTTAATTGAGAGGTAGAGGTTGCGTAGGAGGAGGAGGAGGGGGAGGGTTTGGAGGAGGTGGGATAGACCGCCGCAGATACCAGAACAGAGGAAGGACCCGCTATTCTGGGTGTGGGTAGGACGTGAGCGGTCCCAGGCTCTGACTCGGTCCCAGCCTCCACCAAATTCACCCAATGTGCCGTCAGGGAGATATAGTGGCCCTGCCCACCAGTACTTGTCCACGTGTCCGTGGTTAAGTGGACATTCTCAGTAACCGCATTGGTGAGGGCACGATTGATGTTGCGGGAGACGTGCTGGTGTAGGGCTGGGACGGCACACCGGGAAAAATAGTGGCGACTTGGGACCGAGTAGCGTGTGACCGCTGCCGCCATCATGTTTTTAAAAACCTCCGTTTCCACAAGCCTGTACGGCAGCATCTCCAGGCTGATCAATTTCGCAATGTGCACGTTTAAAGCTTGAGCGTGCGGGTGCGTGGCGGCATATTTGTGCTTGTGCTCCAAGGCTTGCGCTAGCGACAGCTGGATGCTGCGCTGAGAGACATTGCTGGATGGGGCCAAGGACAGCGGAGGTCAGGGTGTGGGTGCAGGCCGGGAGGTGCTCGTGCCTGTGTCCTGAGAGGGGGGTTGGATCTGAGTGGCAGGTTGGGGCACAGGGGGAGAGGCAGTGGTGCGACCCGGAGGCGGTGAACGGCCTTCGTCCCACCTTGTGGGGTGCTTGGCCATCATATGCCTGCACATACTGATGGTGGTGAGGCTGGTACTGGTGGCTCCCTGGCTGATCTTGGTGCGACACAGGTTGCACACCACTGTTCGTCGGTCGTACGCGCTCTCACTGAAAAACATCCACACCTTTGAAGACCTAGCCCTCTGCAGGGTGGCTTCGCGCGAGGGGGTGCTTTGGGAAACAGTTGGGGGAGTCTTCACTCTGGCTCTGCCTCTACCCCTGGCCACCCCACTGCCTCTTTCAACCTGTCCTGCTGCTGCCCTTGCCTTCCCCTCTGAAGACCTCTCCTCAGTTGGCTTAGCGAACCAGGTGGGGTCAGTCACCTCATCGTCCAGCGGCTCTTCCTCCGAATCCTCTGTGCGCTCCTCCCTTGGACTTACTGCCCTTACTACTACCTCACAGATAGACAACTGTGTCTCATCATCATCGACCTCCTCACCCACTGAAAGCTCTTGAGACAGTTGCCGGAAGTCCCCAGCCTCATCACCTGGACCCCGGGAACTTTCCAAAGGTTGGGCATCGGTCATGACAAACTTCTCAGGTGGGAGAGGAACCATTTTTTTCCCAATCAAGGCAGGGGCCCAAGAACAGTTCCTGGGAGTCTGCCTGCTCCTCAGAATGTGTCATTTTCATTGAGTGAGGAGGCTGGGAGGAAGAAGGAGCAGCAGCGAGAGGATTCAGAGTTGCAGCAGTGGACGGCGTAGAAGACTCGGTGGTTGATACATTGCTGGATGCGTTTTCTGCCATCCACAACAGGACCTGCTCACACTGCTTATTTTGTAATAAAAGTCTACCACGTGGACCCATAAATTGTGATATGAAGCTTGGACCCCCAGAAACTTGCCTCTCTCCTAATCCCGCATCAGCCCGCTGCGATTCACCTGGACCAGGAACTTGGCCTGTGCCCACACCCTCACTTGGCCCGACGCGTCCTCGCCTGTGTCCACGGCCACGTCCTCTAGGCCTACCCCTACCCCTAAGCATGGTGTATTACCAATAGAGCAGACACAGAGCGGTCTGAATAATTATGCAATTAGTGGCGTGCAGTTGGAGGCTGACAGCGGTTATGTTGCGCACACTGCAGTCAGCCAAAAATTTTACGCTAGGCTGCAAAAAGGCCTAGCTGGCTAATAGTGAGCCACCACAACAGTAATGCACACACTCACAGGTAGCCCTAAGGAGGAGTGTTTTTTCAGTTTTTTTTTTTTTTTTTTTAAACCAGCAGCCTAGATAGCGTGTATATGTCTTTCCCTCTATCAGCGGCTGTGGGCGTATGCTGTGCATGAAGTTGAGGGGACGCACAGAGTGGTGTAAAAAATTAGGCAATTATTGGCCTACACTTGGAGGATCACAGCGGTTATGTAACGCACACTGTGGACCGAAAAAATTATACGCTGGGCTGCAGAAAGGCCTAGCTGGCTAATAGTGAGCCACTACAACAGTAATGCACACGCTCACAGGTAGCCCTAAGGAGGAGCTTTTTTGGCGTACTTGTTAACAGGATTGTACACTACCACTGTCCCTGCCTGACCAGTACTGCCCCTATACTCTGTATAATTGGGTGCAGACTGACAACGCAATAGTCTGCATAGCCCAAGATGAAAACAAAAAAATTATGCAAAACTGCTCCCAGCAGCCACAACAGGTAATGCACACGGTCAGATGTGGCCCTAAGAAGGACCGTTGGGGTTCTTGAAGATGCTAACACTCTCCCTATAGCAGCAGCAGCACTCTCCCTAATCTCTGCCAGCGTGTGTCTGAGGCGAGCAGCAGGCGGGACTGCTTTAAATACTCGGCGGTCACTTAATCTCCCCAGCCACTCACTGCAGGGGGGTGGGATAGGGCTGGAACGTCACAGGAGGAAGTTGTAATGCCTTCCCTGCATGTCTATTGGCCAGAAAATGGCGCAAAACATGCAGGGAAGGAAATGGAATTGACTTGAGTAACGCGTGATGCTCATCTCGAGTAACGAGAATCTCGAGTTCCCTAATACTCAAGCGAGCATCAAGCTCAGACGAGTACGTTCGCTCATCTCTAACTGTCACGTTTATGGTCACCAGTAAGGTTGAGCGAACTGAACCAGTAGAACCCTGTTTTGCGTCAAATCTTGCTAAAAGTTTGGTTTGTCACAAACTCGAAACAAGCTTTCAGCAAAATTGTACCCAAAACACTAGTTCCATTTGCTCAACACTAGTCCTAAACACTGGAATATGACACTAAGAACCATAAAATCCCTGCATAACACTCTAAGAGTGTTATACAAAGTTTTTATAGTGCTTAGACAGTGTTATCCACCAGTTTTAGACGTTTTGGTGAACGTCTAGTTCAGTTCGCACTAATTCAGACTGAGCTAAACTTTTTGCTAAAGTTCAGCAAATTGGCAGAACTATGTATTTCAAAAGTTTGCTCATCACTAGTCGCCTGACATGATATTGTGCCCACAATGTCATGCTATGATTGGTCATTTCTTTATTTGAATTCTCGGTGATGAATGTAGACACTGGAAAAGTCTTTTTTTTAGCAAATGACCGAGATTTAACCTGAAAGATGTGCGTTTATGAGTAATAGAAAGTTTTAGATTTTTTTTACACTTAAAAGATGAACTCTAGTTTCCCCTCATATTGATGTTTCTTTTCCTCAGTATATCAGTAGCCTTTCCTCGCAGACAGTTTAGTTTCTAGCAGTTTTTAATCATCTTTCTCAACTTCTGCTGTAATGAAAATCATCTCTCCATTTAGTGACTTCCTGCTGAGCAACCAACATTGAAGAAAACAAAAAGATGCTTAGCAGTGCCCAAAGGTACAGTACAGCCATGGATTCTCTAAATCCACAATTACACTTTCCAACATGTAACCAGTAGTTATGTATACACTTTGAGTTCAAAACTAATAGCTTCCACTTGTGATGCAAGAGTCTTAAAGAGTAACTACTCTTTTTTTGATAAAGTTAATATTATAAGCAATATAAGAAACACATACATGTCATTTTGCTGCAAAACTCAGCATTAACTTACATCTCTGGCAAATATACAAATGATTGGATGTGATTAGATGAACAGTCTTGCCACCTGAGGCCCTAGATATGCTTGCACAATTGGCCTATAAAAAAAGCTCTCAATGATGTGAAGTGGACCTCTTTTTCCACTTGTGAAGAGGTTTTTGACCACTAGAGATGCTCTACAATACAATTGAAGAGATTTTGCCCAGTTAACAGAGTTTGAGGGAGATGGATTACTGGAGTGGGAGAAGCTAAATGATCATATTGATGAATTGCCCGCGACCTTGGTCGTTCTGACCAGTAGGTATTAGGACAAGTGGATGCTCGTACACAATGTGGCTGGGCTTTGGATGCTCTCAATACACCTACAGTAGAGAGAATCATCAGATCGTCCAACAAGCACGACCAGCTCCAACTGTTAAGTTGTCCGCCATCCACAGACAGATCCCTGTCTCTGTTGGAACAATTCCCAGGTGCTCGGCTGAAGGACAATTGATCTCATGGTGCCCATTATGTGTACTGCCTTTGACACCCACCTCTGTTTTCAGTGGCTTCATGAATGTGAAAATTGGACTGCTGCAGAGGGGAACCGGGTTGTCTTCAGCAACTAATCAAGATTTAGTTTGGACACTGACGATGGCCTAAGGGTGAGTGTCCCAATCCTGCCTTTGCTGTGGAGCAACACACTAACCCCATTACTTGGGAGGCCATTGCATATGACAGTTGGTCACCCCTAGTAGGAGTATTAGGGACAAGGACAGCTCAGCAATATCTTCAGAACATCTTGCAAACACATATGTTGCCTCTCATAGGAGAGCTTTCAAAAGGCATTTTCCAGCAGGATATTGCTTGTCTGCACACAGGAATGCCTCTATAACATTAACTTTACTACAGAGAGAATGTGTTTTTTTATGTACTGTTGGTCTGAATTTGGAGCTTTGCCAGGCCCATCTTGCTTCAAAAGAGACTGTGGAGCGGTCTTGCATGGGCAGTTTGGTCATTCCAACTAGAGACTGTGACACCATATTCTAGAGTCAGCAGTGCTGAACCAAGATTACAATGTCACAATATGACAATCACATCTAATGAAGGTCTAGGTCCATGTTGCATCATGCCATGTAATCCCCTGGATACAAATATTACAATAAGTCCAAACCTGTTGGATTTTTGGTTGCTGGTTGAAAGTCCCATGTGATTTTTCTACTGTAGTGAATAATGTAAATCGCATAGGACAATCACTCGTGACAGGTTCCCGATTTGTGGATTTTTTAACAACAAAATTGCAACTCTAAAATAGTTACGTAACAATGTGTCAGAGATAAATTGTATACATTTTTTAGTCCTGCGGCTTGTCTAAGACATAAATGTTGTGCTAAACATGCTGCTGTGTCCCAGCCTTAAAGGGGTTGTATCAGAACTAACTTTTATCACCTATCCATAGTATAGGTGATAAAGTCTGACCACCAATCCAAAAAAATGGGCAACCCATGTCTCCATGTTTTTATCACTGCAGGAATGCTTCTCCTATGCACAGTGACATCACACTGAATAAAGCAGTAGCTGCACTTGCACAGCTGCTACATTCTTGGCTATTTCTTTAACTCCCCAGGAGTCTCTTTAACTTATGCAAGGCCATCCTTCCATTCAAAGTCTTTCTCACTGTGGGGGGTGCAGCCAGCTCATAGAGTAGAACAGAAAACAGAACCTGTGTTCTCAGCATCTGTGAGGGTCTCTGCAGTGAGACCCCCAATGATCAGACGTTTATCCCCTATTCTATGGAAAGATGATAAAAGATAATTTTGGTACACTCCTTTGGTACAATCCTTAAGGGATTCTGAATTGATATAAGGGCAATCTTTTTTGGGAATCCTCATCTCCTGGCAAGAGTAGATATCAATTTCAAAGAGCATCTCTTTTGAGGACTTGCTCTGCATTATACAGACAACCCATTAATGTGAATGGATACTGTGTGATACTTAATTTTCCCTGTAGTGGCGCTGTAGAACTGCTAATTTACCCACAGATTACAGCTGATCACTGGAGGTCTCAACAGAGGGACACTGTGCGATCAGCTTTTTGTCAAGGGATTGTCCAAAGTGTACAACCCTTTTAAGCAGAGGGATGGTTATTACTTAGTTAATTAATTTGATAGTTATTCCCTAAATCCATTAAGGCTCATTTGTGAACTAGAAATGTGACACAAGTTTGTTTGATTTGACACCTGGGCCAGTAGCAGACGGCTCATTTTTTATTACAAAAACAACAATAGAAAGCTCGTTTAATTCCTATAGACCATTCTGAATCTTTCCATTTTGACATTTAATTAAGCACATCTAATTAGCCGCTAAATGTTAAAATATTTTGGTTTGCACAAATCCCATTCTTTGAATAACCTTGGGTATTTTATTTTCCGAAATAATATAAAGTCAGTTTTGTTCTTAAAATTTTAATAGCCTTCCCAAGTGTTCCTCTTCCGTAAATCATCGACTAATCTATTATCATAGCCAAAAAGTTCAGCATAGCAGGCCCCAAGTGCATCATGTTATTTCAACTTCCTAACAAATGACCACATTCATATTAGCTGACAGATTGCAGACCTTTATGTTAATGTACAATGGGTTTTGGAAAGTGTACTTCTGGGAGGCATAAGAAAAGTTTCAGCTACATGCTTGACTATAAAACTACTTCCAGGATCTTGCTTGTTACGGAAACAAATTTCTTTTTTGAATTCAATGTTTCTAAAAATTATTAGAATTTATCTTCAATCAAGTAGCCAAAAACAATAGAATATTCTGGATCTTCAGCAATTCACTTATTGGTCTTCATGCTGGCTACATGATTAGCATTGTTGCCTTACGGTACTGTTTCTTGGTTTTGAATGTGATCATGGTCACATCTAGATGGAGTCTGCATGCTTTTCCCAAGTTTATATGGATTTCCTCACAAAAAATAATGATTGTAAACTGACTTCCTGTGAAACTGTATCTAAGACTATAAATTTAGATATAGGATAATTAATTTAAGAACCTAACTAGGGGACAAAAGCCAAAACACAATGATTTTTA
Organism: Eleutherodactylus coqui; assembly: GCF_035609145.1. Taxonomy (NCBI): domain Eukaryota; kingdom Metazoa; phylum Chordata; class Amphibia; order Anura; family Eleutherodactylidae; genus Eleutherodactylus; species Eleutherodactylus coqui. The sequence goes on along the minus strand of NC_089841.1, from coordinate 64,119,649 downwards.
AGACATGCATGTCCTATACCTGTCTTAAAGTAACCCTCCAGTATGGGGACAATTTTTTTTATTTCCTGGGACTGGAAGGGGCAGTTATATTACCTGCTGTTGGTCTTCTATGCCAGTTTCACTCTGATTCACCAGGTCCTGTTTTTAGTCATTTAGGATGGTTAACACAATCTTCAGACTATCTAATTCCCACAGTGCAATGTAAGTGTTAAGGTCCATTTACACACAACGATTATTGCTCAAAATTTGTTCAAATGATGTCTTTTGAGCAATAATCGTTCTGTGTAAATGCTAGCATCATTAGCTTTTCGGCCAAACGATGATTTTTAATTTAGCATAAAAACCATTATTCGGGCAGCCAGCTAATAGCAGAGACTGCACTCTGTGATTCTCCTGGGAGCACTGATAACATTGTTTCCAGCTGCTCTCCCGCGGGAGAAGAATGGAGCTGTATGTAGATAACAGATCACCCGTGGTTATCTGCATACAACGAAGGGAGCTTCATTTAAATGCAAATGAAGCTAAATAGCTACTAATAGGCATTACTGCCCATTAGTAGCTATGCAAAATGATCACTCAAAACTGTCACTAAAACTGTCTATTGAGTGAATTTTGAGCAATCATCTTTGCATGTAAATGGGGCTTTAAACTACCATTGCACTATACCTGATCTCTGATTGGTCAGCAGCTTATGCTGACAGTATTATGGTCATTTTATTGAATCCCCACAATTCACATGCTTAATGTTGGCCAATCAAAAAACAGTGCACAGTGTGGACTAGGTAGTTAGAAAATCGCGATGACCATTTTAGACTACTACAAAAGATTGGAGGGGCAACAGCAGAGAAGAACAATGCCAGATAATATAAACAACCACCTCTGGTCCTGGGAAAGAATTTTGTTCTGGGACCAAATTGTTGCTTTAATATAAAATGCACCAGAGTAAGATGTACCAAATTTAATAGTAGGTTCACGCTTCTTAATAAATCTGGCACATCTGTTGGAGGTCTGTGTGCCAGAAAATCAAATCTATGTCAGCTATAAGTTCAAGTAGATTTGCACCATAATGTACACCTGTTTCCGGGGTAAAGTTACAGTAAATACTATACATAGAGCCATTGGAAACCACATCCCAACCGACCAAGCACTACACACTTTTTAAAAGTAACAAATGTGGTGTAAAAATGTTAAAAAAAATTAAAATTTACAGGACTGGAGGGTGGCCTCCCCGGCGGTCTGTCCAGTCCACCAGCTCTGAGTGCCATTTTTAGGTGGCCAAGATGAAAACATGCATCTTTAGGCTACCTAATTACACATAGTACATTGTTAATGTTAAGACTACTGATGTTCTATACCTGCTCTGTGATTGGACAGTGCTGATCATGCGATTAGCACTAACCAATCACAAAGCAGTTGATAGTGTGCAGTGCATATTGTAGTTAGAAAATGGTGGTGGAATCTTGGATCCTGTCTAGTCAAAGTTCATTTATGGCCTCTCAGTGACTGTGTGAATAACCCCAGGTTCCTGATGTGGTGTTGCCCTTATCAGGGTGAGTGCTCCACTTTTAAGTAGGGTTTCATTGCATTAGTATGTTAGGGTCAGATTTCCTGTTCCACCATGTTTGATTTTATTATAAATATATTGTGTTCTCCTCGTTAGTATATAGTGTGTATATCCATATTCTTTATTACAGCAAATCGCATCCAATCGATAAGTAGCATGTTGTATCCAGCCCAGACGTAACTATTAAACCCTTTATACTTTAATTCATATTATATTATACAGTATATCAATACAGTGAAATCCTTTAAATCCATCCTGGTTATTCAAAAATTCTGATTAAAGAATTTGTAATGCAAAAAATAAGTTTATTGCCTTTTTTACAAACTAAACAAAATGTCATAAAAAATATGCCACAAAAAAAAAAAGGATATGTCAAAACCAAGGGCTTAAAAATACAATAGATCCACAAAGAACAAAAAAAGTACACATGTACTTTAATTATGGAATAAATATTTGTAGCAAAGAGTTTTTAATAAAACAGTTGTTGAACCTATTCCAAAAAAAACTTAATAAATAAAAAATAGCAAATAAAAAAAATAAAATAAATAAAAAACATTAAAGTCGTGATTTTTTAAAATCTATTATAGACTGTCACTCAAAGTATAGAAGTACTTTCAAAGTGCACGCCTGTCTCCATCCTCGGCAAATTATTCCTGTTGCATAAGCTTTTATGTTTATGAGATATTTATTCAGTCCCAAAGGTATTTTTATAGGAGGAAGCCATTGTATTAATTTCTTCATTTTCTTTTACCATATGATTTTGTCATTCATAATAACAGTTAATTGAGCAATGAGGCACAACAGGATACTGATTTGTTGTGCCCTAAATGTATCCCTCAGGTGTATTGTCAGAGTACAGGATGCTGCTCTTGCATCTTAAATCACTTGAGAGACGCAATTATTGCAAAAACACCGCCAGCCCTGGAGTGTCTTATTATGATTAGAAAATGTGTCAAGTAACAATTTGTTGCTGAAAGTAAGTTCTCAATTTCCATATTGTTTATCGCATTTATGGAAGACATTAAAGTAAACAGCTTTTAATGTCCTATTCACAGAAGTCCCCTTTCTCATAAAGGTACTTAAGCTTCGGTTCCAAACTTTTTTCTTTTTTTTTTTTTAATTTTTTAATTGCGATACAGACCTCAGCAAATTAAACACTTTGAACATAAGTTTTATATTGGGCTCATAATTTTATTTACAGTGCCCAAGAGGGACGTAAAAATTATGGCATAAAAAGTTAGATTTTGCCAACCTATGGAAAATTTCCAACAAACTTGTTTGAAGCCTCATATACCCATATGGTTCCTCTCGCTATAAAATCAGATTGGAAGTCACTAATTACACTGTACCTATAGGAGATCATTTTTGAGTAATGCAGTAAGCAGTAATGGGAAAGCTATTGGAGGCATTAGCTTTGTGAGTTCACATTGTATTTTGTCCATTCCGAATGACATTACAATAATACCTTTTTAGGCATTAAAATGATTCTGAACTATTTCTTTAATTGCCCCCAGTGCACCTAAAATAAATAAGGAAGTGACTTTGCAATTAAATTTCATTTAAAATCTCCTACTGCTTTGTGAATTGAGCTTTTAGGCTGCCTTCATACACGCTATTCTTTTTTAAATGCTTGTAAAAAAAACATCATGGCTTTTAAGTATTTGTTATAAGTGTTTTTATTTAGTAACAGTTTGTACTGATGGAAAATACATTGTGAAATGCCCCAAAAATTCCAGAGCAGGCTGCTTTTTGGAAAAATGCCATTAACCCCCCAAAAAAGCATAAAAGGACAAATGAAAAAGCTTTGTATGCAGTATTTTTTATACGTTTCTTTTACAGCCATACCATTTAAACTGCTTGCCTGCCAAGTTGGATCGAGACTGGGGTGACATCATGGTGTCAACCACAGCCCATGTGATCCACATGCCAGTGCATACTCAGTGCCACTTTGACATTGGATGACGTGCATTTTTCTGATGCTGTGTGGAGGGATTCAATGGCTGGAAGGCATGTGTCCCAGCCAGCCAATCGGCGCTTGTTTGTAATTATGTATTCTGGCTCCTCCTTACGAACTACATAACTACAGGATCAGACTACACAGGGGTTGTTTGTGTATTTATAAGTACCGTAAACACTAAATAGAAGAGGAAGAGGAAGAATAATTTTTTTTTTTGTGTATTTGGCCAAGACCTGGAGAAGGAACAAGATACAGTACAGGGAGAAGAGACAAGAAGAACACTGGAGACAGCAGGATGGTGGATTTGTGTTGTTAGAGAAAGTTGAGGTGCTGCAAAAGTGAAGATTCCTTCAAGAGCTTTCAGAGAGGCACAGTTTTTTCTAGTTACATGTCTGTGGCTGTCTGTTTCATGATTCTAGCCAACTGGGAAGCGCTTGGAACGGGGCTACACATGTGTTTATCTCTCTATTTATAAGTGTAAGAGACAAGAATCAGCTCTTTATCACAAGTGCTGATCAACAAATAACAGGCTGATTGGCGCTTCTTATTGTCATTCATATCAGTAGGGAATCTCCGGTAGGAAGATGAATGATCATTACCATGATCATTCATTCTCATACTTGGTAGCACATCTTCCCGTTTACATGAGAATATGTTTTGTTGACCAGCCATCATTCTTAGGTCTTATTCACGTGAGCGCTTTATCGCGGCTATTTCGCCATAATAAATTGTTGGACGAAAATTATGACCATGTGAAGCATTGTATTCCAATGCATTCACTCACATGGGCAATTGTTAGCCACGTAAAAACGTCCAGCTGGTAAAGATAGGACATCGGCATATGTCGGCCAATGTTTTGACGTGGCCAAAAAAGATAAGTGTTTCAACTTTTGGTCAGCTGGTGGCTCCCATAGGCTTTTATGGGAGCTGCCGGCAAAGCAAGGGGGGAGGAGTTTAGCAGCGGCTAGCACAGCTAAAACATATCAGCTTACTCTATTTAAGTAATAGACGCCATGCTAAGCATTTCTCCCAACTGAATGTATTCCGGGCTGTGGCACATTCGCCGCACCGAGCTGTGTGAATGGGCGAGAAAATGCAATTCTCTTGCTCATGCATTTTTCACCTGCAATGCGTCCGTCCAAAGACCACTTCGTCCATGTGAAAGAGGCCTCAGGCTTTCTTCACACGAGCGCATAAATGGTGTGTTTTTATGGCTGACCGATATTCACGACCACCTGAGGTATTTGTTTCCAATGAATCCGATCGACCAAGCTGTGGCTGCATTTCCTGTTTTCACGCCCATTCAGATGGCGGGGTGCAGCATATATACGCCACAGCCCAGAATCACATTAGCCAGGGGAAGAGAATTCAGCTCTGCTAAACTCCCTCAACCTTCCCGCTCCTTGCTGACAAAGGGAAGGGGCGGGAGTTTTGCAGAGCTAGTCTCCCATAGTCCCTCCCCAGCATATGGGAGCTGCTGGCAAGGGGAGGGGGAGGGACTTTAGCAATGCAAACTGCTGCTAAACTCCTTGCCCCTTCCCTTTCCTGATGACTCTCATAGGCTCCCATAAGACTCTATGGGAACGGACAGCATATTCCGGACAAATCCTATCTTTTCTGGCTGGTGTAAGAGTGGCCAGCCGGAATGCACACCGTATTCGCTATCATTTCCGGCTGGCCGATTTTATCGTGGCGAAATCGCTCTGATAAAATGCTGGTGTGAAACTAGCCTAAGGCATAGTGCAAAGGCTATAATACTAACTGGTTCCTGAAATAAGATATTGTGACATCCAAAGTTGAGGCAAGATGTACATAACTACTACTATTATCACAAAAGGCAATCCTCTTCTCTGTCTATATAGAATGTTCTTTAAACGTTGCAGAAGAAAGAGAGTGGGTCGAGTAATGAGTTAAGTAAATGACACCTCGTTCATTACTGTGTAGACAGGTTATAAAGATGTGAGTAGACACACCAGGTTACAGTACGGTCAGTGTTCAATGTAACCCGTCGGTTGGGTGATTCGTTGCACAGCAGCAGTGGATAGGTTAGAACAATATCTAAAAGATAAAGTTGTAAGAGCAGAGTGAAAGAGAATATTCGCCAGTTGGGATTTCATCTAATTAAGGTGAGCGAGCAGCTGCGCCTGTTTGGAATAACAATTATGCCAGCGCGTCACTTTTTTCTCCTTAGTTGAAATTTATATAGTTTGGAAATGTTGGTTGTAAGAAAATTAGAGCTCATTTAGAACGTGGTGAAAGGACACAGCTCCTCTATTATTAGTTTTGCATCTGAATTTTCCTGGGGCGCTCTGCTCACCCTCATTGGTAATGGGTTTTCTTGGGACGTAATTGGATGAATTTAATTTTTTCTTCCGTTCATTACCTGTCCGAAAGCTCCTCTCCTTGTTTTCCTTTGTGCTTTATTAGGACAGTAACCCCTATTTAAATGCACTTACACGCTGAATGCTTCATCAGCTCTTTCTAATTCAATAGATCTGACCACATCACATAGCCTGAGCTCCTCTAATTATACCTACGTAATTGGCCTCTTTTAATGCTTCTACATGTTCAGCATATATTGCGCTTTTTGTCTTTTTCTAAACAGGCTTAGCTCACACTGATAGATTTTGATTGGTTCAATGTGTTTTATATTAGAATGCTAATTGGAACATTATAACAAGTTTTTTTCAGGTGTTTATGGGAGAAGAAGAAAAGTCTATGGGTGAATAATCAAATTACTTTGCTTTGATTGAACACCCCTCGTTCCAATGCTTGCAGTTTGGGACATTTACCCTGCAGGGATAGTTCAATTGCGGTTCATGGCAGGGCTAATGTCCTATCAAGTTCATTTCAGTGCAAGCTTATGATGTCATCTTATTTTATGATGTCTACAGGCTGGGCTCACACAAGCTGGTTGAAGTGGGATTGACCACTGTGGCCAAAGTTAGTGAATGGCATTTTGAGGTGGTTACTACTTTTGGGATTGTTTAAAGGGTTTGTACCAGACAGGCCAGATTAACAATGGCGCACTTGGAGCATTTGCTCCAGGCCCTACGTTATCCTCCCTTCAGCGGGTCCCTGACTGCCCACTCTCCGTCCTAAGGGGGGGCCCTAACACTGTTCTGCAGAACCAGTGAGACACAATTATGTCCCTATCTGTGCCAGTGTAAAAAAAAAAAAACAAAAGCATAAACTACATACTCCCCAAAACCGCTTCTTCGTTCTTCCGGGTACGTATATGGACATGTTCAGTGTCTGCAGAGAGGCTTGCATTCTGTAAAATGACAACAGGCACTGTACACACTACAATTTCTGGCCACGGCCACAATCTTACCTTACCTGGCCATGCTCTGCTTCCTCAAGGAGCTTGCATGTGCACATGCCGCTGCCTTAAAGGGCCAGTGCACATACTGTAAATATGTCCCAGTATAATCCGTGTCCACCTCTGCCTATGCCTGACTCCTTCCCCCTAAGCAAGATGTCTAAGCTTTATGTCGTCTTGTCTAGTTACAAGTGTTTGTCCTTTGTTCTGGTTCCTAGTTCTAAGTCTAGTTACTCCTGGCCCCAGGCCTGTTTTACCATGCTGAACCTCTTCTCTGTGATCTGACCTCTGGCTTGTCCCTCGTACTAAGGTCTTAAACAGATGAATGTATTTGTGCATATTTTTGGGAGCAGAAGACTCATTCCTGTAAAATATAACAAAGCCCACCTATTGATTTGAATGGGTTTGCTCTCATGAGCATGTTTCTCCCTTGCAATTCCTGCGCTTGAGAAAAGATAGGACTTGCCCTACCTTTCTGCGTTTTACACAGAAAGCTGCTAAAGAAGTCTATGGCAGGTTAAAAAAAGCAAGAGAAAGGGTGTGACCGGTGGACAACACAGGGAAAATAAGAAAGCTGGCTCTTATTAGGCTGTAAATAGCCATTCTATTGCACTGGAGTATGACACGCGTGTGTGAAATGGCATTGCGTGTGCAAAATTTAAAGTACTATGCGCTGACACATGCGCATTAGTCTTAGTATTGTCATCTCCAAACCTTGTTCATGCGCAAATACGCTCTGTTGCAGCTAATGTATTTGTGCATACACTCGTCTAAAGTTTAGCTCTAAAGTTTATGCTACTTGCCCTGACCTCGCTAGTTTCCCGGATTCGTCTCTGTACACATGCTCAGTTACTGCATAACACTCTCAGTTACTATATACTGGTCAGTTTGTTACATCAGATGTCACAAAGCCAAACTAGGGTGCGACACAGGGTTTTCTAATGCATTCCCTAACAATATAGTAATCCGATTTAGGGGAAACTAACTGCTTTCTGCATTTTTGGTGCCCAGCTGAGCTAAGATGTGTTTATCAAGACGTTTGTGGATAGTTTTCAATAAGCAGCATAATCATGAGTTATGGAGTATAATACAGGTTGTATCTGTACAAGAGAAGTATTGTAATGTATTTACAAAGTTACTCAACCTCCTATGTAAATTAACTACATGTGTGAATTGTAAAAGGACGTTTAAAGCTGAACTTATGTACCTTCAAAAATTCAGAACCACAAAAATTGATCATGTCATAGATTCTATTGGGTGTTGAAATCGTTCTGCAGGAATATTGGACCCAAGGTGTGCCAGGAAAACATTCTCCAAACCATTATTCCATCTCCACCAGTTCGAACATTTGACACCTGATAGGAGGAATGCATTGATTCATTCTGCTTCTGCCAAATTCGGACCTCCCATCAGTACGGGGCAACAGAAATCTGGATTCATCTGACCAGGAGATGTTTTTCAACTGCTCAGTAATACAATTTTTATACAGGGCTCCTTCCTGGTTGGATGCCTATTGCAGTTTAAATCTCTTAGGGATCACTTCCTCAACCTCCTTGATTGCTTCATTCTCTTTGGCTAGGTTAGTGTTTCTCAACTCCAGTCCTCCTGGACCCCCAACAGGTCATGTTTTCAGGATATTCTATAGCAAGAACAGCTGTGGAAATCCTGAAAACCTGACCTGTTGGGGGTCCGTGAGGACTTGAGTTGAGAAATACTGGGCTAGGTGAATACTTGCATAAAAAAGACTGTATTACATCCCCCCCAAAAAGGCCATTTTTTTATATGTGTGCAGTTCTGAATTGTTGTTAGCTGTTTAGTCATTCACGACCCTCGATGACCCTAAAGGCAAGCTCCTTCTATGTTGCAGTTCTGTGTAGCCTCCATATTCAGTTCGTTCATCTAATTTTCTGCTTCTGTATGCCATCTGTTTTTCATGGCCATTGAAAATAAAACTGAAACAAGCCCAACTCTATCCTTCTGTCTCCTAAAAAAAATGGACAGCACACAGACGATATCTCAGTGCTGTCTCTTTTTTCTATCATTGACTTTAATCGGCAAGTCTTGCCTGTAAAAGAGATCAGAATAGTGCTTGCAATGAGCTTTTTCACATGCTGCACACCTGCATGAAAAAGCTTATGCTGTCTGTGTGAAGTCCATTTTTTTCACTAGACTACAAATGGACTAAAAAACTCTAGTGTGTCGGAGGCCTTTTCTGGATTGTCTTATCCTCTTCTAGCCCAAAGAATGACTACGAGTCCGGAATGTTACTACCTGTGAAGTCTCATTACATGAAACCCTTGTGAAATGAAATAAACATTTTAGAGTGTTTTTGCATTAAAATCAAGTCTGCGGTTCTGTTCCTTTCCAACAATTTTCTGACTTTTGCCTATTGGAATCTTACCTTTCTGTTGCTCTTGGATAGCAATGGAATTTTAACTGGTTGCTATTGGTTTAAGCCCATCTGTAATATAAGGAACCAAAAGTTGTGCATTCGGCTTTTTAGTTGGAGCACCACCATTGTATGTGGTTGCAATTTGCTTGATTGTGCAGCGGCTGTTCATCAGAATGATTCTTGACATTCTCTTCCGACCCCTTTCATTGACAAGTTGCTTATGACCACAGGATCGCATTTTGCTGGATGTTTTTCCTTGTTGACATCCTTATCAATATATTTTCCACATTGTTGTATAAGAAAACCCTGCAAGGTTGCCAGTGAAATCCCAGCTCCGTCTAGCAGCAATGACTGGGTCTTGTTGCGATTCAGTCAAATCGCTGGATTTTCCCATCTAATATGGATTCACAATGAAACTCACTCATGGAAAATCTCCTCCCTTGATTTTATGCTGCACTTCGGGGTCGCGGGTCTAATTTCCATAGAGGGACGCTCCAATCATGAAAGGGCTGGTAATGCTAATAAAGTGGTCATTTGGTGTACATCTATACATTATGATGGGCCATAATTAATCCATTGAATATAAAGTTCAGTAGAAGGAAATTTAATTGTGACATCCCAACTAATTCATCACCAGCTGTAGTTATTCCCCTGCTGTTACTTATACAGATAATTATAAATACAAGATGAAACTAAATTTCACTCGAATGAAAATACGTTCCATTAGTGCAAATAACAAGTCAATGTCAAAATGTTTCAAGTAGGATAAAAGCCTAAAATTTTATTTTGTAATAAATTGTAAATTTTACTAGGCGAAGGAGTCAAATGAATAGATGAAAAAAAAAGGAAAACAACAAAATATAATTCCACCAGAGAGATGACAAATCTGGTGTAATCTTGTTGCATTCACATAAAAGTCCTCATCTTCGTCACTTCGCCGATGTAAAACTGTATCATTTATCTTTGTTGATTTGTTCGCATTAATTTTGTTGTGGGACTTAATTAAATTTTGTAAATATAAACTCATTCTGAAACATATTTTACTGTATGCCATTTCCCATTAACATCTTTCTCTGAAATTTAATGGGAAAACAATCACGGTTACTACTGAGACCATCCATATAATAGTCTGCCTAAAAGTCGCTTCATTTTATAATCATTTTACTGTGAAATACATCAGGCCAATAAAGTGAAAATTATTCATGATCAATTGCACTCTTTCTATCGAATGACATGCCAGATACTTAACTGAGTAATGAGGCCTACAGAGCAGTGCCAATGCTATAGGCTTCCTTGCATGCACTTCTGGTCTAGAAATTCCTGACATTATAATTCTAATATCTTTTTGAATAGGTTATTAATACATTTTTCATCCAAAGCAAAAAAAAAAAAAGTTGTTGAATTAATATTTAATATAACATAGTCTTTTTAACTATTGGCAATGGTGATACAGCTAAGGGGCTTGGCTCTTACAATTTTCCAGCCCACTCAGCATTCGTATCTAACACGATATTTAAAAAGTTTATTTCACGTTGCTTACATGATGCCAACATTTTTCTCAACACTGTATAAAGACAAACATTTCATGATTGCTTTAAAGTTGTAAACTATCGATGGCCTATACTTAGGATAGGCCATTAATAGTAGATTGGAAAGGGTGTGCCACCTGGGACCCCCGCCGATCAGCTGTAAGCTGGACTTTTGTGCTCATGCTTATTTCTGCGGGAAGCATTCAGCTTAGTTCTTGCAGCATTGGCTAGGCTTGGTATGGCAGGCAAAGTTCCCATTCACTTCGATACCTATGATACCGAGCCTGACCACTGCAGCAAAAATGGAGTTGTCTGCTTCCTCTAGAAATCAGCTCAAGGCATAAGCACAAAGGCCTGGCTTACAGCTGATCATTGGAGGTCTCAGGTGGCAGACGTTCACCAACGTACTATTGAAGGCTTAAAGATAGGGTATTAATAGTTTATAACTGGGCAATCCCTTTAAACCATAACTATTATACAGATGTGGGAATCATCATTGAGGTCAAGTGATAATTTGTGCAAAAAATATCTTTGCTCTGATCTGCTCCAGTTTTTGAAAAAAATGTACAATGGAGAACATAATAGACCTAAAACATATACATGTACATAAACTAATGTACATAATACTACCATTGCTAGGTGATGATTTTAATTATTGTACTACTATATGTATTATACCATGTCTGAATGGAATTTCTGTGTTCTTCATATTGAACACGGACAATGCTTCCTTCTAACAGCACACCGTGAGGTTAGTCTAGGCATTGCAAGCAAAACGTAAAGGGAACCTGTCATCACTTTTTTTACCCAAGTGAATCAAGCACAGCACTAGAATAATAATCTACATATCTTGTCCAAACTTATTTTGCCATGTATAAAAGCATTTCTGAGGAATCACTGTTTAAAAACGTCCCGTGCTGCATGTAAATTGCGCAGAACGGTCCTATGGGCGAACTGGACTTTCTTTGCTAGCTGCAGGTTTTTCCCAAAAGTCCACTCCTCTCTTTTTCTATGAGTTTGGATGACATCTATGTCATACACAGAGTGCTTTGAAATCTCATGCTCATGCCATGATTTAGTGACTTGCACATGCTCAGCAAATCTGAGAGACAGATGAACTCTGCATGCACTAGTCAGCTAAATCATGCAGGATTTTGCTGCATTTCATCCACATCAAAAGTGATAACAAGTTCCCTTTGAAGGGGTTTTTCCGCTAAAGACATATATCAATTATCCACAGGATAGTGAAAATATACACTACCGTTCAAAAGTTTGGGGTCACATTGAAATGTCCTTATTTTTGAAGGAAAAGCACTGTACTTTTCAATGAAGATAACTTTAAACTAGTCCTAACTTTAAACAAATGCACTCTATACATTGCTAATGTGGTAAATGACTATTCTAGCTGCAAATGCCTGGTTTTTTGTGCAAAATCTACAAAGGTGAATAGAGGCCCATTTCCAGCAACTATCACTCCAGTGTTCTAATGGTACAATGTGTTTGCTCATTGGCTCAGAAGGCTAATTGATGATTAGAAAACCCTTGTGCAATCATGTTCACACATCTGAAAACAGTCTAGCTCGTTACAGAAGCTACAAAACTGACCTTCCTGTGAGCAGATTGAGTTTCTGGAGCATCACATTTGTGGGGTCAATTAAACGCTCAAAATGGCCAGAAAAAGAGAACTTTCATCTGAAACTCGACAGTCTATTCTTGTTCTTAGAAATGAAGGCTATTCCATGCGAGAAATTGCTAAGAAATTGAAGATTTCCTACAACGGTGTGTACTACTCCCTTCAGAGGACAGCACAAACAGGCTCTAACCAGAGTAGAAAAAGAAGTGGGAGGCCGCGTTGCACAACTAAGCAAGAAGATAAGCACATTAGAGTCTCTAGTTTGAGAAACAGACGCCTCACAGGTACCCAACTGGCATCTTCATTAAATAGTACCCGCAAAACACCAGTGTCAACATCTACAGTGAAGAGGCAGCTGCGGGATTTTGGGCTTCAGGGCAGAGTGGCAAAGAAAAAGCCATATCTGAGACTGGCCAATAAAAGAAAAAGATTAAGATGGGCAAAAGAACACAGACATTGGACAGAGGAAGACTGGAAAAAAGTGTTGTGGACGGATGAATCCAAGTTTGAGGTGTTTGGATCACAAAGAAGAACGTTTGTGAGACGCAGAACAAATGAAAAGATGCTGGAAGAATGCCTGACGCCATCTGTTAAGCATGGTGGAGGTAATGTGATGGTCTGGGGTTGCTTTGGTGCTGGTAAGGTGGGAGATTTGTACAGGGTAAAAGGGATTCTGAATAAGGAAGGCTATCACTCCATTTTGCAACGCCATGCCATACCCAGTGGACAGCGCTTGATTGGAACCAATTTCATCCTACAACAGGACAATGACCCTAAACACACCTCCAAATTGTGCAAGAACTATTTACAGCAGAAGCAGGCAGCTGGTATTCTATCGGTAATGGAGTGGCCAGCGCAGTCACCAGATCTGAACCCCATTGAGCTGTTGTGGGAGCAGCTTGACCGTATGGTACGCCAGAAGTGCCCATCCAACCAATCCAACTTGTGGGAGATGCTTCTAGAAGCGTGGGGTGCAATTTCTCAAGCTTACCTCAACAAATTAACAGCTAGAATGTCAAAGGTGTGCAATGCTGTAATTGCTGCAAAAGGAGGATTCTTTGACGAAAGCAAAGTTTGATGTAAAAACAATGTTATTTCAAATACAAATCATTATTTCTAACCTTGTCAATGTCTTGACTCTATTTTCTATTCATTTCACAACGCATGGTGGTGAATAAGTGTGACTTTTCATGGAAAACACAAAATTGTTTGGGTGACCCCAAACTTTTGAACGGTAGTGTATGATCGCTGACACTCACATTGCTTGGATCCTCATAGAATGAGAGCTGTAAACATCAAATGCCCCATATGAATGAAACTGTGATCACATGCGTGACTACTGACATCATTCACTTCTATGGGATAGAGGAAGATAGTCAAGTGCATCGGTCTCCCTCTCTGTCCCATTGGAGTGAATGGAGGGGTAGTCACTCAGTTGTACTGCCGCTCTATGCACATGGGGTGTTTGGGCTGCAAATGTCTCAGGACCAGATGGATTCCCATTGGATGCACCACCAGCGGTCAGATATTTATGGCCTATCCTGTGGATAAGTGAATTTGGATAGCAAGCTATATATAATTACTGGAGGGGGAGAAGGTTCTATGTCCATAATACGTTTTGCTCTCCTGCCTCCATGTGTTTCTATCACAGCTGGCTGGTAAGAAACAATGACTTTTTACCACATGAATAAAAGTTACATTTGAGGTAAATGGAGCTTCAGGAGTTCAAAATGGCCAGGGGGGCACATGGTGCATTTCCAAGATTTCAGTGTTACCAGCACTGATGCCAAAACACAGGGGGAAGTAGCAAGTGGGAGGAAACCAGATTTCATTTATGAAGTGCTGAATTGGAGGGATGATGGTGCCACCTCTTTGACTTGAAACGGCACATTTGCATATTGAGCAAGCAGGGAACAAAGTAAGAATTCGAGGTAATGCTAAATGGCTTTTTTTTGCATACAACCATGTGTGGCCTGCTTGTGTCATGCTCCATTACACTATGGCAGCAGATTGAAAACAATTTTTCTGTTGACAAGTTCTCTTTAATAGTTTAGTAAATTTTTTTTGAATTATTGGCATGCAGTTGGAGTGAGACAGCACTTATGTAACGCAAACTGTAGCCCAGAAAAAAATAATACAGAAGCCTGCGAGCAGGCCTAGCTGTGCAATAGTGAGGTACTACAACTGCCAGCAGCCACGGAGTTAAATGCAGACGGTCACAGATAGCCCTAAGCAGGTGCTTTTTTGGGGTACTTGTTGACAGGATTCTACACTAGCACTGTCCCTGCCTCACCAATACTGCCCCTATACTCTGTAGAATTGGCTGCAGACTGAGAAAGCAATAGTCTGCAGAGCCCAAAATGAAAGAAAAAAATTGGTGCAAAGCTGCTCCTAGCAGCAACAACTGTAATTCACATGGTAAGATGTGGCCCTAAGAAGGACCGTTGGGGTTCTTCTAGACAGGATTCCACACTACCACTGTCCCTGCCTCACCAATTCTTCCCCTATACTCTGTATAATTGGCTGCAGATTGAGAACACAATAGTCTGCATAGCCCAAGATGAAAAAAAAATTGGTGCTTAACTGCGCCTAGCAGCCACAACATTAATTTACATGGTAAGATGTGGCCCTAAGAAGCACCGTTGGGGTTCTTCTACACTACCCACTGTCCCTGCCTGACCAATACTGCCCCTATACTACGTAGTACAGACTGCAGCCTGAGAACGCTATAGCCTGCACGTCCGATATAAAAAAAAAATTATGCAAAACTGCTCCCAGCAGCCACAACAATAATGCACTGGGTGAGCTGTGGCCCAAAGAAGGACCGTTGGGGCTCTTGAAGATGCCAACACTCTAACTATAGCAGCAGCATCCTCCCTAATCTCTGCCAGCGTGTGTCTGAGGCGAGCAGTGGGCGGGAAAGATTTAAATACTGGGCGGTCACCTGATCTCGCCAGCCACTCACTGCAGGGGGGTGGGATAGGGCTGGAACCTCACTGGAGGAAGTTGTAATGCCTTCCCTGCATGTCTATTGGCCAGAAAATGGCGCTAACATTTCAGCGAAGTAAATGTTATTGACTCGAGTAATGTGTGGTGCTCGTCTCGAATAACGAGTATCTCGAACACCCTAATACTCAAACGAGTATCAAGCTCAGACGAGTACGCTCGCTCATCTCTATTAGTTACAATAAAAATATATAAAAGACGTTTACTGCAAGAAAAAATGAATAGTAAATCACTGAGTTTTATTTTTTATTAACCCTTAAATTTTCAAGTTTAATGTTTATCCTGTAATAAGAAAATAATGTGAATTAAACTAAAGCTCACACCCAAACCAATAGGCAGTCATAGATGTGCAGTAGATCATTCTGCTACACAATACCAGGGATTAACAGATTGATATACGAATTGACACATAAAAAATGGGCTGATATGTAGAGAAATTCTCTCAATTTCATAAAGCAGCTGCTTCAAGTATCAGAAGCTGCTTAATCAATATTTTTGTAGTTCCATAGTCAAAGAGATTTATAGCACCCAACTCTTCAACTAAGAAAAAAAGAAGAGAAAAATGACATTTGGTATTACAGAATATTACCAAAGCTTTAAATCAGCAGTATACAAACTAGAGCGAAATTATAAAGAAACATACCTTGAAAAGTAAAAAATTGTCAACACATTTTATCTTGACTCCACCCAGAATGTGAAATCCCCGTAAACCTTGGTGAGATTTCTTATACACTTCAACACGAAAACTTCCACTGAAAACAAAAGCCACCCATTAATTTTAATCACCCCTCTTATTTGTCATTCTTCCCATGCATAAACATAAGATATTGTACTGTACTTCACTCCGTGATACCAACTGATAATATGGACCCCTTGATATTAAACGGTTTGTCTCATGAAATAAAGTTATCCCTAGCCTGTGAATGGGAAAAAACTAGCTAATAAATGGGGATTCAACTGCTAGAATGCACCACTGTTCACAAGAAGGAGGACCCTCAAGGTCCCCCAATGGAGCAGTTGAGTTAGCATGCATGCTACCACTCCATTTATGCCAATAGGAATGCCAGGGATAGCCAGGTGCTGGAACTCATCTATATCCTGTTATCTGGTAGTCCCATTTAAATGAATTAAGTAGTATCGGTATCTGTTCCATCAGTGGATGTCCCAGTAGTGATATGTCCACTAATCAGCTAATTATCCCTTATCTACAGGATCAGAGATAACTTTATGTTAGGGATAAAGTACTTGATTTCTATCAAGATGACCAGCTTGAAAATATATGCAAATAGTTTTTTTTAGATTGGACAAGCCATTTAAACAGTAATCCACACTTTTTATAATATCACTAATACAGAATATTTGCCAACGTATGCAACATAATAAACCCCTTCCTGTTCCATTAGGTTAACCGCCAGACTTCCAGAAACTTCAATTTTAATGCAAAAGTGCATAAATCACAAATCTTTTATGGTCCTTTTGGAAGTACATTACGTTATAGAATGCTGCCAGCATGACTGCATTTTCACACAATAATATACTAATATGGCACTGAAATCATGTCAGCACTGTGGTGCCCGCCAATCAGAAATGGGAGTACAGCTGCCAATATACAGCAGGTGATGACATTTTGTAGGTAGAGGTAGTTTTATTCTTTCATTTCTGGATATAAAGGCTTACTTGCACAGCAAACCTATACACATATACATTCTTTATGGCAGCACTTAGAGTCTCTAAAATCCCTTATTGAAGACCTATAGACACCACTATATGCTGCCATGTGTAGTCTTTATGAGACAAAGTATTATTTCCTATAAATAATGATTCCAGAAAGGAGTGCCCATAACCAGTCATGTGATAGAGTGTGCCATATATAATATAAAAGACACATAAAGGTACAACAAGGGCCCATTGTAGACCATAAGCATGATACAATGGATCTGTGCAACATAGATCTGTAATATGAGCATGTTCTTGGTCATACAAATTAACTGAAAAGCAGAGAAAAATGGCTACTAAATACATCCCTGTTCTGCCTTAATTTCCACATTCTGCTCATTTCACTGGAAGCAGGTTAACATGCCAGTTGTGTTTTTGGATATTAATAGAGAGTTCAAATTTCTGGAATGCACCAAAGTCAATAAGCAAGCAACAAAACATTGTGGAAGTGAGGATTTGGTTGAAATCAAAGCAAATGGCTATAAATTTCAGCAAAAATAATACAATACTTACAGAATTCCTGCACACAACTTAGATACATACATACACAAAACACTTTATTTCCAGCACTGTTTGTTCTTTTTGTATCAGTCCTTGTTATTTTATAGGTAACACTGATGCAATCATGAGAGACATGAAGTATTAGCTTTCTACATCAGTTCTTCCTATTTACAGACAATGAGTTGTCTTGACTGTTCATCTCCTCAAGCAACTCAAATAGTCTTTTTTTATTTCTCTATATATTTTCTTGCCCAGCTTTCCATAAGTTACTTTGTCTTTTCCAGTTCTTTATTTCAACTAATGGTCAAGAACAGAGAACTTCATACTACCAGCCCTCGAGGAAGCAATTCCACCCTCATTTTCTTTGATTTTTCTATTGATTTGGAAACATACACATCCTACTTTTTTCATTACACCTGTCACTTATATGGTGTCTGTTGTGTTGTCTTCTTTCACTGGAGGTTATTGTCTGATATTTTTATTTTGCTGATTGGTTTTCCACTTTGAAAACGATCAGTATACCTTGGCTTACTTTTTGCATCCATGTTCAACTAATAGCAGCTGTATTAAAAAATTGTCATGCCACTTTGGCAAGCCCATTAAAGTACATACATTGAATGACCACTTGACTAGAGACATTGGCTCTTTCTTGATTGGACATTCTCTGTGTAGAAATGATCCCAGAGTGCAACATATAATCAAGTGATACATTTTCTGTGGATCAGTTTCAGTGTGACTCTACAGTAGAATGGGAAAATTCATCGATCTGAGTGACATCCAATGAGATCTGGTCATCAGTGCTAGACTAGCCAGGCCGGGATTTCACTGCCAACCTTGTAGACCTAAACAACTCATTGATGATGAAAGATATCATGAATCATTCTGGTGAACAGTTGGTGTACAGTTTAGCAACACTGATTCACTAACTAATATTTTAGAATCCACAACTTGTCGTTCCTTATCACGGATGTGTTATAACATCAGATGACCAATTCCAGCACCATTGTTGCCTAAGAGAAACAGAAAAATGAGACTCCAGTGGCCAAAAAAATTGCAATAATTGTATCACTGATTAGTGAAAAACATCACCTGGTCAGTTGAATCCAGATTCCTGTTGCACCATGCTGATGGGAGGTCAGAATTTGGCGTGAGCACCATGAATTGATAGACAGTTTCTGTCAGCTGTTTAGAACATGTGAGAACCTCCATCTAATTTGTGGCAAATACAAGAAGCTTCCGGTCCATGTGGGCCAACATTCCTTCAGAACAATTTAAATGTGGAATCTATGCCATAATATATTGCTGCAGTTCTGAAGACCAAAGGAAGTCCAGCACTCTGCTAGATGAGGGTCTTTAATATAGTTGCCATTCAGTGTATGACAGAAGTAAAGGTGAAAACATATCCCTGTTGTCAAGGATTTCACCCCTTTGGAATGGATGGTTCACGCTATGAATTCTTAGATTCCACAGAAAAGCCTCATTTTTTACAAATATTGTCCACAGCTTGTGGATGCAATTTTGTAAAATCATTGTCGATGATTTTAACAACATGGCTCTAAAGAGTATATACAATTTCATAGCTATTAATCATATTAACGTTTGCTATATCTGCAGACATCTACTATGGACTGTTGTTCTGCTGTGGACCAATCTGACGCCTCTTTAATTACACGCAATCACAGAAAAATGGCCGTTACTTACTGACTGAAGAGTGCAAATAGATGCATCCTCCTCTCACCATGCACCATGCAGTGAACCACATTGGTACTGCCCAGGGTGGCAGTACCAATGTGGTTCACTGATGGATATGCAGGGCAACCCGCCGAATTATCATGGCGTCATTAATAGGTTGCTGGTCTGCATGGTGAACTACATATATCAGAATGGTCTGGCACCCTGTATCCACTATGTGTGGGAGTGTACACCAAGCATCCACCCCCCTCATTATCAAGAGGCAGTGTGAGTGGTTGTCTCATCGGTGTCCTGCACAGGTGTTATTGGCTCCTCCATTTGGTAGTCAGCTACCTGCATGGTGAGAGGAGAATGCATCTATATGCACTCCCCAGTCAGTAAGTAACGGCCATTTTTCTGTGATTGTTTTTAATTCTTGATTTCCCCTTCTGTGATGCTCTTTAATTACACGAGTTGAGATCTCGAATGATGAGTGGAGATCTTTTTTGCATTGAAGGTTTAATTAATAGCAACCAAAGCACCAACCTATTTTGCAGAAATAGTGCAAGTTTCTCTAACTCCAGATGTGTGTCTGTGTAGTGCTCTCCAGCTTAAAGGGGTGTGCCAAGGTCACAAGTTATCCTCTATCCACGGGATAGAAGATAACTTACTGATTGGTAGGGATCTCACCACTGTGACCCCTTCCAATCTAGAGAATTGCCCCCCTCTGCCTGTCACTACAGAGTTGCTTCTCCCCCCACAGGGATGTCAGAATGAATGGAGTGCTGGCAAGGGCATGCATGGTCGGTGTTCCATGAATTTCAATGGAGTCCAAGCCCATAGGGTGGTCACTGCTTCCCAGCAGGTTTGCACAGGAGATTATCTCCAGCTCCTCTTCCACAGCATAGCTGCACACACTGGCTAAGAGTGGCTTCACACCTGCATTCTGGGAGCAGGAAAGGAAATCCCCATTGACAAGTGGTTGTGTCTCTGGATGGAACCGAACAGCACTGCATGGGCCACGTTGACTAGAATGACTGCCCAAGTTTTGGACAGAAAATAAAATGCTGCATGCAGCACTTTTTCTTCCAGTATTTTGAGCCAGATCTGTGATGGAACAATTGACCGTAGGTTTCAAAGAAGATGTGAAACCAGCCTTACTTCCTGTCTCTTTTCTGCTCAGAAACCTGCTCCCCATTCCAGCCCCCTCATAAGGCTAGGTTCACATCGGGCGGAAATCCCATGGAAATCTCATGGGATGTCCGCAGAGGGACTGCACACTAAAGTCCCATGGGTTTTGAAAGCGGTTAATTCCGCTGTGGCTATCTCTTCCCATAAAGAGGTGAGAGACCATAGCAGAAACAGCAATACAATTGACCTTCTGTGGCTTTGAATTCCATGTGGCATGTCAGTTTCAGCACGGCTTGGCCGCAACAGACTGTCCGCAGTGTGTGGACGAGCTCTTTGCAAATGTCGTCCACTTTACTGCTTAGTCCCGGGCTTAAGATTCTGCGGCAATTCCGCCCCATGTGATACCAGCCTTAAGCTACAGTTCTATTACACAGGGAAAACTTTACATAAACAATGAAACAGTTACAGTAACCATACCCCACCTTACAAGAGCAGTATGTGCAATGGATGCTGCAGGATAGGTAATCAATAGTTGATCGGCTGGGGTCCCTTGCTCGAGACCCCGACTGATCAGCTGATTGTGTGCCTGCTGACATACACAGTGGTCAGCGCGGAGGCAGCGGAAGTCTCTACTCCAACCTCTATGAAATGGTCAGTGCTTGTAACTGCAAGCACAGCTTTCAGTGAATTCAATGGGAGACGTGTCTGCAGTTACAAGCGCCGGCCACTACACAGAGGTCGGGGCTGAGGCATCCACTGAGTATTTGCAGCAGTGTGCAGTCAACTGATCGATGGACCCCAGCTGATCAACTACTGATGACCTATCCTGAGTATAGGTCATCAATAATATTCTTCCTGGAAAACCCCTTTAATTAGTCCAATATGTGCTATTTTCTTGTACAAATGCACAGGAAAAAACAGCATACTATTTTTTTTTTCTGCGAATGAAATGCACATGCAAAATATGCTTCTGTGAACAAACCCATTTAAATCCATGGGTTCTATTCACTGCATATAGCATGCACAAATTTGCGCACACACAAAAGACTGTACAAATATGTTTATTTGATATAGACCTTAGAGAAGAAGTTTTAGAGGGAATGACTGATCAGCTGAGCAGGGACTTGGGGGAAGTGGTTGTACAGGAAAGAAAAGCCTCATGGCCTGCAGAGAAAAAGTCATTACAGAGTGCAAAAGGTTCTACACTGGGCGGCACAAGCAAAAAACACAGAGACAGCCCTGAGAGCCAATCAGCTGAATCTAGGGGCAACTTCACACGACTGGATTGTTGCTGCAGAATCCGCGTTCGGTGTTCGCACAGAGGATCCGCAGCAAATAGCATACTTTGAAATTTATGTAAAATCGCATTTCCTTTCACACTCGTGAAAACAAATTGCGTGTTCCTTGAGCATAGGAAAAAGCGCAGCATGCTCTATTTTGCTGCGGACTCCACGCAGACGGCTCCACTGAAGTCGTCCGACCTGCAGCCCATCTGCAATTGACATTATGGATAGGCTGCAGGTACCCGCGTCATCGCCTAGTGACGGTGTGGGAAAAACTAATATTTAAATAAAAACTTGTACTGCGCATGACTAATGGCGAGTATTAGTAGTCATCGGCAGCACAAGAAAACAGGTACACGGGGTCGCCAGCCGGGGTCATGTGGAATCGGCCTCTGTCCTAGTGCAACATCAGCTCTGCAGATCAACTTACTTGTGTTGGGTTACACTTTGATGCCTCTGTAAATATGCTGTATTGCTGTCTACCTGTACTACAAGTACTGGGTATTAGTGTATCTTGACGCCACCAGGAAGACGCTCTCACAGGCGGCCGCCGCTGTGTGCAGTGGAAGAGCCGCAACGGGACACAGCCGCAGGGCACTGCGGTCTGACAGTGGCCAGAGTCCACTCTGCAGGCAGGCAGCAAATTTACAAGCTGTGGCCGGGACGGAGGGCTAATCCTGCGGTCGGTCGGCAAGCATATGCTGTGACACGGAGGTCTCATCCTGCGGTCGGCCGGCAATCATCCGCTGTGACAGGAGGCCCCGTGGACTGAGCAGCCAGCTGGAACGCTCCAGAAAAGCTGTGTCCGGGACTGACGGCTGATCTAGTTGAGTAAATGAAGCATCCCTCAGAAGAGCCGCAATAAGCAGCGGTGAGAGTCCATGCAGCAGCGTGTGCTTAGCTTTTTGTTGACCTGCCTGCAGCACGACCGACACAAAAGCTGTGCACAGTGTGCTGCTAGGACCTTTGTGCCTTCACCCTATCGGGAGCTGGGGTTGTGGGAGGGGTGTTCCCCCTGTCAAACCCCTAACTTCTGGTGGCGTCAAGGTACACTAATACCCAAGTACTGTACTGCCCTCTACCTGTACTGCATGTAACGCACTGCCCTCTACCTGTACTATATATACTGTACTGCCCTCTACCTGTACTACAAGTACTGTACTGCCCTCTACCTGTACTACATGTACTGCACTGCCCTCTACCAGTACTACAAGTACTGTACTGCTCTCTACCTGTACTACATGTACCGCACTGCCCTCTACCTGTACTACATATATTGTACTGCCCTCTACCTGTACTTCATGTACTGTACTGCCCTCTACCTGTACTACATATACTGCACTGCCCTCTACCTGTACTACAAGTACTGTACTGCTGTCTACCTGTACTACAAGTACTGTACTGCTGTCTACCTGTACTTCATGTACTGTACTGCCCTCTACCTGTACTACATATACTGCACTGCCCTCTACCTTTACTACAAGTACTGTACTGCTATCTACCTTTACCACAAGTACTGTACTGCCCTCTACCTGTACTACATGTACTGCACTGCCCTCTACCTGTACTACAAGTACTGTACTGCTATCTACCTTTACCACAAGTACTGTACTTCCCTCTACCTGTACTACATTTACCGCACTGCACTCTGCCTGTACTACATATATTGTACTGCCCTCTACCTGTACTACAAGTACTGTACTGCCCTCTATCTGTACTACATGTACCGCACTGTCCTCTACCTGTACTACATATACTGTCCTGCCCTCTACTTGTACTACAAGTACTTTACTGCTGTCTACCTGTACTACAAGTACTGTACTGCTGTCTACCTGTACTTCATGTACTGTACTGCCCTCTACCTGTACTACATATACTGCACTGCCCTCTACCTTTACTACAAGTACTGTACTGCTATCTACCTTTACCACAAGTACTGTACTGCCCTCTACCTGTACTACATGTACTGCACTGCCCTCTACCTGAACTACAAGTACTGTACTGCCCTCTACCTGTACTACATGTACCGCACTGCCCTCTGCCTGTACTACATATACTGTACTGCCCTCTACCTGACTACAAGTACTGTACTGCCCTCTATCTGTACTACATGTACTGCACTGTCCTCTACCTGCACTACATGTACTGTATTGCCCTCCACTTGTACTACATGTACTGTACTGCCCTCTACTTGTACTACAAGTACTGTACTGCTGTCTACCTGGACTACAAGTACTGTACTGCCCTCTATCTGTACTACATGTACCACACTGTCCTCTACCTGTACTACAAGTACTGTACAGCCCTCTACTTGTACTACATGTATCGCACTGCCCTCTACCTGCACTACATGTACCACACTGCCCTCTACCTGTACTACAAATACTCTACTGCTCTCTACCTGTACTACATGTACTGCACTGTCCTCTACCAGTGTTAAATGTATTGTACTGTTGTTTACCTGTATTAGATGTGCTGTACTGCTGTCTACTTGTACTACATGTACTGCACTGCCCGTTACCTGTACTACATGTACTGTACTGCTGTCTACCTGTACTACAAGTACTGTACTGCCCTCTACCTGTACTACATGTACCACACTGTCCTCTACCTGTACTACAAGTACTGCAGTGCCCTTTACCTGTACTACATGTACTGCACTGCTATCTACCTGTACTACATGTACCACATTGCCCTCTACCTGTACTACATGTACAATACTGCTTTCTACTTGTACTACATGTACCGCATTGTCCTCTACCAGTGTTAAATGTATTGTACTGCTGTTTACCCATATTACATGTGCTGTCCTGCTGTCTACTTGTACTACATGTACTGTACTGCCCTCTACCTGTACCACATGTACCGCACAGCCCTCTACCTGTATCACATGTACCGCACTGCCCTCTACCTGAACTACACGCACTATACTATTCTCTACCTGCACTACATGTACTGTACTGCCCTCTAGCAGTGTTACTTATATTGTACTGCCCTCTACCTGTACTTTACTTACTCTATTGTTCTCTACCTGTACTAAATGTACTGTACTGCCCTATACCTGTATTATATGTACCGTAATGCCTTCTACCTTTTCTACATGTATTGTACTGCTGTCTACCTGTACAGGACTATTCTCTACTTTACTGCCCTCTACCAGTGTTACATGTATTGTACTGCTCTCTACCTGTACTATATGTACTGCACTGCTGTCTACCTGTACTATATGTACTGCACTGCTGTCTACCTGTAATACATGTACTGCACTGCTATCTACCTGTACTAAATCTACTGCACTTCTATCTACCTGTACTAAATGTACTGCACTGCTCTCTACCTGTACTACATATACTCTACTGCTACTGGGATCTACCTATATTACAAGTACTATACTGCTCTCCACCTGTATTATATGTACTGTACAGCTCTCCACCTGTACTATATGTATTGTACTGCCCTCTAGCTGTACTGTATATACTGTACTGCCCTCTACCAGTGTTACATGTACTTTACTGCTCTCTATCTGTACTACATATACTGTACTGCTACTGGTATCAACCTGTATTACATGTACTGTGCAGCTTTCTACCTGTACTGCATATACCGTACTGCCCTCTACCTGTATTATTTGTACTGTACTGTCCTCTACCTCACCGGAGAGACAAAAGGTTTCAATAATGACTTATGAAAAACCATATGAACCCTCCATGTAGCTGGCAAATCAAGTTCATAAGCAAGCAGATTTACTACCCGCGTGATGAAAAAGGGACCTACGTAACGCAGCGCCAGTTTCGAGACGGAACCTTCAATTTGAGATTTCTAGAAGACAAATATACCTTCTGTCCCATCCTGTAAGGTTCAGATAATGGCAGACTTCTCCCACTACACAACTGCATACGAGCCCCCGTTGCTTCTAGGTTCTTCTGTACTTCTTTTCATACCCCCTGCAGCGCATCTGTGGTGACATCAGCTGCAGGGCAGGCCGACGGAGTAGAAATAGCTGTAAGGAAGCGAGGATGCTGACCATATATGCAACGGAATGGCGATACCCCAGTGGAAGAACAAGTACAGTTGTTTAGTGCAAACTCTGTCAATGCCAGGAATTCTGCCCACTGATGAGCCTTTTCGCTAGCAAACAACTGTAAATATTGCAGTTTTTCCGCTTAGTCTGACCATTAGTTTGCAGGTGGAATGCTTGCGAGAAGGAAAACGACGTTCCCAGGTTTCTACAGAAGGCTCGCCAAACTTGCGATCAGATATAATGTTCATGGAACCCCATGTAAACGAATGATTTATTTTACAAAAATCTTGGAAAATTCTATCACACGAAATGTGCCATCTTTAAGAAACGGTCTACAACAACTGGGATAGTGGTGAAATTCTGAGACTCAAGTAGATTGGTGATAAAATCTACCGATAAATGCAACAACGGACAAAAAGGCACTGGTAACGGTCTCAGAGGCCCCTCCGGACAACGACAACTTTTACCGCGTGCACAGACAGAGCATCCCTTAACAAAGTAATGGATCTCCAGAGACATGCCTGGCCACCAGTAGTGTCTAGTACAAAGATCCAGAGTCCCCTGAGCCCCCGGATGGCCTGCGAGAACAGATGAGTGAGACTCTTCAATGACTCTGAGACGCAAGGTCTCTGGCACAAATCATCTGCCCTCGGGCACTCCCGAGGGAGCCTCCTGCTGACAATTTTGTAGATGAGCAACAAAATCAGATTTTACAGCTGATATTCTCGGGAGCCACTGTCTCACTTTCCGGCGAACAGAAACTCCGTGAGAGGGCGTCTGCCTTCACATACTTCTCCCCTGGAATATATGTAACGATGAGGTTGAACCTGGCAAAAACAATGCCCACCTGGCCTGACGAGCCGTGAGTCTCTTAGCATTGGCGACATACTGTATACTAAGTTTTTATGATTAGTATACACGGTAATGGGATGCCTTACCCCCTCAAGATGGTGACGCCACTCTTCTAGAGACGACTTAATAGCCAATAACTCACGATTACCCACGTCATAGTTACATTCCGCCGAACTGATCTTCTGCAAGAAGAACGCACATGGACTATACCCAGGTCTCTCGCTGACTTCCTGAGACAATACAGCCCCCGCCCCAACCACAGACACATCGACCTCAATGAAGAATGGTCGCCACGCGTCAGACTGTACTAGCACCAGGGCAGCAGTAAACGCTCTTTTCAGATGACTAAAAGCCTCTAGGGCCTCAGGCGACCATCTTACCAAGTCGGCAACCCTTCTTGGTAAGTTCGGTCAGGGGTTGAGCAATAACAGAATAATTCTCAATGAATCTACGGTAGAAATTTGCGAAACCTAAAAACCATTGGAGAGCTTTCAGGTTATCTGGTCTGACCGATTGGGAGATTGCTGCCACTTTATCAGACTCCATTTGAATCTCCGTGGGTGAAATCACATAACCAAGGAAAGACACTTGTTTAGTACCGAAAATGCATTTCTCCAACTTGACAAAAAGGTGGTACTCACGCAAACAGGTCAGAACCAACCTCAGGTGCCGCACATGTGAGTCCCAGTCTGGGGAGTACACCAGAATGTCATCAAGATATATGACCAAAAATACCCCCAGGAAGTCGTGGAAGACCGCGTTCATAAATCCCTGACTAGACATTCAAAATGTCCAAATGATGTGTTCAACGCGGTCTTCCACTCATCTCCCTTTCGGATGCAAATTAAGTTGTAAGCCCCTCTCAAGTCCAATTTAGAAAACCAGTGGGCCCCTACCACCTGATTCAATAAATCAGGAATTAGGGGCAAGGAGCACTGGTTCTTCACTGAAATTTTATTCAAAGTCCAATAATCTACACACTGCCTCAATGTCCAATCCTTCTTCTCAACAAAGAAGGGACCTGCCCGGCAGGGAAACTTGACAGCCTGATATGTCGTTTGGCCAGAGACTCTGAGATATAGGACTTAAGGGCTTTGTGCTCACGCCCAGACAAATTGAAAATGGCTCCCTTAGGATGGGACTGTCGAGGATCAAATCAATACCACAGTCCTACTCCCTATAGGGAGGCAAAGTCTCAGACATTTTCTTGGAAAATACATCATGAAAATCGGACAAATACTCAGGAATAAGTATGGTATCTGCTGAATACATGGATATAGTAGCTAAGTGACTATGGCAGGAGAACCCCCAATGTGTCAATTCCCGAGTGGACCAATCAAATCAGGGATTGTGCAGTGCCAACCAGGGCATACCAAGCACTACATCAACAGACATCCTTTTGATTACCAAGAACGACAGATTCTCTGAATGGAGAACACCCACAGTGAACTTTAACATGGGAGTCCTCCATTGTACAACCCCTGCAGACAGAGGGGTGGAATCAATACTAGTGAAGCGTATGGGAATTTTTAACGCTGAGAATTCAGTCATCAGAGGTCTGACAAAACTTATACCAATAAAATTGGCGGCAGCACCCAAATCAATAAAAGCTTGACCGGACCGAGTGAAATTCCGGAAGCCAATCTGACAAGGCACCAACAACTTAGGGAGTACCTGTGATCCAAGGCGATCCTCACAAAGATCGCCTAGGATCTGAAGTTTTCCGCCAGTTCAGACTGATGTTGGAGATGCTTCTGAGGACAGGTCGCTACACGATGTCCGGCTTTCCCACAATAGAGGCAAAGGCAATGAGTCATCCGGAACCATCGCTGTTCCACAGGACTTAGCTGATCCACTTCCATAGGCTCGGCACCAGAAGTTGGCATGGGAGAAGGGGGAGCGGGTCTGCCGGATTCCCTAGGCTTACGGGCCTGACGTTCCTCTTTTCTAGATCGCAGCCTCCTGTCAGGTTTGACCGCCAATTCCATTGCACATTTGAGTGTCACGGGAGCGGGATGAGAAATGAGTAGATCCTTGACACCGTCAGAGAGACTCAACAAGAACACATCTTTAACCCCTTAAGGACATGGCCTATTTTGGCGTTGAGGACCAAACGATTTTTATTTTTCCGTCGACGTGGCCATATAAGGACTTGTTTTTTGCATGGTGAACTGTAGTTTTTATTGGTACCATTTTTGGGTACATAGACTACATTGTAAATCTTTTATTATTCTTTTTATGATCATAAGGAGAGAAAACGCATCAATTCTGCCATCGATTTTTTTTGTGTTTTTTTCAAGTGTTAATTATGCAGCATAAATGACACAATAGATTTTTTTCTGCGGGTCGGTACTGTTACAACACTATCAAAATTCTTATATTTTTTTTAGGTTTTCCCACTTTTCCACAATAAAAACCCTTTTTTTGGAAATTATTATTTTTTTCTAAACTCACTGCATTTAATCCTATAACTTTTTTATTTTTTCATGAACAGAGCTCTAGGAGGCTTATTTTTTGCAAGATGAGCTGTAGTTTTTATTGGTACCATTTTGGGGTACATACGTTTTTTTTTTCACTTTTATTGCGTTTTTTGGGAGGCAAAATGCTAAAAATCTGCATCTTGCCTCAGTTTTTTAGCATTATTTTTAACGCTTTTTGCCGTGCAGGATGAAAAGCATGTTCAATTTATTTTATGCATCGTTACGGACATGTCGATACCAAATATGTGGGATTTTTAAAAAATTTTTTATGCTAATATGAGAAGAATAGAGATGAGCGAGCGTACTCGGAAAAGCACTACTCGCTCGAGTAATTTGCTTTATCCAAGTATCACTGTGCTCGTCCCTGAAGATTCAGGTGCCATTGCGGCTGACAGGCGAGTCGCAGCGGGGAGCAGGGGAGAGCGGGCGGGAGAGAGGGAGAGAAAGATCTCCCCTCCGTTCCTCCCCGCTCTCCCCTGCAGCTCCCCGCTCCGTGCCGGCACCCGAATCTTCAGGGACGAGCACAGCGATACTCGGATAAAGCAAATTACTCGAGCGAGTAGTGCTTTTCCGAGTACGCTCGCTCATCCCTAGAGAAGAAGCATAAAAAAAGTTTTTTTTTAACTTTTTTTTATACATTTTTATTTTTTGCACTTTATTTTGCTCTTATTTTTACACCATCTGTGTCCCTCTGAAGGACTTACAAGGCAGCACTAATGATCACTACGATAAGGCATGGCAGGACTTCTTTCCTGCCATGCCTTATCGCTTACTTACGATCTTAGGCAATGGCAATACAGGACGCCGGTATCTGGCATCCTGTTGCCATAGCAACAAGCTGGGCTCTCACAATAACATCGCGAGAGCTGGCTGAAGTCCCTCTGTGAACTCTTTCCCTGCCGGCTACTAGTGATCCCGCTGCGGGATAACGCGAGATCATAGCAGATCTCGCGCTATCCCCATGACGTAAGGGTATGTCATTTTGCGGAAGTACCCTTACGTCATGGGGAAAGGAAGGGGTTAAGGGCGCTATCGTTCCAAGAGGTTTCACCTGCATACAGTCTAAATTTAGAGGAATAGCCCTCTACCCACTCCTGCCCCTGACGTAGAGACATGAGATGAGATACCGCCAACCCTGCATGGTCAGGTTCATCAAAAATACCTCCAAGTTCTTGAAAAAACAAATCAACTGACTGCAGGCAAACCGAACTCTCGGGCAAGAAGTAGGCCCATGTCTGGGGGGGACTCTGAAGTAAGGGCATAATCAATCCAACTTTCTGGGATTCTGAGCCGGAGGAGCGGGGCCGCATCTGAAAATACAATCTAGATGCCTGCTGAAAAACAAATAACTTGCTCCTCTCCCTTGAAAATACCTCATGAAGAGGACACTTGGGACCGGGAATAGAGGAGTGGTAGAAACATGCACTAACTCCCACTGCTTCTGGGCCACCATACGACCGGCCAGGTCTTGGATCATGACCACTAAATTCTGCAACTGACTTGCGAGGGTACTCACGGCCTCCATTGGAGAGCAATTTTAAGGGCCAGTTATTATGTTTCGGTATACTACCCTTGATACACCAGACCGGGTGTCCTAGATCTTACCCACAACCCCTGTCCCTGCCTGCATGCCTCCACTCCTGGCTAACCCCAGGTGGGCAACTGGGCGGCGATCAGTACTCTCACTAGGGACCAAAAAGGGACGCTGGCGTACCTGGATGGAAAGGGTAGAATACCGACAGAAAAGGCAGATGTAAATAACCAACACGAACAATACTAAGCAGAACTGAGGCAGATGGAAAAACCTGGCGGACAATAGCAAAGTATAGCAGACAAGATGACAGAGACAGGAGACCAACAGAGGCAGACTAGCTAGCACACTGAGGGAAACCAATAACTGACAGTGATTGCAAGACTCTGCCCGACCTTTAAACAAAAGCCTCCACCCAAGGGCGGAGAGAGGGAGACAGCCAACTCCCAACAGAACATAATAAAAGGGAGCTCGTGCATGGCAGCTGCACTCACAGCTGCGCGCACACATGATGCCGTGCGCCACCAGCACTATGCCACCCACGCTGGCCGGGCAACCGCGCCCCGGCAGCCGGACAACAAGCCAGGGGGATGCACCCCGACTGCGGGACCCCGCATACCACCGCCCTGGGAGGACCAGCAACCGCCGCATGGTAACAGTACTGCCGTTTATCTGTATTATTTGTACTGTACTGCTCTCTACCTGTACTGAACATACTGTACTGCCCTCTACCTGTATTATTTGCATTGTACTGCGCTCTACCTGCACTACATGGACTATACCGCCCTCTAGTAGTGTTACATTTTTTATACTGGTGTCTACCTGTACTTCATGTATTGTACTATCCAGTAGTGCACCACTAGGGGTAGGTCCCCTCCCTACTCCCCCCTGTAATGGTATCTGGACAGCCTGTGGTCCAGAACCTGTGGTCAGCATAGTGACACGGATCACATGAAGCGGCTCTGGTCATGTGATCTGGTCATGTGATCTGATCATATGATCCGTGTTGCTATGCCGACCACAGATCCTGGACTTTCATTTACCGGTCCAGAGGTGAGTAGAGTGGGGGCCAATGGTGAATTGCAATAGGAGTGATTGGGGTGACCAACCCTGGCCCGATACTCCAAGGGGGACCATGGCCATCCCAATCGCCCCTATTGTAATTCACGCTGCTAAACCTCCAGCTTCAGTGGGGGACCCTATTACTACTATGTCCGCAATGGGGAACCCTATGACTATTGAGGTGGCGATGGAATATGCTATTACTGGAGCGGCATTGGGGCACTATCAACATTGGGACCATAAAAGAGGTCACTATTTCTACTGCGGCAAATATAGGAGACACTGTTACTACTGCAGCCAATATAGGGGTTACTATTACTACTGGGGCCACAATAAGGCTTACTATTACTACTGGGGTTAATATAGGAGTCACCATTGCTACTACAGCCAATACAGGGGTCACTATTACTACTAGGGCTGCGATAGGTGTCACTATTACTACTGGAGCTGCAATAGAGGTCACTATTACTACTGGGGCCAATATAGAAAATCTATTAATACTGGGGCCAATATAGCGGACACCAATACTGTACTGGCCTCTACCTATACTACATATACTCTACTGCTACTGGTATCTACCTGTATTACATGTACTGTACAGCTCTCTACCTGTTTTATATGTACTGTACTGCCCTCTATCTGTACTGTATATACTGTACTGCCTTCTACCTGTACTATATGTACTGTACAGCTCTCTACCTCAACTATATGTAATGTTCTGTCCTGTACCTGTACCACATGTACTGTACTGCCCAATGCCAGTATTACATGTACTTTACTGCTCTCTACTTGTACTACATATACTCTACTGGTATCTGCCCGTATTACATGTACTGAACTGCTCTCCACCTGTACTGCATGTACTGCACTGTTCTCCACCTGTACTATATTGATATGTACCTGTTCCACATGTACTGTACTGCCCTCTGCCTGTACTACATGTACTGTACTGCTGTCTACCTGTACTAAATGTACTACACTACTGTCTACCTTTACTACACGTACTGTATCGGTCTCTACCTGTACTGCTCTCTCCCAGTGCTACAAGTATACATATGCTGTGCTGCTCTCATCTGAACTACATCCACCCTACTGCTTTTTACCTATTGCCATGCACTCTACAACTCTCTACCTATACTACATGCACAATACTGTTCTCTACTAGTACTACATTTTCAGCACTGCCCTCCACCAGTATTACATGTATTGTACAGCCATGTTCATTTATCTTACTATTATGTGCTGACATTTTCAGGGTTTATCATTTTTCCATAGCAGTTTGGCTTCAAGGTACAATATATTGAAATTAGAATGACTGTGCCAGAGCAAGTCAATATTTAACCTGAAGGACCACTGCAATAATAACTATCATAATAATAATCATCATGGTCATGCAGTATATTACAAAATAGAACACTGTTTCTATATACATGTTTAAGTCTCGCTGTACATAATAATCCGTATTTGAAGCCATATTTTTATTTCCACATTAAATAATAAATGAAGGAAAAGTTGGATCTAGATTTGTGCTGCTAGAGAACTTTTTCATCAATGTACTTTTTATTTTGTATTATTACTTCGGAAACACTGGACTTCCTATTTAATTTCTGAAAAGTCAACCTTCTATGCCTGGTTTCATTTCATATAATATACTGTATAGGTAATGATGGAACTGTGACAGACGCGCTTCTCGCTCTGTTCAAACATTAATCAATTACAACTTTCCTTTAGTCATCGGCCTTTCTTCAGTGTTCCTATCTAATCTCAAATTTCCAGATATCCGGCTCTATTCAGACTTCAATTTCGTTAAAAAAAAAGTCATTTTAACGATTTTTATATTCGTAATGAAAAGAAGGAAATGATTTGTTACTTCAGGAATTATATATAAATAAAACAAAGAAAAATAAAATAGCTGTCAAATGAAGAATCACTCATGTAATTGCCCCTTCTTACCCCATATTCCTACCCAATCCAAAGCATTCATATTTGTTATACTTAATCTAATATAACAAGTGGTTTCTCCAAATCCAACACCAAATGGCTTTTTTACTAACTACTGCAGTCTCAGAATTATTCAACCCCCTGAATAGAATCCCCCATAAAAGCACACATATATAAAGTAGGTGTTGACTCAAGCACACCTGATGCAACTAATCAAGGGTTCTATGTTCAGCCCTGCACAATTCCATTTGTGGGTGTCATGACTACAAACCCTACAAATTTCTAAACCAAAGTGGCCTGAACATTCTTACATTGTTCTACTACTGTTTCGATTGAGGGCTTAGAAAATCTCCAACATACTTCTCAATTTAAATCAATTTTTAACTCTTTCAGTGTAATAGTATATGAGAGGGTCTTCTATTGGTGGGCGGGGCATTACTAGTACAGCCCTCTGTTGATAGGTGAAAGTCTGTGAAACCCTTCTAAGGCGGTATGGCAGCCCATCTTGTTGGGAAAGGTTGCATTCAGCTTCAGTGATGCTTTTTTCAACAAGTTGCTCCACTTTTTGCCTTCTTTGAACTGCACTCTTAAAGCAACACCTCTAATGTGGATCCTTAGCAATAGCCAACCAGTACATGGTCATGAGTGACCCTGGAACAGGTCTTAAACAGTTTTTTTCTGTTTTCTTTCTATGTTTCATTAAAGTTTGTTACTTATAGCATATGTCGGCTAGCAGACCCTATGTGAGCTATTCCCAGAGCCTCCTTGCTACTAACACTGTCCTAGATCACTGGGGATACCCCAAGCAAGACACTGGCATGATGCAACAACCAGTCATCTGTTTTCTTACACAGCACTGAGTGTTAAGCAATTTTTGACAAAAAACGGTATGATACCCTTGCCTCGCCCTCTGTTTTCACCCGATATTGATCCATGCAACCTTTTTTTACCAGTACTTTCAGCAGTGGACAAAAAAAAACATTTCACAGCTGCACATTGTTTGTATAAATCAGCCATGGTAAAATAGGCGAAAAACTGAACAGCTTTTTGAAAAAAAATCAATACAGTCGAACGCAGAACGGTTCCACACACATTCACCTAGAAACAGAAGCCTGTCCTACTAACACCCCACCTACCAGAAGAAGATTTCTGTTTCTTTTGGTTACCCCCTTGTATTTTGCTGTTCTCTTCTCTTATTTGTAATAATCTACTTTAGGGAATTTATGGTTATATAACCCCTGAAAGAAAACTGTTAGGGGACCTTGATGATTCGCTTGGGGTTTCCCTGGTGACCTAGGAAAGTGTCAGTAGCACAGAGGCTGGGCAATAGCTCACATAGGGTCTGGGAGCCAACATGTATGCTTTGAGCTTTAAATCTGTTTAAAATCTGTTCTAGGGTTGCTCATGACCGCATACCAGTCTGCTAGTTCTGAGGATCCACATTAGCAGAGTTGCATTAAAAGTCCTTACAAGTCCTTGTTCTCTCAAATCAACAGATGAGGTCTAGAAATGAGGAGGCAATAGTCTTTGGAGATTTTCCCAAACAAAGTCCCTTTACTCTGTGGAGTCCAAGCCTGTAGGGCTAGCACAGGAGATTATTTCCAGCTCATCTCTCCACAGTATAGCTGCACACACTGACTTACTTATCATAGCAGCAGCATTTGCATAGTAAAATAGTATATGAGGACGAAAAAAGCCCATCCAGTTCAGCCTAACTCCTCAATGTTGATCCAGAGGAAGGCAAAAAACCCCAATGAGGTAGAAGGCAATTTTCCCCACTTAAGGGAAAAAATTTCTCCCTGACTCCAATCTGGCAATCAGAATAATCCCCGAATCAGAGACCCTTCTGACGTTCTTCCTAATTGTAACATATAGTATTGTATCGCTTCAAAAAGACATCCAGGCCCATCTTGAACTCTTTTATCGAATTTGCCATCACCACGTCCTCGGTCAGAGAGTTCCATAGTCTCACTGCTCTTACGGTAAAGAACCTCCTTCTAGACATAGAGGATGCCCCCCTGTTACAGTCCTGGGTATAAATAGATCATGGGAGAGATCTCTGCATTGTCCTCTGATATAAATATACATAGATATTAGGTCGCCCCTCAGCTGTCTTTTATATAATCCCAATTTTGATAACCTTTCTGGGTATTGTAGTCCCCCTATACCGTTATTATTTATTTGCCTGCCTTTGAACCACGCTAAGCACTGATAGGTCCTTCTTGAGTACTGGTGCCCAAAACAGCACACAATATTCCATGTGTGCTCTGACCAGTGACTTGTAAAGAGGAAGAACAATGTTCTCATCATGTGACCCCAGACCTCTTTTGATGCACCCCATGATTCTATTTGCCTTAGCAGCAGCTGCCTGACACTGGTTGCTTCAGTTAAGCTTACAGTTAGCTAAAACCCCAAAGTCCTTTTCCAAGCCCATGTTTTCCCAGTGAAAAAAATTCTTCCTGACTCCAATCTGGCAATCAGAATAATCCCTGGATCACCTACCCTTCAGAAGTAATTAATAGTTGTTACATATAGTATTGTATCACTCAAGAAAGGCGTCCAGACCCCTCTTACTACTCTTTTATCGAGTTCGCCATTTCCACGTCCTCAGGCAGAGAGTTCCATAGTCTCACTGTTCTAACGGTAAAGAACCCCCTTCTATGTTGGTGTAGAAACCTTCTTTCCTGTACACGTAGAGGACGCTCCCTCACAGTCCTGGATGTAAACTTATCGTGGAAGAGAAAGCCTCATGTCTTGTAGAGAAAAAGTAATTCTCACTGATAGGAAAACGGCACTAGTGCAGCATGTAGGCCGGCTTCACACGAGCGTGACGGGCTCCGCCGCGTAATATTCCGCAGTGAAGCCCGTCACGGCGCCCCCCAAAGACCCCATACTTACCAGCGGAAGATAGCGTGAAGACGCTTCCCCGCCCACCGCTGTCGCGTCATGTGACACGCCCACCGCGTCACATGACGCGGCCCGCCGTGTCACGTGACGCGGCGGTGGTAGGCGGGAAAGCATTTTTTTACGCTATCTTCCGCTGGTTACAGCGGGAGATAGCGTGAACGGACGGCTTCCATTGACTGCAATGGAAGCCGTCAGCGCGTACACCCGCGGCAATTAGAGCATGCTGCGGGTGAGGACAGGAGATTTCACGGTGCGAACTTCCACGGTGGAATTCCGCATCGGAAGCATTGAGCTATTAGGTTCAATAGAACCTAATAGCAGGGGGCAACGTAGCGGATTTTTGCCGCGAATTTACGCGGCGTAAATCCGTTCGTGGGAAGGAGGCCTAACTCTGCAGATCATCCAGAGTGCCAAGAGCCCCCCACAGATATCTGTCTCTCTTCAGAGGAGGATTCTGCCACCGACTCCATTTGCTTCCCTGCTCCTGAATGCTGTGGCTCCAAGCTGGATCCCAGTGTAACACCAGATTGCCGCAATAAAGAGTAAGCAAATGCTGCTGAGACTTGTTGTTCCGCTAGTAAGAAATTAGTGAAAAAGACTGTTGTTGAGACGATTTTGCTATTTGTGATAACACTAAAGTGCACCAACAGTTTATGGAAGTGCAGCAACATCCACAGCAACTGGGCAACAACATGTGGACGATGTTTATTGCATTGCTGTAACCAGTGTGAATTGTGCATTCTCCGCACTTAGTTATGAAATCATATATATATATATATATATATATATATATATATATATATATGCGCTGTTATGTGATTTGTTTCACTTTCATGTTTGTATTTCTTTAACTTGACTCACCACTTTATCTATCTATCTATCTATCTATCTATCTATCTATCTATCTATCTATCTATCTATCTCATATCTATCTATCCATGTATCTATCTATTTCTCTTATATCTATATATCTAGCTATCTCATATCTGTTTCTGGACTCCGCTTTTATCTGCTACCTGTCCTGAACCTCAGCCTGGATCAGTTTTGCACCTGTGCTGCTAGCACTGACTCAAGCCTGTCTCTCAACGATGCCCCTGAACAGACCCACTCTATCTCACATCTACTCTATATATCTCATTATCTATCTATCTATCTATCTATCTATCTATCTATCTATCTATCTATCTATCTATCTATCTATCTATCTATCTATCTATCTATCTATCTCAACTTGGTCCATAAAGCAACAAGGGCCTCATTCACACCTGTACTCAACTCTATCCTCTGTTCTATAGTGGATGGAGCTCATTGTAGTCAACTACCACAATCAGCACTGTCTATAATGGGCACCATCCAGCTTCTTGACTGCCGGAATTTTCCCAGATGAAATAATGCAGCATGCTGCGATACTTCATCCGTGATTTTGCGCCAGATCTGTACCAAAGGCTCCAAATGAAGCCTCTAGTTCAGATGTGGATATGGCATAAGCTACAGCAGCCACTTGAGGAGCTATTATTTTGTCACCCCGGCTTCATAGAACTACTTAGGCTAAAATAATGGCTATTCCCTTTAAAACTGGCATAACAAGACAGAGATAAAACAAATGTCATGTGCTGCAAAGCCATTTATTAATCTAAAGACCAAATTCATTTGATCTATAGGTAATAAACTAATCTGAAGCAGCTCAGTGATCCGGATGAGCTCATTCTCCATCGTCATATATAATAGATTGTCAATATTCGTAAAACATAAAACAGATGGCAAAGTTATTTTAAGTAACAGAAAAGCAACGGGACATAATTTGCCATTAGATCAATTGGAAATAGCAGAATGGCTTTACCTTATAGATTACCAAGGGACTCAGCCTAAAATCCACTCATTTTCAGCATGTAATAAGTGAGCATTCAAACACGTTGCAACCTGGGGTTTCTTTAATAAAGTATTGATTTCACTTGAATGCTAGGATAATTAAGATTATTGCGAAAGAGGGGAAAATGTGATCCATTTGCATGAAACGCGAATGTAATTGTAAATCAGATTAAAATATAAATTTTCACAGTAAAACTTTTCCAAGGTTAGAATATTAGACATCATTGATACGGTAGGTATGCAGTGTACTGGTGTACTGTCCCTGTCCCTGGTGTCTGTACCATGCATAGAGGTTTGGTACCCTGGTGTAAGGGGGTATCTTCAAGGGTAAAAATGTGGCAATAGAGATGGTTTGTTACGCATGCCAAAATTTGTGCCAAATTTCAGCACATTTGGACTGAGCATGCTGAGTAGGGACTTTCTAGAGACTAGAGCCTTGGTAACAAAAAGGACTTTTTTGTGCTGAGTCACAATGGAGAAACAGTGCTGAGCAGAGTGTTGGTGTGTTCACATGTCTATGTTTTACAGGGGTGCAAATGCATGCACCTGCAAAACATAGGACATGCGTGCACCATAGGTCCCTGGTGCGTGTCAATATTTCCCAGCGGGGAGTCCCCTTTTCACTGAACACTGTGTCAAGGGGACTCCCTGCAGGAAGTAAAGAATCCCCTGCCACAGCTGTCACAGCTGTGACGGAGGATCACGATGTTCTCCCATTGCTTTCAATGGGACCGGCGCTTCCGCAGTCCCATTGAAAGCAATGGGCTGCCGGCAAACCCTGCAGCAATTTTTGGGGAAGGGCTTTAAATATAAGCCCTTCCCTGAAAATCATAGCTAGAGTGTGTTAAAAATAAAATATATATATATACTCACCTCTCCGCAGCTGCCGGGGCTCAGGCGCTTCCAGCCTGTCTTCTCCCTGCACTGCTTTGAAGCTCTTTCAGCAGGCAGGGACTTAAAATCTCCGCCTGCTGAAAGGGCTGTATCTGATTGGCTGAGCGCTCAGCCAATCACAGGCAGCACTCAGCCATTCATTGAATGACAGCTGAGTGCTGCCTGTGATTGGTCACAGCACTCAGCCAATGACAGATAGCCCTTGGCCATTCATTGAATTCATTGAAGCCAATGGGCACGGACCTGCATTCACGTGTGTTTGTGCACTTATGTGGGTGCACGGTTTTGTGCGCACCTATGTACGTATATGCACATGCTCGTGTGAATGCACCCTTAGGGCTTAGTCCCACGGGCGCATCAGCGCCCGCGTTACTGCACTAAAAGACGACCACACTGCAGATGCAGACGAATCTCCGCACCCCCAGAAGAAAGAACATATGACCAGCTCTATTGCCGGTCATGTGTTCTTTCTTCGGCACTGCGGGGAGTCGTCCGTCCTGAAGTGAGGCCGTCTTCTTCATGCAGTAAGGGCTCAGTCACACGGGCGCATCAGCGCCCGTGTACGGGTGCTGATGCGCGTGTGTGACTAAGCCCTTTGGATCTAGTTAGGCATAGTTAGTGCAAATCACGTAATAATTATTGCTGTACTATTACTGTTCATTTCTATTTCTGTGTTTATCATTAAATATTGAAAACTTTGGTTATTCCATTTGCTGCATTGTATCTGTAATCGTGCGCCGCGCTACCACCGACACTGGTGTGGTTTTAATTTAAACCTGGTCATGTTATACTTGATTTCTATAAAATATTGCATGTTTATTCAGAAGTCTTCCAAATATATTCAATGTCCTGCTTAAAAAGGCAAAGAGTGATTACATCATCTAAGTGGTTAGACTGAAACAGAGCACTCTGGTAGCAGGATGCTGATGGCTTGCCATAGCTGCTACAGACTTAACATGGGTCCCCATGTCTGCCATGGCTACATGTCTATAAAACTGACAGGCATACATGAGCACTACAATGTACTATATTAGGCTACTTTCACCTGCATAGGGATGGAAACCTGGATGAACTATTGTGTTCTATGTGTGAAACAGAGACCTCATTGGTTTCTGTCTTTGTCCTTTTTAGCTGGATAGAGCAGTGTAGAGGAATGGCGCTTGTCTATCTGGCTAAAAGGTTTCACATGAATGAAAGCCGGAGAAGTCTCCTCCTCACTCAGAGAACACTGTGGTTCTTCCCCGTCCCATGCAGGTTTCTGTCCCTATGCAGTTTTCTGCATAGAGGACAGAAACAAGATGGAACCAGCACTGACAGTAAAAATGCAGTGTGAAAGTCGCCTCAGAGATCAAACAACTTTAGAATGAAGTAAAAAAAAGTTTGTTTAGTAATTTTTTGAAGGCTAAAAAAGTTGTTTTTCCTGTAAAAGTGTTTATATTAGAAATAATAGTCCAAAGTCTGTAACATAGACTTAATTCTTCCTCGTAAAGAGGGAGGTCAAGGTCTAGTTGACATAAACTTACACTACAAACAAATACAGACACTGTGAGAGCTCTTTTATAGAAAATAAGAGACATCACAGCTGCATAAAGCAGACAGAAGAAACACATCACTAAACTTACATTCCTGTAATCTAGACATTGCACAACACATGAAAAATGCAGACACCATTAAGCAAGGATGAGCTAAGAAGGAGCCCCATGGTAGGCATGCCTTTGACCTCAGTTGGGATCATGTTGACAAAACTACTTTAAACTGCTGGCTGGCTCGGGGTAATATCTTTGGAGAAACCAAGGCGTTCTGCTATACAACATCAAGTCATAAACACAAAAAACTACAGAAAACACATCTTCAAAGACACCAAACTTACTGATGACCTACAGAAAACGCCACATGGTGGCCGAAAAATTACAATACATCTCCTCCAGTTGCAAGCTCTTGGCCCAGACAGAGTATTTACACAGACATAATCAAATAGCAAATAGAATTGACCAAGAGCTTGTACACAAGCACAAACTATCAGAGCAGGAAACGGGAATTCCCATGGTTGAACCGCTCTATCATGAAAAAGCGTTGGATGGACTCCATTGACTACAATGGAGGGTTTTCCTCCCAGCTACCCAGTTTTTGGACAGAATTAAAAGGGCACAGTGAATAATGTTGAAAAAAATTGAGAATTTATTTTTTTTGTCACCCCATCTCCTGATAAAAATTGAATAAAAAATTATTTAAAAAGTCTGTTTATCCAAAAATGGTAACAATAACAACTACAGCTTGCTCTACAAAAAACAAGTCCCTTATTGATCAAAAAATAGAAAAGGTATTGCTCTTGAATGGCAAAAATGGAAACTCAAAAAATAGCTAATGGTTAAAATAATGTTACTAAAGTAAATAAAAATAAATACATAAATAAATAATTTTGGTTACATACAATGAATGCAACAAATGCACACAAGATCAACCAATTAATTAACAAAAAGTAAGAACAAAATCCTGTACTCACTACAGAAATACGAGTTCATCGACTTCTAATTAATTGGATCAAATAGTAACAGATTTAGTTTGATACAACGTGTACATTCAATTTTTATGAGTTGGCTTTGAGAAATCATTATCTAGTGACAGTCATGGCAAAATCTGATATATACGCATCCAGACTTCACTTTTCACTCTTTTATATTTTAAAGCTGAGCCCTGCCATTGAAAGGAGTCCATTGCAGTATAGCAGTCAGTAATGAGGTCAAGAAATGGCCAGTTCAATAGATTTTAAGGCAACTCATCAGACTTTGGAAAGGAGCCCAAACCCCTTTGGAAATAAAGAAGGAGATTAACTGTTTTTCCATTTTACTACTCAAGGGCAAGGGAACTTGATACATGAGATACGACTGCCATAAAGTCTCCACTGGGATGGTTCGTTCATCACATCTTGTTGCAAAGCCAAGTGTGAGCCCACTTTGGAAATACTCTAACGTTTAATTCATCAGTTGAAACTAGGTGTGATCAGATATACAGCAGATAAGTCCACGTAAAAGGTCTGCTATCGCTTTAGTTAGGAATTGACACTTGCTATTTGGACTGGAGATTCTTTACACAAAAAAATGCTACAACATCAATAAGGTCTTACAGTAAATATCTATGAAGCTAAAAATTTATACAGGATTCCAATGATTACCTTACCCTTAATGATCAAACAATTTTTTATCTTTTTGGAAGGAATAAATGTACTCTTCCAATGTGCCCCATCACATTTTAGTAATAGAATTTTTATTTTAAGACTGAGGAAAATTCAATATAATGCATTTATTTTATAGGATGAGTCATAGTTTACATCTCCCACCAACCACCTTTATTTTTTTTCCTTTGGATGCTGCAATTATTACTTACCATATATATGGTTAAATAGCCAGGGCAGTAACTTACCCCGTGTCAAGGCTTACCAGCCAAGACTGAAGATTAGGGTCAGGGTGACGTCACTATGTTAGCCCCATGCTTGTTTGTCTGAGAGGTGAAACAACCAGCCAAGCAATTGGCATTAGACTGTGTTGACATTAGGTTCTTGATGTGGGGTTGCCCTAATAAGGCGAGGGCTCCACTTTTAGGCAGGAATCTCTTGTATTTAGAGTCAGTTTCCCTTATCTGCATTTGGTAATTATTACAGCTTGCCTTGGAGCCTATCGCTTGTCATTGGGGTCTTTATAATATTAGTTACTTAAAAAAACTATATCAGACTTTGCTCATATGGGGAGGGCACCAGAG
This sequence comes from Eleutherodactylus coqui, assembly GCF_035609145.1. Lineage (NCBI taxonomy): Eukaryota > Metazoa > Chordata > Amphibia > Anura > Eleutherodactylidae > Eleutherodactylus > Eleutherodactylus coqui. The sequence continues at coordinate 64,076,631 of NC_089841.1, read as the reverse complement.
ACATGTATGATGGCAGTTGGCTAGAGCTGGTGGTGCCTCTCAACTTCTTCTCCTGCAATTGCACCAGACATTTCTGTAGCAATAGTGTAGGCAAACCCTGAAACATTGGTGTACCAAGAGTATAGGCGAAGGCCAGAAAAAATTCGGTTACCAAGAGTGTAGGTGAAGGCTGGAAAAACAAGTTAGATAACAGTATAGGCAAGGGCCTGAAAAATTGGTGCACCAAGAGTACAAGTGTACCCCTGAAAAATTGCTCAACAGCGAGGGCAGGTGAGACCCATAAACATTTTTTAAAGATACAGCTCGCTGTTGCTTAATTTGTAACAGAGCCTGGAGGCAGCCCTGTGAAAAAAATGGTTTCTGTTAAAGTATAAATACTTTTGCAACTTTGAAAAATTGTAAAAAAACATTTAAATAGAGCCTTTTGGGTCGCATAAAAATTGGCAGTTCAGCGAGATGACATGCTGTGTTAGGAGGAGGAGTAGGAGGAGTAATAATATCCGAGAGTGAATGACAAAGCTAATTCCCCCTTTTTTTGTGGTGATAGAGGATGCATTTTTCTCCTGTTGTAGTGAAAAGAATCATTAGGTTCCGCTGCTTTCCGCCGCTGGAGAAGAGAAGTCTGGGGAAATCCAGCCTTTGTTCATCTTTAGGAGTGTAAGCATGTCGGCACTGGCAGTTGACAGGTGGGTACGCTTATCCATGATGATTCCCCCAGCTGCACTAAACACCCTCTCTGACAAGACGCTAGCAGCAGGGCAGGCCAGCACCTCCAGGGTGTACAGCGCAAATTCATGCCACGTGTCCAGCTTTGACACCCAATAGTTGTATGGAGCAGAGGGATCACGGAGGTTGGTAGTACGATTGGCTACATACTCCCTCACCATCTTTTTACAGTGCTCCCTCCGACTCAGCCTTGACTGGGGAGTGGTGACGCAGTCTTGCTGGCGAGCCATAAAGCTGGCAAAGGACTTGGGGAGTGTTCCCCTGCCTGCGCTGGACATGCTGCCTGATCTCCTCTGCTACTTGGCCCTCGGAACTGCGCCTTCTGCCACAAGCGCTGTCAGATGGAAAGTTTAGCATCACTTTTTCCACCAGGGCCCTGTGGTATTGCATCACTCTCATACCCCTTTACTCTTCGGGAATGAGAGTGGAAAGGTTCTCCTTATACCGTGGGTCAAGAAGGGTGTACACCCAGTAATCCGTGTTGGCCAGAATGCATTTAATGCAAGGGTCACGGGAAAGGCAGCCTAACATGAAGTCAGCCATGTGTGCCAAGTTCCCACTACGCAACACATCGCTGTCCTCACTAGGAGGATGACTTTCAGGATCCTCCTCTTCAGCCCATACACGCTGAATAGATGAGAGGCAAGCAGCATGGGTACCCTCTGCAGTGTGGCCAGCTGTCTCTTTCCCCTCCCCCTCCTCCAAAACGCGCTGAGATATAGACTTGAGGGTGGTCTGGCTATCAAGCGACATACTGTCATACCCCGTCTCCTGTTCCAACTGCAAAGCGTCGGCTTTTATGCTTTGCAGCGAACTTCTCAGCAGGCAAAGCAGCGGGATGGTAACGCTGATGATGGCAGCATCGGCGCTCACCAGCTGAGTAGAAGTTTTCGAGGACCTGGCAGATATCTGCCATCCATGCTCACTCCTCAATAAAGAATTGCGGAGGCTGACTACCTCTCCGCCGCCCATGTTGCAGCTGGTATTCCACTATTGCTCTACGCTGCTCGTACAGCCTGGCCAACATGTGCAGCGTAAAATTCCAGCGCGTGGGCACGTCGCACACCAGTCGGTGCTCTGGCAGCTGAAACCAATGTTGCAGGGTCCTCAGAGTCCGATGTGGCAGCGTCCGTGGTGGATTTGCGGAAATGTGCGCAGATGTGGCACACCTTGCCGAGCAGATCAGACAGGTGGGGGTAGTTTTTCAGAAACCGCTGAACCACCAGATTGAAGACGTGGGCCAGGCATGGCACATGTGTAAGGCTGCAGAGCTGCAGAGCCGCCACCACGTTACAGCCATTGTCACACATGACCATGCCCGGTTGGAGGCTCAGCGGCGAACGCCAGAGGTCGGTCTGCTCTATCAGACCCTGCAACAGCTCGGGGCCCATGTGTTTCTAGTCACCTAAGCTGATTAGATTCAGTACGGCTTGCTGCCACTTGCCCACCGCTGTGCTGCCATGCCGTTCGCTACTGACTGCTGGCGACGTGCTCACACTTCTTAATTGAGAGGTAGACGTGGTGGAGGAGGAGGAGGGAGAGGATTTAGAGGAGGTGGCATAAAACACCGCAGATAGCAGCACCGAGGTAGGACCCGCTATTCTGGGTGTGGGTAGGTCGTGAGCGGTCCCAGGCTCTGACTCGGTCCCAGCCTCCACAAAGTTCACCCAATGTGCCGTCAGGGAGATATAGTGGCCCTGCCCGCCAGTACTTGTCCACGTGTAAGTGGTTAAGTGGACTTTCCCAGTAACCGCATTGGTTAGGGCACGATTTATGTTGCGGGAGACGTGCTGGTGTAGGGCGGGGACGGCACACTGGGGAAAAAAAAGTGGCGACTTGGGACCGAGTAGCGCGGGACTGCCACCGCCATCATGTTTTTGAAAGCCTCAGTTTCCACAAGCCTGTACGGCAGCATCTCCAGGCTGATTAATTTGGCAATGTACACGTTTAAAGCTTGTGCATACGGGTGGGTGGCGGCGTATTTGTGCTTTTGCTCCAACGTTTGTGTTAGCGACAACTGAACGCTGCGCTGGAAGACATTGCTGGATGGAGTGGAGGACAGTGGAGGTGAGGGTATGGGGGCAGGCCGCGAGGTGCTCGTGCCTGTGTCCCAGGAGGGGGATTGGATCTGTGTGCCAGGTTGTGGCACAGGGGAAGAGGCAGTGGTGTGACCCGGAGACGGTGAATGGCCTTCGTCCCACCTTGCAGGGTGCTTGGCCATCATATGCCTGCGCATGCTAGTGGTGGTGAGGCTGGTAGTGGTGGCTCCCCAGCTGATCTTGGTGCAACACAGGTTGCACACCACTGTTCGTCGGTCGTCCATGCTCTCACTAAAAAACATCCACACCTTTGAACACCTAGCCCTCTGCTTGCCGCGAGGGGGTGCTTTAACAGTTGGGGGATTCTTTGCTCTAGCCCTGCCTCTACCCGTGGCCACTCCATTGCCTCTTCCAACCTGTCCTGCTGCTGCACTTGCCTCCCCCTCTTAAGCCCTGTCCTCAGTAGGCTTAGCAAATCTAGTTGGGTCAGTCATCTCATCGTCCAGTTGCTCTTCCTCTGAATCCTTTGTGCGCTCCTCTCTCGGACTTACTGCCCTTACTACTACTCCACTGACAGACAACTGTGTCTCATCGTCCTCAGCCACAAAAAGCTCTTGAGACAGTTGCTGGAAGTCCCCAGCCTCATCACCCGGACTCCGGGAAGTTTCCAAAGGTTGGGCATCGGTCACAACAAACTCCTCAGGTGAGAGAGGAACCGTTTTTTCTCACTCGTGGCAGGGACCCAAGAACACTTCCTGGGTGTCTGCCTGCTCAGAATATGTCATTTTCATGGAGTGAGGAGGCTGGGAGGAAGGAGGAGCAGCCAGAGGATTCAGAGTTGCAGTCCCTAGGCCGGGAGTAGTGGACTGCGTAGAAGACTGGGTGGTCAATACATTGCTGGACGTGTTTTTTTTTTGCCATCCACGACAGGACCTGCTCGCACTGCTCTGTTTGTAATAAAGGTCTACCATGCGGACCCGTAAATTGTGATATGAAGCTGGGGAGCCCAGAAACTTGCCTCTCTCCTAATCCCTCAGCAGCCGGCTGTGATTCACCACGCCCAGGAATTCTGCCTGTGCCCACAACCCCACTTGGAAGCCCGCGTCCACATCCTCAACCCCTACCACTACTCCATCATGGCGGATTAAGAATAGAGCAGGGCCCAAATAAATTACCCCACTGTACAGCGCTGACAACTGTGACCCATTTGCCGCACACAGAAACTTGTAGATAGAGGAGGCTCTATGCTGTGACTTTAAAAAATTAACCTGCTGTTTTGCGCTGATACCTAGGGGTAATTAACCACTCACAGAGACTTGTAGATAAGAGAGGCTGTATGGAGTGGGAGAAGACTCTAAAGCCAGTGGATAGTGCTGGTAACCGTGGCTATCTCAACCCCACCAAGGAAAGGGTATTGTGAGATGCTCTGCACAGTGGCAGAGCTGAAATACTTTGCAGGAAAGATTACAGTACTGTTTAGCGGTAAGACCTCTTTCTAATGCACTGCAGACATAGAATTATATAACTGAAATAGTCTACAGTGGCCCAGGAAATATTAGAGTACTATTTAGCGGTGAGACCTCTTTCTAATGCACTGCAGACATAGAACTGTATAACTGAAATAAATTGCAGTGGCCCAGGAAATATTAGAGTACTGTTTTGCGGTGAGACCTCTGTCTAATGCACTGCAGACATAGAACAATATAACTGAAATACTTTACAGTGGGCCAGGAAATATTAGAGTACTATTTCGCAGTGAGACCTCTTTCTAATGCACTGCAGACATAGAATGATAGAACTGAAATAGTTTGCAGTCGCCCAGGAAATATTAGAGTACTGTTCTGCGTTATGCACTGCACACACAGAACAGTGTAATTGAAGTCGTTTGCAGTAGGCTAGGAAATGTTAGAGTGCAGTTTCACGGTGAGAGCTGGTTGTACCGCACTGCAGGCTAAGAACGCTATTATTGAAAGTCCGGGAACAGGCCTAGATGTGTAATACAAAAGTTGGTGCACTACTGCTCTCAACCAGCCACAACTATAATGCACATGGTGAGATGTAGCCCTAAGAAGGACCATTGGGGTTCTTGCACAGAGGATCAGGAGTCCTGTAAAACTTTCCCTATATAGGCAGCTCTGTTCCTAAACTCTGCATAATACACTGCAGACTGAGAACGCTATAGCTGAAATGGCCTGCACAGCCCGAGATGCTTAAAAAAAAAAAAATTGGTGCACTACTGCTCACAGCCAGCCACAACAGTAATGCACACGATGAAGAGCAGCCCTAAGAAGACCGTTGGGGTTCTTAAAGACAGGATCCTACTCTAACACTTTCCCTATATCAGCAGCAGCACTATCCCTAACCTCTGTCAGCATGCGCCTGAGACAAGCCGCGGGTGGGACTAGTTTAAGTACTCGGCGGTCACCTGATCGGCCCAGCCACTCACTACTGTAGGGTGGGATAGGGCTGGCACATGACAGCAGGAAGTGGTAATGCTTTACCCACATGTTTATTGGCTAGAAAATGTCGCTAAACATGCGGAGAAGGAAATGCAATTGACTCGAGTACCGCGAGGTGTTCGTCTAGAGTAACGAGCATCTCTAGTACCCTAATATTCGAACGAGCATCAAGCTCGGACGAGTGTGCTCGCTCATCTCTAGTAACAGTCTTTTTTTGTGCTTACTGTAGAAGAGATCTATGTAAACACAGCGGCAGAATGGTGGCTTCATGGGGTAAAAAAAAGGGTCCAGAGCAGCAGATAAACACTACAGGTTGCCACTACTTAGCTGTACCTCTTACATTTCAGCATTTTTAAATGTCCATTTTTTGCATGGAAAAACCTTTTAAATTTGTAATTATGGTAACCCCTATCTTGCTTGCTCCAAGTCCTCCATCAAACCTTATACTGTCCCTGCCTATTTATGTAATGATAACAACAAAGATTACAATGCAAGTAAAACTAGATGTGCACAAAAAGATGCAAATTCACTTACACTGGCCATTATATGGGACTTACATTAAATGACCAAGTTTTTATGGACTCCTGCCCTTTCAGGGTTGGAGCATCCCTGTAATTTAGACCCATGAGTGCAGCCCAAAATCAAGTAAGCAAGTTTCCCATGGCTCAGTTTCAGTGTGTATTCACATTAGAATTGGAAAATTGAACAATCTGAGTAAATTCCCATGAGGCCTGATCATTGATGCTAGGCAGCATTTCATACAATGAAAAATCTTGTGGGGTTTCCTCATGCAACAGTGGGGAGAGTATGACAAGAATGGTGTGAAACACATCCAGCAGAAGGGGATCCTGGGAACATAAATACCTTGTTGGCAAAAGGGGTCAAAGGAGGTTGTCAAGAATCACTATGATGAACAGGTGCTGCACAGTCAAGCAAATTTTAGCCAAATACAATGTTGGTGTTTCAACTAACATGTCAACATGTACAACTCATCGCTCCTTAACATGGATGTGTTATAACAGCAGATGACCAGTTGCAGCACCATTACTGTCAAGGAAAAGCAGAAAGGCAAGCCTCCATTGTAAAAACATCACCTGGTCAGATAAATTCCGATTTCTGCTGTATCTCACTATTGGGAGAAACAGAATTCGGCACAAGCAGCATGATGCCTTCATGCCAGGTGTCAGCATTTCAGAGGCGGCGTAAAACAAATATTTTCTTGGCATACCATGCGTCCTCTGATACCCATTGATGGATGCTGCAATGAATTGATGCACATCTGAAGGCCAAAGGAACTTTAACGCACTACTATATTGGGTCTCTAGTAAAGTGGACATTCTATGCATATTTCATATACAACTTCTATATCCGTGTTTCCAATTCTGACGACCTCTCAACAGGTCAGGTTTTCCAGATATCCTATAGAGAGAAGACCTGTAGCAATGTCTGAGGCACTGACAATAATTACCTGACCTGTGCAATATTATGGAAATCCTGAAAACCTAACCATTTGGGGAGATGTTAGGATTTCCGTTAGGTAAACACTATTCTAGATTTTGTTTTTCAACTGCCACATTCCATAAATTCGAGGAAATCCCTTTAAATATTCTATATATACAATCTGCTGACTTAAAATACCATCTGAAACTCCGGTACAAAATACTATAAGCTATCCTACTATTGTTTTGCGTGTAGTTAAATAGAAAAAAATAGTTCAGCATACATTACGAAAGTGATTTTTTTTCTTAAAGCATCAGCAAAAGTTTAAGTCTCGAGGGCTCTCAGATTTCTGACGATATCTGCTGAGTGGTCTTAAAGTTATTTCATATTAACCGTCTTCTCATATCCCATCCTAAACGCTCACCAAAGGTATTAAGAAAGGAAGCTATTTCACCCAGGGCTTTGTCTGCTGCTTTGTATCACCATTTCAATTTTCATGTTTCTGCACTTTTTAAACTTTTTTTTATGTGACAAAAGCAACCTGCCGACCGCTGAAAAAATGAATTTCAATTGAATATTACACTTTTGAAAGAAAGAAAACAGTTTGTAAATGAAGTTGAGCTATTCATTCATATGAACTTACCAGAAAATCAATTATGTATTTTTTTTTCAATAGTTACCAATTCTAGAGCGCTGAACGCTTCTCTCCTGGGATCATTTAGAATGGCGATGCATTGTGGAACAAGTTTGATAGGCAGATGAAAATGAATGAGGCCGGTTATGTAACTCACATACTAGAAGACATTTTATACTATCTAGCCAGAAAATGATAATAAGTACTAAGTTAGAGTCACATGGGATTTGCTGCAGTATTTTCAAGTATTGTACTAGAGAAATATGTTAGTGAATGGAAATTTATAACATTTTAAACCATTTACATTGCATTCACCCTCTACCAGGGTTTGCAGTTGTTTTTATGGGATTGCTTATAGTAGCATGCATTGTGTTTTGTGTTTTTATGGGTTTTCTCATAATTTTAAAAAGAATGTCAAATAGTGCCAAGCCAATGCCTAATTATTTCAATATCTTTTGTGGCAAGTTGGGGTCACTCACCTACAGGATCACAGTCTTTCTCCACAGGATGGTTGGCAACACCTCAAGAACTTCACCTCGAGACAGTATCTTTAGGAAATATCTGGATTTTATGTCTAAATCACAGCAAATGTGTACAGCATACCACAAAGTTCATTTGTACTCCACAAGGATATGAGTCTAGGGTTATCCTCCCTGTCAGACTTGAGGCTTCCACAGATCCACGTTGGACTTCCGTCGTGCAGCCCCTGAGTTTGGCAGGAACTGCTCCTTTTATCTCACTTTCTGCCACACCCACAGGTGTTCTTTCTAATGTCTAGTGCCAGAATGCCTGTCTGCAGCCCCCTACAGGCCATTCTGTGTACTACCCTTTTACACTTCATATAGTATCCAAATCCTACTGGGATATAGTCGTTATAGTCAAATCAGTCCTGTTAAATCACCCAGATTTCTCTGGAGACTCCTAGGTTTTGGGCCCCCTCTCCCAATCACCTGGTGCTTGATAAAGACCTGACTTTAGGTCAAAACTTTGCAGCTTTTTATGCATTTTACTGGGAAATAAAGAAGATGGATTTATAAAGGTTCCAGTGTGCTGATCCAGTCTATTATTTGAATTGTGCTGAGTGTTATTGGGGTCTACAAGTCCAGACCTGTCTTCCGGATCGTGCACCATTTGCTTATCCACTCCTATCTGTTGTGGTTGTGCTGCTCTCCACCTTTGCTGATTATTCTGGTGCCCTCCCCTCGTCACCTGTTTTCTAACCCAACACTCAGAAAAATGTCAGTAACACAAAAAGCTGCCAATGCTCACCCCTTTTGCTTTCCCCAACTACTTTAGTTGCTGTTCTACTGGTCTCCAGTCACTTCTTGGATGCATGGTCATGTGACCACTGTGGCTAATATCTGGCCAGGGATTGGCTGCAGCAGTCACATGCTGTTGCATTGGAATCGCTGCCAGGAAGAGCACTGAGACTGGTGGGACACTGACAGATGTGGCTGAGTGCAGGGAAACAGGTGAGTATACAATTTATTTTTTTTATTTCACTACATTAGGCAGCAAAGAGGAACCAAGTCACTGTGGGGACACAGACTAAGAACAAATTGCTACAGGGCTGCAAAAGGCAACCAAATTATTGTGGTGCCAGCAAGAGGACCAAATTACTATGGGAGCCACAAAGGTGGACCGTATTAAGGCTCAGTCAGATGTGCAGCGATCCACGCGTATTTCCGCATGGGAAAAAAAGCACCGCGTGTAGGCGAAAATCTGCATGACCACATCCATTGCCACCCATATGCTTTTTCTTTGGCAGGTGTGGATTGTCGTCCGCACCTGCGGTGCATTTTCTTCCGCACAGATCGCCATTCGTCTGACTGAGCCCTTATAATTTCTTACTGGGACATAATATATTATAATTTATTTATTGGAGTACAGTGTTTATTAAAACTTATTATTAGTGATATAGTGTGTACTATAATTTATTAATGGGGTACAGTGTGTATTGTAAATTGTTTCTGGGTTAATAGTGCAATTTTCAGTTAACACAGTGTGTGGCACCACTATTTTCAGAGGAGTCTAAGATGTCTGAGCCAAAACCTTTGAAGAAGCAAGAAGCAGCTGGAAAAGTCATGCAGGTCTGGAGAAGAAAAGGAATGAGTCCAGAGGACATTATGTGTGAGTCATTCAATGTTATTGTGTATTCTGTATCACATCATTGCTGCGTTGACATGTAAGGTCCGCTGCGTCCTTGTTTGCGAAACAGCAACTCTTGGCATATCCTTAAAGTTTAGGTCATGTTAAGAGTAGTAGTTTCACATGACAAGAATTTTTACAGCACCGATGGGTTGCAAATAATTCTTTGGTGTACAAAGTATGCCAAAGCATTATTGGCATCCCAAGTATACAATACAACTTGACCATCCAGTCTTCCATTTTTGAAGTGATCTGGGACTATGTGGATTTTCTATGCAGCAATCCATTCATACTGCTTAAGTTTTCATACTTATAAGGGTTGTACCAAGGTTTAAAGTTATCCCTGATCCACAGGAAATTACACTAAAAAATGCAAAAATTGCCAGGGTAAATCTTTTAAAAACTATAGTTATAGATTAACCCTTTTTTTCATTGTACCCTCTGCAGCCGCAGAAGTCCATTTATAAAAGCACATTGATATATTGTTTAAAGTATGAAGAAGCTTAGAGTTGAAAATAAAAGAAATAATAAGAAGATATAATATGCACAGTAGATGGTCCAAGTTATGTGCCTATCATTTTATAACACTTGGAAAGCTCAATGGCCTCTGCAGTTTCACGAGCCACAAATCTATAGCTTTGTTATTCGAATAAATTGAAGCGTTCCATTCCATTTATCCCCTAATGTCTTATTATAAAGTCAAAAACCACAACCAAAAATAAATTAGACAATTAATTAGTAGTTCTCTGATATGACTTCTTTTGGAGTTGATAAACAACTGACATCAAATGACAGAATGAAACAGATTGCATTGCAAATTCACAATGTGTCTGATTTAAATCTTCAGAGCAGGTTTTAGAATTAAGTTCTGTATTTCACTTATCTGGATAAGACCGCGTTCCATTGTTCCGTCTCTCAATTGACATTTGTCAGACTGCATTTAAACATATTTGAACATTTGCAAAATAATCAAAATAGAATTGTTGAAAAAAAGCTGATGGTTGAAAACCAGTATAAAGTATCATAACTAGAGATGAGCGAGCACTAAAATGCTCGAGTGCTCGTTACTCGAGACGAACTTCCCGCGATGCTCGAGGGTTCGTTTCGAGTAACGAACCCCATTGAAGTGAATGGGCGACTCGAGCATTCTTGTATATCGCCGATGCTCGCTAAGGTTTTCATGTGTGAACATCTGGGCAATTCAAGAAAGTGATGGGAACGACACAGCAACGGATAGGGCAGGCGAGGGGCTACATGTTGGGCTGCATCTCAAGTTCCCAGGTCCCACTATTAAGCCACAATAGCGGCAAGAGTGCCCCCCCCCCCCAACAATTTTTACTTCTGAAAAACCCTCATTAGCAAGGCATACCAAAGTGTTCCAGCGCAGCCTTCCGCTGCCCTCATGCCACACGCTGGCCTCATAGCCACACCACCCTCATGTCTATTTATAAGTGCATCTGCCATGAGGAGGAACCGGAGGCACACACTGCAGAGGGTTGGCACGGCCAGGCAGCGACCCTCTTCAAAAGGGGCGGGGCGATAGCCCACAATGCTGTACAGAAGCAATGAGAACTCCAATCCTGTGCCACCTCCGTCAGGAGCTGCAAACGTGGGCATAGCAATGGGGAATCCATGTACCACACAGTATTCATTCTGTCAAGGTGTTGCATAGCTCAATCCACACTGCAAGGGAAAAGCCGTCAGCGCTCTGCCCCCTACCCAAGTCAGTCAGTGCCTTTGTGCCAGACAGGTCAAACACCGCAATGGGAACTAAGTTTGCACCAACAGCATAGGTGGGTCCTAGGAAACCCAAGACATGAACAAAAAATTATTCTGAGCGGCCAAACATGGCAGGCTTGCACCGCGCCCACGGCATAGGCCTCGGCCCACAGATTCAGCAATCCTAGGCTGGAAGCGGACTTTCACTGCACCCAGGACATAGGCCTCTGCACAAACTCTCAGCAATCGCGTGCCTACAGCGGACTCCAATGCTAGCGTAGCTATGCACGTCTCATTAGCGCTGTATTGATCCTGTAGTTTGTCCCAATGCAGTGCCCCGGATAGTAGAGCTAATGTCAGATTAAATACAGCTGGGCTTTGGCCCACACTGCATGCCCCAGTCAGACTGGGGTTCTTCATAAGTAGACACAGGCAGGTACAACTCCGTGTGGACCGACAGCATGGGTGGGTCCCAGGAAGCCACTGGCGTTACATAAATAAATCCCATTGCATTGCCCAGCACAGCTGAGGTAACGTCAGATTAAATGCAGGTGGGCTTCGGCCCACACTTCATGCCCCAGTCTGACTGGGGTTTTTAATACATAGACACAGGCAGGTACAAATCCCTAATGTGAAGTCCGTGTGGACCCAAAGCATGGGTGGCTCCCTGGAACCCACCGGCGGTACATAAACAAATCCCATTGCAGTGCCCTGGACAGCAGAGCTAACATCAGATACAATACAGGTGGGCTTCGGCCCACAGTGCATGCCCCAGTCAGACTGGTAATATGTACCTTAACAGTAACCGCGTTGGTGGGAATGTGGTGGCGACTGCGGACCTAGTAGCGCGGTTTTATTTAGTTGGTTTTCGGAATGTGGCCAGGATTAAGTGGGCCGTGGTGGGGGGATGGTGGGGGGGCTCTCTTGTTGTGTCGTTAAAGGCAAAATTCTTGGACTGCCACCAGACGGAGAAATGCAAAGGTATTTGGCAAGAATGTTTTCATTGTTGGAGGAGGAGGGGGATGTTATTGAGGCACTACATGTCCTCTCCACGTGTCCGTGGTTATATGCACCTTAACAGTAACCGCGTTGGTGGGAATGTGGTGGCGACTGCGGACCTAGTAGCGCGGTTTTATTTAGTTGGTTTTCGGAATGTGGCCAGGATTAAGTGGGCCGTGGCGGGGGGATGGTGGGGGGGCTCTTTTGTTGTGTCGTTAAAGGTGAAATTCTTGGACTGCCACCAGACGGACAAATGCAAAGGTATTTGCCAAGAATGTTTTCATTGTTGGAGGAGGAGGGGGATGTTTTTGAGGCACTACGTGTCCTCTCCACGTGTCCGTGGTTATATGCACCTTAACAGTAACCGCATTGGTGGGAAATGGCCTCGCCGCCATCATGTCTTTGGGAAGCCTCCATTTCCACACCCCAGTGACATAGCATTAGCAGCGGTATAGGCAGAGCCCAGAATTAGTAACATTTCAGCGGTAGCATTAGGGACAGGCCCCAGTAACATATCACTAGCAGCAGTATAGGGGAAGCACAGTCTTAGTTCCATTTCAGTAATAGTAGCACTCAAGACAGGCTCCAGTAACAATTCGGAAGCAGCAGAATAGGGGGAGCACAGTCTTAGTTCCATTTCAGTAATAGTAGCACTGAAGACAGGCGCCAGTAACAATTCGGAAGCAGCAGTATAGGGGGAGCACAGTCTTAGTTCCATTTCAGTAATAGTAGCACTCAAGACAGGCCCCAGTAAGAATTCCGAAGCAGCAGTATAGGGGAAGCACAGTATTAGTTCCATTTCAGTAGTAGTAGCAGTCAAGACAGGCCACAGTAACATTCCCGTTGCAGCAGTTTAGGGAGATAACAGTCTCTTTCACATTTCAGTAGTTGCAGTATAGACAGGGCCCCAGTTACATTTATGTAGCAAAAGTGTAGGCCAACCCCACATACCTTGCTGTACCATGAGTGCAGGCGAAGCCCATAAAAATTACTAGGATTACACTGTAGGCGAGGGCCCAAAAAAATTGGTGTACCAACAGTACTAAGGTACCTCAGAAAAATTGCCCATGCCCAAGCAAGAGGGCAGGTGAAACCCATTAATCGCTTTGGTTACTGTGGCTTAATTTGTAACTAGGCCTGGAGGCAGCCCAGTTAAAATAAAAATTGGTTCAGGTGCAAGTTTCAACGCTTTAATGAGAATTGAAATGTATAAACATTGTTTACAAAAGTAATATGACTGAGCTTTGTGGGCCTAAGAAAAATTGCCCGTTCGGCGTGATTACGTGAGGTTTCAGGAGGAGGAGCAGGAGGAGGAGGATGAATATAATACACAGATTGATGAAGCTAAAAGGTCCCCGTTTTTTATGGTGAAAGAGAACGATGCTTCCATCCGCGGGTGCAGCCTACGTATTGTTTAGGTACCGCTGCTGTCCGCTGGTGGTCTGGGGAAATCCAGGCTTTGTTCATCTTTACGAGTGTAAGCCTGTCGGCACTGTCGGTTGACAGGCGGGTACGCTTATCCGTGATGATTCCCCCAGCCGCACTAAACACCCTCTCTGACAAGACGCTAGCCGCCGGGCAAGCAAGCACCTCCAGGGCATACAGCGCGAGTTCAGGCCACGTGTCCAGCTTCGACACCCAGTAGTTGTAGGGAGCAGAGGCGTCACGGAGGATGGTCGTGCGATCGGCTACGTACTCCCTCACCATCCTTTTACAGTGCTCCCGCAGACTCAGCCTTGACTGGGGAGCGGTGACACAGTCTTGCTGGGGAGCCATAAAGCTGTCAAAGGCCTTGGAGAGTGTTCCCCTGCCTGCGCTGTACATGCTGCCTGATCTCCGCGCCTCCCCTGCTACCTGGCCCTCAGAACTGCGCCTTCTGCCACTAGCGCTGTCGGATGGGAATTTTACCATCAGTTTGTCCGCCAGGGTCCTATGGTATAGCATCACTCTCGAACCCCTTTCCTCTTCGGGTATGAGAGTGGAAAGGTTCTCCTTATACCGTGGGTCGAGCAGTGTGTACACCCAGTAATCCGTAGTGGCCAGAATGCGTGTAACGCGAGGGTCACGAGAAAGGCATCCTAACATTAAGTCAGCCATGTGTGCCAGGGTACCTGTACGCAACACATGGCTGTCCTCACTAGGAAGATCACTTTCAGGATCCTCCTCCTCCTCAGGCCATACACGCTGAAAGGATGACAGGCTAGCAGCATGGGTACCCTCAGCAGTGGCCCCGGCTGTCTCTTCCCCCTCCTCCTCATGCTCCTCCCCCTCCTCTTCCTCCTCCAAAACGCGCTGAGATATAGACATGAGGGTGCTCTGACTATCCAGCGACATACTGTCTTCCCCCGCCTCCATTTCCGAGCGCAAAGTGTCTGCCTTTATGCTTTGCAGGGAACTTCTCAAGAGGCATAGCAGAGGAATTGTGACGCTAATGATTGCAGCATCGCCGCTCACCATCTGGGTAGACTCCTCAAAGTTTCCAAGGACCTGGCAGATGTCTGCCAACCAGGCCCACTCTTCTGTAAAGAATTGAGGAGGCTGACTCCCACTACGCCGCCTATGTTGGAGTTGGTATTTCACTATAGCTCTACGCTGCTCATAGAGCCTGGCCAACATGTGGAGCGTAGAGTTCCACTGTGTGGGCACGTCGCACAGCAGTCGGTGCACTGGCAGATTAAACCGATGTTGCAGGGTCCGCAGGGTGGCAGCGTCCGTGTTGGACTTGCGGAAATGTGCGCTGAGCCGGCGCACCTTTCCGAGCAGGTCGGACAAGCGTGGGTAGCTTTTCAGAAACCGCTGAACCACCAAATTAAAGATGTGGGCCAGGCATGGCACGTGCGTGAGGCTGCCGAGCTGCAGAACCGCCACCAGGTTACGGCCGTTGTCACACACGACCATGCCCGGTTGGAGGCTCAGCGGCGAAAGCCAGCAGTCGGTCTGCTCTGTCAGACCCTGCAGCAGTTCGTGGGCTGTGTGCCTCTTCTCTCCTAAGCTGAGTTTTTTCAGCACGGCCTGCTGTCGCTTGCCCACCGCTGTGCTGCCACGCCGCGCGACACCGACTGCTGGCGACGTGCTGCTGCTGACACATCTTGATTGCGAGACAGAGTTTGCGTAGGAGGAGGAGGAGGGTGGTTTAGTGGAGGAAGCATACACCGCCGCAGATACCAGCACCGAGCTGGGGCCCACAATTCTGGGAGTGGGTAGGACATGAGCGGTCCCAGGCTCTGACTCGGTCCCAGCCTCCACTAAATTCACCCAATGTGCCGTCAGGGAGATATAGTGGCCCTGCCCACCTGTGCTTGTCCACGTGTCCGTTGTTAAGTGGACCTTGGCAGTAACCGCGTTGGTGAGGGCACGTACAATGTTGCGGGAGACGTGGTCGTGCAGGGCTGGGACGGCACATCGGGAAAAGTAGTGGCAACTGGGAACCGAGTAGCGCGGGGCCGCCGCCGCCATCATGTTTTTGAAACCCTCCGTTTCCACAAGCCTATACGGCTGCATCTCCAGGCTGATCAATTTGGCTATGTGCACGTTTAACGCTTGAGCGTGCGGGTGCGTGGCGGCGTACTTGCGCTTGCGCTCAAACTGTGGCGCTAGCGACGTCTGGACGCTGCGCTGAGAGACATTGCTGGATGGGGCCAAGGACAGCGGAGGTGAGCATGTGGGTGGAGGCCGGGAGACGGTCGTGCCTGTGTCCTGAGAGGGGGGTTGGATCTCAGTGGCAGGTTGGGGCACAGGGGGAGAGGCAGTGGTGCAAACCGGAGGCGGTGAACGGCCTTCGTCCCACCTTGTGGGGTGCTTGGCCATCATATGCCTGCGCATGCTGGTGGTGGTGGCTCCCCTGCTGATCTTGGCGCGACAAACCTTGCACACCACAGTTCGTCGGTCGTCTGCACTCTCAGTGAAAAACTGCCACACCTTTGAGCACCTCGGCCTCTGCAGGGTGGCATGGCGCGAGGGGGCGCTTTGGGAAACAGTTGGTGGATTATTCGGTCTGGCCCTGCCTCTACCCCTGGCCACCGCACTGCCTCTTCCAACCTGCCTTGCTGCTGCACTTGCCTCCCCCTCTAAAGACCTGTCCTCAGTAGGCTTAGCAAACCAGGTGGGGTCAGTCACCTCATCGTCCAACTGCTCTTCCTCCGAATCCTCGGTGCGCTCCTCCCTCGGACTTACTGCCCTTACTACTACCTCACTGATAGACAACTGTGTGT
This sequence comes from Eleutherodactylus coqui, assembly GCF_035609145.1. NCBI lineage: Eukaryota > Metazoa > Chordata > Amphibia > Anura > Eleutherodactylidae > Eleutherodactylus > Eleutherodactylus coqui. Next base: position 64,060,256 of record NC_089841.1, on the reverse strand, counting down.
CATCGTCATCGTCCTCCTCACCCACTGAAAACTACTGAGACAGTTGCCGGAAGTCCCCAGCCTCATCCCCCGGACCCCGGGAACTTTCCAAAGGTTGGGCATCGGTCACGACAAACTCCTCCGGTGGGAGTGGAACCATTGCTGCTCAATCTCGGCAGGGGCCCGAGAACAGTTCCTGGGAGTCTGCCTGCTCCTCAGAATGTGTCATTTTCATGGAGTGTGGAGGCTGGGAGGAAGGAGGAGCCGCAGCCAGAGGATTCAGAGTTGCAGCTGTGGACGGCGTAGAAGACTGGGTGGTCGATAGATTGCTGGATGCACTTTCTGCCATCCACGACAGGACCTGCTCACACTGCTCAGTTTCTAATAAAGGTCTACCGCGTGGACCCATTAATTGTGAGATGAATCTGGGGACCCCAAAAACTTGCCTCTCTCCTAATCCCGCAGCAGTCGGCTGCGATACACCTGGACCAGGAGCTCGGCCTGTGCCAACACCCTGACTTGGGCCTCCGCGTCCTCGCCCCCGTCCACGTCCTCTAGGCCTACCCCTACCCCTCAGCATGGTGTATTACGAGTAGAGCAGAAACAGAACGCTGTAATTAAATGTGCCGCTTATTGGCCTGTGGTTGGAGGCTGACTTCGCTTACGGAACGCACAGCAGAGCCAGGAAACAATTATGCGCAAGGCTGGGTATTAATCACCGACTACTCCCCCCAGCAGAGACGCGGTAAACTGAAGACAGTCACAGGCAGGCCAAATATAGTATATTTTTCCACTTTTTGGGAAAAAGCCCACTGCCTCTGATATACACTGTATTTGGATTTCCCTGTTGGAGGATGACTGTGGTTTCTGAAAGCCCAGTGCAGCCAGGAAACAATTATGCGCAAGGCTGCGTATTAATCACCGACTACTCCCCCCAGCAGAGACGCAGTAAACTGAAGACAGTCACAGGCAGGCCAAATATATATATTTTTTTCCACTTTTTGGGAAAAAGCCCACTGCCTATATAGCCAGTATACCTCTTTCCCTGCCTCACCAGTACTGCCCCTATACTCTGTAAAATGACTGCAGACTGAGGACGCTATGATCTGCATGCCCGATGTAGAAAAAAATAATAATTGTGCAGCACTGCTAAAAGCAGCCTCAACAGTACTGCACGCGGTCAGATGTGGCCCTAAGAAGGACCGTTGGGGTTCTTGAAGACGAATATAACATCTAACACTCTCCCTATAGCAGCTACAGCAAGACAACACTTTCCCTGATCTCTCTCTCCATGCATCTGTGGCGAGCCGCGGACGGGGCAGATTTAAATACTCGGGTGTCATCTGATCTCCCCAGCCACTCACTGCAGAGGGGTAGGATAGGGTGGAATGTCACAGGAGGAAGTTGTAATGCCTTCCCTGTGTTTCTATTGGCCAGAAAAGCGCGCAAATTTCTCAGGGAAGGAAATGTAATGTAGTCGAGCACCGCGTGGTGCTCGTCTCGAGTAACGAGCATCTCGAACACCCTAATACTCGAACGAGTATCAAGCTCGGATGAGTACGCTCGCTCATCTCTAATCATAACCCTAAAGCCTTTTTTACATGGGCGATACGTTTTTATGCTGGCCGCATCATGGGTGAAAGTCGCATGAACAGGAAAAGGCCACGATCGAATCGCACCTTAAATTAGTGTTTTCTCGTCAATTCATACAGTCGGGTGTGGAGTATATACGCCACAGCCCAGTATTCCCTAAGGGCTTCTACCCACCAGCGTTTTTTTAATGCTGCGATATCGCTGCGTTTCTTTCAATGGGACTTTCTAATTTTTAAATCGCATCACACAAAAATCGCTTTTGTGCTTTTGTGATTTTTGTGCAATGCGATTTTAACAATAGAAAGTCTCATTAAAAAAAATGCAGCGATATCGCAGCGTTAAAAAAAAAAAACGCTAGTGGGTAAAAGCCCTTAGTCAGCATAAATCTTCAGAATTACTTCTAATGCCTAAATAGAGACACCTGTCATGTTTTAGCAGTTTTGTCCACTGCTAAACTCCCTCCCCCTTTTTGTTCGGGTCACATAGGAGTCTATGGGAGCAGCCAGCATATATCGACCAAAAGATATATGGCTGCGTATAAAAACGTCTGCTGTATCAGTCGCCGATGTTCTATCTTTTGCGGTGCAACATTTTTGCTGGGCTAAAAATCGTTCATCTGAATGAATGCATTGGAATGCAATGTTTTAGATGGTCGCAATTTTTCTTATCGCGGCTAAATTAGCCGCATGAAAACACTCAGAAAAATAACATGATAAGGGTTCATATGAGTAAACATCTAGTGGGATTTTTAAAGTATGCTTATTTTTGTAAGTCTCACCAAATTTAATTTCCACTAAAACTCTGTACTTAAAATGTCCATATTTTCAAAAGTCTCCTGTCACGGTGCCTACAGAGATTTTGGCCACTGCTCTGGGGTGATGTCACAGCATCATCCCTGGACCATGTGACACGTGGGTTGGTGCATGCCAAGTGTCATTTGGTGCTAGACACTGAGGGAGTAACATCTCCCTTTGGTTCCAGCGTTGAGGGGCTGCAAGGGCTGTCTTGCAGTCTAGTCATCCTATCAATTTCACAGGAAGGGTATTTAAACCAGCTCATTTGGGGAGAGGACACCAATTATACCTTTTGTGTTCTGGCCAGCATTTTGAGAATCCAAATTCAAAGGTTTCTGAATTTAGTAGTTCAGTAAATAGTAGTTCAGTAACCAGTTTACCCAGTAGTCCATACTTAGTATTTCTATTCTCTGTGGTTTGGCAGTCCGCGATCCGTACCGCTTGATCTGGGTGCCACTGCTTGAGAAGCCAATCTAGTCTAGGCGGTTCAGGCAATACCAACTCACCATTATCACAGTAACTGGCTGAAGTCTGTTCTAATATCCTACATGAAACTGTAACATCCTTTTTATCCATCCCCAGGTCTGACTCTGTGCTTAGCTCTGGATTTAATTATCTCTGATTTTACCGACAAGTTAAGTCATACATGACAGCTTTATTTACTACCCCAATAGGAAATATAAGTAAGGTTTCCAGCTGCTTAAAGTTGACCTACTGTGTGCTTTTTGGTGCTAGTTTTTATTGTTTCTATGAACAGATTATTGCATTGTGAATGTTAAAGTTATAGATATTTTGTGTAATAAAAAATAGTTTTGCCAGTGTACTGAATGTCTTTAAAAAGTATCTGCACTTTTATGCTGGAGTGCTTGTACTTCATCGGCCATTTTTGGCTCCTTCTCGCAGCTTAAAATAGCCCATACAGTCTCATAAAGAGTTATATAGGGCTATATGGGGTAATCTTCAACTGCTGGGAGGTGCCAAAAATATCCGACGGACCACGACTACCAAAGCATAAAAGTACAGGTACTCTTTAAACATTTGCATTTAAAAATAGAAGGCTGAGATAAGATGCATCCAATAATATGTATAATGTGACCCAGACCCCATCTCAGACAAGCGCAACACACATGGTAGATAAGTGTAGGGACCTATATGGGCCGGACATTCTCCCCATACCATTTTATTTATGTGTCTATAGCTTATATGTTTTGAGTGTTCTGTCCTTAAACACTCAGCCATTACCGCTAGAGAATTGAATAGTGCAGAAGATCTTCAGTTAGGTTACGTCAGATGTAAAGTGTATGTTAGGGACAGAAAGTGTGGACCTACTGAGTCAACCATCCAGTTTAGCTTTGACTAGTCCCAGAATGGTTGGCAAATGCCCCTGGTGGTCAGAGGAACCAGTACAAGGTGGTGTGAAACAGACTGACCTATAAACAATGTCAGATGAGAAATCTGGCCCTTTGTTAGTCAGGGAGATGGAGGAACCCCTGCATAAAGGTGGGGTAAGCGTCCCTACAAGGACAGCCCCACGGTCTTCCTCTCGGGCTTGACTATCCCTAATAGGACACAGAACACACCACTGTACACACCAATAAGACAGGGCAGAACCGGGAATGGTGCAGAGACAGGAAGACAATGGGCAAGCACACACGGACAAGACAAAAGACAGAGGGAAACACAACAAGGACAGAGACAGGAACTGTACAATGACACAGGAGCAGTAAACAAATGAATACAGAAACAAGTACAAGATTTGTACAGACAAAATAATCAGAGAAAAGACCTGTGCTGGGTGTCTGAGGCATACACACACCAACACTCAGATAATAAGGGAGGATTTCCAGCTCAGCTAAATAGGGAGGTAATTGCCCAAGCCCTACAGCTGAGCTGGGAGCACTGGGGAATGTAACCCATGCAATGCTGGCGAGTAGTATGCAGCAGTTCAAGTTACAGAGAAAGCAGAATGATGCCCACGTCGGCCAGAAATAGCAGAAGGAAGGCAAGTCTGAGAAGCGGACCTTATAGTGTAGAGGATGAGAGAGTAATACTATAAAAAAGAGAGGTCCCATCTGTGACACGGTTCTGAACTAAGAAAAGAGAGAAAAAATTGTTTGGTTAGTGACACAGTGATGATCACTGCTATGGTGTCTACTGGTCCTGAAGAAAGAACTACCCACTGATTACCGATACAGTCAAGCCACAAGCCATGCCATTGAGAAAGCCAAAAGAATGACTGTTAGCTGTACAAACTGCTTCTATTATTGCTGCTGGTTGGCAAATAAAAGTTGTTACACAAATAGGAGGTGGCCTCAACAGTCTTATTTGGTGCCTTACTGCTGGGTTCTCTGGATTCTCTGCAATCACCATTTCTTTCATAGGTACACTATCCACTCAGTTGGATGATTCCTTCCATACCAGCCCTTATAATGAAGAACAGGATGTTCCTTCACAACACAAAAGACCGACAGGACGCATATCAGATGAGAACAGTACAGATATCAGATTAGCACTGCAGATGTCAAACAGGTACAAAACACATAAGAGGTAGGTACAACACACACATCAGACAGACACAACATACACAGCAGACAAGCACAGCACAGATTGTTAATTTATTCAGGCATAAAAATCATAAATCATCTATGAACAACTGACTGTCTATTTTGATTGGAGGCGGGTGTCCAGAAGCGATCTCCGGGCACTCCTTGTCCATGCACTGAGCACAGGAGCAATGATTGCTGAAATCATTTCATATAAAAGGACCTTAAAGGCCGCTTTACACAGGCCGTAAATATCGTTTGCCTTAGCGGATGAGCTGGTCACATCATCACCAGCTTGTCCACGCTCATGCAACCATTGAGAATCATGCAGTTCTCGTGCAATAGTCATTCAGTGTTTCACATTCCTATGAACGATCAGTGTTAAAAACTGCACGATAAGCGCCCAAGATGCTGGTTTTTATGCTGGTGGAAACTGAACGATGAGCAACAACCTTTCGCCCGTTGTTCAGTCATTGCCTGCAATTAAGCTGAATGATTCTCTTTTAGTTTTGCTCATTTGAACTATTTTCTGGATGATAGTCATTCCATGTAAATGGAGCATAAGGGCTCTTTCACGCGACCGAAGGCATTTTTACGTGCGCCTGTCAGCGCAGTAAAAATGGGTGAACAGGCGCACAAATCTAGTGTCGGTCGGCTCGCCGGTTCACCTCCTCTCTCCTCCCCTCCAGCTGTTTGCAATAGGAGGGGGCGGGACGAGGGCAGAGCTAAACTACCTCCCCCTTCCTGACCCTTGTTCAAAGCCAGTAATGGGATGGTGCAGAATGGGGGGGATCTTAGCTCTGCCCCCGTCCACCCCCTCCCATTGCAAACAGCCAGAGGGAAGGAGAGAGGAGGAGAGAAGAGGGAGGGAGTTTAGCAGTCACTCTCCTAAACTCCCTCCCGCCTACCCTCTCCGTCCACTGTCATTAGCTCCCATAGGAGCTCATGCAGTAGCCGACATATTCCAGCCCAAAAGGACTATCTTTCCAGCCAGCCCAGTGCTATATTGGCTCGGCCAGACGCTTTTACGCCGTGGGAATACGGCCATGTAATCTGATGCATTGGAATCCAATGCATCAGATCGTAGCGTATATCGGCGGGCCGTAAACGGTGGCCAATATACGTTCATGTGAAAGAGCCCTAAGGCTGATTACCTTTGCCGTGGTCACAAATTAGCTGATGAAAAGTTGAGGAGAGATCAGGGCTGAAAACTGTGCCTGTCAGTCAAGCCTCAGTGATGGATCTCCTACTGAGACTTATTCACATGAGCATTTTTACATGGCTATTTAGCTGCGATAAAACGTTGGCCGAAAATCGTGACCATGTGAAGCATTGGATTCCAATGCATTCATTCACATAAGTGATTTTCAGTCACGTGAATAAATCACATTCTCAAAAAGAGAACTTCAACAATTTCGGTCGTTGATTTTTCCAAGTACATGAAAAGATAGGTCTTGGTCTTTTGATGAAAAACGCTGGAAGCTTCCATAGACTCCTATAGAAGCTGGAAAAAAAGGGAGGGGGAGGGAGTTTACCTGCATCTGGTGCTCGGAAAAGAAGACAGCCGCCTCTATTTAAGCTTTTAGAAGTCATTCCGAGGATTTCTGCCGACTGACAGTATTTTTCACGCGATACACCCTCATGAAAAGAATTGTCATCCCAGAATGTATGCCTTTAAGTGAAAAAAAAAATACTATACAAAAGTGTCCATAGCTTTAAATATAATTTTTAAGAACTCTATTGGAATATCACTGTAATCGTACACACAGAATGAGATTTTTTTTACCCACTGCAAAATCTTTAACAGTCCCCCTCAATTACAATGTGCTTTTTTCAGTACATTACTAGTATTGTATTTTTATGTAGCAGGGGGTTTTTAGACCCACTCAGGCACCAAGGCCAGAGTCCTTTTGCTACCTCTTCACCTCCTATTGCTAAAGTTCTATTTAAAACCACAAATTGCCCATTGTAATATACTGATATGTTGTAAAATGATAATCCCGGCTCCTCTACGTCTGCACATTGTTCTGAATACCTAAACATCTTTACTAACCTGAATGGAACAATTAATGGATCAGCTGGAGAAAAGCAGGCGCAATATTCTCGATCTGTTTGTTAATCACAGCCATCAATCAGAGAGAAGCAATATGCACATTACACGGGAGAACATACACAGCTACACAAATCCTCTTAGGTCCTAAATGAACTTATTAGAGGTGCCAGTCAATTCCAGTCCAAAATCTATTCTATTATCTCATAGGTTTACGAAATAAGAATTCCATGTCAATAACTTTCTGTCATAATATACAACTGGGATAATTCTATCCTGCCCAAGCTATCCGCTTTCCCAGTTCCACTTATTAATAAATACATCTTGAAATTTCTGCACTTTTACTCATACAATTGCGATACACAGTTTATGTCAGAATAAAAAGTTTGGTCACAATTGAAAACTTGTGAGACTTTTAGTTCCAGGAGGGTTTTTACATAATCCATTTTCCACTTTGTCATTCCCATTGTTCTTGGTCTTTTACCAAGACTGGACATTGGTGGACACTATTATAAAATACTGTAGTTTTCTTCTATTGTACAGGTTGGGAGATTTGAGACTGACACAAATTTAGGTTTTCACAAAGTTTGCTGTTTCTGTGTTTTTAGACTTTTTAGGCTACGCTCACATTAGCATTTTTCAACTGATCCAGTTTTATTAGAAATGGAAATCAGAAAACGAAAGTGAAATGAAAATTATCTGTAAGCTTTCCACTTACATCCCTTTTTCAGCATTTGAAGAAGTAGGAGGTTGTGGTAGTGCTGGAGTTGTAGGTTCAAATCTGACCAAGGGGATGGCTGTATGGAGTTTTTCAAAGTAAGTCTAATTTCACATGGGTGATCACGATTTTGCTGCAAGAAAATCGCGGCAAAAACTGCACTTTTTTCCCAAGATTTTTGAGCGTCAGTGCTTTTTCTCACAAAATCATTGCTGCTGCTCGCGATTTTCTCACACTTTTTTATCGCAAGACTTTGCCCCTTTTTTGTGAAAATCAATAGGACTTTCTCATGTTAAAATCGCATCACATCAACAATGCAAGTTTGTTGCGTTGTGATACGATAAAAAGGAGGCTCCATAGGGAAACACGAGAGATTTAAATAAAAAAATAAATATCGCACATCACAGAAAGTTAGAGCATGCCATGATTTTCTGTTCTCTCAACATTCCATCAGTGAAAATCCAAACTGATGCAAATCTATTGTTGCCTAATCAGAACTTGGAGTTTATCACAATTTCTTTGCTTTTATTCGTAAACCCACTTTTTGAGGATTGACCACAGATTCTCAATGGGATTGAGATCTAAGGAGTTTCCTGGCCATGGACCCATGTTTTGTTCACAGAGTCACTTAGTTATCACTTCTGTCTTGTGACATGGTGCTCCATCATGTTGGAAAAAGCATTACTCATCATTAGAGATGAGCAAGCACTCAAATCCTTGGGTCCTTGTTATTCGAGTTGAGCTTTTCGGAAAATTCAAGAGCTCTACTCGAGTAACGAACCCCATTGACTACAATCGGAGACTCCATCATTTTTGTATGTGAGACGCCTGGTTCCGAGCTTTTTTTTTTTTCTTGGTTCGTGTTCTCTCTCTCTCTCTCCCCTTGCCTGCCTGCAGGCCAAAAAATTTGCCATTGACACACGCGCTGCATCGCGGCGGGGAGGGGCCAAAACAGGCACGTCACAGCAGGGAGGAGCCAAAAACTGGGGCGGGGTCGAATAAGGCGTGATGCTCATTCGAGTAACGAGCACCATCGAGTACACTAATACTTGAATGAGCATCAAGCTCGGCAGAGTACGTTCACTCAACTCTACTCATCATCAAATTAATCCTGGATGGTTAAGAAAAGTTGTTCTTGGACGATGTTTCGATACCATTCTTTATGTATAACCCAACACATCAATGATCTCAGGATGCTTTACTGTTGGTATGACTCAGGACTCATGGTAGCGCTCACCTTTTCTTCTCCAGACAATCATTCCTCCAGATGTCCCAAATAGTCTGAAGGTTAACAGCTGAGCTCAACCTAGGGGTTAACAAGCCTTTAAAAAACACCAAGAAAACTGTGAGGGAAACTTCAGGGCTTTTTCACATGATAATACTCAATTCTGGTCTATGAAAAACTATACCGATTTCACTCCATGTATAATGTGTGCTGCATAAATTTTGTTGCACATGTGCCTTTTTTTTTTACGTCCATGTGCCATCTGTTTGTCATCTATTTCATGCTGCCTGCTGACAACATGTGCAGTGCACATGCATGCATCATCTATGTTCACTGTATTTGTTATGTTCCCATAGACTTTCATTGGCAATTTTGGTCCATAAATATGGTTCAATATAGGACATGTTGTGATTTTTTTTTGAATGCATAACATTTGTCCACATAAAATGTACTTTAATCAGTCAGTATAAATAAGGACAGCAGACAGCCAGAAGATATGAGTCCATGTGTGAATTGGGCCCTGAGAGTCAATACATGTTTTGTACGTCCATGCGAATTGGGCCCTGAGAGTCTATTATCAATCCTACTTTTGATGAAACAATGACAATGGATCCCACAACCATAGAGTGTAAGTGGCTGGTGATGCCATGCATAGACCTCATATAGGGTCCATGAAGTGTCTACCATGTCTACTATATTGACTTAGAATTGTTGCTAATAACCAAGGAAAGAGTTGTAGACCAATTATTGCTTTTTGGTTTAATTCTGCTAGTATTTTTGTGGCTAGCTCGATTAATGCTAATAATCCTGATGGCACTACATCTAATTTACATATAAGTTTATGAGAATATAAATTAGCTTTTGCATCTCCAACCAAGAACTTTTAAAGTTGTTGTGCGGCAATAACGCTGGGTCGTTTGATTAGTAGAACTGTAAATAATAAAACCTTTGCTGTTTGACCTTAGCTGAGATATTAAATGATACTGCCAATATCTGTTATAGTGTTGGTGGGTAGCCAGATATTTACACCACCTTAATTGACCATAAAAGTCTCGGCGCATTTACTGACTGTATATATTATCGCTTGTCAATTCCTTTAAATGAGTCTGATAATCAGGTTAAATCATCTCTCCGGTCGACCATATAAAATCAGTCAATTTCGTAAACACAAACGTCTAATTAATCACCACAGAACAATGAATATTAGATGGAGTCCTTGAGAGGTAACTCTCCGGGTATGGAGGAAGAGAATGACAATTAATGGAGATAATGAGTTGATGGAAGTGTATCTTGTATTTAAACCTTCAACGTAATGAATGGATGTTGGAATGTACTGCTTGACTGGCTACATATAAATCCATTTTAATATCCGGGGATTAGGTTTCCCTGCTTTGGCCTTGTTGTGTATGATGTATTGATGTGAGTTCCAAATGGAGTCAATTGTCTACAGTAGATTTCGCTATTACATTAAGCAGCTGGAGTTTTTACTTTTGGACCAATGGATAAGTGTTTCCATGATAAAGCGCTGACACTAGCTAAATAGGCAGATTAATAAATTAGACTGATTTTATTGTACAGCACCAAATTAATCAGAGTAAATTTTATATGAAAAAACTTTAAGGGATTCTTTCATCACGTTTAGGCTGCATGAACCCGGGAGAGGTATACTTATTGCTGTGATATTTCAGAAAACACATGTTGAAGTTTGAGTTAGGATTGGAGCTCAGAGTCATGGAAGAGTGTCATGCCTCTATTTGCCTGCAGCATGAATACTGATGGCGTTTTTCCCTTAAGTGTATAGGGAGAGGTGTGGTCAGTATGCATAATCAAACAGGAAGAGGCCAGTACTGCCTGCTTCCATAATTCGGAGGTCTGTTCTGAGTCAAAATTCAAAGCGTGCTTTTTCCTGAAATGCTGCAGCATTTCAGAATATAACATACAGAAGGGTAAGGACACTGGTGTAACTATAGGGGATGCAAAGGATGCAGTTGCACCCGGGCCCAGGAGCCTTAGGGGGCCCATAAGCCCAGCATTATGAATAAAGCATTATAGTTGGGGGCCCTGTTACAAGTCTTGTATTGGGGCCCAGGGGCTTCAAGTTACATTTGCTTTAAGTGGTTAAGAGAAGTTGGGGGGCCCCAAGATAAACTTTTGCATCCGGCCCCATGAACCTCCAGCTACGCCCCTGGAATGGGCATACTTGTTCTCGGTCTGTTGGCAGTATGAGCCTGGTAACAGAATCTCTTTCGCAGAAAAAAACATTTGTAGAACACTCAGCTATCTCTAGTAGAATGAGAAAGATGAGTGGAGCAGAAGCATGCTCGACTGCCGCTTTATCAAATCGAATCAAATCATGGTATTTGTATAGCGCCAACTTATTCCGCAGCGCTTTCAGGTAATTATTATTTATTACCCCCCACCAAGCTGGGTTCTCATTTTACCGACCTCAGAAGGATGGAAGGCTGAGTCAACCTTGAGCCGGCTACCTGATGTACACAAGCGAACACAGGAACCCCATTCTTGTGATCTGTGGGGCTCTAAGTGGTCCAAACCCAACTTATCAGATACTTACTGCATTCTATAAAGAGAGGATATGTTTAACCCCTCCACCTACACTGTATCATTATGTTAATGTGAGAGGGTCAATCCTGCAAAGCGATCGACTTTTACATTGAGATGATGGTGCAGGCTCAGGAGCTGTGCTTGTTCTATCATTTGTGAATGCAAGTTTCATTATACAGCTGGCATCACACATGAATAGTCGGAATCACAGATAAGTCTGATTCTGGGTGTTTAATCCTTTAGTTTGTCAGTCCATTCATCTCAGGTGGCCAAGAGGTTAATATGGCCATCGGAAGCCTAAAGTGGCCTCACAGCCTGACATGTCTGTCAAAAATATAATAATAATACAGTGTATTATACAAGCCATCAAAAGATCACATGTTTAAGATACCCAATGGGACATAGAAAAAGAGTTTTAAAAAGCAGAAGATAAACATTTTAAGTAGGAACCCCTCCCTCCAAAAAGAAAACTAACACCTTTTCTTGCTTTCCAATTTTTCATTGAAAAAAACAAACATTATTATTGGTACATGTCACAACGAGTACATCTAAATGTAATAAACTTATAATAATTATTTAATCAACAAATAATAATTAGGGCTTTCTGATCCCTGAAAATTCACTTCCAGTTGACATTGAAGGGTGATGATTACTGCAGCACTTGAAATTAGACCCATGACCCCGAGTGCAGCATAAAATCAAATCAGCAAGTTTTCCGTGGATCAGTTTCAGTGTGAATCCACATTATAATGGGAGAATATAGCGATTTGAGCAACTTCCAACGAGGTCTGGTCATCGGTGCTAGACTAGCCATGGCCAGGATTCCACTGCCAACCGTGTAGTTTTCTGATGCAGTGGTGTGAAGAGTATACTAAGAATAGTATGATGGAGGAACAACATCTAGTGGACAGGAATCCTGGGGATGGAAACAATTCATTGATAGAAGGGGTCAGAAGAGAATACTAAGAATCATTCTGAGGAACAAATGCTGAAGAGTCAAGCGGTTCCAGCATCATTGTATCTAAGAAAAACAGAGAGGTGAGACTCCAGTGGGCAAAAAAAGAGCAATCATTAATCTGTTGAACTATAATAATAGGAGGGTCAGAATTTAGCACAAATAGAATGACTTGATTATCTCCTTAGTGTCTGGTGTCTGTAACACGGTTTTGAGATCCCCTGTTGTCTGATATTTAATTTGTTCGGGTGTATATTTACTGTGGGACTTTGTAACTTAATGAGTTTTGGACCGATTTCAGCGCTTATCTACAGAACCATTACCTCTGTATTGCCATCCGTATTGTCAGTGCATATTCGCCACTATATAGTCTTTGTTATCTGTTAACAAAATGTGTAATTGTTCTTTTTTTTTGCAACAGTTTGTTAAATTTTTGTGCCTCCAGGTGTACTTTGGTGCAGAACAGGGGGTAGGGCGATGGAACCTCCTGTTATTAGGCAACTGCCAAGTTATTAAAGTTCTGCTGAGTAGTAAAAGTAAGTGTAGTGACGCTGCAGTTATTGGACCAGGCAGAGGCATAACTTGAAGCTTCTGGACGTCAATGCAAAATCTGTAACAGGGCCCCCAACTATAATGGTTTATTCATAGTACTAGGCTCCATACATGGAGAAGAGAGGCCTTATGGGCCCACTAAGGCTTCTGGGCCCGGGTGCAACCACATTCTCTGCATCCCATAACGTTACACCCCTGGGACCCGGCAGAAGGGAATAAGCTAAACTCTCAGTTTTGCAGGCATGAAATGGTTAATGTCTGGAAATGTATCATTTTGTCCTGTGTGTAAAATAAAAGAATGGTCACCTGTGAGCCCAGTAGTTCGAGAGGTTTCAGTCCTAATTGGAGTTCCAGAGTTCAGAGGTGCAGAAAGTTAGTGAGAGAAGTGAGGCATGGAGGAGGCTGAAAGGTGGTCTGCCGTCCGTGCGTGGACCTAGCCATTCCAGAGATGCTCACCATAGCCACTAGCCGTGAGAGAGAGAAACCACCAGAGACCGATGATTAAGTGAGTGACTGACAGTAGAGAGAGCGTTACCAAGAGAGAGAGTTTCTACAGATAACTGCGACTGTGGATGTACAAATGCCCATGAATCCTCACTGCTTCACCACTGTAAGAACTGTTTATTGTTGTTTGCTACAAGCAGTTAAGTAAGCGGACAGTACCAAACATTCCCAGTTCTAGTCTAGAAAAGACACTCTGTGTGTGTACTATTTTACTCTATGTTACTGCATCTGAGAGATCCACCGAGGAGGATGGAATGTTGGCATCACGAGTGACAAATAGGACTTCAAGTAACCTCAGTTACTAATTTGTGATCTCCCCCTGTCAGTAACGAAGTCAGGTCCTGAGCTGCCCTTGGGGAGGAGACAGTAGAGCCCCATGACAAGGTATTTCTTTACCCTGCTGTCTCCTTGGCTGAGGGCCTGCTTTTTGGACACTGCATAAGGATAAGGTTGCCTGTTTTCAACAGCCCTACACCATCCTTTTCTGGAATTTATCACCGGGTAATCTAAATCACTTGTCGTGAGAAAGTGCCGGTGTGTTCATTGTGTATAGAGTTCTGTTGCCTCAGCAAGTATGTGATCCATGTAAGGAGATGTTACGGGTCTTCACTAAGTGTTCCACATGGATGTCTGAAGGAGAAGAGAGGTGCTTCCATGCCCCAAGGGCTCTCAGCAAAAAGTCTACTAAATTTCTTCCCTGAAAACTCCCATGCTAGAGGTCTGTTTCATGTCAACATTTCAGGCTGGTGGAGGTGGAGTAATGGTGTGGCAATTGTTTCCTAAGTACATACTTAGTCCTCTAGTAGCTGTGGATGAATGTTACAGTGAATTGCTATATGATAATTCACTGGGTTACTGTAATAAATTCACCATATCCATGCCATATCCATGCCTGAAAGCGCTGCGGAATAAGTTGGCGCTATACAAATAAAGATTATTATTATTTATTATTACCATATCTGTAGCCCTATTGAAGATTCACCAATAGCACAATATGAAATATGATATCACAGTGACTTGGCCTAAGTGACAAACTCAACTCTTCTGCATCTATACATCTGTATATTGATTTGAAATTCATTGAGACAGAGGCTATTCGTGTGAATATAATTATATCTACATGACAGCAAAAATGTGATAAGTACATCAAGATTTAGTATGTCTCTATTAGTTTCTTGGTAAAGGAGGACAGTATGTCTGCCAAGCCTCAATCATTACCCTGATGTGATCAGTATGATAATTGGAAATGCCTGGAACCCTTCCTAGATTTCGGGGGCAATAACCAAATATAGCTACATTAGATAGCTGGCAGGTTATCCTAAATATTGTGATTAATGTACTCCTTAATACAGTGCTGTATGCTGACAAGTCATTATTAACGTTGTTGACAGCGAATGGGTGTTTTTTTTATTTAATAAGTTCTTCAACATTTGGGAAGGAATTCAAAAAAACTAAATTCTAATTTGCTATTAGCCATTAACATTAATGTTAAAAAAATAACAATTTAAAATGTGAATATCTTTTAATAGACTCAAGGTCTAAAATGATCATCTGCTATTTTTATGCTTGGTGTGCTTGCTCTTATATGAATGGGCTGTTAATAGGCCGCCATTAAGGTATTTGCATTTGAGTAAAAAAAATCTCTCATACAGTGTGAAGTAGAAAACTTAATCTTTGCATTTTTGGAAAAGGAAATAAAAAAAAATATTAGCCCATTTTGAAAATTGGCCAATGAAGGCTGTAGATGTAATTTTAATTATATCATTTAAAAATGAGTTTGCGTCTGTACTATGTCCTGTCAAGAGTATGGCACAATGAAGCACATTCATTGCTGGTGTTGCACCGGAATTTTGGTGTAAATTATAAATTTTTTTGCACAAATCAATTTTGACTAATTTTCTATTGATTTGCCCCAGAAGGATCAGATGTTAGACCTTCTAGAAAGCAGGGTCGGGTTTGTTTCAGTCTTGCTCAAGTTGCTCCACAAACTGGCTTCACATTTCTATACATAGAGATACAACAAATGTAGGAAAATGGTGGAAAGTTTACAACTCTTTTGCACCAAAATTCTGACGCAACTTATTTAATAAGCTCACTCCATGTACTGTATATTTAGGCCCTCTTTCCTGTATTGAGCATATTTTCTTATGAGTAATGTTTTTCTGATGGAAAGACATTGACCTTCTTGAATGGCCCAACAGGTGCCAGCAAATTAGTAAGTAATACCAATGCTGGTGCACTGTATAAGCCTGGTTATACATAATTGACCTGCAGGAAGGAGAATGCCAGCAATGTATGCTTCATAACAGAAAGAAGGCCGACTTGTGGTGAGATGACTCGGGGGACTGCAAGAGCCAAGAGACTATCGGCGAGGTGAAGATCTGGTAAGGAGACTGCCTGGGGAGGAATAGGTAAGTACATATTTTTTTTTAAATGACAGAACCCCTTTAACCATTGTAGCCTAGTTCAGATCCAAATTTAGTCTGTCCTAAGTAAAAACTGTGTTAATTGTTTATGTAAGGGGGTATGTAGTGCAATTAAATTTGGATATAATTGACTTCTTCTCTTTTTCTATTGTCAATACAACCAATTCAACTTTGGGATCACCAGCTCAATCTTTTCTCACAGTCTGGTTGCTAAGCATTCAATGTCTACATTATTTTGTAGTTATATATACAAAAGCAGTAAAGGAGGAAAGGCTCCTGCGCCCCAGACCAGAACCTCATGAAGGGTTTCAGACACCCGTGTGATCCTTGTCATTAAGCTGTAGAAATACCTAGGACAGAAGTGGACCTAATTTATTCCAGTCTTTTACCTCATGCCAACTTGGATCTACAGAGGTAGGGGAGGGAGGGGGGGGGGGGGGGGAGTGCAAACTTCCGTAGACTCTCCCTTGAAATCAGTGATTTCAAATCTTTGGTTTTCTAATACATTTACAGCAGGTTCTGCTCTTGGAACGGGGGAGCCTTTTTTCCTTTACTAATTTTGTGTATAATCCTTTTCCGAGACTCCACCAGTGTTTCTTCGATCCTCCGTGTTATGCTCTCCTTTAGTGGATGTCTTCCTGACAAAGTGTTGACCTGTAACATCTATTTGATGTACAGGGATCCTGGGCATGGTGGCCTACTCTTAGGGGTCTGGCCTTCACACTAGGTAAGTCCCCCATCACTATTTTCTTTGCTATTGACAAATTTACTCTGAGACACTGTCCTGATTGTTTCTTGTCTTTGTGTGCCTTTTGATTTAGTAGTTGTTAGGCAGCACATCCCTAGCAATCAGTTTCAAACTATTTAGATCTTCATCTCAAGGCAGAATTGCAACTAGATGGAGTAGAAGTGACTTCAAGGTACAATTGCCCCTGGATTGAGCGGAAATGGCCTCAAAGCTGAATTGCCACTAAATAGAGTGGAAGTGGCCTCAAGGTAAACTTACCATTAGATGGAGGAAAGGTGGACTCCACATAAACTTGCCACTAGATGAAGAAATGGTCTGGCAAATTGGCAGGGCATAAGCCTTACCCTATCTCTCCCTGTTAAATAAACCACATCTTTCATTTTATGGTCCTATGATATGCCCTGTTCTGAAATAGTGCAATTGTGTCTGACAGTTTGGTTACTAGGCACAAAATTTCTACAGTCTCCCATGGTTGTCAGGCAGCACATCCCTACCAACAAGTCTCAGATTACACAGGTTTATGTCTTAACTATGAATTGCCATTAGATGGAAAATAAGTAAAGGTGCATTTAGACAGAACGATTATCATTAAAAATAAAGAAATTGTTAAGACGAACAAAAGTGAACGATATTGATCAGTTTAAACACTCCCCGCTTAGTGTTTCACATAGTAATGTGTGATTTGTTCTCAGTGAGAGAAAACAAGTAATCTTGTAGATACTGCCCCGCCCAAACCAGTTCCATTCTAGCATGATGAAGGATCAATAAAAGCCCTGAAAGCTTGCTGTGACATCATGTATTTTTGTTAGCCATTTAAAGGTAAATCACACTTTGCTCTACTGGCTAACACGGTACCAAACCAAACCAAGAAATGAATGAAAGCTGAATGATTCTCTACAATGATCTGCCTGTTGAAACAGGCTGCACGAGTGTGAACAAGCTGGTGATTATGTCACCAGCTTGTTCGTTCGGGCAAACGAGAATCATACATTTCTTGTGTAGAAAAGGGCCGTAACATAAAAACTTGGCAGGACAAAAAACAGGTGCTATTCTATCTCTCCCTGTTATATAAACCCCATGTTTTAATTGACAGTCCTGTAACATCCCTTGTCCCTCTGTATTCCTTAACCCCTTAAGGACCAGGTTGTTTTGTACCTTAAGGACCAGACACTTTTTAGGGATTTTACCCATGTGGCGGTTTTACTGCTCTATTTTTTTTCCTTTAGCTACCAAAATTATTTTTGCTGCATTTTTTTTCCGTGACATATAGGACTATTTTTTTAATATCTTTTTCACTGACTTTTTTTTCCGTTTTTTAGTTTTTTTGGGGGTAAAATGCTAAAAAAAATGTTTTTTTTTAACATTTATAGTTTTTAAAAAAATTATTTTTATATTTACACTAAAATAAAGTCTGGAAATGGGTTCCTCTATTTATTTCGGACGTTTTGATATATAGTATGTATGGTTTTGGTTTATAGGGCGCATACGGTGACGGTTTTTGTTGGCGTCTGCTTTGTGTTATTCTTTTTTTATGTATGTTTTGTTGTTTTATTCTGTTGTTTTGTTTTACTTATGTATGTAATTGTGTTTTTTACTATCTATGTCCCCCATGACGTCATATAAGACCTCTGGGGGACACTCACTTTTTTTTTTTTTTACTTTATTTGACATTTTCCCACTGTAGCTGGGGCGTCCATAGGATCCCCAGTTGCAGGGGATAGCAACCCCTGTGGTGACATTAGTCACCTGCAGAGCTGCCAGGGTCTAAGTCTGACCCTCCAGCTCTGCAGTAGCAGGGAATCCCGGGAGGTCACATGACCCCCCGAGGCTCCCGTAGTGAAAGAACTTCTTACTTTCACTTTGTCCCGACAGTGTTCATTGAGCACTGTATATCGGGGAAGCAGAAGGCAGGAAGGGTTAAAAACCCCTCCTGTCTTCTGCTCTGGGTTATCAGCTGTCACTAACTGCTGATAACCCGTACCTGCCTCTGACTGATTGCAGAGACAGGAGGCTTAGAGCACCGCCGTATTTTTACGATCGGTGGTCCTTTAAGCCCAGCACCAGCCGCCGTATATATACAGTGGCTGGTCGTAAATGGGTTAAGGCTCAGGCTACATAGCGACTTTGGCTGCACAACAGGAAGATTGTAATGTCATGTTGCAAAATCTCATCTTGCCAACCCAAAATTATTGCACTTTTAGTTGCAAGGTGCAAGTCACGTGGGGTGTTGCCATCATAGACTGCAATATATCTCACGTACGACTGTGACTTGCCTGAGATCTGTCTACAATTTGGTTGTTTTTTAACAGCCAAATCGAAACTCTAAAAAAGTCTTGTGATAGCAAGTCCCAGACTAGTCACACAATTTCTTTTGGTTGTGCAACTTGTCTGACTTTTGATGCCAACCCCACCAAAATTGCCCAATGTAGCCCTCGCCTAAATATGCCATGTTTTAAGAGCTGATTGGTTTAATACATTTACTATATTACTCAGGAAACTGTATGTCTGGTTCCTAACTGGTTATTAGTCCCTAAATTGTAGATTATATCGTGGTTTGATATCATTTGGTTCTTGAAAATTTCTGCATTCGGATAATTTTAGTGCTAGAGTGGAAATGTAGCTCAGTAATCTCATGTTTATTGTGCGTGGTTTTATTATTTGTTCAACCCCCATATTCCTTACATAATGTACAGCACCCTGGAAGTTAATGGCTTTTTGGATGGTCCCTCTTTGACCATGCAAAAAGTTGTGATGTAGTTTATTATGTATATTGTACATTTAGCATTGCACATTTTATGCCCGGCTCATTGCTCCCCATGACTGGATATACTGTAGTTTGCCGCTACTAAAACTTAGCAAATTTTAATTGTTTTTCTCTGTTGTACAATATTTAGGGCTCAATATCATTGTAGGAATATAAAATATAAAAACACACTTAGCTCTGACTTTTCATTTGTAGACATTTTAATTATTTGGATGATTTGCTTTTGATACGGACAGAGAAATATGCTTCCCTCCTGCCTCCACTGCTTCTTAAAGCTTCTAATTTTCACGTGTTATGAATTTTAGTGCCACCTGGGTCTATTTTATATAGATCAAGGAGAAAATATTCATGGAGTTTAAACTGCTGGCCATTGCACAATTCTTTCGTTGAGGCTTAGGCTGGAGCTCGGAGCCAGATGCCAGAAAATTCTACTAACTTTATAAATCGACAAAATAAAAGGGAAAAAACTTTGGATGCAAACAAGAAAGCTATGAATGTATGCCTGAGTGTCATTAGAACCTTCTTCTGTGAATTTTCACGGCAATGTATCATATTTTGGGGTTTTTAAAGCCTATATTGAATTATATTCTTTTTCTACTTATGTTCTGAATCTATATATTTTATTTATATGATTTTGGGGGTAGTTATCTTGTTGGAGCTAATGCAACAGCAAAGACAAGATGCAATGAGCAACCACAATGAAAGATTTAGTTCATATTAGACATATGGACATAAAACTAAAAGGTGTACTGGGATTCAGAATGGAGCACCAAGATGGCCGCTCCAAACAAAACTGAGCATGCTCCCTGGGACCCATCTATTGAGAGGATGTCAGCACTATGAAAGGAGTTTCTTCTGCACCACAGAGCGAGTGCAGAGACTATGTTAGTGAGTAAAAATTGCTGGACAGATACAACAGGCTGCAGAAGTGCTACTGTTATCTGGCCCAAATGAGCATCAGGATCCAGGGAGAAGAGCCATCTCTAGGATAGAAAGAGTGCGGGATTGCATGGCAGAGCAAAGAACGAGGCCAAAAAGGATACAGAGGAGTCTGTTGTCAACAACTCGTTAAGTGAGACCGGCCTCAGTAAAGACTAGTAAGTATGCACACTGTACGGATCAAAGCTGTTAAACAACAGACCTGTTGTGCAGAATTTTTTTAGGACTTGGACTATACTGATGCTCATGTGTGTTAACTGTGATAGTGTCACAGGGACATGAGCCTACTGGATAGAGACATGTCAGAGGAAAATTGCACACTGTGCCTCAAGTGGACTGTGCTGCTAATAGGATAGCATTAACCCCTTAAAGTATGTACTGTGTGATTTATACTTATATTTAGCAGGATTTATCTCTTTGCAGTATTATTGATACTGTTTCCCACATTACTGTTATTTCGTACTGCGCATACAAGGACATCCGACCCTGACCACAATAAGAAGTTGAAAGTGTGATAGGAAGTAGTGCCCTCTTGACTTCAATGGGAGTGAAGTGGCTGTCACACTTTCTGTATACCCCTGATGATGCCAGAGTGCTGGTGAAACATGTCGGGGGAGCTGGTCTTTTAGCACAGAGCCTCATGTAGTCTATTCTGTAAAAGCTCATCTCAGACTTAGTTTATCTGGCAGCATTCATCACCAGGGTGTAACTATAGGGGGTGCAGGGGATGCAGTTGCACCCGGGCCCAGGAGCCTTAGGGGGCCCATAAGGTCTCTCTTCTCCATATTGGGAGCCCAGTACTATGAATAAAGCATTATAGTTGGGGGCCCTGTTACAGGTTTTGCATTAGGGCCCAGGAGCTTCAAGTTATGCCTCTGTTCATCACACATGCTGGCAGTTCATGCAGGGATCCAATCACTTGCCATATCTTTAGTACATAGCAGTGCACTGCTGCATGGCAGCGCGCACCATTTGCAGCAAGTGCTATTCATAATGCTGATATTTGTACATAATCAGCAAGGCAGGATATAAAGCGGTTTTGTCTATTGTATTACATTCACTCACACTACATTGAGACTCTGATCTTTTTAATTCATTGCTACTCTAATAAATTTTACTACGTATCAATAAAAGTTACTTTTTAAGCGGACCCAATTCATGACAAAGGCTGTGGTGGGATTGGTTACAACTTAACCCAAGTGGGCCCTTGAGCCCCCCAAATTTTCATTTGCTATTACAGTTTCGGCACTGACCAGCAACTGACGCTGACAGCTGATCGGCAGGGATCTTGAACATCAGGCCCCCCGTTGATCAACCATTGATAGTGATTAAAGTCCCGGAATAACCCTTTAATGTACGCTGGGAAGAAGAGTTTTGTAATATATTTGTATGGAGAGCCGCATGTAGGAGACCAATAGCCTACACTTTGTTTTATGATGATACATGTTCCCCTCCTAGACAGCTGGAGGCGTAAAATTAATAGCTAAGACAGAAAAACTTCTTACAACTAATTAGAAACTTTTTGTATAATCTGTTAATTAAGTTTGTATTTTCCACCATTCAAATCTCATAATCACGTCCTTTGTTTGACATCTAAGCTGTAATGTGCATGTTCTTTTAAGGGAAAATCAGACATTGGGCATGAATGAAAGCAATACTCAGGATATGAAAGATTCAAAGAGTGATGTCCCGTTCCGTAATGAGAAATCACAAAGCGAGATTACTGCCATCGCTTGTCTTTGCTTTGACTTATTGGCTTTTTGAGTTTCGGCTCTTGTGATATTCAGCATAGATTATAGGCCAGATGTGCAACAAATTCTGCAAAACCTCACAGGCAGCTGCTCTCATTTCAGAAGCCAGCCAGCCTTTTCCAAAAATATAGTCCGTGAAGCAAATTGGGCTTATAAACCCTTATAATTCCATGGAGATATACGGGGACTTTAGTGAGCAGGGAGGAATATTATTGACGGCTTGTGAAAACAGAGAGTAAGATGTTATTAAACAGAGTCAGAGATAGATATCAATAACTAATAAAAAGTCTTTATTGCTTTACAGGCTCTTTCTAGAGATGGGTTCAAAATTCCGACCCTGTGTTTTGCTTTCAATTTTGCTGGCTGTACAAGACTCATGAATTAAACATAACTCCCTCCCTCGTATGTCTCATATTAGTCAGACTTTTATCAGGAGTTTTATCTTCGGCTCATTTTCTGTTAGCCAGCAGACAGCAAATGTGTTACCGGCTCCTGGTCACTGGACATCGCAAATTAACTATTTGAACATTGTGTAAGAGGACTATTATAGGTAGGAAGGCAATGAATACATTCTTAGACTGCTTTGTTCTGTCCTCCCTGCTTAATAGAATTAAAAATAAATTGTGGGGGGTCCTTCACACTGGCCATCGCAATATCGCCACTAGACAAGCGCAGCAAAATCGCAACTGTGTTCACGCAATTTTCAAACGTTAGTGATGCTTTTTCTTGATAAAAAATCGTGCATTGCATCACTGCCGCCTGCGATTTTCTTTTGCGAAAGTCAATAGGCATTTCTAATGTTAAAAATCAATCGCACAAAAATTGCAAGTTTGTTCATTGCGATGTGAATAAAAATAGGAAAATATGGGCTAGGAAAAAAAGGAATAATAAATAAATTTAAAAAAATAAACCACAAAACGCAGAAAGATAGGACATGCCGTGATTTTTTTTCTCACGACAAATTGCATAAATGAGAACAACGCAAATGGAAATGAAATCATTCAAAATCACTAGTGTCATAATTCTGCGCTTTCACTCACTCTCGCATCACGCAAAAATTGAACGATTTTATCGCAAGTGTGAAGGCACACTAAACTAGCAAAGAAAAAGCAAAAAAAAATGCAAGGAAACAGATTTATTAAAAAAATACTACATTAAGGCTGGATTCACACGAACTTATATCGGCTCGGTTTTTTACACCGAGCCGAATTACGGTGTCCTCATTTGCAGGGGGGGAGGATGGAAGATCCAGGAGCAGGAACCCCCTCTCTGCCTCTTCTCCACCCCCTCTCTGCCCCTCTGCACTATTTGCAATGAAAGGAGGCGGGATGGGGGTGGGGCTAAGTTCTGAGAATTAGCCCCACCTCTCCCCATTGCAAATAGTGCAGAGGGGCGGAGAGGAGGCAAAGAGGGGGCGGGAGCTCAGAGCACTGCTCCTGGCTCTTCCAGGCTCCCCCCTGCAGAGAGAGACAACGTATATCGGCTCGGCGTGAAAACCAAGCCGATATACGTTCGTGTGAATCCAGCCTAACTGTGAATGATTATGACATGGTGTGTAACCATCGCTCCCCTGTCTCACCTGTCAGTGTAGCTGTTTGAGGGCTTGTTTTTTTGTGGGACCAGTTGCAGTTTTCTATGGTACTATTTAATATACCATATAAAGTACTGAAAAACTTTTTAAAATTCCAAGTCCAGTGAAGTGAAAAGTGCAATTCCGCCATCTTTGGAGAGGATCTTATGTCTACAGTGTACACAGTAAAAAGGACAAGATAATGTCATTCTATGGGTCACTGTGACTACTACGATACCGAATTCATATTGCTTTTTGCTGTACTACTCTTAAAAAATTAAACATCTTTTGAATAAATAAAATTATTTTCTGCTGCCATCTTCTGACAGCCATAACTTTCTAAATTTTTTGGTTGACATAGTCGTGTGGAGGCTTGTTTTTTGCAGGACATCCTGTAGATTCTAGTCGTACTTTTTGGGAGTACATATGACTAGAGATGAGCGAACGTACTCGGTAAGGCCGATTTCGCAATCGAGCACCGCGAGTCTCGAGTACTTCACTACTCGGGTGAAAAGTACTCGGGGGCGCTGTGGGGCGGGGCGTGGCGTGGTGGAGCGGGGGTAGCAGCGGGGAACAGAAAGGAGCCCTCTCTCTCTCCCTCTCCCCCCCACTCCACGCTGCAACCCCCCGCTCACCCACAGCGCACCCGAGTACTTTTCACCCGAGTAGTGAAGTACTCGAAAATCACGGTGCTCGATTGCGAAATCGGCCTTACCGAGTACGTTCGCTCATCTCTACATATGACCTTTTGTTCCCTTTTTATTAAATATTTTCTTGAAGATGGGGTGATCAAAAAAGTGCAATTTTGATGTTGTGTTTTTTTTCTGATGACATTCACTGTGCGGGGTAAATAATATGTTACTTTGATAGATCAGGCTTGTTTGGATGCAGCGATGTCAAATATGTATATAAAAAAAATGTATTTTAAATTTTTATTTATTTTTTTAATATTCAAAAAAACCCCTAATTTTTACAATTTTTAAGTTCACATAGGTGAAATGAACTTGCGATGGTTTGATCGCTCCTGCAGTTTGATGTATAACCATAGTATTACATCATACTGTGATCTGACAGGCAATCTACCAATGCCATGCCACAGGCATGTCTTAATAGAAAGCCTGCAATGGCAGCTCTGGGGGCTTTCAGAAGGTCCCTACCTGCCATAGCAACCAGATGAGATTGCAGGAGGGCCTTTCAGTACCTCTGAATGCCAATCAAGGCATTTAAATGCTGCTCTCATTTAAAGGGTTAACAGCTGCGTTCAGCGGGAGAACTGATTGCAGCTGTTGCCAGCAGGTGTTAGCTGTATGAAATAGCCAGCACCTGTATTGTATGGCACAGGATCGACCCCCGATCCCCCTCCATACAAACCCTGAGCCTCTATGACATAACTGTACATCATGGAGCGTTAAGGAGTAAATATATAGCTGTTCAGAAGTGATGGGTTGCTTTTAAAACCTCTCTACTCCAACACTGTCTTTGCAATAGGAGACCAGGCAAGCTACGCCACAACCTTTAACTAAGCCCTGCCTCCTACGGTGCATCTAACCAAAATAGAGGGGATCAGGAAAAAATAAGCAGTTTTTTTAGTTTAAACAAGACTTTACTTCTTGAGCTTGGAGTCTGACATATAGTGTGAGGCATTCATTTGTGTTCGCTCCTCTTCACATTTGATCCAGGTCTGGTAACAAAAATATGTGATAGAAACACTACAACCAAATTGTATAAAACTAGCTTTAGAGCTTTTTTTTCTTCAAAATAAACTATTATAATTGATAATTAATAATTCTACACAGAAGGAGCCTATCCACTACATTATACAACCTCCCATCCTGGCCATCCTGGTGGGTTGGGCAGACAAATTGGTAATTTTCAACCTTTTTTCACCATAGGGAAACCCAAAAATTTCTCACATTAGTGGAACCTCTAGTATTAATCCTATTTCAAGGAAGTTCTGTATTGGGTCAGTAAGAACATTCCATCATTCTCAACAAGATCTGTTCTGCCCGAAATGTGTTCACTGATTTACTTGTCCTACCCACACACACTATTTTTAAATAGGTTGAGATCCTTATTGAAAAAGTGACAAAAGTGACTAACTTCTAATTCTGAAGAGCATCAGAAAGTAGTATCTCCCTTTGTTAAATGGTAAAACCTAAAATGTTTTTAATACATGGGGACATGGCTACCCACCATTTTGTTGGGGGGCATCAAACAGATGTAAGCTGGGGGTGATCGTCCCCTTAGGTCCTCCTGGCCAGATGATCCACTTTTTCTGTGTGACAGAGTCTTGTGGGGCTACATGAATCATTCTCCTACTGATGCTGTTTCCTCGACTCTGGTGTTCTGAGGCTTTCCTGTAAGCCAAAAAGCACTTCCATACAATTGCTTAGTTCTGCTACTATATTTATGTTAAGACCTTGGTTCTAGTATTGTATATATTTACTGAGGTTGATTTGTGCTGTGTTTGTTATGAGTTTGGTTCTGGTATTCCATGTATGTTATGAGCTTGGTTTTGGTATTGTATCTATGCACTAAGGTTGGTTTGTGCTGAGTTTATGTTTTGAACTTGGTTCTGGGACTGTATTTATATGATAGGTTGGGTTGTGGTAAGCATTTATTCATTAAGCTGTTCTGGTGCTGTATTATTATTATGAGCTTGGTTCTGGTACAGTAGTTATTTACTGGATTGTTCTGGTGCTATATTTGTATTATAAATGAGCTTCTGGTACAGTATTTATTCACTAAGCTGCTCTGGTGTGGGTATGTTGCTATCTTGCTGCTTTCTATACAAGCAGAATACAGACATATTGCCTATTAGTGCAATAAATACTATTGTTTCTGACAGACGAGGTGCTGTCAAGGATTACGCAAGGGTGCCATCTAACTTAAGGCCGGAAATGCATAGGAAAACAAAAACACAATTGATTATCTTCAGTTGATGTAAGAATGTTTTTGAAGTTTGCAAATAGTTTTCCAAACATTACTTTATGCAGTGACAGGACAATTGGAGCTGAAATACAAAATGAAAATATAAAACTGCGTTCTACCTTATCCTGCTGTGCACATTCGGCATTATGGCTACCAATTGCATCATCATCTGTGCTTCCCCCCATCTCAGTATTATCGCTATTTCATTTCCACGGCTAATGTTACTACTGTATAAGAAGACATATGCATTGATTGCTATGTTTGCGGTTCACTGAGAGGTGCGACTCTATAACTTCCTGAGAAAGACAGAAATTCCTGCAGTAAATGAAATTTTTAGCTTTTTGCTAATGCCCTCGTTACTGTTCCCGCATATGTTAATGAGAGCCCTTAATTGAAACTACATGATTTTTACCGGGATAGCATTTCCATAGTGGTAAACTGTTGCTCAGGAGATTGATCAGCCACGATGTGCAATATGGAAGGAACCTGTAACTGCCACAGACATTACATGTAAGGAGAGTTCAACATGAGGGAAACAGATGGCACATCAGACGACTGTGTGTTTAGAAGAAGATGTGGTATCTTTAGAGTCGTTCTTGTTTTTCATTTGGGTTTATATTCATTGTTTCTTATTTTACCTACATTTCTCTCTGTGCCACAAGAATAACAATTAATGTTGTAAAGGTTTCATGTAGAACATGAGTTCAGTTAAACAGATAGACTACAGTAGTCCACAGTAAGGCTCTGTTGCAAGATCTAATACAGCCCATGGACCAGAGTGGTGCGGCTTCTGGTAGGAATCAGCCATGTTACTCTAAAATCATACAATCCTTTCTTAAAACTGATGAGTAATTCATCTTCTTCTCTATGATCTTTAAAGCATATTGTTTTGGGTGACTTTTCAGAATAAACTGCCATGTGTGGACAAAAGCAGTAGTACTTTTTGTGGGCATCCGAAGGCAAATGTAATGCTTTTTTTTTTTCACCAGCTTTCCACTCTGCAAGCTCCATGTCTAATTCTCAGTTGTCCTTGAGCTGGTGGGTGTAGACTAGTTGCTATGATGTCTCCCATACACTGCATACACAGACAAGAGGAGATCCTATTCCTTTATCTCTTTATAGTACATTCTCAGAAGCAGCAGTAGCATGGAGGATGTTATACAGCAGTACTGAGCAGTGTAGCTGTTAATTCAGCCCTGGGGTGAGATAAAACATTTACTAGAACCTTCAGTCATAATGCCTCTCTGTCTCTCTACCTCCCTCTAACTCTTCAGCTGCCTACTCCTCCTACTTTCCTCTCCATATACTTCAATGAACAACTGTAACCTGATTCCTCATTGATTGGATCTGTATAATGATTAATTTTAGCAGTATTTTAAAGGGAAGGATCAAAGCAGGAGCTATGGAGGAGGGAATCCACTGGAAGTGAAAATGGGTGCTTCCATAGTGTCACATCACCAAATGTTGTCACAAGTGTTGTCAGAATGTGTCACCTTAACGGACTGTGCCACAGCAGAAAATAGTGTGCATCAGATGCTGCCTCACTGATGAAAAGGATGAGCACCAAACACTGAATTAAAGGAGTAAAAACCAAGGATCCTAGGCACTGCTGATAGAAGGAGAGAAACTTTTAATCACAGTTGCACATGGGTTAGAATAACAAATACAGTGGTACCTACTTATCCTGAGCCCCGACAATTCAGTGTTCTAGCCTCATGATCCTCCTGGTCTTTGTTATGAAACAGACACCATGTGACCAATGCAGCCAAACAGAGACCATGGCATCTTTGTTTCAAACTCCTGGCATCATGGCGCTCACAATGATGCCAGAAGAATGGGTGGTGATGCTGCGTACTCTGATTGGCTGTAGTGATCACATGGTGTCCATTTCACAACTAAAATTGGAGAAACATTGAGTTGCAGGACTGAATTGTTGGGGCTGAGGACAAGTAAGTTCTTCTGGATTTGTTATTTTAAACCAATGGGCAACTGTCATTAAAATGTCACATAGTAACTGGACAACCCTTGTAATGTTTCTATATATGTATGTCATAGGTGCCTGATGGGTGAGAATCCTACCTCTAGTCCCACCCTAGTCCAGTGACCTCAGGTTGTTTATTAACAGCCATTGCAGTCACTGTGATTCTTACCTTTTGGCATAAAGGGGATTCAAAGTTTGGATCTACACCTAGCAAGAATTTATTGCATATCGATTGGATAAGATGGAAATACTCCTTTAATTTTACCAAGATCACTTTTACAAAAATACATGCAATTTTTTCCTCTTTTTTTCAGTTGAATGCTTTTTTAAATATCGCAGCTTGTCCACCAGGCATTGAGATTTATAGTTTGACACTTGTCTTTTGTTTTCCATTTCACATGCACATGAGGAGGACTGATCTTCCATGTACGGCGACCATTACTCTGAAAGGACATGAAATATCACGGAGATCAGGCTGCCATATCATAATCTCTTTGTCAGACAGATGGGTGTTTTAGTGAGGACTGTTGCAGAAAATAGATGGGTTTTACATTTTTCATTAGCGTATCACTTTGACAGTTGAACTCTATTATGATGTCTTCAGGAAGTATCTGATCCATTCTATTATGCCGAGTGACAAAGAGAAAGCGTCTGCAATGATTCAAGAAAGGTCATTCTCAACCACCATTCTGCTGAGCGTAGTTCAGATATAATAAAGGACATGTAACAGATAAAATTCCATAGTCAAATATACAATGTATTATCATTTCAAAGGAGATGTTTTACCAGTTACTTAGAAATGTATATGTATCTTCGAGAGAAATCAGTTTCCCAATGCCCATTATGTTGTCATTTAAGATATTTGATGATGCAGATTGCAATAGGAATTGGTCCCAAAAATAAAATGGAAAAAAAAACAGAATAAGTCACTTTTTATGTTAAACGTCCCATTGCACTGTTTTTTAGTTGCAGATGTGAAAGATTCTAAAGTGGTTTGTCTATCCCTTGTAAGGGGTGGAGTTTGTTCAGTGAGAGTGTAAGGGGGTTTGCTTTCCTATTTTTTTTTTTGTAAATGGTGTGTAGTAAATTGCTGTCACCTAGTGGCCAGGTGGTGTTTCTATATCATACTAAGCTATTGCAATTTTGTGATTGGCTGCATAACCCAAGATGAGGGCTGGGCATGATGATGTGGGGCAACGTATAAAATGGAAGCAGTTGAGTCGGGGGTGCGGAGATAGCTGTTACATTTTTCGTCACCCCTGTGTGTGTGGTCTTCACAGTAACTGAGGCTCGCGGAGCAGCAATATCTAGTGTTGGACGTGGCCGAAGATTCCAATCTAGCTTATTTCTGTCAAACCCTGATTGGTCCTCACTGGCTTCCCTTCCCACGGGAATTTTCGGTAGCAAGTAGTTAACAGTTTCCACATTCCAAGTAAATATTTAAAGCATCTGCTTATTTTTGTTCAACAGGACTCTTTATGAGTAGAACAAACCCCAGCGGACTAGCCAACCATCCGGTTACTCTTGGGACATACTTGGACTATTAGACTCCACTTCCCCTTCTGTAAAGACAATGCTTGGGGCCCTTAATGTCATCCAGGGGCCCCTGTTACAAGAGCATTTACCAATTATGTTCATTCTAGTCAATGTGAGGTCATATGACAGGTCAATCTGCAATCGTTATGTAGGGTAAGCTACAAAGGCCTCTTTCACACTGTGTTTTACAGTATCCATTGGAGTTATATATTGGGAGGCTTTCCAGACATGCTGTATACCTTTGAGGCTATCATTTAAAAAAAAATATATTCCTATATTGTACTAGTCATATTGTCCAATCTGACATTGGTATTTTAGCTTCTTTATCTCATCTTTACTTTCAAAAAATTGCAAAACTACATTAGAGCATGCAAAAATAGTTGTTCTTCACTATATCAATTTTGATAGGGAAACTTCATTAAAATTAGTTTTCCAGGACTTCTACTATTGATGAACTATCCTCAGAATAGGTAATCGATAGTTGATTGGTGGGTGTCTGCTGCTTGGGATTCCTGCTAGAGATCAGCGAGCACACTAGTCCGAGTTTGATACTTGTTCGAGCATTAGGCTACTCGAGATGCTCGGTACTTGAGTCGAGCAATACGCGGTACTCGAGTACCTTTCATTTCCCTTCCCCGTATGTTTAGCGCCATTTTTTAGCCAATATACATGCAGGGAAGTCATTACCACTTCCTGCTGTGACGTGCCAGCATTGTGCACGTCTACAGCAGTGAGTGGCTGGGCCGATCAGGTGACCGCCATGTACTTAAACTGGTGCCTCCCGTAGCTCACCTCAGAAGCATGCTGGCAGAGGTTAGGGAAAGAGCTGCAGCTGAGATAGGGAAAGTATTAGAGTAGGGATCCTCTCTTCAAGAACCCCAATGGTCCTTCTCAGGGCTACTCCTCATTGTGTGCATTACTTTTGTGGCTGGCTGGGAGAAGTAGTGCACTAATTTTTTTTTAAGCATCTAGGCCTGTGCAGAGCATTTCAGCTATACCATTGTCTGTGTGCAGTGCTTTAGGTAGAGTTCTCATTGCTAAAAAGTAGGCTAATATTTCCTGGTCCACTGCAGAGCATTTCAGCTATACTGTTCTCTGTGTGCAGTGCATTCGGTAGAGTTCTTATCGCTAAACAGTACGCTAATATTCCCTGGGCCACTGCAGAGCATTTCACAGCTACCATTCCCTGTGTGCAGTGCATTCGGCAAAGTTCTCATCGCTAAACAATACACTAATTGTTAGGACCGGCAGCTCTTGGGGTCTCCGCGTCCGCACCTCTGGTCCTATCACCCGAGCCGATCGGGCGCGGCGCAGGGGAGCTCCAGTCTTGATGACTTCCCCGGGCCGTCAGGGTCCCGGGCACAGGCTCCGGGCGCATGCCCTGGGCTCAGGGAGTGGCGCCTGGGTGGTCAGTTGCTGGAGATGCGGCGATGCAGTCCACGTTGCCATGACATCCTGACTAGCAGCATCTGCACTTGCTGCTGGATGTCTGGGATCTGCACTCGCTGCCTTTTGCCTGGGTCTGGCTGCTGGCAGGCTCCCCGCCCCAATCAGCTGCTGGGGCAGGAGTTCTGACAGCATTTAAACGTGCCTGTTTCTCTCCAGTATTGCCAGTGTATGTTTGTCTCCAGGCTACACCCGCGTTATTCTTATCTGATTTCCCGTTGTGACCCTCTGCTTTTGGACCTGACTCTGACTTTGCCTGATCCCTGGTACCGCGTATTCTCCTGTTGCCGACCCGGACTTCCTGTCTTGCCTCTGTGTCTGTTTGTCTCGGTATTTGTTTGTAAGTCTAACCTCCTGCCCCCGCTTCCCTAGTGGGTATAGGGAACATCGCCTAGTTGTCGCCCTGGGGCCTCGCCCAGGGGGGCAAGTAGGTAGGGACAGGGGTTGCGGATAGCTTTTAGGGACTTCCAGTACCCGAACCCCAGTACCCTGACACTAATATTTTCTGGGCCCCTGCAGACCATTTCACAGCTACCATTTCCTGTGTGCAGTGCATTCGACAGAGTTCCCATCGCTAAACAGTATGCTAATATTCCCTGGGCCCCTGTGCAGAGTGTCTCCCAATACCCTTTCCTTGGGTGTGGTGAAGTAGCCGCAGTTATCAGCACTATCCACTGAGTTAATCGTTTTCTGCCACTCCATACAGCCTCTCTCATCTACAAGTCTCTGTGAGCGGTAAATGACCCCTAGTTATCAGCGCAAGACAGCTGTTTAATTTTTTCCAGTCACAGCATAGAGCCTCTGGTATCCACAAGTCTATGTGTGCAGTGAATTAGCCACAGTTCTCAGTGCTATACAGTGGGGTAATTTATTTGGGCGCTGCTCTATCCTTTATCCGACATGATGAAGAGTAGGGGTAAGGGCGAGGACATGCTGCGGGATTAGGAGAGCGCCAAATCTCTACGCTCCCCAGCTTCATATCACAATTTGCGGGTCCACGTGGTAGACCTTTATTACAAACAGAGCAGTGCGAGCAGGTCCTGTCATGGATGGCATAAAACGTTTCCAGTAATGTATCGAACCCCCAGTCTTCTACGCAGTCCACTACTCGCGGCCAAGGGACTGCACTTCTGAATCCTCTGGCTGCTCCTCCTTCCTCCCAGCCTCCTCACTCCATGAAAATGACATATTCTGAGCAGGCAGACTCCCAGGAACTGTTCTCGGGTCCCTGCCCAGAGTGGGAAAAAACAGTTCCTCTCTCACCTGAGGAGTTTGTTGTGATCGATGCCCAACCTTTGGAAAGTTCCCAGAGTCCGGGTGATGAGGCTGGGGACTTCTGGCAACTGTCCCAACAGCTTTTTGTGGATGAGGATGATGAGACAAAGTTTTCTCAGTGAGGTCGTTGTAAGGGCAGGAAGTCCGAGGGAGGAGCGCACAGAGAATTCGGAGGAAGAGCTGCTGGACGATGAGGTCACTAACCCCACCTGGCTTGCTAAGCCTACTGAAGACAGGGCTTCAGAGGGGGAGGCAAGTGCAGCAGCAAGACAGGTTGGAAGAGGCAGTGGGGTGGCCAGGGGGAGAGGCAGGGCCAGAGCAAAGAATCCCCCAACTGTTTTCCACAGCACCCCCTCGCGGCAAGCCTCCGTGCAGAGGGCTAGGTGTTCAAAGGTGTGGATGTTTTTTAGTGAGAGAGCGGACGACTGACGAACAGTAGTGTGCAACCTGTGCCGCACCAAGATCAGCCGGGAAGCCACCACTACCAGCCTCACCACCACCAGCATGCTCCGGCATATGATGGCCAAGCGCCCCACGATGGGGAACAAATTACTCAGCTTGGAGATGCTGCCATACAGGCCAGTCGAAATGGAGGCTTTCAAAAACATGGTGGCGGCGGTCGCTCGCTGGTCGGTCCCCAGTCGGTCCCCAGTCACCACTATTTTTCCTGGAAGGTCCACTTAACGACTTATACATGGACAAGTACTGGCGGGCAGGGACACTATATCTCCCTGACTGCACATTGGGTGAACTTGGTGGAGGCTGGGACCAAGTCAGAGCGTGGGATCGCTCACGTGCTACCCACACTGAGGATAGCGGGTCCTACCTTTGTGATGGTTTCTGTGGTGTATTATGCCACCTCATCCAACCCCCCCCCCGCCTCCTCCCCCTCCGCCACCTCCACCTCTCAATTGAGAAGTGTAAGCATGTCGCCAGTAGTCGGTAGAGCGCGGCCGCACAGTGGTGGGCAAGCGGCAGCAAGCCATGCTGAAACTAATCAGCTTAGGTGACAAGAGGAACATGGCCCCTGAGCTGTTACAGGGTCTGACAGAGCAGACTGACCTCTGGCTTTCACCGATGAGCCTCCCACTGGTCATAGTCGTGTGTGACAAAGGCTGTAACCTGGTGGCAGTTCTGCAGCTTGGTAGCCTCACACACGTGCCATGCCTGGCCCACGTCTTCAATCTGGCTTCTGAAAAACTACCCCCACTTGTCTGACCTGCTCGGCAAGGTGTGCCGTGTGTGCACACATTTCTGTAAGTCCACCACGGATGCTGCCACCCTCAGGACACTGCAACATCAGTTTTAACTGCCAGAGCACTGACTGCTGTGCAACATGCCCACGTGTCCAGCTATTGGGTGTCAAAGCTGGAGATGTGGCACGAACTTGCGCTGTACGCCCTAGAGGTGCTGGCCTGCCCTGCCGCTAGCGTCTTGTCAGAGAGGGTGTTGAGTGCAGCTGGGGGGATCATCACAGATAAGCATACCCGCCTGTCAACTGCCAGCGCTGACATGCTTACACTCATAAAGATGAACAAAGGCTGGATTTCCCCAGATTTCTCTTCTCCACCGGTGGAAAGCAGTGGATCCTAAAGATTCTTTTAGCTGCAACAGAAACAAAAATTAGGGAGAGCGCCATCACAAAAAAGAATAAAAATGATAAATAACTATAGAGGATTCTACTTACCGAGTGTCAGGCGGGGCAACAAAAATAAATTTGTGTCCCACCTGCATCGGGAATCCAAGTTCGCCTTTAAAGGGTTTCTTTGCCAGAGGGTATAGAGTTTTATCCAGAAAAACTGGTGCTTAGGAATCTGATAGTTCTACTCAGCTAATCTGGAGAGCAGTAGCTTGAAAAGTACCCCAAAAGTTCCAGAGAACAAATGGGGAAAACAATACAATACTATATAGAAAAAACTTTTCTAATAGCTGCGCTGCACAAAACTTTTAGCTTGATAAAGGAGTCAGTGTTAAAAGCAACGCAGAAACGCGTTGCTTTTAACATATCTGTATGTGGAATATGGGGAATAAAATTACAGCTTACTATTGACCTTGGTTCTTAGGAGCTTATTCCCACAGTACGTTTTGGGTTGAGAGTGGAGCGCAGCTATTAGAAAAGCTTTTTCTATATAGTATTGTTTAGCTGCAACAGGAGAAATATGCATCCTCTATCACCCCCAAAAAGGGGATAAGTAGCTTGGTCTATCCCTCTTCCTCCTCCTCCTCAAACAGCATGTCATAATGCTGAACCGCCAATTTTTCTGCGGCTAATAGGCTCTGTTAAAACCAATGTTTTCAGAGGGCTGCATTCTGTTACAAATTAGGCAACAACGAGCTGTATCTTTAAAAAATGTTCATGGGTTTCACCTTCCCTCCGGGGTTAAGCAATTTTTCAGAGGTACACTTGTACTCTTGGTACACCAATTTTTCAGGCCCTCGCCTATACTTTAGGCAAACAAATTTTTTCAGGTGTTCGCCTTTTCTCTTGGTACACCAATGTTTCAGGGGTTCGCCTATACTGTGGGTGCACAAAGGTTTCCCAAAGGTGTTCAGCTGTCTGGCACAAATACACTGAATGACTTGGGCAGAAGTGTGGGCCGAGGCCGAGGTCCTGGGCTGGGTGAAACTCTGCCATGTTTGGGCACTCTCATTTCTTCATGTGTAATACTGTCTTTGGGTTTCATGGGCTTGCCTATACTGTGGGTGCACAAAAGCTTCCGATAGCGGTGCTCAGGTCCTGGGCGGGGTGAAACTGTGCCATGTGTGGGCACTCTGATTTCTTCATATTTAATACTGTCCCTGGGTTTCAGGGGCTCGCCTATGCTGTGGGTGCACAATTGTTTCCCATAGCGGTGTTTTAGCTATCTGGCACAAATACACTGAATGACTTAGGTAGGGCACAGAAGGCTTTCCCATTGCGGTGTTCAGCTATCTGACACATACAAAGAATGAATTGAGCAGAAGTGTGGGTAGAGGCTGAGGTCCTGGGCGGGGTGAAACTTTGCCATGTTTGGGCATTCTGATTTCTTCATATTTAATACTGTCCCTGGGTTTCAGGGGCTTGCCTATGCTGAGGGTGCACAAAGGTTTCCCAGTGCAGTGTTCAGCTATCTGGCACAAATACACTGTGTGACTTGGTTAGGGTGCAGGCGGCTTTCCCATTGCGTTGTTCAGCAATCTGACACATACACAGAATGAATTGTGTGGGGACACATAGGTTTCCCATAGCTATGTAACTCACAGCACCTTGGGTCACACAAGGTGGAGGCTGGGACCGAGCCTGACCCTGGGCCTGCTCACATGCTTCCCACACAGAGGATTCTGGGTCCTATGTCGGTCATCGTTTCTCGGGCTTATTATGCCACCTACTTCTCCTGCTTGGGGTCTGGGGATCAGTGCTGGTTGACATGTATTTGCTCTCGTTTTACCACAGTTATCTGAGACACTGGTTCAGACCAATCAAAAGAAGCGTAAATGAATTAATGAGATGTTTACAGCAGTACTAGCACCCGAGTCCGCTTTATGCCCATGATTGTTGAGGGTGCGGGCAGAGGCAGAGGTCCTGGGGGGTGGGGGGGCAATTGTGCCAGGTTTGGTCTGTGGAATTTTTGGGTGGTTCATCCAGTCTTTGGAGCAATAAAAGCAACTGTAACTGACAGCACATTGGGTCAACCAGGTGGAGGCTGGGACTGAGTCTGACCCTGGGCCCATTCACGTGCTTCCCACACAGAGTTTTGCGGGTCCTAACTCGGTCACGGCTTCTCTGGCTTATTATGCCACCTCCTCCTCCTCCTTTGGGTCTAGGGATCAGCGCTGTTCGGCATGTATTATCTCTCATGTTACAAATTACCAGTTATCCGAGATACTGGATTGGAGCATTCACAGTAAGCGTTCAAAGGGTCACTGTATATCTGTGTTGGCTGCTTTTGCAACACCTCCTCTTTTAAACCAATCTTTGGTGTTAGTATGCGCTGCTGCATTGTGGAGATGTGTAGAAGTACTGGCATCTGAGTCCCCTTTATGCCCACATTTGTGGCTCCTGACAATTTTGTGACAGAGGTGGCACAGGATTGGAATTATGATTGTATGTCAATTTATCATCAATTCTCATCAGCATTGTGGGCTATCGCCCGCACTTTCAAAGAGGGTCGCTGCCAGGCCCTGCCAACCCTCTGCAGTGTGTGTCTCTGGTTTCTCCTTATCCAGTACGCACTTATAAATAGACATGAGGGTGGTGTGGCTATCAAGCGAGCGTGTGGCATGAGGGCAGCTGAACGCTGCACAGGGAAATTTTTTTGTGCTCTATGGACGCAGGCTCGTGCCGGGGGTTGGACAGCAATGCCAGCATGTAACCCAGAAGAAGAGGCAGTAGTGTCACCTGCAGGCAGTGATTGGCCTTGGTTGCAGCTAGTTTGGTGCTTAGCGATGATGTGCCAGCGCATGTACCTTGCTGCTTATGGTGTTTCCCAAGTAAATTGTTAGGGGGGTGACCGCCAGGCTCTTGCCCTCAATTTGGCTGAATAGTGCAACCTGGGAGCCTCAGATGCAGCCATGCATGCTGCCCCTGCCATTCCCTATCTGTTTCTGTGGTGTTTCCCTGACTTTCTGATGTTTTCAGATGTTTCACAAAACCTCCCCCATGCGGAGCATCGGTCAGCTTAAAAAATGCTCGACTTCAATGGGGTTCGTTACTCAAAACGAGCTCTCGAGCATTATGAAAAATTCGACTTGAGTAACAAGCACCTGAGCATTTTGGTACTTGCTCATCTCTAATTCCTGTCAATCAGCTGATTCCAATGATTCCACCACTATCAGTAGTGCTATGGGCAGATAATACTATCTATATTGCAATAGCCTTGCTTGGTACTGCAGGCACAGCTCCCATTGAATTCAAGCTGTGACTGCAATACCAAACCAGGCCACTGCAATAAGGACAGAGCTGTTTCCAGTGCTACCCACACTGATAGCAGACCTAGAGATCAGCTGACCAGTGGGGATCCTGAGCAGCAGGCCCTCGTTAAGCCATTATTTCTAACCTTTCCTGAGTATAGGCCATCAATAGTAAAAGTCATGGCAAACCCCTTTAAACACTCCTTCTCTACCCATATTTTAAGATGCTCAGAGTGAACTTCACTACTTACAGGTGACTGTACTCCATACTCACATATACAAAGAGTGGGCCCCCTGGAAAAGTAGCCTACCTTTAATCCTATCCCCATACTCTTTGGAAGAGGCCATAGCCCTTTAGTTTTTCCTCGGCAGTATAACAAATTAAAGCTGTACTGAGATTGGTTGCTATGGGCAACAAAGATAGATTTTTTTTTTAGCCAGCTTTCATTAATCTGGCCCATGGTGTTCTTCCTGCAACAGTGAATAGCCAATATATAGAAAAGAAAATCCAGTGCTCATAAGGAAAGTGTCAGGAAGTTGGTTTGGAACAGTTTTTAGACCAAGAGATAAAAAAGGACTTACTTCTGAGGGAGGTCTCACTGTCCTCCGAGGCCCCCCCCCCCCCCCCTAAAGGAATTATGAATCCAAAACTAGTGCAATAGAAGTCTTTAACCCTTTCCAATCCAGTGTCTGATGTCTTCTTACATTCTGATTGAAGCTTGTACAGCTCCAATGTCAGAAGACGTCCGACAGGGTATTCTTATTGTCTATTGCCAGCCACCCCACTGTTGGAGCCTCTCTGGCTCACACACACTGGCTTTAGCCAGCAGATGGCACTGTTGTATAACAGCAAAAAACGAAAGAGAAAGCCATTTAGGAAACCCTAACTCCAAAATTGGTTCGGAAACAGTTAATGAGTCTAATAATATAGTAGTACAATGGTGGATGAGACAGACAAAATCATAAACCAATATACAATGCATTTCAGGGCTTATGTGTCCTTTTCCCAAGCATAGTTAGATGTTTACAGTACTTACTTATATATTAAGCACTTTCACAGTATAGAAAGTGGCCACATACTCACTGATACATTGTTACAGGAGGGCAGGCATACAAGCCAGATATCCCTCAAACATGAGTTAGCCAGACTGATATATGGAGGAACCAAAAAAAGACACATGTGAGGACAGCGATGAGACAACCACTCACAACCCTCTTAATAATGAGGGGGTGGTTGCTTAGTGCTAATTCCAAGAAAGTCAAATACAAGATGTCAGACCACATATTATGTGTAGTGCACCATGCAGGTTTGCAACCTATTAATGTCACCAAATTCTGTTGATATCTTGGTTGCTGCTTCCTATTGCTATAAAACTTCTCATACCTCAATAAAGCAACTACAAATATATTTCAACTAAAATTAATAAATGTAATTAATGTGTTTTGTGTTATTTTCTTTAGGATCAAATAATTAGGTTTAAAGAATGTTAAACTTGACAGCCAGGTACTTATTCCAGTCCTTGTAAAACATATTTATAGTAGTGCTGTAAAGTTTGTGAATATTTTAGATGTCTTATGCAGTACTTTCGGGACCAGTGTGAAAAAAAATCAGATTTAGTTTTAGGACAAATATAAACAGAAATATGAAAAATTCTGAAGGGTTCACAAATTTTCAAGCATCACTGTAGTTAGAACCTCCCTTTTAAATATCACCTATAACTACAAGAGAAACATTTTCAAGCCAAAGTGCAGAAATATAAGATGTAGGGGAGAAAGTCGTTAAAGACATTCAGCTTTCTTAATGAAAAAAGAAAACAATTTTCTGAATATGATACCACTCTTTTCTTTTCATTCTTCCCTTGGTAAATAATTTCCATAGTTTCATATTAACCCAATTTGCAAAAATTGAGCAAACAGTGCAATTTTATGCAATTATGTGTCACACAGAAGTAATGTATGACAGGCGGAAAAAAGACCCTTATCTGAACTGGAAAGACATTTTGTGTAAATGGAGCGTAAGAAAATGTAGGTCTTTTAAATTGGACTCTGGAAAGTGAAATACATTCTTTGTTGCCAATAGTCCATTCTCTCCTACATTAGGAATTTGCTGATAAGGTATAATATAGAAAAAAAATCATCTTCCTAAATTCACAAAATGTTGCATTATCTATAGCATGTAAAGTGGAACCTGTATTTCTGTGGATAGTTTAATAATTAAGTATAGTTCTTCAATTATTCCTCAAGAGCATATCACCATTTTCATTTTAGATTACTGTTCTTAGACAAAACTCCGCTCTGACTCTTAGACTTATCTATTCAATTATAAAATAGTTTCATAGGGGGGTAAAAAAAGGGCGGTTTTTAATCCCAGATAACATTATCAGTAACATGATCAGATGATTCTACTAATACTGGCAAAACAATATAATAACAATTAAAATATATTATTATTATTAATAATAGTAATAATAATAATAATAATAAAATAATAATAAAAAGAAGAAGAACAAGATGAGTAAATAGTTTAGCTATTCTTGAGATGTATGACTAAGTTTAGGTCAATGAAGATCAAAGATTTTGCCTGATTTCTCTAAAACTGTTGGAAAATAGTAAAAACACATTATCATCTTTAGGGCTTATTCAGATGACCGTATATCAGCCAGGTTTTCAAGCCTGGCCGTTATAGGTGTCCCTCTCTGCAGGGGGTGGGGGGGCTGGAAGAGCTTGGAGCAGTGCACTTAGCTCTGCCCCCATCACGCCCCCTCCCATTGCAAATAGTGGCGAGGGGCAGAGAGGGGGCATGAGCTCAGTGCACTGCTCTCGGCTCTTCCAGCCTCTCCCTCCTGCAGAGAGGGACACTGTATATCAGCCAGGCATGAAAACCCGGCCGATATACGGTTGTCTGAAGCCGCCCTTACTTAGTAAATGCCTTCTGCTCCAGTGCCACCTCCACCGAACCAGTCTTTGTATACATTGCTATAGTTGCGTGCCTCTATAGTCATGAGACTACTGCAGCAAATCTCCTGCAATCTGACCACTCTAAGGGCTCTTTCACATGGGTGTCAAAATCACACCAAAGTTATCATGTCTAACTGCACCAAAAATCGTATGAATGGATGACTTTTCCACTTTAAAGTCCTGATTGTATCAGCATTCAAACAATGTACTACTGTTTGGGAGTTCAAGGATGAGAGAGAGAGAGAGAGATTGCAGCACCAGCCCCAAAGACCCTTTTAACTGCACTTTTTAAATGTCCCTCAGGGATGAGGGTGCCTCCCAGGGCTTCTCTTCATCTCAGTGCAGCTGCCGGGGATCCCCTGCAGGGAAGAAGGAGGAATTCCCTCAGAGCATGGCTGTCGGTGTTCCGGTGCAGGGGAGATTGATGGATTCCTCAGAAGCATGGCAGCCATGCTGCTAGGGAATCCCTCTATCTCCCCTGCCAGGGCTGAGCAGCAAGGAACTATGTAAGTATGCAGAGCTGCTACCGGAAATGTGCAACAGTTTGTAGAGGAGCTGCTACTGCCAGAGAGAGAAAGGCAGCATGAGCCCGAGCCATCGGATGTGAGAAGAACTGCTCAAACTGCTGCTGTACTGTTTGAGTGGCTGTTGGGATCCAGGGAGAATAGTCATCTGAAGGACCCAGAGAACCTGGGATTGCATTGTAGCGCAACAGATCAAGACCAAAGAAGACACCAAGGAGTTTGTTGGCACTGAGTTGTAAGTGAGAGCAGGAAGATGGAGCAATACCTCTTACCTAGAGGAGCATGCATAGCCTTATAAGTCACCTCACTCACCTTCTGCATGTTCTCCTTAAGGAGACATTATACCCCTCCCGACCGAAGAGTGATGGTCAGTGCCCTTAGCAATGCACTCACCTACAACCGTTGTGATTCTACGCCCTTTTACGTGCAATTTAAGTTGGGCAACTGCCACTGGTAGTTGCTCTTGTTTTGGATAATCCCTTCAAGAGTCACACAAAAGGAATAGGACTACTCCAGTATTAGTGTGACACAACAGCAATACTGAAGATTCTCAGATAGCTGGTAAGTTTAATAATTTTTTCCCTGATAGAAATAGAAATGCATTTTGGGTTCCAGTGGGAGCCCTTCATCAGTAAGTATCATTTATAACTATCTCAGAAAGCTCCTTGCAGGGGTATCCTACCTTCAGAATTGCATGATAGATAAAAAATAGATGAATATTATTGACCTCTGAATCATGTATGTATAAAAGCCCCTGGGAACTACAAATCTAATGTGTAACTTCTGTGCACATTATTAGAGTGATGTGGTTTTTCTGAGTGAATTGTATTTAAGGCCTATGTGAAAATCCCAAACACCGATGTGTGATGCGAGTCTCAGCTCTTTTCATTGGTTTCCCCATTGTGCTTCCCTATTGAACAGCTAGACAAGTTATACACATAATGATAATGAAGAAAAATGTTCCTGTGCTCAGAGGCTGAATCCTGTTACCATGCTAGGTTAGTCCCCTTCCATCGTCTATTTGTACCTACACATCTTTCCTTTCACTGTCCTGATTTCTCATGAACGTGTTTGTGTCATTATCCATGAACATTTGAACATGAAGAAGCTATCTGCAGAGTGGGTCCCCAAATGTTTGACAACAGATCAGAAAAGCATGCGAGTGAAAACTTCCCGGTCTATTTGTCAGCGTTTCCAGACTAATAGGAACTTCCTGGATGGACTGGTCACTATGGATGAGACCTGGATTTATTTTTATGACCCTGAAACCAAGGAGCAGTCAAAAGAGTGGAGGCACAGTGGTTCTCCTCGCCCAAAGAAGTTCAGGGTGCAAAAATCAGCCACTAAGGTGATGGCGTCTGTGTTATTGTATAAGGAGGGTGTGCTGCCACTGGACTACCTTCAAAATGGTTCCACCATCAATGCAAGGTATTACATTGAACTTTTAGACCAATTGAAGGCAGCTTTGAAGGCCAAAAGGCGCAGCAAGCTGTCCAAAGAAATCTTGCTCCTGCAAGACAAAGCCTCGGCTAACACTGCACAAGCGGCCGCGGCAAAACTGGTGGAGCTAGGCTTCCAGCTGGTTGACCATCCACCTTATTCACCAGATGTAGCTCCCTCCGACTATCATCTGTTTCCAAACCTGAAGAAACACCTCAAGGGTGCCAAATTTCACACCATTTCTGATGCCATAGCTGCTACCGATGACTGGTTTGAGGCACAACAGAAATCCTTCTTTTTGCAAGGCTT
This sequence comes from Eleutherodactylus coqui, assembly GCF_035609145.1. Classification (NCBI taxonomy): domain Eukaryota; kingdom Metazoa; phylum Chordata; class Amphibia; order Anura; family Eleutherodactylidae; genus Eleutherodactylus; species Eleutherodactylus coqui. Next base: position 64,017,293 of record NC_089841.1, on the reverse strand, counting down.
ACAGAACTTGGAATACCGATGTAAGAAGTGTGTTGGCATCAGTGGAGAGTATGTGGAATAAATGTAAAGTTTCATCTTCCTATCTCGTTTCTTTCTGGGTAAAGCCAAAGACTTATCAGCAGCCCCTCGTATCTATATATAAGGGGTGCATACAATCTTTGGGGTTTACCTATTTTTTTGTGTTTTGTGGCTACCAATGATGAGTGATTAGTGGAATAATTGGTTTGTGTTGGTATTGGGCCAATTTCACAAAAATCATCAAAAATTGAGATTGTCGATTCTACCTCCTATTAAGTTAATTGGATTAAAAATTAGGTTCACTAATTTGCCCTTCAGAAGGTTTTCAATCCTGCCAAAGCTCCCAAAATTGCATTGGAATGCAGCTACACATCTGGGGAACACTGTGCTCCTTCAAAAATTGGTCAAAATAGTATATAGTGGTGTAGCGGTCTTCATAGCACAAGGGTGCTACTGAAAACAAAAGAAGGCTGTCATGGTGTCTCCTAGATCAAAAATCGTGCAAGGAAGACAGCAGATGTGCTGCTTGTTTTAAAAGCAATGTCATACATTTTGTAAGGATTTATTCTGCCAGGGAAAAATAACACTCAAGCACAGACCTGCTTCAAGGAAAAGCTATGGAGCTACCAGACATTTCACTATGCTAAACAGGTGCGCTGCTTGTTTTAAAAGCAATAGCACAAAGAGAAATTCTTGCAGGTGGCGACAACACTGAAGCACAGACCTACTTCAAGGAACTGCTGTAGGGCTACTAAATATTTTGTTGTGCAAACAGCAGGTGTGCTCCTTGTTTTAAAAGAAATGTCGTAGTTTGTAAAGTCATAATTAGAGATGAGCGAACACCAAAATGTTCGGGTGTTCGTTATTCGTAACGAACTTCCCGTGATGCTCGAGGGTTCGTTTCGAACAACGAACCCCATTGAAGTCAATGGGCGACCAGAACATTTTTGTATTTTGCCGATGCTCGCTAAGGTTTTCATGTGTGAAAATCTGGGCAATTCAGGAAAGTGATGGGAATGACACAGTGACGGATAGGGCAGGCGAGGGGCTACATGTTGGGCTGCATCCTAAGTTCACAGGTCCCACTATTAAGCCACAATAGCGGCAAGAGTGGGCCCCCCCCCCCTCCCAACAACTTTTACTTCTGAAAAGCGCTCATTAGCATGGCATACCTTTGCTAAGCACCACACTACCTCCAACAAAGCACAATCACTGCCTGCATGACACTCCACTGCCACTTCTCCTGAGTTACATGCTGCCCAACCGCACCCCCTCCCCCCCACAGCGCACACCAAAGTGTCCCTGCGCAGCCTTCAGCTGCCCTCATGCCACACCACGCTCATGTCTATTTAGAATTGCGTCTGCCATGACGAGGGACCGCAGGCATACACTGCAGAGGTTGGCACGGCTAGGCAGCGACCCTCTTTAAAAGTGGCGGAGCGATAGCCCACAATGCTGTACAGAAGCAATGAGAAATAGAATCCTGTGCCACCGCCATCTGGAGCTGCACACGTGGGCATAGCAATGGGGAACCTATGTGCCACACACTATTCATTCTGTCAAGGTGTCTGCATGCCCCAGTCAGACCGGGCTTTTTAATTCATAGACACAGGCAGGTACAACTCCCTATTGTGAAGTCCCTGTCGACCCACAGCATGGGTGGCTCCCTGGAACCCACCGGCGGTACACAAAAATATCCCATTGCATTGCCCAACACAGCTGAGGTAGTAATGTCGTGCGTAATACAGGTGGGCTTCGGCCCACACTGCATGCCCCAGTCAGACTGGGATTCTTTACAAGTGGACACATGTAGGTTTAACTCCCTGTGGACCCACTGCCTGGGTGGGTGCCAGGAAGCCACCGGCGGTACATAGAAATATCCCATTGCATTGCCCAACACAGCTGAGGTAGTAATGTCGTGCGTAATACAGGTGTGCTTCGGCCCACACTGCATGCCCCAGTCAGACTGGGATTCTTTACAAGTGGACACATGTAGGTTTAACTCCCTGTGGACCCACTGCCTGGGTGGGTGCCAGGAAGCCACCGGCGGTACATAGAAATATCCCATTGCATTGCCCAACACAGCTGAGGTAGTAATGTCGTGCGTAATACAGGTGGGCTTCGGCCCACACTGCATGCCCCGGTCAGACGGGTTCTTTAGAAGTGTACAGATGTATTAAAAACTCAGTGTGCACCTACAGCATGGGTGGCTCCCTGGAACCCACCGGCGGTACACAAAAATATCCCATTGCATTGCCCAACACAGCTGAGGTAACGTCAGCTGTAATGCAGGTGGGCTAAAAATTAATTTGATTACACTGTAGGCGAGGGCCCACACAAATTGCTGTATCAACAGTACTAATGTACATCCCAAAAATTGGCCATGGCCAGCCAAGAGGGCAGGTGAAACCCATTAATCGCTTTGGTTAATGTGGCTTAAGTGGTAACTAGGCCTGGAGGCAGCCCAGTGTAACGAAAAATTGGTTCAAGTTAAAGTTCCAATGCTTTTAAGCGCATTGAAACTTATAAAAATTGTTCTGAAAAATTATTTGAGTGAGCCTTGTGGCCCTAAGAAAAATTGCCCGTTCAGCGTGATTACGTGAGGTTTCAGGAGGTGGAGCAGGAGGAGGAGGAGGAGGAATATTAGACACAGATTGATGAAGCAGAAATGTCCCCGTTTTGGATGGTGAGAGAGAACGTAGCTTCCATCCGCGGGTGCAGCCTACGTATTGCTTACGTATCGCTGCTGTCCGCTGGTGGAGAACAGAAGTCTGGGGAAATCCAGCCTTTGTTCATCTTGATGAGTGTTAGCCTGTCGGCACTGTCGGTTGACAAGCGGCTACGCTTATCTGTGATGATTCCCCCAGCCGCACTAAACACCCTCTCCGACAACACGCTAGCCGCAGGACAAGCAAGCACCTCAAGGGCATACAGGGCTAGTTCAGGCCACGTGTCCAGCTTCGACACCCAGTAGTTGTAGGGGGCAGAGGCGTCACCAAGGATGGTCGTGCGATCCGCTACGTACTCCCTCACCATCCTTTTGCAGTGCTCCCGCCGACTCAGCCGTGACTGGGGAGCGGTGACACAGTCTTGGTGGGGAGCCATAAAGCTGGCCAGGCCCTTAAAGACTGTTGCACTGCCTGGGATGTACATGCTGCTCGATCTACGCACATCCCCTGCAACATGGCCCTCGGAACTGCGCCTTCTGCCACTAGCGCTGTCGGCTGGGAATTTTACCATCAGCTTGTCCGCAAGGGTCCTGTGGTATAGCAACACTCTCGAACCCCTTTCCTCTTCGGGAATCAGAGTGGGCAGGTTCTCCTTATACCGTGGATCGAGCAGTGTGTACACCCAGTAATCCGTCGTGGCCAGAATGCGTGCAACGCGAGGGTCACGAGAAAGGCATCCTAACATGAAGTCAGCCATGTGTGCCAGGGTACCTGTACGCAACACATGGCTGTCTTCACTAGGAAGATCACTTTCAGGATCCTCCTCCTCCTCCTCCTCCTCCTCAGGCCATACACGCTGAAAGGATGACAGGCAATCAGCCGGTGTACCGTCAGCAGCGGGCCAAGCTGTCTCTTCCCCCTCCTCCTCATCCTCCTCATGCTCCTCCTCCTCCTCCTGTACGCGCTGAGAAATAGACAGGAGGGTGCCCTGACTATCCAGCGGCATACTGTCTTCCCCCGCCCCCGTTTCCGAGCGCAAAGCAGCTGCCTTTATGGTTTGCAGGGAATTTCTCAAGATGCATAGCAGAGGAATGGTGACGCTAATGATTGTAGCATCGCCGCTCACCACCTGGGTAGACTCCTCAAAATTACCAAGGACATGGCAGATGTCTGCCAACCAGGCCCACTCTTCTGAAAGGAATTGAGGAGGCTGACTCCCACTGCGCCGCCCATGTTGGAGTTGGTATTCGACTATAGCTCTCCGTTGTTCATAGAGCCTGGCCAACATGTGGAGCGTAGAGTTCCACCGTGTGGGCACGTCGCACAGCAGTCGGTGCACTGGCAGCTTAAAGTGATGTTGCAGGGTGCGCAGGGTGGCAGCGTCCGTGTGGGACTTGCGGAAATGTGCGCAGAGCCGGCGCGCCTTTACGAGCAGGTCTGACAAGCGTGGGTAGCTTTTCAGAAACCGCTGAACCACCAAATTAAAGACGTGGGCCAGGCATGGCACGTGCGTGAGGCTGCCAAGCTGCAGAGCCGCCACCAGGTTACGGCCGTTGTCACACACGACCATGCCCGGTTGGAGGCTCAGCGGCGCAAGCCAGCGGTCGGTCTGCTGTGTCAGACCCTGCAGCAGTTCGTGGGCCGTGTGCCTCTTATCGCCTAAGCTGAGTAGTTTCAGCACGGCCTGCTGACGCTTGCCCACCGCTGTGCTGCCACACCGCGCGACACCGACTGCTGGCGACATGCTGCTGCTAACACATCTTGATTGTGAGACAGAGGAGGAGGAGGAGGAGGAGGGTGCTTTAGTGGAGGAAGCATACACCTCCGCAGATACCAGCACCGAGCTGGGGCCCGCAATTCTGGGGGTGGGTAGGACGTGAGCGGTCCCAGGCTCTGACTCTGTCCCAGCCTCCACTAAATTCACCCAATGTGCCGTCAGGGAGATGTAGTGGCCCTGCCCGCCTGTGCTTGTCCACGTGTCCGTAGTTAAGTGGACCGTGGCAGTAACCGCGTTGGTGAGGGCGCGCACAATGTTGCGGGAGACGTGGTCGTGCAGGGCTGGGACGGCACATCGGGAAAAGTAGTGGCGACTGGGAACTGAGTAGCGCGGGGCCGCCGCCTCCATGATACTTTTGAAGGACTCCGTTTCCACAACCCTATACGGCAGCATCTCAAGGCTGATGAATTTTGCGACGCGGACGGTTAACGTTTGAGCGTGCGGGTGCGTGGCGGCGTACTTGCGCTTGCGCTCGAACACTTGCGCAAGCGACGGCTGAACGGTGCGCTGAACTACACTGCTGGATGGGGCCGAGGACAGCGGAGATGAGGGTGTGGGTGCAGGCCATGAGGCGGTAGTGCCTGTGTCCTGAGAGGGGGGTTGCATCTCAGTGGCAGGTTGGGGCACAGGGGGAGAGGCAGGGGTGCAAACCGGAGACGGTGAACGGCCTTTGTCCCACCTTGCGGGGTGCTTGGCCATCATATGTCTGCGCATGGTGGTGGTGGTGAGGCTGTTGGTGTTGGCTCCCCGGCTGAGCTTTGCGCGACAAAGGTTGCACACCACTGTTCGTCGGTCGTCAGGCGTCTCTGTGAAAAACTGCCAGACCTTAGAGCACCTCGGCCTACGCAGGGTGGCATGGCGCGAGGGGGCGCTTTGGGAAACACTTGGTGGATTATTCGGTCTGGCCCTGCCTCTACCCCTGGCCACCGCACTGCCTCTTGCAACCTGCCCTGCTGATGCCCTTGACTCCCCCTCTGAAGACCTGTCCTCCTGAGTAAGCGTTGCACACCAGGTGGGGTCAGTCACCTCATCGTCCTGCTGCTCTTCCTCCGAATCCTCTGTGCGCTGCTCCCTGGGACTTACTGCCCTTACTACTACCTCACTGCAAGACAACTGTGTCTGATCGTCATCGTCCTCCTCACCCACAGAAAGTTGTTGAGACAGTTGGCGGAAGTCCCCAGCCTCTTCCCCCGGACCCCGGGAACTTTCGAATGGTTGGGCATCAGTGACGATAAACTCCTCTGGTGGGAGAGGAACCGCTGCTGCCCAATCTAAGCAGGGGCCCGAGAACAGTTCCTGGGAGTGTTCCCGCTCCTGAGCAGGTGTCATTGTAGTGGACTGAGGAGGCTGGGAGGAAGGAGGAGCAGCAGACAGAGGATTCGGATTGGCAGCAGTGGACGGCGCAGAACTGCGGGTAGACGATAGGTTGCTCGAAGCACTTTCTGCCATCCAGGACAGGACCTGCTCACACTGCTCATTTTCTAATAACCGTCTCCCGCGTGGACCCATTAATTGGGCGATGAATGTGGGGACGCCAGAAACGTGCCTCTCTCCTAATCGCGCAGCAGACAGCTGCGACACACCTGGATCAGGAGCTTGGCCTGTGCCCACACCCTCACTTGGCCCTCCGCGTCCTCGGCCACGTCCACGTCCACGTCCTCTAGGCTTACCCCTACCCCTCAGCATGCTGTATTACCAGTGATTAGATTTCCCAGGCAGGAAATAAATTGGCGCAAGACTGCAGGCCAAATATAATTTTTGCCCTTTTTGGAAAACGAAAGGCCCCACTGCCTCTAGTGAATGAATTATCTAAGTTTAATAACTGTGCTGTGTCCCTGCTTATGTGTCACAGAACGTGAGGGTAGCAGAGTTATTATAACTCTTGGAGAGCAGGTATTTTTTTTCCCAATTAAGGAAAGCAAATGGCGAACCCAGCAGTAAAGCGTAGCTGGGTGCGTATGATTTAGCAATGTTTTTCACGCAGCTCACACGTCTACACAGGCGTAAGGACGGACACAGGCTGGACAAATAGATTTGTTTTCAGTTTTTTCCCACCAACAGGCAGCACTGCGTATATTCAATGAACCTGCGAAGTTTAATAACTGCGCTGTGTCCCTGCTTATGTGTCACAGAACGTGAGGGTAGCAGAGTTATTATAACTCTTGGAGAGCAGGTATTTTTTTTTCCCAATTAAGGAAAGCAAATGGCGAACCCAGCAGTAAAGCGTAGCTGGCTGCGTATGATTTAGCAATGTTTTTCACGCAGCTCACACGTCTACACAGGCGTAAGGACGGACACAGGCTGGACAAATAGATTTGTTTTCAGTTTTTTCCCACCAACAGGCAGCACTGCGTATATTCTATGAATAATAACTGTGTTGTGGCCCTGCCTATACAATTCTTTCCCTGCAGTATCAATGGAGGGTGCAATGCTCTGCAGAGGCGATTTTGAGAAGCCCAAAAAAAATGCAGCACAGCCAACAGCAGCCTGGACAGTACTGCACACGGATAAATATGGCCCTAGAAAGGACCGTTGAGGTTCTTGAAGGCTACACTCACTCCTAACACTCTCCCTGCCTATGCAGCACTTCTGTCCCTAATGCCAGGTGCAACGGTCTGCAGAGGCGATTTTGAGAAAAAAAAAAAAATCCCACTGCTAACAGCAGCCAACACACAGCTATCAGTGGCCCTAATAAGGACCTTTGGGGGGTCTTGAAGCCTACACTAACTACCAATTCTTTCCCTACAGCAGCTCCGGTATAAACAGCACTGTCCCTCATCTAACTCACACCGCATCTGAGGCGAGCCGCGGGAGGGGCCGACTTTTATATTAGGCGAACACCTGATCTCGCCAGCCACTCACAGCAGGGGGGTGGTATAGGGCTTAAACGTTGCAGGGGGAAGTTGTAATGCCTTCCCTGTCTTTCAATTGGCCAGAAAAGCGCGCTAACGTCTCAGGGAAGGAAGTGAAAGTAACCAGAACACCGCATGGTGTTCGTCACGAATAACGAACATCCCGAACACCCTAATATTCGCACGAATATCAAGCTCGGACGAACGCGTTCGCTCATCTCTAGTCATAATGTTTGCAATGTCATAAGGTTTACAAATTCTACCAGATGAACAGAATAGCCAAGCACTGGCCTACAACAAGGAAAAGCTGTGGAGCTACAGCTGTTTGTTTTGCTTTAGAAATTTTTCATTTTGAGAGAAGGAGGAGGAGGAAACATGACAGAATCAGGAGAAGAGCAGCAGCAGTTCCACCACCACCAGCAACAGCACCTTGAGGGCAGAATGTGCTTCCCATGAAAACATAGGAGCTGTAGTTCTATATTTCCATATCAATATATTTTTAGTTTTCTAGGATATAGAAGGAAGAAACATGACAGAGGCAGAAGAAGGAGAGCAGCAGTAGTTCCACCACCACCAGCAACAGCACCATAAGGGCAGAATGTGGTCTTTCATATAAATCTATGTGCATTCATATATGAGTAAAAAGTGCCAGCATGCCAACTTATCAGTGAAATCTGCCTCTGGGGTACAGACTAGTGATGAGCGAGCATACTCGCTAAGGGCAATTGCTCGATCGAGCATTGCCCTTAGCGAGTACCTGCCCGTTCGGGAGCAAAGATTCGGCTGCCGGCGGGCAGGGAGCTGCAGGGGAGAGCGGGGAGGAACGGAGGGGAGATCTCTCTCTCCCTCTCCCCCCCCCACCCCCGCTCCCCTGCTGACTGCTGCAACTCACATGTCACCTACGACGGCAGCCGAACCTTTTCTCCCGAGAGGGGAGATACTCGCTAAGGACAATGCTCGATCGAGCAATTGTCCTTAGCGAGTATGCTCACTCATCTCTAGTACAGACGTCAGGTGAGATCCATGCCTGGTTAATTTTTATACATGTCAGGCAATTTACATTGTCTGTGGACAGGTGGATGTTTCTGTCAGTTATTACACCCCAGCTGTATTGAACACGCTTTCAGATAGCACACTAGCAGTGGGGCAGCAAGCACCTCTAAAGCATGTTGTGTAAGCTCTGGCTACTCCTTCAGCTTAGATATCCAGAAATCAAAGGGACCAATGCCATGACCGAGTACATCTATATGGGAGCTGATATACTCTTGAACCATCATGTATACGTTTTGTCTGTGACTGTTAGTCTTACACTGTGCTTTTGCTGCATGATTCGATGGACTGACAAAACTATATCTCACCTTTGCCTTGTGGCCCAGGTGGGCTTTTCAGGGCATTGGGTGTTGGGAGTTCATGTGACTGTTCACAAGAGGTTGTTTATGTTCTTGAAGCATTTTAAATGCTTACCGCAGATCTACAGATGACCATTCTTCTGCCATCATGTGCGGTTTCAAATTATGCCCAGGCTGCACAAGTTCTGTGGGCAAGCTGTGGGCCTGATGTTGGTGCTGCTATGATTAGTAGTAGTTGAATAGTACAGCCCTTATGTTTGTCTGTCACACCATACTCTCTGGCTTAGCATAGCGCTGCCTCGCAACATCTGCCTTCTTCGCCCCTCTGCAAGCTGGTATCATGACTCTACCTTTCTGTCCATGTTGAGTCCAGCACCCCATCATCTTCCTCCATCTCTTTTTTGTCATCCCTATCCTCCTAAGTGGACTTTATGTCACAATGTGCACTTGGAGGTGACCCCTCAATTTCCACATCCTCTTGAGTACACATTGCCCAATTGCCTGTGGAGAGTTGACTATATGCACTGACCCACCCTCATCTTTCTCTTTGGAGGAAAAAAAATGGTTGGGCATCAGTGCATTCAATCTCTTGGTCTTCTCCCTCTAGTTGTTTAGACTGCCCCATTGACATTCATTACACTGAGTGATCAAACAGCTCATTGGAGTGATCCATGTGGACTAATTTGGAGAGTGTGGTGGATTTGTCATGAAATAAAGTAGAAGGGAGATGCTCATGGCTATCTACTGCAGACTGACTTCTCTGTGTCTGTGAGGAAGTGATTCTTCAGGCATGCCATGTCATCCACTCTACAACCTGTTCTGGGTGTTGTGGATGTAATGCATGGGCAGAACCACTTCTAAAAAAAGGCAATAGGCTTGCCTTGCTTCCTGTAGAATGTGGGGCTGTTGCTTCAGTGGGGGCCACTTAAAGTGACAGTTTTGCCTGTCCTCTACCACCTCCACAACCACCACCGACACATTCCCTACCCCTTGCTTTCTGTAGGTTTCCTTTTTATTTATTTATTTTTTAAGGGGATTTGGGGGTTCATTTTTAGTGTAGTTCTATGTAACTTATAAGCTAACTTTGTAGTTTGCAGAAAACCATTGCTAGCTGCATTAGGTCTGCAAATAATTTTTACGGACTAGAATATCGACTTTGAACGATGTCTAACGCTGCTGACATGCACTTTTTTGTGTTAAATTAACAAAAAAATCACCACTAACTAAGTAAGCCACAATCCCTGGGAGGCATGATATGTGGGAATATAAGGCTATAGAGAATAGCTTGTATCTTTGTGAGCTGTTCATGTTTGGTGCAGCACAACTGAATTCTCCAAATCCCACTGCTAGCTGTGTAAAGCTGCGTTAGGTCTGTAAATAATTCAAAGTGTTGTGGAATACGTTGACACTACAAATAAAGATTATTATCATACTTTGAACAGCATCTGAGGCCACAAACAGATGACTGCAATATTCCCCTTGCCAGAGAATATGTTGTCTGTCTACTTTGCTGCTATATATGTTGACAGCAGCAGAAATATACCCTCTCCCAATGTACAGACCACATTTTGTATAGGCATATAAACATGATGCAGCAATTTTCTCTGTTCCCTCCAATTTAAGTTTGTTGCTGGGATAGAAGCTTTCACATCCTGCAGTAACATAATCTCTGTAGAAAATCTGTCCCTATTAACAGCAGACCATGTGTTATATAGGCAGACCATGCATTATATAAATGTGATGCAGCTTCTCCGTCCTGAACTGTAAAATGGCCTGCACATGAATGATTAGCTCAAGATGATATTACAAGCAGGCTGTAATTTTTCTGCTAAGAGAGGTATATCCATAGGAAATGGCCTTTCTCTTCCAATTATTTAAACAAGGTCTAATGTGAACACGTGCTTACCTACTTAGGGTTCACATAAATGTGGCAGGTCCACTTGCAGATGTTGCAAGTATAGGTTCACCAGTAAAATGTGTTTTTCTAATGTTAACAAAAATTATTTTAAAATCTTATCTTTTATTAACTGTTGCACTACATATGTAGTGTATGTCATCAATTGTTCCATATTGCAAATTACAATATGTGGGATTAACCATAACACCAGAGCATTCTAGAGATGAGCGAACGTACTCGTCCGAGCTTGATACTCGTTCGAGTATTAGCGTGTTCGAGATGCTCGTTACTCGAGACGAGTACCACGCGATGTTCGAGTTACTTTCACTTTAATCTCTGAGACGTTAGCGCGCTTTTCTGGCCAATAGAAAGACAGGGAAGGCATTACAACTTCCCCCTGCGACGTTCAAGCCCTATACCACCCCCCTGCAGTGAGTGGCTGGCGAGATCAGGTGTCACTCGAGTATAAAAATTGTCCCCTCCCGCGGCTCGCCACAGATGCGTTCTGACATACTTTAGGGAAAGTGCTGTCTTGGTGGAGTTGCTATAGGGAGAGCGTTAGAAGTATTTTAGGCTTCAAGAACCCCAACGGTCCTTCTTGGGCCACATCTAACCGTGTGCAGTACTGTGGAGGCTGCTTTTTGCAGTGTTGCACTTTTTTTTTTTGTATATCGGCCGTGCAGAGCATTGCGCCCTGCAGTAATACTCCAGGGCCAGAAGTGGTGGTGAGGCAGGGACAGAAGACATATATTGTAAGGCAGGGACAGAACACATATATTGTGAGGCAGGGACAGAAGACATATTTATTGAATATAGGCAGTGGGCCTTTGCAAAAACATTTGGGGAAAAAAATCTATTTGGGCTGCCTGTGACTGTCCTCAGTGTTCTGGGTCTGTGCTGGGTGTAGTAGTCCTCCTAATTCATATGCAGCCAGCTAAGTGTTACAGCAGGCTTGCGCAAAATTATTTCCTGGCTCTGTGTTGGCTGTTAAATCACTGCTGTATTCCAGTCCACAGTGCAACACTCTGCAGTTATTTGACATACTCCAGGGCCAGTAGCGGTGACGCAGAGAGAGAAGAGATATTTATTGAATATAGGCAGTGGGCCTTTGCAAAAACATTTGGGGAAAAAAATCTATTTGGGCTGCCTGTGACTGTCCTCAGTGTTCTGGGTCTGTGCTGGGTGTAGTAGTCCTCCTAATTCATACGCAGCCAGCTAAGTGTTACAGCAGGCTTGCGCAAAATTATTTCCTGGCGTTCCGTAAGCGAAGTCAGCCTCCAACCACAGGCCAATAAGCGGCACATTTAATTACAGCGTTCTGTTTCTGCACTACTGGTAATATACCATGCTGAGGGGTAGCGGTAGGCCTATAGGACGTGGACGCGGGCGAGGACGCAGAGGCCCAAGTCAGAGTGTGGGCACAGGCCGAGCCAGTGCGGTGGCCAGGGGTAAAGGCAGGGCCAGACCGAATAATCCACAAACTGTTTCCCAAAGCGCCCCCTCGCGCCATGCCACCCTGCAGAGGTCAAGGTGCTCTACGGTGTGGCAGTTTTTCACAGAGATGCCTGATGACCAACGAACAGTGGTGTGCAATCTTTGTCGCGCCAAGATCAGCTGGGGAGCCACCACCACCAGCATGCGCAGGCATATGATGGCCAAGCACCCCACAAGGTGGGACGAAGGCCGTTCACCGCCTCCGGTTTGCACCACTGCCTCTCCCCCTGTGCCCCAACCTGCCACTGAGATCCAACCCCCCTCTGAGGACACAGGCACTACCGTCTCCTGGCCTGCACCCACACCCTCACCTCCGCTGTCCTCGCCCCCATCCAGCAATGTCTCTCAGCGCAGCGTCCAGACGTCGCTAGCGCCACTGTTTGAGCGCAAGCGCAAGTACGCCGCCACGCACCTGCACGCTCAAGCGTTAAACGTGCACATTGCCAAATTGCTCAGCCTGAAGATGCTGCCATATAGGCTTGTGGAAACGGAGGCTTTCAAAAGCATGATGGCGGCGGCGGCCCCGCGCTACTCGGTTCCCAGTTGCCACTACTTTTCCCGATGTGCCGTCCCAGCCCTGCACGAGCACGTCTCCCGCAACATTGTACGCACCCTCACCAACGCGGTTACTGCCAAGGTCCACTTAACAACGGACACGTGGACAAGCACAGGCGGGCAAGGCCACTATATCTCCCTGACGGCACATTGGGTGAATTTAGTGGAGGCTGGGACAGAGTCAGAGCCTGGGACCGCTCACGTCCTACCCACCCCCCGAATTGCGTGCCCCAGCTCGGTGGTGGTATCTGCGGCGGTGTATGCTTCCTCCACTAAACCACCCTCCTCCTCCTACGCAACCTCTGTCTCGCAATCAAGATGTGTCAGCAGCAGCACGTTGCCAGCAGTCAGTGTCGCGCGGCACGGCAGCACAGCGGTGGGCAAGCGTCAGCAGGCCGTGCTGAAACTACTCAGCTTAGGAGAGAAGAGGCACACGGCCCACGAACTGCTGCAGGGTCTGACAGAGCAGACCGACCGCTGGCTTGCGCCGCTGAGCCTCCAACCGGGCATGGTCGTGTGTGACAACGGCCGTAATCTGGTGGAGACTCTGCAGCTCGGCAGCCTCACGCACGTGCCATGCCTGGCCCATGTCTTTAATTTGATGGTTCAGCGCTTTCTGAAAAGCTACCCACGCTTGTCAGACCTGCTCGGAAAGGTGCGCTGGGTCAGCGCACATTTCCGCAACTCCAAGACGGACGCTGCCACCCTGCGGACCCTGCAACATCAGTTTCATCTGCCAGTGCACCGATTGTTGTGCGACGTGCCCACACAGTGGAACTCTACGCTCCACATGTTGGCCAGGCTCTATGAACAGCATAGAGCTATTGCGGAATACCAACTCCAACATGGGCGGCGCAGTGGGAGTCAGCCTCCTCAATTATTTACAGAAGAGTGGGCCTGGTTGGCAGACATCTGCCAGGTCCTTGGAAACTTTGAGGAGTCTACCCAGATGCTGAGCGGGGATGCTGCAATCATTAGCGTCACCATTCCTCTGCTATGCCTCTTGAGAAGTTCCCTGCAAAGCATAAAGGCAGATGCTTTGCACTCGGAAACGGACGCGGGGGAAGACAGTATGTCGCTGGATAGTCAGAGCACCCTCATGTCTATATCTCAGCGCGTTGAGGCGGAGGAGGGGGAGGAGCATGAGGAGGAGGGGGAAGAGACAGCTTGGCCCACTGCTGAGGGTACACATGCTGCTTGCCTGTCATCCTTTCAGCGTGTATGGCCAGAGGAGGAGGAGGAGGAGGAGGAGGGGGAGGAGCATGAGAAGGAGGGGGAAGAGACAGCTTGGCCCACTGCTGAGGGTACACATGCTGCTTGCCTGTCATCCTTTAAGCGTGTATGGCCAGAGGAGGAGGAGGAGGAGGAGGATCCTGAAAGTGATCTTCCTAGTGAGGACAGCCATGTGTTGCGTACAGGTATCCTGGCACACATGGCTGACTTCATGTTAGGATGCCTTTCTCATGACCCTCGCATTACACGCATTCTGGCCACTACGGATTACTGGGTGTACGCACTGCTCGACCCACGGTATAAGGAGAACCTTTCCACTCTCATTCCCGAAGAGGAAAGGGGTTCCAGAATGATGCTATACCACAGGGCGCTGGTGGACAAACTGATGGTAAACTTCCCATCCGACAGCGCTAGTGGCCGAAGGCGCAGTTCCGAGGGCCAGGTAGCAGGGGAGGCGCAGAGATCAGGCAGCATGTACAGCGCAGGCAGGGGACCATTATCCAAGGCCTTTGCCAGCTTTCTGGCTCCCCAGCAAGACTGTGTCACCGGTCCCCAGTCAAGGCTGAGTTGGCGGGAGCACTGTAAAAGGATGGTGAGGGAGTACGTAGCCGATTGCTCGACTGTCCTCGGTGACGCCTCTGCCCCCTACAACTACTGGGTGTCGAAGCTGGACACGTGGCCTGAACTCGCGCTGTATGCCCTGGAGGTGCTTGCTTGTCCTGCGGTTAGCGTCTTGTCAGAGAGTGTGTTTAGTGTGGCTGGGGGAATCATCACGGATAAGCGTACCCACCTGTCAACCGACAGTGCCGACAGGCTTACACTCATCAAGATGAACAAAGCCTGGATTTCCCCAGACTTGTCTTCTTCACCAGTGGACAGCAGCGATACCTAAGCAATACGTAGGCTGCACCCACGGATGGAAGCATCGTTCTCTATCACCATCAAAAAGGGAGACCTTTTTGCTTCATCAATCTGTGTATAATATTCCTCCTCCTCCTCCTGCTCCTCCTCCTGAAACCTGACGTAATCACGCCGAACGGGCAATTTTTCTTAGGCCCACAAGGCTCAGTCATATAATTTTTGTAAACAATTTTTATACGTTTCAATGCTCATTAAAGCGTTGAAACTTTCACCTCAACCAATTTTTATTTTAACTGGGCTGCCTCCAGGCCTAGTTACCAATTAAGCCACATTAACCAAAGCGATTAATGGGTTTCACCTGCCCTCTTGGTTGGGCATGGGCAATTTTTTTGAGGTACATTAGTACTGTTGGTACACCAATTTTTGGGGGCCCTCGCCTACAGTGTAATCAAATTAATTTTTAGCCCACCTGCATTACAGCTGACGTTACATCAGCTGTGTTGGGCACTGCAATGGGATATATTTATGTACCGCCGGTGGCTTCCTGGCACCCACCCATGCTGTGGGTCCACACAGAGTTGTAACTGCATGTGTCCACTTCTAAAGAACCCCAGTCTGACTGGGGCATGCAGTGTGGGCCGAAGCCCACCTGCATTAAGCACGACATTACCTCAGCTGTGATGGGCATTGCAATGGGATATATTTATGTACCGCCGGTAGGTTCCAGGGAGCCACCCATGCTGTGGGTGCACACGGAATTCCCATTGCGGAGTTGTACCTGCCTGTGACTGTTTATAAAAAACCGCGGTCTGACTGGGGCATGCAGACACCTTGACAGAATGAATAGTGTGTGGCACATAGGTTCCCCATTGCTATGCCCACGTGTCCAGCTCCTGATGGCGGTGGCACAGGATTATATTTCTCATTGCTTCTGTACAGCATTGTGGGCTATCACCCCGCCCCTTTTAAAAAGGGTCGCTGCCTAGCCGTGCCAACCCTCTGCAGTGTGTGCCTGCGGTTCCTCTGGCAGACGCACTTATAAATAGATATGAGGCCAGCGTGTGGCATGAGTGCAGCTGAAGGCTGCGCAGGGACACTTTGGTGTGCGCTGTGGACACTGGGTCGTGCGGGGGGGGGGGGGGGGTTGGTCAGCATGTAACCCAGGAGAAGTGGCAGCGGAGTGTCATGCAGGCAGTGATTGTGCTTTGTTGGAGGTAGTGTGGTGCTTAGCTAAGGTATGCATTGCTAATGAGGGCTTTCCAGAAGTAAAAATTGTTGGGAGGGGGGGGGGGGCACTCTTGCCGGTATTGTGGCTTAATAGTGGGACCTGGGAACTTGAGATGCAACCCAACATGTAGCTCCTCGCCTGCCCTATCCGTTCCTGTGTCGTTCCCATCACTTTCTTGAATTGCCCAGATTTTCACACATGAAAACCTTAGCGAGCATCGGCGATATACAAAAATGCTCGGGTCGCCCATTGACTTCAATGGGGTTCGTTACTCGAAACGAACCCTCAAGCATCGCGATAATTTCGTCCGGAGTAACGAGCACCCGAGCATTTTGGTGCTCGCTCAACTCTAGAGCATTCATATGATTCCACAAATGTTGATAACCGCAGCATTTCTACAGTATCACAACATTTTTTTTCTGTACATTCAGAAATCTTATGGCATTTCAGGTTCCGGACCTTGAGAGGGTTAACAAGCTTCATAGAGGTGGTGACTGGGGGCAAAATTGAAATAGGGAAGCCTTTTGGATAATGGTTCTGGACAGTCACCATATTGCAGGTTTGAATTACTGTCCTGATTTACTTTATATTTACTGATGCTTTGTGTTAACTTGTTCTAGTATACTACACTACTGTTGATTTGAAGTCATGTGCATTCTTAGGCTGCATTCAGACGACTGTATATCGGCTGGGTTTTCACGCCGAGCCGATATACGTCGTCTCTCTCTGCAGGGGGGAGGCTGGAAGAGCCAGGAGCAGTGCTCTGAGCTCCTGCCCCCCCTCTGCCTCCTCTCCACCCCTCTGCACTATTTGCAATGGGGAGAGGCGGGACAGGGGCGGGGCGAATTCTTGTAACTTAGCCCCGCCCCTGTCCCGCCTCCTTTCATTGCAAATAGTGCAGATGGGCGGAGAGGGGGTGGAGAGGAGGCAGAGAGGGGGCGGGAGCTCAGCTCCTGCTCGTGGCTCTTCCATCCTCCCCCCCCCCTGCAGATGAGGACGACGTATATCGGCTCGGCATGAAAACCGAGCCGATATACATTCGTGTCAATCCAGCCTTAATGTGATTGACTGATTATTCACCATACGTGTAGAAGTGGTTTGTTTTTAACAAGAGAGCTCAGTTTGTGAGGCTTAAAACATGTAAAGTGTTCCCCTTTTTTTCATCTGCTTCTATGAGGATGTTTTTAAGAATGCTATCATAAAAGTTTTGTTTCTACTTGAGGGCGAGCACCCACTGGCGTTTTTTTACCTGCGTTTTGCGTTTTTCCTGCACAGGCATAGAGATAACATGTGTTCCTGTCCACTGGCGTTTTTTTTGCGTTGCGTTTGCGTTTTTAACATAGGAACTGTCAGTTGCATATGTGTCCTTATTTTTCTCCTAATGCACCCATGAAAGTCAATGGAAATTAATGGAAAAGCCGCGAAAACGCCGCGAAAAACGCGCGGAAAAATCGCGGGAAACGCGGCGAAAACGCTGCGTTTTTTTCCCGTGGAAAACGCAAACGCCAGTGGGTGGGCGCCCTGATGCTGGAAGAAATTTTGACTTCTGCAGCAGGCATTATGGGAAAATTGTTTTTTCCGCAATTTTCTCCAAAAATAGTTTGGACTAACCTGATTCGAGTTTATGAAAATTGGGACAATTTTATAGCCCGGCCGATCAAGATGAGCAGCACTATTGGCTACCTAATGTCCTACCAGATGCTCTGCCCTTGTTTTCTTTGCAGTCCCAGTATTAATAATAATTAGTTACACTCACACAGTTATTCCACTAAGCTCCTTTTTTTATGGATAGAGGTAATAGGATTAATTCAACAGGTTCAGAATTCATAGTGAGTTATGTGTTTTTGGTGAATGTATGAATACTGAACAGGACTGCACCTACAACAAAGCGCAAGCTTTGCCTAGTTAAAGAAGAAAATGCCAGAACCAGAAGGAGCTGGATGACAACCATTATAGATATTTTAATACTTGCTTTAGACATTAGTCTTTTTCACTTTTTTCGTGATAATAAAAAAACCTTAAATATTGAATGTGTTGGATGAGGCCTACTTTTTAGTGACTCTTTTGCGTAGCATTTTCCTATTCCACGTGTATTTTTATTGCTTTTTTCTTTATAGAAAAGCCCATAGGAAAATGACAGAAATAAACACCAGACCCAGGGGAACATGGCCTGGCTGTTCAAGGAGATGGCTGCCTGAATGCAAAGCCCCTGTACCACCAGGGTCCTATAGCGATACCACAGTGATAATCCACAGCTACATAGGCCTTACCTGCCACCTTTGCATCCAGGATGCAGCCGAAAGGGAAGCAGTCACCCACCAAACCTGAAAAGCTGATTAACTTTTTCTTGCTTTCCAGGATAGCATGGGCAGACGTTAGTGAGGAAGCTCCCCTGTATCAGAGCCCATGGAGTGTATGCCCAAGCACACAAATCTCCCAGAGCTACGCCAGAGGAGCAGCCCTGTTCCTCCTGATGGCAGTACTTATTCTCCCAGTCACACACCATCGCCTGCTTTTGTATACAGAGGCCATGCGGGAGCCTCCATAACAGCATTGTTATAATCATCCTAACCACATGGTGGTTACGGCTTCTTCACACTCTGCTAGCCCAACAAAGCAAGGGCAGAAATGGACCCCTCTGAGGAGCAATCCTCTGTAAGGGTAAGTAATCAAATATTTCCAAATTATACATTTCTTTGTATGGTGGACATTTTTGATTATATTCCTGTAACTGATGCATCTGTACTGATTCCTCCATGATATCTATGCAAATTAACTTTGCTCAAATTATTCAGCCTATCAACTCAACCATCATTTAGGCAGAGAACAGGATCAACCATACAGGCAGTAAAATGGCAGCATTTGCAATGTTACATAATAATTTTATTGACGCATATTATACTTTGGAACCCAAGTTTGACAGACTCAGAGCTATAGTGGCTGATTTGATGGACAGGTCACACCACAACAATGTTAAATTCCGAGGGATTCCAGAAATTGTGTCTGCCTAGCTGATGCATGACTTGCAAAATCTTATGAAAGCATTGCTGCCGGATTACCCCTTACTGGATTTCATAATAGAGCATTTGGCAGATCATATACCCAGGGATGTTTGGGCATGTGTTCATTTCTTCCATTCAAAAGAGAAATTGATGGAGGTTGCCAGGAAAATAGGCCCATTACATACCAATCATTATCTTTATATGCATATTTATCCACGGCAACACTCATACAAAGGTGACAACTATATCCTCTCACTACAATGCTCAGGAATAACAAAATTCCACACAAATAGGGATTCCCTGCACGTCTTTTGATTATCTACAACAACACAAACTTTATCGTTAAATCACTGGAAGACAAAAATCAACCGTCTACACTAATAGTTAACTGAGGATAGCACCTCAAGGAAATAATAGATATAGAAATGATAAATAATGGAGATGGACTTACCTGTTGTGGAAGCCTGGGTAAACCAGATGCCACACCTGTAGTCCTAGTCCTAATTAGGTCCTCTTATGCCAAAGACATCTGATGTGTTGAGGGAGAGCCACAGGAAATCGAAATAAGACAATTTACACCTGAAAAAAGGTGCTCATGTGAGCACAGAAATGCGTTGCCTTGTAAACTGTCTGTCTGATATGAGGAATAAAAAGATTAAACAGTGCAGATCCGACTTTCCTAGAACTACGAATTCCAAATTTGGTCACTACCACTAGGAGAGGGTTTCTTAGCATTGATCCCATACCCCTCTCCTTCAAAGTAAATGTCACATTGTTTTCTCAATAGAGAATTGGATACAACAAAAAGAAAAGCCTTCCTCTTATGAGCGCAGGAATTTTTTTTAGAATTTTAATTATTCTGTTCTACTACACTAATGGAACTTAAATGTTTCCCTACCTACTAAAGTCCTAAGCGATCCCCTCAACAAATGAAAGGCAAGTAGAGAAATCTCGCAAATAAGTTCATCGTTCAAAGACAAGCCTGCCATGCTGGTGCGTAATACTAGAACAATAAAATTTGGAAACACCTGAGAACTTATATTCCCACTTGTTACTCAGCTCTTGCCGAGATACAATGTCTGCTCGTTTATTCACAATTATGTCAAAAAACATTTCTGCGGTTACTGTTATGTTTTTCTTTTTCTCACTTTTTCTTGTTGTATCCCAGATATATTTTTGAGTTACTTGCTACAAGTAAGACTCTCCTAAGATCACAGTTTATTACATCTCTGAATGCATGAGAAGCAACAGAAATATGCTCCAGTTTACTATCAAAAGTGGTGATTAAAAAAACATCATTGAATGTTAAAAAGTTAAACAGCCCTCAAAAATGGGCATTTATGTGGACAAATATAAAAACGTTATCCATAGATATTTTCTAAGTGAGATACATATAGTATCAAAATATGCTTTCTGTATAAAACACCCAAACTACCCCACAATATTTCAATTCCACTTTACTTCTAAATCCAGAGGAGTTCTAATTTCCAAGAGCAAATATACACATGGGAAGGATATGTCTTAATAGTCTGCTCTACAAATAACACAATCTATACATTGAGAAGTTTTGCTCATAAGAGTTCATGATTCTTTCTAAATGTAAGCAAAGCAAACTACTCATTTGTGATGATTTCAATGCAGTCTCAGATACTAGTATAAATACCATCTCCAGTTTACGTAGGCGTGTTCAATCCTGGTGGACAGAGGAACTCTTTGATGTTTGGCAAGCTCTGAGAGGGACTACTCTTTCTATTCAATTGTCCATGACAATGATTGATAAGTTTACACCTGATCAAAATCTATTATAAAGGCCCATTTACACACAATGATTATTGCTCAAACGATGTCTTTGAGCGACAATTGTTGTGTCATTTACAGTGATGAGCGATCACCTTGCCCTGCCAGCGGAGGATGTAGAAGACAAGTGGGGTGTCTTGTTGTTGTAATAGAGTAACACATTTCTATCAGTGTCCTTAACGAAAATGTCTGTGCTCAATAAAGAGCCCTCCCGAATCACATTTACATCCAAGAAATGTATATTTTCCCGGAAATAGGTCATAGTGAATTTTAATTCCAGATAGATGTTATTCAAAAAATCTTTAAATGCTGTCAATCTCTCTTCCGTACCCTTCCATAGTACAAAAATGTCATCAATATAGCGGTACCAGCAAAGGAAAGGTGGGTAGAAAGCCAGGGCCTCCTAGACATCCATGGTTACTACTTAGCTGCACACGTCTCCCAATTAGCTCCATGGTGGGGGTCTGAAATACAAAAATATTAGGTTCACATAAAGAATTGTTTAGCATCTTCTGTCTCAGTCAAATCCCTACTTGTAATCTCCTTGTGGGACTTACCTTTACCTACTTGCCTCTCCCTGCTTACTTATATATCTTTAAAGGCATGGAAAAGATTCCAAGAACATACAAAACCTCAGAGCGCCTTAACAAAGGAACATATCCCCATGGACTTGCTTCAACATGTCATTCCTGGTTTAAATATTTCCAGGTGGATTCCTCCAGTTGTTTCCACACTTGCACATCTATTGAATAGAGAATCTCCTAAATCATATAAACAGCTAGCATCCCAATATCCTTGGATTACAGGGGAATTTATAAATTCATTCATAGATGAACAATTGCCTATGTACACATTAGATTTTTTGGTAAGCTGAAAACCAAGTCACTCTGGCAAGTGAGCAATTCTTGCCCACTCGCCCTGCCGGGTCATGTGTTTACACGGGACAACAGTCACCCATAATCGCTCTTTTGAGAGATTACTTGGGCGACTGTCAGACTGTGTAAAAATACCCTTACAAAGACATCAAAAGATCTGCTGATATCTTTGATCTCCTTCTTTAAAGGGGTTGTCCCGCGAAACAAAGTGGGGGTAAGCACTTCTGTATGGCCATATTAATGCACTTTGTAATATACATCGTGCATTAATTATGAGCCATACAGAAGTTATTCACTTACCTGTTCCGTTGCTGGCGTCCCCGTCTCCATGGTGCCGTCTAATCTTCAGCGTCTAATCGCCCGATTAGACGCGCTTGCGCAGTCTAGTCTTCTCCTTTGCTGAATGGGGCCGCTCGTGCCGTGTCTCCATATAGCAGATTTATTATTGGGCACTTTATGACAACATGGGTAGACAATTGTGCCAATTTCCATCTACATAAAAATGATATTTCTGTTAAAACTAATATCTCAGGACGTGGTTTGTGCATTTCTAAGGCTCAGTTCCATCAGTGTTATGTTTTCTGTTCTTCTTTTCTGTTTTCGTACCAGAAAAACAAGAATAAATGGATCCATTAACCCCTTAGGGACGTGGCCGTTTTCCCACCCATTTTCGTCCCCCCCCTCTTTTAAAAAATCATAAGTCTTTTATTTATCATCAAGATAGCTGTATGAGGGCTTGTTTTTTGTGGGACAAGTTGTATTTTTCAATGGTACTATATAATGTACCATATGATGTACTGAAATACAGGTTATTGGAGCTGTTGCAGGTGGGTGTCGGCTGTAAGAAACAACTGGCGCCCGCGTTGCATGAAGAGAGATTCCCCTGTGAACTCCATTCATAGTACCCGAACGCTAAAGATTGTAATTACGTCCTATAGCGTTAAGGGGTTAAAAGCCTCATTGATTTCAATGGGGAAAAAATCTCTTCCCTTTGCTTTTGTTTGCATCTGTTTTGTCATGATTCCATTTTCTGGATAGTCAAAATATCACAGTCGGAACCGCTATTTCTTTTGCTTAAAATAACAGAACCATGACAAAATGGTTCATTCGTTTTTTTTTTCTTTTACATTGAAGTCCTTGACAAAAGGATACAAATGGAATGCTTCTAATTCTATCCATTATTTACTCCATTTAACAGATCCATTATTCTCAACTGTACACGTGCAGACAGATGTGAATGGAGCCTAACAGTACTCACAGTAGCTCATGATGTGACTGTGTAAGGGTATTCTACACCACTCTAATCTTGGTACTACTATTTATTGCGCTATTAAGCAACTTCAGGACTAAATAATATCTATGGAAACTTTTGTGCATAATAAATACACACATATATTACTAAGTCCCTACAGAAAAAAATGAGGCTCTTATCCGTTTTTTTTTGCATTGAGTTTTCCTTCTCATGCATTTAGAAGCCCTCAAACTTGATTTGTTGGCTTTCCTACATTCAAGTTTCTATCTAAGCAACATTCCCAGCACTGATCTGCTACTCTCTTTCATGAACATGCACATGTTCAGCAAACACTGCCTTTTCCTCTTTCAGAGTTGTGTAGCATTACCACAGTTTCTCTCCTCTATATCATCCTCTTTCTGAGTACCTGCTAGTCTGTTCTCCCTTACTGCTGAGAAGAGCAGAAAATTCACCAGAGCAAATTACAGCCCTCTGTAATAGTAGCTTTCCCTGCTCTGATCTCCTCCACCATTCCCTGGCACCGTCATACAGCCCTGTGTAATAGGTCAGTAGAAAGGCAGTGAATGCTCCTTTACAACAGGGAAGCAGGCTGGGGAGGAGCTGAGAAAAAACTTGTCAGTTTACTCTCATTTACAGAATTTGCTAAGAGTTCTGTTCTCCAGTCTGCAGTGCCTTGAAAAACAATACAAGCATAGAAATTAAACTCAGACATTTGTAATGAAAACCAATTACAAAAAGTCTTTATTTCCAAAAACACTTGGAGTAAAAGAAACTAAATCTGAGAGGGTGTATATTCCTTTTAGGAGTGGTGAGATTTTCTTTGATCTGGCCTAGTTGTCATCAATGTGTTCAATTCTGCTACCTTATCTTTTACAGCCTACCCCAAATCTTTAACAAGATTTCGATGAGTAGAGGGTTTATTCATGTCCAGTCAATGAACTAGTTACAGAGCTTCTAGAGGTGTGAAATGAGTCAGTTGTCTGTGATTTCCCAAATGACTTTTTTTATATCTGATAGCTAATGCCAGATGCTGATCGCAGTGAGTATCAACAGCAATCCACTTAAACTGACATTTTTGCTTAGAAGCTATGTCAAACACCCCGAAGATCTATGGAAATTTGCTGACTGGCAAAAAAAAAAAAAAAATCAGAGCGCTGGTTGTAAATGAGATAAAAATGGATTTGTATCTGTTTGCAGTCATATAAAGTCACACAACTGAAAGCTGAAATTGCTTTTTGATATCTGGATATTGCACAAATAGATAATTAAAAGTGATGATGTTTACAGTGGTGATTTACAAGAACGCTATTTTTTCATCTGTTAGGTAATTGTGCTTTAGTACTTTTATTTATTTCTATTCTACATAAGGGATTATGATGATTCTGGTTTATGACAAATTGTGTTCCATTATTAAACATGCCTAAATCACAGCAATGGAAAGGAATCATCTGTGGTTGTTTTCATAGCCAGAGAATTGGAAAAAAAAAAGTGCCACCGTTTATGATGCTAATAAGCAGCTATTGCTCAGCTACAGAATATTTTTCCATTTGATAAGCAGAGTGAATATATTTTACATAAATTTTACATTTTCTTACTGCGTGTTCTAAAGATCGATGCAGGAGCTGGAGTCATTCTTGTAATTCCAGTTGATGCAATGGTGGGATTATTTGCAATGGGGGAGGTTTAACAATATAGGGGTACAGTATGGGTGAGGCACCGATGCAGTGTGTGTCAGATTTATCAGCACGGTATACAATAAATCTTTCTTGCTATGTGGTTCTCCACTGGATATGGAAACTAGTCATACGGTAATCTAAAGAGTTCAATAAGATATATTCTTAAGCCACCAGGTGAGTGGCATCGTTAATGGCACACCAATTTCAGAAGAGATCTAAATTCCAATCACTACAGTTAAAATAGCTCAAACTTTGTGGGTCATTTAACCATCATGATTACAAAGCCACCTCTAGGACAGTTCAGCTGACCATATTAAAAATCAGAAGGAGAAAATACAGGATAGGTATAAGGCAAGTTATAATATATGTTTTAGGCAGGTGTGGAAAAAATGCAGCAACGAAAGAAATCTTTCAGAAATAGAAGGCATCTGATTGGCACCAAATTTCTTCTGCAGCAGGATACAATCCCAAATATATAGCTAATGTAATTAAGAACTATCTTCAGCATAAGGAATAACAAGGAGTCCTGGAAGTGATGATATGGCCCCCACAGAGCCCTGATGGGTTTTTTTTTGTTTTATTCTTTTTTTATCCCTTTCCTGCCCTTACTTTTGCAACACATCTATTGTATGTTACTACTATTTCCGTGACCATATATTTCTTGTGTATTAGTTTTAACCAGCTTGACTGATGAAGCGGTTCACTCTGAAATGTATATCTTATGCCGATTTTTAATCTATTTATCAAATGAGAAGTTGGATATTACATCCTACCATCTCAATGCCTTTTCTGGAGAGTTACACCTATTCACCAGTTTAGTCCCCTTTTGATTCTCACATATCTGACATGCCCACCTTTGGTGGGTTCTTATAGTTGGTAGCACCTTTGAAATTCATCTAATTTTCACAGTCCTCTCCAAGGCTTTTAGTTTCTAGATATTCAACTGGGTCCCAAGCCTCTGATACCATTGGGTTTGCTCAACCCTTTTTCCTTCTCACTCCTCTCTACATTCACCTTGTTTCCCAGGGTTCTGGTAGAAGCCAGAGTTTCTTGCACAGTATTGTCCGGAAAGCTCTTTTAGTGGTGTTTTTGAGCATCACTCCAACAGCATGATATGGATTACTGTGTGAACAGAAAGTGTGATAGAGACTACCTACTGGAACTATACATCATGATAAAGGCCAGTCTTCCAGAGAAGGCCTCTGATTCTCCTGCTGCAGAGCACATCAACTCAAAGACTTCATTTATCTGTTTTTCTGGATCTAGAAAACCTCCTCAAAGAAGAAGCCCAGCATTACTTGAACTTTATATTTTTAAAGACCTACCTCATAAAAGACAATGTCCCAAGAAGACTTAGACTATATCCATCAGCCACATTCAGTAATGACGAACTATTCATAAAAGAATGGGACAATACTCTGCATAGGTGCAGTGAAGACCTTATCTCCCTACTTTGCAGTAAACGTGAGTCATTCTACCAGCCATTATATTCACACTGGCCCTAACTGTTATTACTCAAAATATGCCCCATCTAACAATACCAAGTTAGGTACTATTAATCAATCCCTCACCATTCCTTAGACTTCAAAATATATGCCCCCATTATAAATCCCTATCAAATTGAAGACAGTGAAAAACGTGTTGATGCATTAATTGAGGAAGCCAATGCCTTGTCCTCTCTTTCCCATGCCGCTTACCACATTTATTAACATTTCAGATCCTCCAGCTGAATCTCTGAACATAGACCATCCTGCTCCAACTACCAGATACCCCACTGAGCAGTCAGTTATGTCCACATCGTCATCCACCCTTGAGGACTTATTAACTGTTACCCCTAAGGACAGATCCTGCGGCCCATAGAAAATACTTTCCGCTTCCCTACCGCTTAACCCCTCAGTATCTTTTTTAGCATATCCCACCACCTTGACACCCTGCCCAATGTACCATGTACAACAGTCCGAAGACGACACATATCACAAATTATTTCAATCTCACCTTGCAAAGAGGGAAATTGAACCTAAAAGACAAACTAGAAGGGGTAAGAGGGGCATCAGGAAGAACCACAAAACCAGTGGTAAAAAGAAACATACTGACACAGTAAAAATATTTAATCTTTCGATACATATTTTGTCCCAAACAGAGGTCAAATTCTTGAGTAAAGGCTTGTCCTACTGCCAAACACCAAATTAAATGAGTTTGATCTATTTATTGATATTAATACTTTTATTAGAAAGTTGACACTAACTTGTCATTTTTCTATCCTTTAGGATGTCAGTAGTAGGGACGATCCTCCTGCCTATACGAATCACAATATCATTACCAATGCAGATAGTCCCTCCAATCATACCAACCCCTCTAAGCCAGAACCCATTCATTATAATCTTAAACCAAAATCCTCTTTTTAGCCCATACAACATAAGGGCAGTTATATCGACACCTTCTCTTCTTTAGTATCTTCAGATTTTAGAAACATTGATAAGGGCCTTACAGTCAGGAGCAGCCTCAGTTGAGAAAAGAAACAAGCCCTAGATTCCCTCCTCAAGGACCCTAATCTTGTTATCCATAACACCGATAAGGGTAGCAGTATCGTCCTACAAGACAGGCCTGCCTACATTCAGGAAGCCACGTGCATAAAGAATAATATAATCTACTCAAATCTGACCCTAATACTTCTAGTCAGGGCAAATTTATTAACTTGATTAAAAGAGCACACATGGATCAGGCTCTCAGTAGGAATTACAGAAATGTCCTCATTATTGAGGCCCCTCATATTCCCATTTTCTACCACCTTCCAAAGGTTCATAAAGAAATAAAAGGTACCACCATGGGTATCAGATTTGCACCCAGTTTCACTAATCTTTATGTGGGTGCTTTTGAGAAAAGCTATATTAACTCCAACCATAATTGGTCTAATAGAATCATCTATAGATGGTAAATTGATGATCTCATTTTCATCTGGCATGGATTGGATAGTGATCTGAAAGAATATAACCCATATCTAAACACTGATATTAAAAAAAAAAAAACTGACAAAATTTCCTGTTCAGAAATAGAGTTTTTAAACTTTGTTTTAGACCATGAGGCTGGTTAAATTATAACAAAAACATATTATAAACCAGTGGATGGCAATAGTTTTTTCCATTTTCAGGGTTCAGTCAGATGAGCAAATTTTTCACGCATGTATAGACGCGGGAGAAAGAAAACCGCACATTGCGTGCATAAGAAAAAATAAATCGCGTGTCCAGGTGCATTTGCACTCACATTTCCTATCTTTTGCAGGTGCAAATTTTAAGCACTTCTAAAAAACGGACATGTAACCGCTTTCATTGGAAAGCATTGGTTCTAATAGAGCCGTTTTTAAAACGCGCCAATACATGCATGAAAAAAACACTCGACTGACTGAGCCCTAAGAGTGCCCATTACATGAAATGGAAGAGAAACATTCCATATGGGCAATTTAAATGTATCAACCTTAATTGTACTAAAATTAAAGACTATGATGCACAGAGTAGTATTTTTTTTTTTTTAATTGTTCATTGAGAAAATTTACCCATGCAAATCAATTTATATAGCTCAACAAAAAGCCAGGAAGGACTCCCCTACTCATATAGAGCATGACCATAAAAGCAAGCCTGATAAATACATACACAATGTTATCACCACATATAACCCACACCACTCAACAGAACGAGTGATATTTGAAAAACATTGCATGATCTTATTACAAGACCCTTATTTAATCCAACACATTCCATCTAAACCAGCAGTATCCATATCCAGACCAATGCACCCCATACCACTTAGTTCCATTTGATCACATGTGAATGTATACATGCATGTATGCACACATCTGCTTGTGCACCTGTCATGCACGCATATTTACATTTACTCCGCATTCCTGTATAAGCGCAAAGCATTTCCTTTTGCCCCTTACTTTCAAGTTAGTATTCATGCGTATGTGTATGAGTAAATGTGTGTATATATATATATATATATATATATATATATATATATATATATATATATTTACATGCATTTTATTTTAGACTTTTTTATGCACAACCACTTGCTGGTTCATAAATTCCTGCCAATAGACATAATTTGCTTCTATATTCTCCACATAAAACACATATATATATTTTTTTCTTTATGCTCATTCTGTTCTTTAAGCATTTTAGTAAGTTGCCGTATTACATTATTTTATTTCTACGTTTTTTTAATTCAAATATTAATTTTCAACCACATTGTGATATGCTAATCAGTCTGCTACAATGATAATGCTGCTGTACCGTTCTCTGTTTCATAATCGAATATGATATCATTTGCCATTTTTAATTGAATGGATCATTTATTTCATACTTGATATGATATGCCGTTTTATTAATTTTTCATTGTTCATTTATTTATATATTTGTTTAGAATATTTATTAATTCACTTGCTTGTTAACTGTAATTCTTTTTGTTTTGCTCTATTTTTATCCCTTTCCTGCCTTACTTCTGCATCACATCTACTTTATGTTACAATTTTTTCCATGACTAAATATTTCTTGTGTATTAGTTTTACCCAACTTGACTGATGAAGGAGTTCACCCCGAAATGCATATCTTATGCTGGTTTTTAACCCCTTCCAATCCACTGTCTGACGTCTCAAGGCATTATGATTTAAGGCTGTACAGCTCCGATGTTGAAAGACGTCCGTCTGAGTTCTCTTACTGTAGATTGCCAGCCTCTCTGCTGTTGGAGCCTATCCAACGGGTCACCTCATGCAGTGCTGGCTTTAGCCAGCAGATAGCGCCGTTGTATAATGGCAGAAAATGAGTAAGCCCCCCAGAAAAACCACAATACAAATTGGATTGGAAAAGGTTAATCAATTTAATTGTAGAGACGTTGTATATTACATCCTATTCACCAGTTGTTGTTTTTTTTATTCTCACATATCTGATGTCAACATCATCTAGTCTGTCTGTGCTTACATGAAAAGACAGGAGGATTTGAGTAAGCCTACATCCACAGAAGATCTGTGGTTAGTTCTCCAAGATGTTTGGAACAAGTTCCCTGCCAAGTTCCTTCCAAAACTGTGTGCAAATGTATCTAGAATTGATGCGGTTTTAAAGGCAAAGGGTGGCCACACCAAATATTGATGTGATTTAGTTTTTTCTTCATTCACTTTGAATTTAGTTAATTGGCAAACATAAACTATTCACACTTTTATTTTTGAAAACATTTTTACTTTGCAGCATTTTTCCAAAGTTGCCTAAAACTTTTGTCTAGGACTGTATGTATTACATGTGATTGCTATAGCCAAATAGTGGTTGCAGCACTGACCTCCATGGTGTCCGCTGCAGCCAGTGATTGGCTCTGATTAAGCCTCCAACTATTGACTACACTACTGTATTGGACTTTATTGATCATAGTTCTCCACTTTACAGTGGAACTTTAAAAGAGTAATGACATATATTATATTTCAGACTTTTTGATTAATAGTTTGGCACAAAAATTAAGCTTGTCCCGAGTTAATTAAGTAACGCTGATGTCAAACAATTTCACTTTTCTTCTTGACTCATATACAAACCCAATCTTTACTTGTGGCATCTTCCAATATATATCAAATGCAAACATCATTTATTAAGAATTTGACCTTCTTTTGCCTGAAGTCATCCTTTGATAAATTCATCATTTATTCCATCAAGCGCTGAATGGCTTTATAAAGGAAATAAGAAGGAATGAATAGTTCAAGGAAGATGCACAAATCCGCTCTGATTCTGAAAACAGAATTTCACAGTTGCCCAGAATCAATCAGTTGCTTTTCATTCTTCAAGCTGAGATGTGTATTAGCTTCTTCTAAGTATGAAGAATTGATTTTTAAGGTCCCCTTACCAGACAATTGGAATTCTAGAAATGAGAATGCTTGCATGATGTAATATGTGCATAAAGTGAAAACATTATTTCAATCTTGGAGCAAAAGGTGTAAATATTTCTGAAATAATGCATGAAAGAAACAATTGTCATTCCCCTAAAGTAAGTTATTATCTGCTGCTTAATTGTGGGATTTTTAGGGCCGGGAAATACAGGAATATATAAAATGGTATAAATGAAAATATATTACAAATACCATAATATAGTATAAGGCCTTGTTTACACGAGCGTTGTTTTGCACACATCCAAGCTGCGCAAAACGCAGCGCTGCACAGATGTTCAGAAAAACGCATGAACAAAGCTCCGTGCCAATTGCTTTCAATGAGACTGCCGATCCTGCCGGCAACCCCATTGAAAGCAATGGGATGCAGGCACCCCCTGCAGTGATTTTTGGGGAAAGGCTTTAAATATATTGTGTAAAAAAATGTAAAAAATATAAAATCACCTCTCCGGCGCTGTCGGGTCTCAGAACGTCTAGCCTCTTTGTCCCCCTGCACTGTTCTGAAGATCTTTCAGCAGGTGGGGATTTAAAATCCCTGCCTGCTGAAAGGGCTGTTTCTCATTGGCTGAGCGCTCAGCCAATCACAGGCAGCGCTCAGCCATTCATTAAATTATGAATGGCTGAGCGCTGCCTGTGATTGGCTGAGCGCTGCGACCAATCACAGGCAGCACTCAGCTATCGTTTAATGAATGGCTGAGTGTGGCCTGTGATTGGCTGTGACGGGTCTTAGCCTTGACAGCGCCGGAGAGGTGAGTATATGTTTTTTTGTTTTTTTTTTAAACATACTAGGGATGATTTTCAGGTAAGGGCTTATATTTAAAGCCCTTCCCCAAAAAACAAAGGGAGAACACTGCGATCCTCTGCCACAGCTGTGACAGATGGGACAGCTTTGGCAGGGGATTCTTTGCTCCCTGGAGGGAGTGCCATCATCACTGAACACTGTGACAGTGCTGTCACAGTGTTAAGTGATGAGGGGACTTCCCGACGGAAATATTGACACGCAGCACGGACATATGGTGCACGCATGTCTTTTCTTTTGCAGGTGCGCACGTTTGCACGCCTGTAAAACACGGACATGTGAACACATCATAGGAAACTATTGGTTCTAATAGACGTGCGGTTTTGTGCGCACATATGTACGCACATAAACATGCTCGTCTGAAAGAGGCCTAAAAGTAATAATTGTTATTATAATTACACTGTGCAACAAATTAATAAAAAAAACAAAACAGAAAGTAATTGATATGTTTATATTTAATTAAAACATGCTGATTACACTTGTAAAATTGAATACTAGCAGCACGTCTCACTTTCAAGTTACAAACTATTTCCTTTAATTAAGATGATAACAGTTTGGACATGCCGGAATATTACTATGCAACTGTTTTTGGTGGAAAATGACTTCCGACTGTAAGAAACATTACTTTCCCTCTGTAAGAACCAGTAAAAGGCACTTATATTCGGATGATATTTCCCTTTGTAACAGTCTTCAATGACTGAGATGTCTTGTGTGCGTAATACGCAGTGAATAGAACCCATTGATTTCAATGGGTTTGTTCACATTAGCGTATTTTTTGCACGATGTACAATCGCGTGAAAAAAATCAGCAGCATGACCTTCTTGGGGCGTATTACACACTGCAATAAGCCATTGAAGTGAATGGGCGGGCACAAATACGTAGTGAGTATGCAGGAAACCTGCTTATTTGCACACCATTTTAATGAGCCTGTCTACGTTCTTTTTTGCATGCGCTAATATGCAATGTATTTGTGCACTTAAAAACATGCCAGATCAGGCAAAAAACACGGGCGCAAGCGATTTTTGGTCATGCAAATACATATCACATTTGCACAACTGAAATACGCTTATGTCCATGGGAATGAGCCCCAATAGTGACCGCCTATAGTAGCCCCAATAGTAATAGTGATCTCCATAGTGGCCCCAGTAGTAACAGTGTTCCCTATAGTGGCACCAGTGCTAACAGTGGCCCCTATAGTGGCCTGAGTAGTAATAATGACCACCATAGTAGTCCCAAGAATGCTGCCCAGCAAGAGGCTAATAACAACCCTCCCAATGGATCAGGAGTAGGTCATCTGGCATCATGAGGCACAGGTTTTATTGCAGAAGGTATATCTGGATACAGAATGTTATCTTTCTGTTTACTGGAGAAACCTTTGGTATATGTCATGCAGAAGTAACAGTCAGTATGGTGGTCTCTTCGTTCTCGCCATACCATCGGAATGGTAAATGGCATCCTACTCTTGCCTTTCAGCCACTGAGTGAGATGAGTGTTACATGACACACCGATGATGTGCGGTGCCACTTCTTATCTTGATCACCGAGCTTTATTCCCAAATACTTGTGATAGGCACAATTTACCAAGCATTTTATCTTCCTCCACTGTGTCTTTGTTGTGAACTGTCCGCAGAATAGCAGAAATTGTCTGGGTTGCTCAGACATCCGCAACGCTCAGCCATATTGTTATTACATTTTGAAAAATAGTCCCAGTCTAACCAATGACCTGTAAAACACAATTCATTAATTGCAACTTACTGGTGGATGATCGGTAGGGTTTCCACCACATAGAAACATACCCTATATGTTACATAAACCTACCCCTATATAATTCAGGCAGTGTGCAGTGTGTAACAGTGATTGCTTTTTATTAAGCAAGGTTAATGGCAAGCATACTGGATTAATTGCATAGGCATATTTCCAAAAAATAAAGTACAACATCAATTGGATTACATTGTGTTGCACAGTGTTATTATCAATTGTAACAATTATAATGTGTGTTGTTACTACTACTGTATGATTATTGCTACTGCTGTACTATTACAACTACTGTACTACTACTACTATTGCTGTGCAACTGCTAATACTATTTTGCTACTACTACAACTACTGTTATACCACTACTACTGTATAAAAATAAAGATTATTGTTATTATTATTACTACTGTACTACTACTATTATTGCTGTACTACTGCTATTGTACTACTACTACTGTTGTACTACTTCTTCTGTACTATTACTACTACTATTACTGCTGTAATGCTACTACTGCTGCTGTACTACTACTTTTGTTGCTGCTACTACTACTATACTACTACTAATGTACTGATATAATACTACTACTGTTGAACTGTTTCTACTATTGTTGTTCCCACTATTACTACTGTTGCTCCTGCTGCTACTACTACTACTGTACTGTTACTACTACTACTGATGTAATACTACTACTGTTGAACTGTTTCTACTATTGTTGTTCCTACTACTACTACTGTTGCTGCTGCTGCTACTACTGCTACCATACTACTACTACTACTATTAGTAGTACTGCTGTGCTACAACTATTACTATTGTGCTACTGCTGTACTACTACCACTACCACTGTACTACTATTACTGCTGCACTACTACTGCTATTATTAATACTACTACTACTACTACGGTGCTACTGTTGTAGTACTGTGACTACTACTGCTTTACTACTAATGCTACAACTACTACACTAGAACTACTGCATCTACTACTACTGGTGATACTACTATATTACTACTACTGCTTTACTAATACTATTACTTCTACTACTCCTGAGGTACTATTACTACTGCTTTGCTACTGCTAGTGATGTACTATGGTGACAACTACTGCTGCTACTACTATTACTACTACTGTACTAGAACTACTGCAGCTACTACTACTATTAATACTACTGCTTTACTGCTATTATTACTTCTACTACCACACCTGATGTACTACTACTACTACTGCTGCTGCTACTACTACTACCACTACTGCTGTACTACCACTTCTGCTAAAAAGTTATACTCACCTGCTGTGCCACTCCTCCCAGCCTCTGCCTCCCTCACAGCAGTCCTGCTCTCTTCCAGGTAGAACACTAATGTGATCATTGAAGCCAGTTTCTGGCTGTAGCAATCATGTGTGCATGTCCACCAGGAACTCAGTGCGTGAGCAGTGCAAGCAGCACAAACTATAGAGGCCGGGAGCAAGAGGAGTGGTACAGCTGGTGAGTATTACTTTTTTTTTATATTTCACTAAAAATGTCCTCCCTTTCACAGGCCTCAGGACTACTGAATTATCAATAGGGGTAATTTGGGCGGCCCTTGGCATTATCACTCAATGTTGACCAGTAAGGGGTATTATTATTGAATGGGGGCCTATGAGGTGAATTATCACAGAGTTGAGGCCTATATGATGCACTATTACTGAAAGGGGCATTGCTATGAAGTGGGGGCCTATATGGAGGCCTATATGGAGTATTGATACTGAACGGAGGCCTATACGGAGTATTATTACTGAGTGGGGGCACTTTTACTGTGCGTGGGACATAAACAGTGAAAGAAAATGATGAGACAGGCAGCAAGCTTGTTAGGTGCAAAAAAGTTGAATTTTTTGCCTCCATAAGAGAGCAGTATAATTACCGCATCTTCTCACAAATGGCGACGTTTTGACCTCAACATTCGGTCTTTGTCAAGCTTGACAAAGACCGAATGTTGAGGTCGAAACGTCGCCATTTGTGAGAAGATGCGGTAATTATACTGCTCTCCTATGGAGGCATAAAAATCAACTTTTTTGCACCTAACAAGCTTGCTGCCTGTCTCATCATTTTCTTTCACTGTGTCTGTTTGGGATTTTGGATCTGGTCCCGGAACAGGCGTGCAAATCTATGCTTTTTGAAGGAAGATTGTACATGGTAGACCCAGAGGCTGTGATTTGATCTTTGGTTGCTATGGCCATGGCCCGTAGTCTCATTGTGGAAGTGCCAATGGGGAGAAGAATGAAGTCATCTCCCTCTTCAAACTCTCTAGATACCACTGTCTGCATTGATAGCAGAATCTGAAGAGTTTCATTACTGGGATTGGAGCTGAGCTCAATCACAGTGGTTGCAGCGGGACCACGGCTATAAGCTACAGCCACGGGCTTACTTTGATTACTAGGGGCTCAGTTTCTGAGCCCCCTGGTAATCTACGCCGTACATTTATGGCGCAATGTGGGAACTAATGGCTGGCTGCGCCGTACATGTATGGTGTGCGTTGGGAAGAGGTTAACAAAACTAAATAATATTAATATTGTGCATAAATTAGTAAAGGGGCTTATGAGATTTAAAAAAGCTGCCTAAGCCTTTATTCACATTGTCAAGTAAGTGTCTGATTATCCGACATAGGTCTGGCACTTCAATCTGCAGCAGAACTCTGAGCCTGAGTCTTAGGCCAGCCTCACATGAGTGCATGTGATTTCAATGGGTTCGTTCACATGCACATTTTTTTTCCCCTGCGCATTTCGGTCGATCTAAATAACCCGCAGCATCCTCTCTTTTCCTGTGCATTTATTCACCAAAAGTCACCATAGAAGTCAATGGGGATGTGCAAATGCATGCAAAATATGCAAAGAAATGCGTGAAACATGCATAATTGCGCAGGAAAAAGAACACATCTGTCACTCATTAGCCATTTCATGGTTGGAAGCATAGGGGGTTTTTTTTGTGTACGCAGATGCCTTGTGCATGCAATGAAAAATACAGTGAAATATGCTGATACTCACACAAAAGAGTAAGGTTCATCCATCAAGTATGCAGCGCTCATGCGCGCAAATATGCATATGCTCATGTGAAGCCAGCCTTAGAGTTCTACTACAGATTTGCTTGGGTATTAGTCCAAGTCAATGGCGTAAATCTGCATGCAGCGCCTGGCACATTTTATGTGCAGAAACCACAGCAAAACTTGATGTATCTATTTTTCTTTATTAGGGCTCAGTCACACGGGCGTTTTTTCGTGCAATTTTTTTGTGCGCAAAACTGATGTGCACAAAAAAATCACGGGACTGAAGCCAGCTTCATGACTGAAAAAAACGCTGCTAGCAGCGTTTATCAACCCAAAGGGCTCGGGCACACAGGCGCTGCCCACTATCCTCTGCCACAACTGTGCCACAGCTGTGGCAGAGGAGAACGATGTTCACCCATTGAATTCAATGGAGCCGGCAATACAGCCGCCTCCATTGAAAGCAATGGGCTTCCGGCAAGCGCCGTATTAATTTTAGGGGAAGGGCTTCAAATATAAGCCCTTCCCTGAAAACCATCCAAAAAAAGTGTTAAAAATAAAAAAAATATATATACTCACCTTTTTGCAGCTGCCGGAGATCAGTCGCGTCCAGCCAGCTCTTCTCCTGAACTTTTTTCTGTAGTATTCAGCATGCGGGGATTTAAAATCCCCGCCTGCTGAATGGGCTGCCAGTGATTGGTTACAGCCCTCAGCCAATCAGAGGCAGCACTCACTCACCCATTTATGAATTCATGAATATTTTTTTTATTTTTTACACTTTTTTTGGATGCTTTTCAGGAAAGGGCTTATATTTGAAGCCCTTCCCACAAAATTAATACAGCGCTTCCGGCAGCCCATTGCTTTCAATAGAGCCGGCTGTATTGCCGGCTCCATTGAATTCAATGAGAGAACATCGTTCTCTGCCACAGCTGTTACAGCTGTGGCAGAGGAGAACGATCTTTAGTATATGTTCTCAATGGGGTTGGCGCTGCTGCCTCCGGCCCATTGAGCACATATACAAGAATAATGATTTGCGCAGAACACAGTTACCTGCGGAATCGTTGTGTCATATAATTTTCGGCACATCCGAAAAAAAGCGGACATGTGACCGATCCCATTGCAAAGCATTGGGTATACATAGACACAGATCGCAAGCGCATCTGCAAATCGGTCAAAAAAACGCCCGTGTGACTGAGCTCTTGTGTGGATTTCACAATGAACATGGCACGACATCGATTTACATAGTGTAGAATCCATGCATGAGTGCAAAATGCCAACAAAAGAAATGCCAATTAAAAACAGAAATCATCCAAAAATAGAAGTGATTTCTCTGGTATTTTTTAGTGACTGCATCTGAAGTTGGCCCAAGCACAGAAAATAGAATGAAATAGCAAACTGTCCAGTACTCACCCATTAAATGTCCCATAAGCTCCTGCATTGGTCAAATGCCATTTAGCATTTAAAGTGAACACTGTAGCCAATCTCACTCTTCAGGGGTCATGTGTGGTACATGTCAGTATCATCTCCGAAGCCAATCATTGATTGCAGTGGACATGTGAATGATGAACAGTGCAAAACTGCTGCAGGGGGTTGTTGGACTGGAGAGTCAGGGAGTGAAGCTGCCTTTCCAGTCTGAATGGGCTGGGATAGTGGCACATTCAACAAGTGAGTATTTACCTCAATGATATTGTACCATGTATGGCATGTAACCACTGAGGTGAGTGATTTGCTGCATTCATGTGAATGATGTGTAACGGAGTATTGCTTTTGTATTGTAGCAATTCCTTTAAAAAGTTGTATGTTCCAATTGGCAAAATGCAGCAAAAGTGATCCCCAGCCAACTGTTGTAGAAGATGACAGTATGTGCAGCTCTACTACTGAGTGTTACAGAGAGTCCAAGTGAAGAGTCTAGTTTATGGTTGAAGACACAGAGGAATATTCGGCTTAGTCTCTATCAGTCCCCTAAGCCTGCCTGCCGACTTTGCTCAAACCTGCTGTTGGTGCAGAACTACATCATCTTGTTAATAAGTTATCCAGCTTGTGTAGTCACAGTGAGGGTCTCCTGGTGTCACAATTGATGCAATAGAGAATTCGTTCAGAACTAGGTCTGCTCTGAATGACTACTGATACTGCTATACAGAGTCCCAGTTCCTGTTATACACAAAGCGGACCCTGCACCACCGGCAGAGAGAGTTCTTGACAATTCTACTTGTGGGGTAAGCACCCTGAATCAGGTCCCATGTTGGCTCATAGACCAACCTGCTTCAGATGAACAGTACTCGACTGCTGCAGTCACTTCTGGGACTGAAGCAGCTGCACTGGAGTGATGAAACATTTAACAGATGAGTCCTGGATAGTTGGCTATTTTATCCCATTCCCTGCTTCTTCTGTGCTGATTCCCCTCTGACCTGCCTATTCCATGTCCCGTTTTAGGCTGCCAAGATGAAATCTTTAGGCTACCAAATCCTTACAGTGCATTGGTAGCATTAGGCTATCATTGCACTATACCTTCTCCCTGATTAGTCAGCACTGCTCATATGACCAGCACTGACCAATGAGAGAGCAGTGCACAGTGTGCATTAGATAGTTAAAAAATTACAGTGGCCCTTTTGGATGTGTCACAACAGGATCCCTAACCAGCAGATCGGAGGGACATCAGCAGAGAAGAATTACGGTGGGTAATACACTCTATCCCGTTCGGACCCCAGAGAGAATTTAGTCCCAAACTGCAATCCCTTTAGTGATACTCCTGTCTCTCTCTCTCCCAGGGGATGGAGAAGCGTGAATTTATGTTCATGTTATCACCCGGTCAGTCAAACAGCATATTTTATCTGTAACATGTTTTTTTTTCCCAGAAAAGGAGTGGAAAAAATGAGGACTTGCTCATCTAATCATTCCTCTATGCCATTTAACCCTGCAGATGCTGCAGTCATTGCTGGCCATGACATCTAAGCGTTTTAAATGCCTTTTAAAAATCTAAAAAGGCTTTAAATACTGAAAAAATAAACAAAAAAACCCCTACACTTAATTAATTTAGAAACAACCATAATAACTCATAGGCCTCGGTCACACGGGCGTTTTTTGCCGTGATTTGCGGATCGCATGACGGATGCGCATCCGCAAATCGCGTGACCGGGGCTGAAAAATCGCCCGAAAAATCTGCTCCTAGCCGCGTTTCCTTTGAAACGGGCCCGTGCAGGGGAGCGCTGTCCAGCGCATTGAATTCTATGGAGCCGGCAATACAGCCGGCTCCATTGAAAGCAATGGGCTGCGGGCGATCTCAGGATGAATTTTCGAGAAGGGCTTAAAAATATAAGCCCTTCCCTGAAAACCATCCAAAAATGTGTAAAAAGTAAAAAAATATATATACTCACCTTGTCCCCGCAGACGGAGTTCAGCCGCGGCCGGCCGGCAGTTCTCCTGAACTGCTCTGAGTAGTATTCAGCAGGCGGGGATTTAAAATCCCCGCCTGCTGAATGTGCTGCCTCTGATTGGTCACAGCCCTCACCAATCAGAGGCAGCTCTCACTCACCCATTCATGAATTCATGAATGGGTGAGTGAGTGCTGCCTCTGATTGATCCCTGCGCTGAGCCAATTAGGGGCAGCTCTCAGCTATTGAATGACAGCTGAGAGCAGCCCCATTGAGCGCATATAGAGAAGACCAGGAATCGCAGATAGGCGCGATCTGCGATTTCTGTTCTATAATTAATCGGACAAGCGCATAAAAAGCGCTCATGTGTCCGATACCATTGCAAAGCAATGGTTCTATAAAATCGACGATCGCATGCGCAAATCGCGCAAAAAAATCACCTGTGTGGTTATTTATCCAGCACGGTAAATTCCATTAAAAAAGATAAAATAACTTTTTAAAAATGCCAAAATAGCAGTTTCCTGGTCATCTCACTTCAACAAAACAGGAATAAAAAATAACCAAAGAGTCATATATACTTTAAAATGGTACCATTAGGAACTGAACTTGTCCCCTAAAAACCAAACTCTCATACAGCTCTGTCGACTGAAAAAAAAAAATTCACTGGTCTTGGAATGTGGCGCCACACAAAGTCTTTTTGTTACAAAAAGAGTGTTTATATTGTACAAAAGTGGTAAGACAGCATAAAAACTCTAATAAAGACCCCAACAATAAAATGGGGAACCTGGTAAAGTGTGCAATTCCCCTACAGTACCTCCAAAAAGAAAAGTTCTCCAGAGACGGTCTTTGTAACCAGTCTTCAGTCCGGCTAATTGATGGAGGTTAGGAATAAGTGGTCCAGACTTTTACCTTACTCCTTCATAGGGTATTTGAAGTCTATTAAGCTTATTTCTGACAATTAGTGCATATTGCTCATAAATGGATTTACACTTTAATAATCATTTCAGTAATATCCACATTATTTTCCATCATGTTTCAAAGAACTTAATAGTTCTCTGTAGCTTTCAGAAGAAAAAAGAAAAAAATGGTATTTATAACCTACCATTAAGTGCTCAGTGTACATTGGGTAATTATAACCTGGAACTCAAGCCTTTCAGGTTAGTTGGCAAAGCTATTGTACTGTTAACTATAATTCTAAGCACATTAGTGAAAGCAGCAATTAATTTGAAGATTGTAAGTGTATAAAATAATATACACGTGATGCATTACAAAACCGAGCAGCTGGAGCCATTGTCTGATGGGCAGGAGAAAAACAAATGTGAACAATAAAGTAAAGAACAGTCGAAAGAAAACAACAAACAAGAACATGTATAATGTGAACAATGTGCACAGTGCTGCCCAGCCACCTGTAAATACAAAAGGTCACATACTAATGGAAATGGATGGATCACAAACATATACTGATGAATATCCGAGAAGGCATGTGGATGCTTAAAGAGAGACTGAAACCATTAGCCTGTAAAGTATACAATGAAGGGTAGACATGATATTATGTAAGCGGGAGAGAAACACAGAGGACTGGTTAAAAGAGAAGACTTGTGTAAAACTTCGAAATTTACTTTATTTGCAAATAATGCATACTGTACATGGACTCACATTGTCCGTGTATTATATGTATTGCAGTTCAATTGTGATACTATATGAGCAGCAGACCACATATATTACCGATAATAGCAGTTTTTGTCTGTGGATCCAGGATGTTAGAGCTGTTACAATTGGCTATTTGCTGCCATAGCTCTCAAATGTAAAAGGAGCAGTGTCTCTAGCAAGTTGTAGAGGTTCAGGTTTCTTTCCAAGATGTCAATATGCATCATGGTTACACGAACATTAGAGATAGATAGATAATATACAAAAATATAAACAGGTCAGCACTGCAAAATTGCAGTGAAAGAGATGGATCTGTATTCACCCCTTTGTACATAAAATATGAACCTTTTGGCGATGGAAGGAAGTGAGAATGTAAGGAAAGAGGGGAGGCAAGTAAGAAAGAGGGAGGGAGGAAGGAAGGAAGAAAGGAAGGCAGCCAAGAAAGAGAGAGAGAGGAAAGCAGGAAGAATTAGAAAGGAAGGCAAGAAAGAGAAAGATGAAGGAAATAAAGAAAGCAAAAAGGATGAAGAGTAAGGAAGAAAGGAAGGCGAGAAAGATAAGCAAAAGAAGGCAAGAAAGAAAGAAAAAAAAATTCTGAATAAATAGAGGCAAGCAGGAACAAAAGATTTAAGGAAAGCATGGAAGAGAGGAAGAAAGGAAGCTAGGCAAGAAAGGAAAATAAAGGAATTAACAGAAAGAAAGAAGAAAGGGAAGAAGGAAAGGATGGAAGGAAGGAAATAGAGAAAGAAAGAAAAGGAACAAAGGCAAGACAGAAAGGAAGACAAGAAAGGGAGAGCGAGGAAGGAAGGCAAGAAAGATAGAGAGGAAGGAAAGAGGGAAGGCAAGCAAGAGAGAGAAATGGGAAGTGGGGAAGGAAAGACTATATGACTGTTAAATCTATTGAAATATTAATAATATTACCCATTAAGGACCAGCCTGTTTTGTACCTAAGGGACCAGACATTTTTAAGGATTTTACTCATGTGGTGGTTTTACTGTCCTATTTATTTTCCTTTGGCTACCAAAATAATTTTTTTCTGTTTGTTTTTGCATGACATATAGGGCTATTTCTTATATACATTTTTCACTGACTCCCCCCCCCCCCCCATTTTTTAGGGGTTTTATTTTTTTGGGGGGGAGGGGGGGATTAAAAAGAAAAAAAAAGGTTTTTTTTAACATTTATATTTGTTTTTTATTAGAATATTTACGCTAAAATAAAGTTTGGGTTTCTCATTTTGTTTTGGGACGTGTTCATATATAATATGTGTGGTTTTGGATTACAGGACGCATATAGGGACAGTTTGGGTTGGCATTGGGTCATTTTCTTTTTTATCTATAGATTTTTTTATTTTATTCTGTTCTTTTATTCTTTTACTTATTCCTTTAGCTTTTTTTTTTACCATCTATGACCCCCATGATGTCATACAAGACCCCTGGGGGTCAATCACATGGTCTTTTTTTTTTATAACACACTTTTCTACCTTAGCTGGGACATCCATAGGAGCCTCAGTTACAGGGCAAAACATCCCCCTGTAGTGACAATAGTCACTATCAGAGCTTATCAGGGTCTGATAGAACCCTGCAACTCTGCTGTAGCATCGGGTCCCAGGGGTCACGTGATCGCCAGGTTGCATAGTGGAAGAAACACTTCCACTTTCAAGTATATAACACTCATTGAGCGCTATATACCCAGGAAAGGAGATGGTATAAATGGTTAAATAAAGCCCAGGACCAAGCACTGTAAATTTACAGCACTTGGTCCTAAAGGGGTTAAACACAATTACCAATTAATAAAATCGACCTAGATGTTGAACACAGAATATATGTTTGAATTGCTGTGCTTTCTCTAAGCCATTAGTTTTCTATAGACTATATATTAAATCTGAACCACAT
Source organism: Eleutherodactylus coqui (assembly GCF_035609145.1). Lineage (NCBI taxonomy): Eukaryota > Metazoa > Chordata > Amphibia > Anura > Eleutherodactylidae > Eleutherodactylus > Eleutherodactylus coqui. The sequence goes on along the minus strand of NC_089841.1, from coordinate 63,974,367 downwards.
GAATTTTTGAACAAAACTAGAACTTGCATGTTCTCACTGACCTTGGACAGATGCCCATCCCCTCAGGTCCAGCACTGAACAAAGTGATAAAATTCTTTGTAGACCAAATCTCCAGAGTGCGAGCAGATAACACGGTAATTATCTGATCTAGAAAATATTGCTTTAACTTAAATATGGGCTATTTTATTGTGTTACTTTAATTACATTGTGTCATGTCATTTTACAGTGTAAAACGATACAGTGTAACACAAAGTGACATATAATAAAGATGATGAATTGCCTCTAGTACAAAGACCTGCCTTGTAACAATGCACCATTTCTAGTGTTGCATTTTTTGTAAACTATCTTAGTCATGGATAGGCTAATAAGTGGTAAGCAGCAAGGAAATGCACACAAATAAAAAACTAGTATGTAAGGAACAAATACAGATGCTGCAGATGAGAGGATAAGCCAATTAAGTAAAGAAAAAAATCCCAAACAGAATATTCAACCATGTAGAAGTGTTTGATAGATTTACTATTGTGGAGGACTCTGCTTAGTAAAATGTTATATACATACACAAATATTACTGGGGAGGGAGAGGGAGAGAGAGAGGGAGAGAGAGAGAGAGAGAGGGAGAGAGAGAGAGAGAGAGAGGGAGAGAGAGAGGGGGGGGGAGAGAGAGAGAGAGAGAGATATATCTATATATAGATATATAATCATTATAAGGGACATCTAGTCTCCTATTCACAATCACTTTCTCATTAAAAATCATGCAACTTCATAACAGAATAAATTCATTAGAAAATGAATCAATCAAAACTCAAAACAGAATCAGCACTAAACTATTGATAATAGTTTGAAATGTACTTTAAAAATTTGATTACACAGCACTCGATCTATGGAAAGGTAATCAACAAACAAAATAAAAAAAAAATACTCTTAGGATATGTTCACACAGTGGAATCCAATAATTCTGCCACTTTGCATGAAGCACAGGCATGGCCCTGCACTAGGAGTACTGAGTGCTGTCTGTTATGTAATGCCTATGACTATCCACTCATGAGATACAATGTAGGTAACTCCTTCTAACTTCTGTTAGACTGATCTGGATTAACAGGCTGCTGATGCCTGTGATCATGAAACAGGTGGTGGTATGTGTGATAGCGCATCGATAATAGATGGCGGTAGAGGCAGCACACATTTCTTATAAGTAACTAACATTACCTAACGAGTACTAGGTAATTGGTTTCGCTCCTAGGAGGGCACTTGTACTTTAACGTTACATGAAAACCTCACAGAGTTACATGACACACTGCAGGTACATCGCCTTTACACTTTTTCTTAAATCAGACCACTGCAAATCACCCGCGAAGTATATTTACTTCAACTGCCGCTCCGCTACCTGTAGCCCAGACCTTTTTCACCCCATAGAGGTGGATCTCTACTCCCAAGATGCATGAGATCATAGACGTTAATTTAGGGAGGGTCTAAAGCATCAGGTGACTTATTGCGCTCTCACATCCACTACATAGTATTAATAATGCAACTCAAACTTTCACATAGATTCATGGAACAAATCCTAGTATAATTCATACAGTTCATTAATAAAGAAACAATCCTCTGCACTATGCAGATTTTGCAATTAGTTTGCTTAAGTCTTACTAGTTTCTGACCACAAGTCCTTAGAAATCTGGATAAGCATTCCAGCATCCTGTCACAGCTAAAGGTAAAGCGCTGGCTCTCTTTTTCTTGTAGACCTTTACACTTCCAGGCCGGTCCTCTGTAGCTCCAGACAACCACTAGTCTTTGGCAGCCAGTTATCAAGGCCCTTTTGGTCCACCTGGCTGCTCCCTAGATGACTTTTCTCTCTGGACCCTGGTGTCCACTTGGGTGGTCCAACAAGAGCAACTCTGCAGTCCCTCTCTTGCAGTCTTTCTGCCACCTGCAGATTTTTGTCCATCGTGTCCATACCAGTCTGACACCTCCCCAGCAGTGACAGTCCCTTCTGCAGACCAATGCACCAAGCTCTCCAGCAACAGCTCTGCTCTCTAGTCCAGTCTCAGTTCTTCTCTTTCTACTTTAGCATGCTGGTTTCTCTGGCTGACTCTCACAACTCCTGCTGCATTGCTCGCTGCTCTGTGCTGTGGCACAGCTTATAACCCCTTATAAAGGTGCCTGCCCAGCACCTAGAAAGTTCAGGCATATTCTCAGTATTTGGGGCAAGGCTAAACATTCCATTTACTGTATCAGAGTAGAGCTTAAGTCCATTTAACACATAACCATTAGAGATGAGCGAGCACCAAAATGCTCGGGTGCTCGTTACTCGGGACGAATTTATCGCGATGCTCGAGGGTTCGTTTCGAGTAACGAACCCCATTGAAGTCAATGGGCGACCCGAGCATTTTTGTATTTCGCCGATGCTCGCTAAGGTTTTCATGTGTGAAAATCTAGGCAATTCAAGAAAGTGATGGGAACGACACAGCAACGTATAGGGCAGGTGAGGGGCTACATGTTGGGCTGCATCTCAAGTTCACAGGTCCCACTATTAAGCCACAATACCGGCAAGAGTGGGCCCCCCCCCCCCTTCCCAACAACTTTTACTTCTGAAAAGCCCTCATTAGCATGGCATAACTTAGCTAAGCACCACACTAGCTACAACAAAGCACAATCACTGCCTGCATGACACTCTGCTGCCACTTCTCCTGGGTTACATGCTGCCCAACCCCCCTCCCCCCTGCACGACACAGTGTCCACAGCGCACACCAAACTGTCCCTGCGCAGCCTTCACTGCCCTCATGCCACACCACCCTCATGTCTATTTATAAGTGCATCTGCCATGAGGAGGAACTGCAGGCACACACTGCAGAGGGTTGGCACGGCTAGGCAGCGACCCTCTTTAAAAGTGGTGGGGCGATAGCCCACAATGCTGTACAGAAGCAATGAGAAATCCAATCCTGTGCCACCTCCATCAGGAGCTGCACACGTGGGCATAGCAATGGGGAACCTATGTGCCACACACTATTCATTCTGTCAAGGTGTCTGTATGCCCCAGTCAGACTGGTAATATGTACCTTAACAGTAACCGCGTTGGTGGTAATGTGGTGGTGACTGCAGACCTAGTAGCACGGTTGTATTTTGTTGGTTTTCGGAATGTGGCCAGGATTAAGTGGGCCGTGGCGGGGGGATGGTGGGGGAGCTCTCTTGTTGTGTCGGTAAAGGTGAAATTCGTGGACTGCCACCAGACGAACCAATGCAAAGGCATTTGCCAAGAATGTTTTCATTGTTGGAGGAGGAGGGGGATGTTTTTGAGGCACTACGTGTCCTCTCCACGTGTCCGTGGTTATATGCACCTTAACAGTAACCGCGTTGGTGGGAAATGGCCTCGCCGCCATCATGTCTTTGGGAAGCCTCTGTTTCCACACCCCAGAGACATACCATTAGCAGCGGTATAGGCAGAGCCCAGAATTCATAACATTTCAGCCGTAGCATTAGGACAGGCCCCACTAACATATCACTAGCAGCATTATAGGGGGAGCACAGTATTAGTTCCATTTCAGTAATAGTAGCACTCAAGACAGGCCCCAGTAACAATTCCGAAGCAGCAGTATAGGAGGAGCATAGTCTAAGTTCCATTTAAGTAATAGTAGCAGCCTACACAGGCCCCAGGAACAATTCCGAAGCAGCAGTATAGTGGGAGCGCAGTCTTAGTTCCATTTCAGTAGCTGCAGTATAGCCAAGGCCCAAGTTACATTTATGCACCTAAAGTGTAGGCCAACCCCACACACCTTTCTGTACCATGAGTGCAGGCGAAGAACATAGAAATTGCTATGCTTACACTGTAGGTGAGGGCCCAAAAAAATTGGTGTACCAACAGTACTAATGTACCTCAGTAAAAATTGGCCATGCCCAACCAAGATGGCAGGTGAAACCCATTAATCGCTTTGGTTAATGTGGCTTAAGTGGTAACTAGGCCTGGAGGCAGCCCAGTTTAACGAAAAATTGGTTCAAGTTAAAGTTCCAACGCTTTTAAGAGCATTGAAACGTATAAAAATTTTTTAGAAAAATTATATGAGTGAGCCTTGTGGCCCTAAGAAAAATTGCCCGTTCAGCGTGATTATGTGAGGTTTCAGGAGGAGGAGCAGGAGGAGGAGGAGGAATATTATACACAGATTGATGAAGCAGAAATGTCCCCGTTTTGGATGGTGAGAGAGAACTATGCTTCCATCCGCGGGTGCAGCCTACGTATTGCTTAGGTATCGCTGCTGTCCGCTGGTGGAGAAGAGAAGTCTGGGGAAATCCAGGCTTTGTTCATCTTGATGAGTGTTAGCCTGTCGGCACTGTCGGTTAACAGGCGGGTACACTTATCTGTGATGATTCCCCCAGCCGCACTAAATACCCTCTCCGACAAGACGCTAGCCGCAGGAGAAGCAAGCACCTCCAGGGCATACAGCGCTAGTTCAGGCCACGTGTCCAGCTTCGACACCCAGTAGTTGTAGGTGGCAGAGGCGTAGGAGGACGGTCGTGCGATCGGCTACGTACTCCCTCACCATCCTTTTACAGTGCTCCCGCCGACTCAGCCTTGACTGGGGAGCGGTGACACAGTCTTGCTGGGGAGCCATAAAGCTGTCCAGGCCCTTAAAGACTGTTGCACTGCCTGGGCTGTACATGCTGCTCGATCTCCGCACCTCCCCTGCTACCTGGCCCTCGGAACTGCGCCTTCTGCCACTAGCGCTGTCGGATGGGAATTTTACCATCAGCTTGTCCGCCAGGGTCCTGTGGTATAGCAACACTCTCGAACCCCTTTCCTCTTCGGGAATGAGAGTGGGAAGGTTCTCCTTATAGCGTGGGTCGAGCAGTGTGTACACCCAGTAATCCGTAGTGGCCAGAATGCGTGTAACGCGAGGGTCACGAGAAAGGCATCCTAACATGAAGTCAGCCATGTGTGCCAGGGTACCTGTACGCAAGACATGGCTGTCCGCACTAGGAAGATCACTTTCAGGATCCTCCTCCTCCTCCTCCTCAGGCCATACATGCTGAAAGGATGACAGGCAAGCAGCATGGGTACCGTCAGCAGTGGGCCAAGCTGTCTCTTGCCCCTCCTCCTCATCCTCCTCATGCTCCTCCTCCTCCTCCTGAACGCGCTGAGATATAGACAGGAGGGTGCTCTGACTATCCAGCGACATACTGTCTTCCCCCGGCTCTGTTTCCGAGCGCAAAGCGGCTGCCTTTATGGTTTGCAGGGAACTTCTCAAGATGCATAGCAGAGGAATGGTGACGCTAATGATTGCAGCATCGCCGCTCACCACCTGGGTAGACTGCTCAAAGTTTCGAAGGACCTGGCAGATGTCTGCCAACCAGGCCCACTCTTCTGAAAAGAATTGAGGAGGCTGACTCCCACTGCGCCGCCCATGTTGGAGTTGGTATTCTACTATAGCTCTGCGCTGCTCATAGAGCCTAGCCAACATGTGGAGCGTAGAGTTCCACTGTGTAGGCACGTCGCACAGCAGTCGGTGCACTGGCAGATTAAACCGATGTTGCAGGGTGCGCATGGTGGCAGCGTCCGTGTGGGACTTGCGGAAATGTGCGCAGAGCCGGCGCACCTTTACGAGCAGGTCTGACAAGCGTGGGTAGCTTTTCAGAAAGCGCTGAACCACCAAATTAAAGACGTGGGCCAGGCATGGCACGTGCGTGAGGCTGCCGAGCTGCAGAGCCGCCACCAGGTTACGGCCGTTGTCACACACGACCATGCCCGGTTGGAGGCTCAGCGGCGCAAGCCAACGGTCGGTCTGCTCTGTCAGACCCTGCAGCAGTTCGTGGGCCGTGTGCCTCCTATCTCCTAAGCTGAGTAGTTTCAGCACGGCCTGCTGACGCTTGCCCACCGCTGTGCTGCCACGCCGCGTGACACCGACTGCTGGCGACATCCTGCTGCTGCTGACACATCTAGATTGCGAGACAGAGGTTGAGGAGGAGGAGGAGGAGGGTGGTTTAGTGGAGGAAGCATACACCGCCGAACATACCACCACCGAGCTGGGGCCCGCAATTCTGGGGGTGGGTAGGACGTGAGCGGTCCCAGGCTCTGACTCTGTCCCAGCCTCCACTAAATTCACCCAATGTGCCGTCAGGGAGATGTAGTGGCCCTGCCCGCCTGTGCTTGTCCACGTGTCCGTAGTTAAGTGGACCTTGCCACTAACCGCATTGGTGAGGGCGCGTACAATGTTGCGGGAGACGTGGTCGTGCAGGGCTGGGACGGCACATCGGGAAAAGTAGTGGCGACTGGGAACTGAGTAGCGCGGGGCCGCCGCCACCATCATAGCTTTGAAAGCCTCCGTTTCCACAACCGTATACGGCAGCATCTCAAGGCTGATAAATTTGGCTATGTGGACGGTTAACGATTGAGCGTGCGGGTGCGTGGCGGCGTACTTGCGCTTGCGCTCAAACACTTGCGCTAGCGACGGCTGGACTGTGCGGTGCGAGACATTGGTGGATGGGGCCGAGGACAGCGGAGGTGAGGGTGTGGGTGCAGGCCAGGAGACGGTAGTGCCTGTGTCCTGAGAGGGGGGTTGGATCTCAGTGGCAGGTTGGGGCACAGGGGGAGAGGCAGCGGTGCAAACCGGAGGCGGTGAACGGCCTTCGTCCCACCTTGTGGGGTGCTTGGCCATCATATGTCTGCGCATGCTGGTGGTGGTGAGGCTGTTGGTGGTGGCTCCCCGGCTGATCTTGGCACGACAAAGGTTGCACACCACTGTTCGTCGGTCGTCAGGCGTCTCTGTGAAAAACTGCCAGACCTTAGAGCACCTCGGCCTCTGCAGGGTGGCATGGCGCGAGGGTGCGCTTTGGGAAACAGTTGGTGGATTATTCGGTCTGGCCCTGCCTCCACCCCTGGCCACCGCACTGCCTCTTGCAACCTGCCCTGCTGCTGCCCTTGCCTGCCCCTCTGAAGACCTGTCCTGAGTAGGCGTTGCACACCAGGTGGGGTCAGTCACCTCATCGTCCTGCTGCTCTTCCTCCGAATCCTCTGTGCGCTCCTCCCTCGGACTTACTGCCCTTACTACTACCTCACTGCAAGACAACTGTGTCTCATCGTCATCGTCCTCCTCACCCACAGAAAGTTCTTGAGACAGTTGGCGGAAGTCCCCAGCCTCATCCCCCGGACCCCGGGAACTTTCCAATGGTTGTGCATCAGTGACGATAAACTCCTCTGGTGGGAGAGGAACCACTGCTGCCCAATCTGAGCAGGGGCCCGAGAACAGTTCCTGGGAGTCTTCCCGCTCCTGAGCATGTGTCATTGTAGTGAAGTGAGGAGGCTGGGAGGAAGGAGGAGCAGCAGACAGAGGATTCGGATTTGCAGCACTGGACGGCGCAGAACTCTGGGTGGATGATAGCTTGCTCGAAGCACTTTCTGCCATCCACGACAGGACCTGCTCACACTGCTCATTTTCTAATAAAGGTCTCCCACGTGGACCCATTAATTGGGCGATGAATGTGGGGACGCCAGAAACGTGCCTCTCTCCTAATCACGCAGCAGTCGGCTGCGACACATCTGGATCAGGAGCTCGGCCTGTGCCCACACCCTCACTTGGGCCTACGCGTCCTCGGCCGCGTCCACGTCCTCTAGGCCTACCCCTACCCCTCAGCATGCTGTATTACCAGTGATTTCCAAGCCAGGAAAGAAATTGGTGCAAGCCTGCAGCCAAAATAGAATTTTTTCCCTTGTTTTTCAAAGGACAAGCCACACTGCGTGTATTCAATGAATACTACTAAGTTTAATAACTGTGTTGTGGCCCTGCAAATGTGTCACAGAACTGCAGTGATGCAAAGTTATTCGCTACAGCAGATCAGGGATTTCCCATGCAGGAAAAAAATTGGCGCAAGCCTGCAGTAAAACGTAGCTGGCTGCGTCTGATTTTTTTTAACGTTCTGCACGCAGCACACACGTACCCAGAGCCCTGAGGTCTGTCAGAGGCAGGCGAAATAGAATTTTTTCCCTTGTTTTCCAAAGGAAAAGCCACACTGCGTCTATTCAATGAATAATGTATGTCTTCTGGCCCTGCCTACACAATTCTATCCCTGTAGTATTAATGCCGGGTGCAATGGTCTGCACAGCCGGTTTTGAGAAAAAAAAAAAAAATGCAACACTGCTAACAGCAGCCTGGACAGTACTGCACACGGATAGATGTGGCCCTAGAAAGGACCGTTGGGGTTCTTGAAGCCTACACTCACTGCTAACACTCTCCCTGCCTAACCACCACTTCTGTCCCTATTGCAGGGCACAATGCTATGCAGATCCAATTTTGAAAAAAAAAAATAAAATACAGTGCTAACACAGTACTGCACACTATTAGATGTGGCCCTGAGAAGGACCGTTGGGGTTCTTGAAGCCTACACTAACTCCTAACGCTCTCCCTACAGCAGCTCCAGCACGATAGCACTTTCCCTCAGCTAACTCACAAGGCATCTGAGCCGAGCCGCGGGAGGGGCCGATTTTTATACTCGGGTGACATCAGATCTCCCCAGCCACTCACAGCAGGGGGGTGGTATAGGGCTTGAACGTCACAGGGGGAAGTTGTAATGCCTTCCCTGTCTTTCAATTGGCCAGAAAAGCACGCTAACGTCTCAGAGAGGAAACTGAAAGTAACCAGAACATCGCGTGGTACTCGTTACGAGTACCGAGCATCCCGAACACGCTAATATTCGCCCGAGTACCAAGCTCGGACGAGTACGTTCGCTCATCTCTAATAACCATGTAAAATAATCAATCAAGAGGCTGAATGTCTTACAATTGGTTGACAGTCACAAGCACAATTAACGGCACATGACCGCTAGTCTGCTTCTTCTTCACATTCTGAAGAGCAGGCATTGGTGCTTCAGCACTGGACGAGGTGCCGCTAGTGGTTGAGTTTGTCATTTTTTCTTTCCTTTTTTTTTTTTTTTTCTTTATAAGCCTTAAGTCAATTTTTATTAAATCACAGAAAAACTTTTTAACAGTGCTTCACTTGCTTATGGTCTGTATGTGGTATCCACTAAATTTGAGCTGCAATATCAGACATAGCCATTATAAGGAATTTCTATTTAAAAAACAGATTATTTTTTCTAATCTTAAGCAACACTCATTCTATAGTACCATTGTAGGCTTCTGGGAAGCTATACCTGCCATAAGCCACTCTGCCTACACATTTTTTTTCATTGCATTGCACCAACAACTTTGTATATCAGTTTTTCCCCAAACACCAGTCCCCACAATTCCCCAAGAGATCAGGTTTTCAGGATTTTCATAGTATTGCACAGATGATAATTATTGTCAAACATTGCTGCAGGTGTCATCTCTTTAGGATACCCTCAAATCATGACATGTTGGGGGGTCATGAGGAAACACTATAAAATACAGTATATTTGCCCACGCCTCTATGGGTCCCTATGATTGCTATGCCTCTTGTCTTCACAGAATTTACCCCTAACTACTCATGGCTGTGGAGTATTAATATGCACATTGCCCAAGAATCTGTGTGAGAGTACAGTTCCAGAACACCAAATAGTCAACACAGATCATGACCAGTCCTTTTTAGCCAGGGGAACCATCTCTTTAAAGCCCATTCACTTTTAGGGCGCGGTCACACGAGCGTAGGCGAATTTACGTTCGCACGTGCGCAGCGTTTAATCTCCGGAAAGAACGTTTTTCGGCGATCATGACCAGAGCTAGAAAGCGTATTATCGTTTGTTCCTACTTTTCAAACGATCTTTTCGGCCATCGAATATACGTTGGCACGTATTTCGGTCGCGTATGTTCTGTTTTCTGTGGGTTGCCGTTTTTACGCGCCGTAAAATCGCCCGTGTGAACGAATACATTGGAAACCAACGCCTCAGATGGTCACGTTTATACGATTGGGCGCTCGTGTGAACGCACCCTTAGCCTGCAAGAGCAGCAATACATAGCAAAATTGTGTTACATCCAAACTGGATGCGCAGGGCAAACAAACACAATTAAGCACCACCGTGCGTAACTAACGTAACCAAACCAAAAGGGAAAATCTATCCCTAAACAAAACCACTTACCCAGGAGTGGCCACTATCTAATCTGCAGACCGATCGCTCTGATGAAGAGAGGACCTGCAAGTGAACCTGGGTCACTAAGAAGTCCCTACCTGGGAACACTGAGCAAAATAAGAAACAATGTTTAGAAATATATCAATTAATCATTATTAAGAGGTTTATGGAATCATGGAACATCTGATAAAAACAATGGATCGCTAAAGCGCTTTTGCTCATTTAAAAATATGAACTGTTTCCATGTAACAAATAACATGCAGTGATTCTTTTTCTATTATAAAATATTAACCATATGTGTTATTGTAGTGAGGCGAATGATAGCATTGACTGCTTTCTTGTCAGTTCTTATGGGGAGAGACTGACAGAAAGATTTAGTCTGGCTACTAGGCATATTAAGGGTTAAAATTCACAGTTTGGTTTTAATCAGTTAATTAAGGCTAAGGTTTTTTAAAGGTTTGTGAACAGAGTGCATGTAGAGATGAACAAGGCTCTTGATAGAGTTGAAACCGGTCCTTCTTTTCCTGTGACTATGCACATATTTTAAATAATAAAGCAGCAAGTTTGTCATACTAGTGCCTCCCCTTCTATGGAATTTATTTGCAAAATAAGAAACAGTAGCAAAGAGTAGCAACAAGGGTGCTTAACTTGACAGCAGTGCAAAGGAATAAACACGTGCTCCAGAAACAGGCTGTGCACCTCAGCAACCCCAGAAGGATACCAAATTGACCAGTACTGTAGTCAAGCCAAAGCCAGACTATAAAGGGCCGGACAACTAGAGTCAGATGAGAACTGACATCACTCACCTGACATCATGCCCCTTAGAACCAGAAAATGCAAAAAAAAAAAAAAACTGTTAAAACCTGGCCCTCAGAAACCCCAGGAGGATACTAAAGTGACCAGCGCTGTAGTCAAGCCAAAGCCAACCTATAAAGGGCTAGACAACTAGAACCAGGTGAGAACTGATATCACTCACCTGACACCACACCCCTTAGAACCAGAAAAGGCAAGGAAACAGATAAAACCTGGCCTGGCCTGAATGCAAGGGGATGATACCAGGACAGCTGGTACCTCTCCTTCCAGAAGGGGCCCCAGGGCCCTTTGGACTCAGACGACTCGGAATTTGTTTGTAATATTTTTCACCAGATGATCTGCATGAAAATTGATGTCCGGAACACATTCTCTCTTCTGGATCATGGCCGCGCCAATGTACAAGGTACTGCAACGAATTCCTGACCTGATGAGAGTCCATTATGCAACATCTCAAAATGCACCTCCTCCTCCTCCACCAAAACAGGAGCCAGAGGCTGTGAACCATTCCCAGAATTGATGAACTTCTTAAGCAGAGATTTATGGAAACCATTTGTAATCCTCACAGACCTAGCAATTTCTAATCGAAAAACGACAGGATTAATTTTCCCAATGATTTTAAACAGACTGATAAATCGTGGGCCTAGTTTAAAGGACTGTTGCTTGAGTTTTATATTCCTGGTAGACAACCAAACCAAGTCTCCAACATGGAAATCTGCCTCCTCAGAACGATGACTATCTGTCACCTGTTTGCAGCACAGAACTGACCTCCGTAGATTCCCCTGAACTTTTTCCCACCCGCCCTGGTTGTCAGAAGAGAATTTATTTGGCCCTGGTACCTCCAAAACCCATTTAGAAAAGGGGCCAAAACATGGGTGGAATCCAAAATTACAAAAAAATGGCGATGTCCAGGAATCTATTGTTTAACACAAAGTCAGCTACTAGTAAGAACCCCGACCAGTCCTCCTAGACGTTCTCCAAGACGTAATAGTGTAAATATTGTTCCAAATTCTGGTTAAATCTCTCAGTTTGCCCATTCATCTCCAGATGGTATGCCGTGGAAAACAAGAGCTGAAGACCCAAACAAGAGCAGATCATTTGTCAAAAGCTGGAAGTGAATTGTACCCCACGATCGGAGACAATATTTTCTGGTAATCCATGTAATCTGACGATGTGGGAAATGAATAATTTGGCCAATGTTTTAGCATTTGGCAAACACATTTTGCTAAAATGATCCACTACTACCCAGATGACTGTGTTCCCTTTGGAATGTGGCAAATCCGTAATGAAATCCATGAACAAATAGGTCCAAGGTGTCATAGGTATTGGCAGCGGCACTAACTTTCCGGCAGGAGGATTACGTTGTGACTTTGTTCTGCACACACCTCACAAGAAGAAATAAAACTGACCACATCCTGTCGTAATGACGGACACCAAAAAGTTCTTGAGAATAGCTTATGGATATAATTAATATCTGGATGACCGGCCAATATGGAACTATGAACTTTGGATAGCATGTGTAACCTCAGATGTACTGGAGCAAAAAGCTTTCCAGCAGGAAGCTTCGATGGGGCTAAATCCTGTGCTCCATAGACTTGCTCCTCTAACTCTAATGACACTGCCGACACCACCACCCCTTCAGACAGGATGGGAACAGGAGGTTCATCAGAGACAACTAGAAGAAAGCTTCATGAAAGAGCATAGGCCTCACATTCTTCCAACCCAGACGACGCATAGCTAGAAAGTTGAAACAGGAAAAAAAAGCAACCACTGAGCCTACCTTGGATTAATTCTCTTAGCAGATTCCAGATAAATTAAATTGTTGTGATCTGTGAAAACTGTAACCTTGTGTCGCGCCCCTTCCAAGAGATGATGCCACTCCTCAAACTCCCACTTAATTGCCAAAAGCTCTCTGTACTCGATATCGTAATTGTGTTCCGAAGTGGAAAACTTACGTGAAAAGAACGCATATGGGCAAAAATCTTGCTGCATCAGAACCAGAGCCATAGCAAAACACTTCTTCAACCTCTGAAATGACTGCAGTGCTACTGCAGACCATTCAGCTGAGAAGCCGCCCTTCTTTGTAAAATTCTTAGCAGGATTAAACAATCACCAATAAACCCTTGATGAATTTACAGTAATAATTGGTGGACCCTACGAACCTTTGTAAGGCTTTCATATTTTTAGGTAGAACCCAATCCTGAACCACTCAAACCTTCTCTGGGTCTATCTTGAAACCCTCCCGAGTAGTAATGTGCCCCAGAAATGTGAGCTCCTGCACCGAGAAAGCACATTTCTCTCTTTTGGTGAATAAACAATTCTTGCGCAAAACTTAGAGGACCTGGCGAACATGAGACACGTGTGAATCAAAGTCAGGAGAAAAAAAATCAGAATATCGTCCGGGTAAACCAACACAAATCTGCCCAGAAATTTGTAGAGATCCTCATTGATGAAGGACAGAAAAACAGCAGGAGCATTAGGGAGACTAAACGGCATCACCAGATTCTCAGAATGCTCCTCAGGGGTGTCTAACATAGTTTTCCACTTGGCCCCCGTCTTTGAGCCGAATCAAATTGGATGCCCCACGTAAGTCCAACTTAGAGAACCAGTTGGAGCCATTCAACTGTGAGAACAGGTCTGGGATGAGAGGAGGAGGGTATGGATTATGCTTAGTGATCTTATGCAGTTCTCTAAATTAGAGACAGAGACATAAACCGTCCTCTTTTTTTTCACAAAAAAAAAACAAAACAGACGGTCGAGAACTTGAAGGCCATATATGTCCCCTTCTCAAACTGTCCTGGATATAATCTTTGAGCGCCAGTCTCTCAGGGGCAGATATGTTATAAATATGACTCTTAGGCCCCCTGTCCACGGCCGAGGTAGAATATCGCTAGAGATATTCCGCCATGGGAGAGGAGGGGGGAGCACTGACAGGTCTCCGAAATTAGCCTATCTCATAGAGAATTGCGGCAATCGCAGCATGACACAATTTAAATCCTGCGGGCAGAGAATCGCTATGATTCTCCGCTCATGGACGCCGCTGCTGCATTTTCCATAGTACTCCTATGGAAAGCTTAACAGAGCATGAGCCACATGCCATGTATCGTGAGCGGATCATCGCCTGTGGACAGGCAGCCTTAGGCAACTTGCAGTCAGGGAGAAGTTCAATTGCACAATCCCCCCTTATGTGCAGCGGTAGTTTGTCTGCCTCTTTTTGGGCAAACACGTTAGCCAAATCAGCAATAAATTCAGGTAACTCTTTTATCTGAACAAAAAACACCTTAACCAAAACACAGTGAGGCAGACAAACAGGACCCCATTGAGTGATGTTCCACCTCTACCAATCTACTAATGGGTTATGTAAGTGTAACCAAGGTAACCCTAGGAAGGGACTTCATGACATATAATGTAATCATCTCCATATGGAACAACCCAACCTTTAAACAAACATCTGACACACAGAACCTCAGACATTTCTGAAATAGCAGAGAGGCGTCTATGGCGGACACAGGAATCAGAGAATGCAGAGTTCATCCTTAAGCCTAAACATTTGACCATATCCTGATGTATTAAATTGACGCCAGCTCCACAATCCCAAAAAACTTTTATGGGACTGCCCGCGCCACTACACAGAATCTCTGCATGAAGAGCCAGCCTGGAGGATGATATCCAAGCAATATTAAGGCCTAGAGGAACATTTTCTCTAACCTCCAGGCCATCTAGTTTTTCAGTTAAGAATTCCACCGAGGAAAAAACTGAGCAATATGACCCAAGTGCTGACAAAAAAAAAAAAAACACTGACTATTAAATTGTACCTTCCTCTCACTCCTAACCTTGCCAGCAAAAGACCCCCCCTTGCATGGGCTTCTCCTCATCAGCAGGCAAAAAGTCAGAAGTTAAGGATAGATCCTGATGCCTCTCCCTGATCCGTCTCCCAAGTTTAATAGTCAGAGACATAGCATTGTCTACACTTTGGGGTACTGGATATCCAACTAGTAAGTACTTGATCTTATTGGACATACCGCAATGGAACTGGCTTTTTAAGGCTGGTTCATTCTGCTGAGTCTACGTTGCCCATCGGTGAAACTCAGCACAATAATCCTCGACATGAGAGTTTCCCTGTCACAAATGTCTGAGATTTCCCTCAGCCAAAGAAACTTTATCAGGATCATCATAGATAAGACCCAGGGCTGCAAAAAAGCTATCGACTGAGGCTAACACCTCAGAGGAAGAGGGTAAGGAGAAGGCCCACACCTACAGTGCCCCTTGAAGTCGGAAAATTACAATGCCCACCCTCTGGGAGTTGTCACCCGAGGAATTCGCATGCAGTCTAAAATAAAGCTTGCAGGCCTCCAGTAAAGATCTGAATTTTCGTCTGTCCCCAGAAAATCGGGTAAATCTACTTTTGGTTCCCTAATAGGAACCTGCTGAGTAATTTGTCGCTGTTTCATTTCTGCGACCTCAGTAGACAGTGCCTCTAGCACTAGGACCTCAATGGGATTCAAGATAGACAAACAAAAAATCCCACTGAGTATGTATGGGCTAGTCAATCTCTTACATCCAAACTGGACGTGCAAGGCAACAAACATAATGAAGCACCACCATGCGTAACTAACGTAACCAAACCAAAGCACCACCATGCGTCACTAACGTAACCAAACCAAAAGAGAAAATCTATCACTAAACAGAACTCCTTACCCAGGAGGGGCCACTATCTAATCAGCAGGCCGATCGCTCTTATGAAGAGGGGACCCGCACACGAACCACGACCACTAAGAAGTCCCTACCTGGGAACACTGAACAAAATAAGAACAGTAGCAAAGAGTAGCAACGGTGGTACTTAACTTGACAGCAGCTCCAGAAACAGGTTGTGCACCTCAGCAACCCCAGAAAGATTCTAAATTGACCAGCACTGCAGTTAAAGGGGTTGTCTCGTGAAAGCAAGTGGGGTTCAGCACTTCTGCATGGCCATATTAATGCACTTTGTAATATACATCGTGCATTAAATATGAGCCATACAGAAGTTATTCACTTACCTGCTCCGTTGCTGGCGTCCCCGTCTCCATGGCTCCGTCTAATTTCGGGGTCTTCTTGCTTTTTTAGACGCGCTTGCGCAGAAGGGTCTTCTACTTCTGGTCGGTCCGGGCATGAGCGGCGTTCTGGCTCCGCCCCTTCTATGCGTCATCGCATAGCTCCGCCCGGTCACGTGTGCCGATTCCAGCCAATCAGGAGGCTGGAATCGGCAATGGACCGCACAGAGCCCACGGTGCACCATTGGAGAAGGCCCGCGGTGCATCGTGGGTGAAGATCCCGGCGGCCATCTTGGAAAAGAAAGAAGTAGGAAGAAGGAAGAAGTCGCAGAATGGGGATTCGGGTAAGTAATATATATTTTTTTAATTTTAACACATCCCTTGGGTTTGTCCTGCGCCTATGCAAAAAAAACAAAAAACTGTTTCGGCGCGAGACAACCCCTTTAAGGCAAAGCCAGACTATAAAGGGCGGGACAACTAGAACCAGATGAGAACAGACATCACTCACCTGACACCACGCCCCTTAGAACCAGGAAAGGGAAGGACACAGCTAAAACCTGTCCCAGCCTGAACACAGGGGGATGATACCAGCACAGCTGCAACACAATGGTTACAATACTTCACACAGATTAACTATATCCTCAGAAAGACCAACTTCAACCAGACACAGGTTAATTTCAACTTGCAATATGCAATGCAACGCTTGAATATTTCATCTTACATGTTAGGGGGATACTCCCTGATACTTGGCTTGTCTTCCCTCTAGATTCTACCAGTCCAGTAACTTCACAGGACTCAAATTAACAGCCAATTCCCAGGCCACAGGGCAGTCAGTTTTATGAGTTATCATGATGTGCCAGCCATATTAATGATTGCTACATCTATGCATACTTTATAGCAGAGTCATCAGGGTCTTAATGCCATGTAAAAAGTCAATTATAGTACCAACCATTACCAGACAACTCTGCCTGCCAATCATCCAGCTTGATGTTATCTGACTATAATCTGCTCTTTGCAATTGTGTGTGTGTGTGTAAAAGCTGCTTATCTTGCCCAGGCAGTAAAAACCACTTTCCACTCTGGCTTCAAAAAGGTTGTCTGAGACTTTTACTATTGTTGAGCTATCCACAGCATAGGTCATCAATAGTTGATCATCTGGGGCCTACTGCTTAGGATCCCTGACGATCAGCTGTTTGTTGGACCAGCTTTCATTGTAGACAGCACTGGAAGTTGATGACGCTGTTATTGTTGCAGTAGCCCAATTAAATGCAATGCAAGCTGTGCCTGCAGTACCAACCTGGGCTGATGTACTATGCACTGCTCTGTCTGCTTCCAGTGTTGTCCACACTGACAGCAGGCCCAGTGAATAGTTGATCAGTGAGGATCCTCAGCAGTATACCCCTGCCAATTACCTATTAATCACCTATACCGAGGATAGGTCATTACGGTAATAGTAAAAGTCCCAGATAAATCCTTTATGGCATCTGTACTGTATTACACAGACTCCTTCTAGTTCTAAATCATGAAGCCAAATATCATGTCCATGTGCAAGGTACACAAAGTACTTGTAATACACAAAGTACCACCAAAATACTTCCACAATACTACCCTGCGTTGGTACGAAAGCTCGCTATTATTACATCATGTATTTTTGTTAGCCATTAAAAGGTATCATATCTACAAGACTACGTCGTTTCTCTTACTGACAACAATCACATTTTACATGGGATGGAGCATGGCAATTTTTTTCTCCCAGATTGTTTAATCTGAAGTATATCCTATTTAGCCACTAGATGTCAGCAAAAGTGAAAACTGCTATATGTCTGTTATACAGAGAAATTATAATGTACAGCACTTGTTTATTATTTTACAGAACTTTTGTTGCTTTATGATCTTCTAAAGTGGGGGCATATACAGCGATGTACTTTTACATGGATAGTATACCCTCATAAACCGTGTAAGAATGCAAATGTACTTAATTTTTGGTATCATCTTTATCAGCAATTACTCTAACCAATGCATGCAATAGTTTGTGACCAGTCTTTTATATCAGTGATGTGCATTTTTTTTACCCGCACTTCTTTTTACAACTGAGGGCTCAGTCAGACGAGAGATTTTTTGCGCACCTATGTGCGTCAAAAAAAGCACTTCACGCATTAACAAAATGTGCTTGACCACGGCTCTGTGCCCATTGTTTTTAATGAGGCTGGTGCTACAGCCACCGGCCCCACTAAAGTCAATGGGATGCAGGCAACCCCACAGTGATTTTCGGGGAAGGGCTTGAAATATAAACCCCTCCCTGAAAATCATCCCTAGCTTGTGCAAAAAAATAAAAAAAATATATACTCACCTCTCCACCGCTGTCTGGGCTCTGGCGTGTTTTGTGCTTGGTCCCAGCAGTGTTCTGAAGCTCTTTCAGTAGGCAGGGATCCCTGTCTCCTAAAAGCTGTGTCTGATTGGCTGAGCGCTCAGCCAATCACAGACAGTGCTCAACCATTCATTGAATGACAGCTAAGCGCTGCCTGTGATTGGTCACAGTGCTCAGCAAATCAGAGGCAGCGCTCAGGCATTCATTGAATTCAACATTTGAAGCCCTTCCCTGAAAATCAATGTGAGGGTTGCCTGCACTCCATTGCTTTCAACGGGTCGGCTGCAGTGCTGGTCCAATTGAAAGCAATGGGAGAAGATCGCAGTCCTCTGCCACAGCTGTGACAACTGTGGCAGGGGATTCCTTCATCCCTGTGGGGAGTCCCCTTGTCACTGAACACTGTGACAGTGCTGTCACGGTGTTCAGTGATGAAAGGACCCCCCATAGGAATATTAAACACACAGCATGGACCTTGCCGCTGCACGGATCTCCTATCTTTTGCATGTGTGTGTATTTTGCACCTGTAAAAGATGGACATGTAAACACTACATAGAAAACCAATGGTTCTAGCAGATGCGCTTTCTGATCTCGTCTGACTTTGCCCTGAGTATGAACTACCTGAACAGCTTTGAGATACAGTATAAGGGCTCTTTCACATGAGCGCTGTGGACGTGCTGTAAAGCCTTGTGCAAAGATTGCAGCTATACAGCTCTAAAGATCGCATGAAAGAGTCAATTCTAGCTACTTGAATTATCCTGTTCATATGATTCGATGTGCAAGGACAAGGTCCTATCCTTGCGTGCACCTCAAAACTAGATGCGCGCATAGCACTCGTATGTCCTGTCATTGTGACATGCGAGTATTTAGCGTGGCTACAATTCCTTCGTGTGAACTCTTCTATAGGAAACCATTGGTTCCTATACGGTAGTAGTGCTTTCTGTGAACGCCTATCCTGCTCACCTGCAGCACTCGTGTGAATGAGCCCTTAATTGCAGAGGAAGAAAAAATATTCTGTGAATATAAAGTGCAGAAGCAGGAGCCATAGACATGTAATTAACTGCTTGTTAGACTAGTGTAGCTAATGTTAACTTTACATGTAATGCATTGCATGCTATCCACTTCAATGGTACAGCATTAGAGATGAGCGAACACAAAAATGCTCGGGTGCTCGGTACTCGAGTCGAACTTTCTGTAAGGCTCGAGAGCTCGTTTTGAGTAACGAATCCCATTGAAGTCAATGGGGGACTCAAGCTTTTTTGTATGGGACCAATGCTCCGCATAGGTGATGATTTGTGAAACACCTGAAAACATCAGAAAGTCATGGAAACACCACAGAAAAGGATAGGAAACAGCAGGGGCAGCATGCATGGCTGCATCTGAGGCTCCCAGGTCCCACTATTAAGCCAAAATGGGGGCAAGAGCCTGGCGGTCACACCCCTAACTATTAACTTGGGACAGACCCTCATTAGCAAGGCACACACGCTGGCACATCTTAGCTAAGCACCACACTAGCTTCAACCAAGGACAATCACTGCCTGCGGGTGACACTGCTGCCTCTTCTCCTGGGTTACATGCTGGCATTGCTGTCCAACCCCCTACACGAGCCTGCGTCCACAGTGCACAAAAAATTTTCCCTGCGCAGAGTTCAGCTGCCCTCATGCCACACGCTCGCTTGATAGCCACACCACCCTCATGTCTATTTATAGGTGTGTACTGCATGAGGAGAAACCGGAGACACACACTGCAGAGGGTTGGCAGCACCTGAAAGTGTGGGTGATAGCCCACAATGCTGATGAGAATTGGTGATAAATTGACGTACAATCATAATTCCAATCCCGTGCCACCTCCGTCAAAAAATTGTCAGGAGCCGCAAATGTGGGCATAAAGGGGACTCAGGTGCCAGCACTTCTACACATCTCCACAATGCAGCAGCGCATAGGTGTCGTAAAAGTAGCCACCACACATATACAGTGACCCTGTGAAAGTCTCATTCAATCAATCACACTTACTGTGAATGCTCCAATCCAGTATCTCGGATAACTGTCATAATTTGTAGCACGAGAGATAATACATGTCACCCAGAGCTGATCCCCAGACCCCAAGCAGGAGGAGGAGGTGGCATAATAAGCCTGAGAAACCATGACCGGGGTTGGACTCACAATACTCTGTGTGGGAAGCACATGAGCGGGCCCAGGGTCAGGCTCGGTCCCAGCCTCCACCTTGTGTGACCCAAGGTGCCGTGAGTTACATAGCTATGGGAAAAACCATGTGTCCCCACACACTTCATTCTGTGTAGGTGTCAGATAGCAGAACACTGCAATGGGGGAAGTCTTCTGCACCCAATCCAAGTCATTCAGTGTATTTGTACCAGATAGCTAAAACACCGCAATGGGAAATCTTTGTGCATCCACAGCATAGGCGAGCCCCTGCAACCCAGGGACAGTATTAAACAGGAAGAAAAGAGAGTGGCCAAACATAGCAGAGTTTCCCCCCGCCCTGGACCTCGGCCCACACTTCTGCCCTAGTCAGTCAGTGTATTTGTGCCAGACAGGTAAAACAACACAATGGGAAAGCCGTCTGCACCCTACCCAAGTCAGTCTGTGTATTTCTGCCAGATGGGTAAAACACCGCAATGGGAAGTTTTTGTGCACCCACAGCATAGGCGAGCCCATGAAACTCAAAGACAGTATTACACATAAAGAAATCAGAGTGCCCAAATATGGCAGAGTTTCAACCCGCCCAGGACCTCGGCCTCAGCCCACAACCTCAGTCATCGTGGGCATAAAGCGGACTTGGATGCTAGTACAGCTTTGAACGTCTCATTAAATCAGTTACACTTACTTTCATTGCTCCAAAGACTGGATGAAGCACCAAAAAGTTCCGCAGGCCAAACCTGGGGAAGTTAAAGGGCAGCAAGTGGGGTTATACACTTCTGTATGGCCATATTAATGCACTTTGTAATATACATCGTGCATTAAATATGAGCCATACAGAAGTTATTCACTTACCTGCTCCGTTGCTAGTGTCCCCGTCTCCATGGCTCCGTCTAATTTCGCTTTCTTCTGGCGTTATTAGACGCGCTTGCGCTGTGCGGTCTTCTGCCTGGTGAATGGGGCCGCTCGTGCTGGAGAGCTGGTCATCGTAGCTCCGCCCGGTCACGTGTGCCGATTCCAGCCAATCAGGAGGCTGGAACTGGCAATGGACCGCACAGAGCCCACGGTGCACCATGGGGGAAGACCCGCGGTGCATCGTGGGTGAAGATCCCGGTGGCCATCTTGGTGAAGGAAGAAGTAGGAAGAAGGAAGAAGTCGCAGAGCGGAGATTCGGGTAAGTAATATATATATATTTTTTTTAACACATCCCTTGGGTTTGTCCTGCGCCGAACGGGGGGCCTATGGAAAAAAAAAAACCCCGTTTCGGCGCGAGACAACCCCTTTAATTCTTCCCCCCCAGGACCTCGGCCTCTGCCCACACCCTCAGAAATCGTAGGCCTAAAGCGGACTCGGATGCTAGTACAGCTGTGAACGTCTCATTAATTCAGTAACACTCCTTTTGTTTGCCCAAACCAGTGTCTCAGATAACTGTGGTAACATTAGAGAAAATACATGTTGCTCAGCGTTGATCCCCAGACCCCAAGCAGGAGGAGGAGGTGGCATAATAAGGCCAAGAAACCGTGACCGAGGTAGGACTCGCAATACTCTGTATGGGAAATCGGTGAGCAGGCCCAGGGTCAGGCTCTGTCCCAGCCTCCACCTTATGTGACCCAAGGGGCCGTGAGTTACATAGCTATGGAAAATCCATGTGTCCCCATACACTTCATTCTGTGTATGTGTCAGGCAGCTGAACATCGCTATGGAAACCTTTGTGCACCCGCAGTATAGGCGGACTCCTGAAACTTTTCTGTTGCAAGAGTATAGGCGAACCTGTCAAACCTTTCAGTAGGAAGTGTGTAGGCGGACCCCTGAAACTTTTCTATTGCAAGAGTATAGCCGAACCCCTCGAATCTTGCAGTAGCAAGTGTATAGGCGGACCCCTGTAACATTTCTGTAGCAAGAGTCTAGGTGAACCCCTCAAACCTTTCAGTAGCAAGTGTATAGGCGGACCTCAGTAACATTTATGTAGGAAGAGTATAGGCGGACCCCTGTAACATTTATGTAGCAAGAGTCTAGGCGTACCCCAGTAACATTTCTGTAGCAAGAGTCTAGGCGAACCCCTCAAACCTTTCAGTAGCAAGTGTATAGGCGGACCCCAGTAACATTTATGTAGGAAGAGTATAGGCGGATCCCTGTAACCTTTATGTTGCAAGAGTATAGGCAGACCCCAGTAACATTTCTGTAGCAAGAGTATAGGTGAACCCCTTAAAACTTTCAGTAGCAAGTGTATAGGTGGACCCCTGTAACATTTATGTAGCAAGAGTATAGGAGGACCCTTGTAACATTTCTGTAGCAAGAGTGTAGGCAAACCTCTGAAACATTGGTGTATAGGAGAATACCTGAAGAAATTTGGTTACCAAGAGTGTAGACGAAGGCCAGAAAAATTAGTTAGATAACAGTATAGGCAAGGGCCTGAAAAATTGGTGTACCACGAGTACAAGTGTACCCCTGAAAAATTGCTCAAACACGAGGGCAGGTGAAACCCATAAACAATTTTAAAAGATACAGCTCGCTGTTGCTTAATTTGTAACAGAGCCTGTAGGCAGCCCTCCGAAAACATAGGTTTTAGTTAAAGAATAAAAACTTTTGAAAATTTAAAAAATTTAAAAAAAAACCTTTTAAAGAGAGCCTTTTAGGCCGCAGAAAAATTGGTAGTTCAGCGTGATGACATGCTGTTTTAGGAGGAGGAGTAATAATATCTGAGAGGTGAGAGGGATTGACAAAGCTAATTCCCCCTTTTTTGTGGTGATAGAGGATGCATTTTTCTCCTGCTGCAGCGAAAAGAATCATTAGGTTCCGCTTCTTTCCGTCGATGGAGAAGAGAAGTCTGGGGAAATCCAGCCTTTGTTCATCTTTATGAGTGTAAGCATGTCGGCGCTGGCAGTTGACAGGCGGGTTCACTTATCCGAGATGATTCCCCCAGCTGCACTAAACACCCTCTCTGACAAGACGCTAGCAGCAGGGCAGGCCAGCACCTCCAGGGTGTACAGCGCAAGTTCGTGCCATGTGTCCAGCTTTGACACCCAATAGTTGTATGGAGCAGTGGGATCACAGAGGATGGTGGTACGATTGGCTATGTACTCCCTCACCATCTTTTTACATTGTTCCCTCCAACTCAGCTTTGACTGGGGAGTGGTGACACAGTCTTGCTGGGGAGCCATAAAACTAGCAAAGGCCTTGGAGAGTGTTCCCTCCTGTGCTAGACATGCTGCCTGATCCCCATGCCTCCCCTGCTAGTTGGCCCTCGGAACTGCGCCTTCTGCCGCTAGCGCTGTCACATGGGATCTTTAGCATCACTTCTTCCACCAGGACCCTGTGGTATTGCATCACTCTTGTGCCCCTTTCCTCTTCCGGATTGAGAGTGGAAAGGTTCACCTTTTACCGTGGGTCTAGAAGGGTGTACACCCAGTAATCTGTGTTGGGCAGAATGCGTCTAACGCAAGGGTCATGGGAAAGGCAGCCTAACATGAAGTCAGCCGTGTGTGCCAGGGTCCCAGTATGCAACACATCGCTGTCCTCACTAGGAGGATGACTTTCAGGATCCTTCTCCTCCTCCTCCTCCTCCTCTTCAGCCCATACACGCTGAACAGATGAGAGGCAAGCAGCATGGGTACCCTCTGCAGTGTGCCCAGCTGTCACTTCCCTCTGGCCACACTGCAGAGGGTACCCATGCTGCTTGCCTCTCATCTTGCCTCTCATCTGAGAACGGTATAACTGTAATGTTCTGCACAGGTCTAGATGCTTTAAAAAAAAAAGGGTGTACTACTGCTCCCAGCCAGCCACAACTATATTGCACACGATGAGGAGTAGCCCTAAGAAAGACCATTGGGCTTCTTGTAGAGAGGATCCCGACTCTAAAACTTTCCCTATCTCAGCAGCTCTGTCCCTAAACTCTGCGTAATGCGCTGCAGACTGAGAGTGGTATAACTGAAATGGTTTGCAGTGGCCTAGGAAATATTAGAGTACTGTTTCATGGTGAGACCTCTGCGTAATACACTGCAGACTGAGAATGGTATAACTGAAATGGTTTGCAGTGGCCTAGGAAATATTAGAGTACTGTTTCATGGTGAGACCTCGGTCTAATGCACTGCAGACTGAGAACGGTATAACTGTAATGCTCTGCACAGGCCTAGTTGCTTTAAAAAAAAAAAGAAAAAAAAGTGCACCACTGCTCCCAGCCAGCCACAACTATATTGCACATGGTCAGGAGTAGCCCTAAGAAAGACCGTTGGGCTTCTTTTAGAGAGGATCCCGACTGTAAAACTTTCCCTATCTCAGCAGCTCTGTCCCTAAATTCTGCCTAATGCACTGCAGACTGAGAATGCTATAGCTGTAATGCTCTGCAGAGGGATAGATGCTTTAAAAAAAAAAATTGGTGCACTACTGCTCCCAGCCAGCCACAACTGTAATGCACACAATGAGGAGTAGTCCTAAGAAGGACTGCTGGGGTTCTTGAAGACAGGATCCTACTCTTACACTTTCCTTGTATAAGCAGCAGCACTTTCCCTAGCCACTGCCAGCATGCGTCTGAGGTGAGCCGTGGGCGGCACCAGTTTAAGTACTTGGCGGTCACCTGATCGGCACAGCCACTCACCACTGTGGGGGGGGGGGGGAGGGCTGGCACGTTACAGCAGGAAGTAGTAATGCCTTCCCCGCATGTTTATTGGCTAGAAAATGGTGCTAAACATGCGGGGAAGGGAAATGCATTTGACTTGAGTACCGCGTGGTGTTCGTCTCGAGTAACGAGCATCTCAAGTACCCTAATACTCGAATGAGTAGCAAGCTCAGAAGAGCATGCTCGCTCATATCTATACAGCATGTAACAAGTTAAATATCCAGTTAAAATTTAGTACATCACCTTTTATTTTAATGATTTGCACAGTAACTCATTAAAGGGCACTTTGGTAAAAACACATTTTTCTATTCCTGCCCTCTTCACATGATTGCCTGTCAGACTGTGGACGTCTGCTATGTATATTGTAGTCACTTCCAGGTACTGCGGCCTACTGTTTGATGTTTATCAGGCATCTGTGTGCATTGTGGGTGACATTTATTAATGCCATGCTTGACAACTCCCCATGAATGTTTGGAAAACTTGGAAAAAAGGGTAGATCTTTTGGACTTCCAGAAGAGCTGGCAAATTTTTCTAGTGCTGCATTGCCTTTGAATTATACACCCCACTTCAGACCTCTACACTCCTGGGTCTGGCTCTTGTACGAGGATGGTATCTGCAGACTGTAGTGGTGCAGGAAGGGCAGAGAACTGTCAGAACAGGGAGATATGAGAATCTACATATCTGGGATGAAATCAATTTCGAGGGAGATGCTAATCTAAGGTTTATAGTAAGAGGGAGTCAGGTCTGAGGGTTTGTGTTAATGGGGTCTGGTGTCAGTATTTGATTAGGGGGTCTGGTCAAATATCATAGGCTGGGAGGTACAGTTTATATAAATGCACAGAGCATAAGCTACACCACTTTATGCACCTTTTCAGAATGTCCCTCTTATCCATTCCTAAAAGTATGATGAAGGATTAATTCCCACAAAGGTATTCATTATGCTGTGGCATTCTATCATAAGGCTTCATCTAAATCACCGAAAAAGGTATTCAGATGGAACCCCATTGGAACAGTAGACTTACATGAGCCAAATAGAGACCACAGACTTTAATTAGTTAT
This sequence comes from Eleutherodactylus coqui, assembly GCF_035609145.1. Taxonomy (NCBI): domain Eukaryota; kingdom Metazoa; phylum Chordata; class Amphibia; order Anura; family Eleutherodactylidae; genus Eleutherodactylus; species Eleutherodactylus coqui. Next base: position 63,948,310 of record NC_089841.1, on the reverse strand, counting down.
TTATTTATTTTTTTTAACTTCGTTTTATTAGAAAAATCACGAAGCAATATACCATACATTACAGCATGTATACATTTCCGTCAATCCAGTTATATTTTGTAATATACAATAAACAATTAAAAATAAGGTAATAATAAAAAAAAATTAAAGAAAATGTAAAAGAAATTAATGAGTTATTTTTAGTTGACAGAATAGTGTTGCTGACTACGCTAATTTGTCTTCCAGAAATAAATGGAAAAGAAGGGAACCCATGTTAAATAGCAACGACTTTTGACTCTGTTTTACTAATTAAAATCTATAGCTCCATATATGGTTCTGTTTGAATCCCATTTTCAGAGATTCACATGGAACACTGGGATGGAAAGGCAGTGGATCGCAGAGGAGCAGGCAGAAGTAGAACTTGATCAAGGCTTAGAGCACAATAATCACGCAAGGAAGAAGTGGTCAGTGCCAGGTTTATATAGCAAGCCTAATCAGGGTGGAGACAGAACAGACACTGGAAAGCAGGATCCGGAAACCAGGCTAAAGAATGCATAGAGTCTAGATCACATGAGGTAATTATCCCCCACGACTCTTACTCTGTGTCCAGTTCTGGGCACCCCACTTTTAAAAAGATATAGACAAACTGGAGCAAGTTCAAAAAAGAGTTACCAAGATGGTGAGCGGTCTGCAAATCATGTCCTATGAGGAACGGTTAAAGGATCTGGGAATGTTTAGCTTGAAATAAGAAGGCTGAGCGGAGACTTAATAGCTGAAGGGCTGTCACAATACTAAGGGATCAGCCCTATTCTCGTTTGCACAAGGAAAGACTAGAAGCAATGGGATGAATCTGAAAGGGAAATTAGATATTAGAAAAAAACTTTCTGACAGTGAAGGGTGATCAATGAGTGGAACAGGTTACCACGGGAGGTGGTGAGTTCTCCTTTAATGGAAGTGTTCAAACAAAGGCTGGAAAATATCTGCCTGGGATGATTTAGTAAATCATACATTGAGCAGGGGGTTGGACCCGATGACCCTGCAGGTCCCTTCCAACTCTACCATTCTATGATTCTATGAACTTGTCCAAAGGCCTGGATGATTCAGCAGAAAGAGCCGCCGATCTGGGAGCAAGTGGTCCTTGGTTCGAGTCATGATACCCACAAAGCTAGATGAACATGAAGCCATACTAATCGATGGATGTCTTATTCTTAGAAAACTAGCACAGAGCCTGCTTTGACTTAATTCTATGCATATCCATATACTGATTTGCAGATCATGTTGTTTGGCAACTGTCGATGACATATTTTTCTTCAAAAAAAAAATCAGATTAAAAAAAAAAAAAAGTGTTCTTTTTTTAATGAAAACTATGCTCAGTGACTGCTATTATTACCAAGGTTGAGTTATTTATCTCCCTTTCATTTCATGTGTTATTACCGCTGCCTAATTGATCATGTTGAAGACACCGTTGTGTTTGAGTCAAGAAGAGTGCTGCTCGCAGAGACATTCGAAAGCCGGTGTAGCTAATTGTTTTTGTTTAGTATTTGGCTCACGCTAATTCTCTCAAGCATTAAAAGCAAAGTGAAAGATTAAAAGCGGGTTATTTTCCTGAAAAATACTCAGCCATTTCAGATATTTATGACTCATGACTCACATTGAGAAGTACATAGAAAATAGATAGCCGCAATTTTTTTCTGACAATTCTCAGTTTTAAAACATCATTAACCCTTCACCCATGCACCAAGTAGAACCCGAAGCTCCTTGATTACCTGGCCTTTGTTCCAAGTGATCTGTAACAATTAACCTGAACTTTTGTAAGATACAAGTAAAGGCAATGTCGATTTAATAGAAGTGAGTTAGTACAGGCTCTAAAAGGTCATTATGGCAACATGATATTTTCTCCCTATGGCTAAAAATAAATAGCAGATTTGCAATAACCAGCTTGAAAATAGTACATAAAAAGACCAGGCTTCAAGATTTAAAGGCATTAAAAGTCACTTTACACCGGGACTATTACACCTATTCATAGCATTCCTTTATAGGACCTTTTCTTATCTTCTTGCATAAAGAACACTATAGGAAACCATTAAAAGAAAGCTTGGAAAGGATTAT